>NC_140987.1:109460857-110060857 GCF_052327205.1 Somniosus microcephalus | reverse complement strand
CACTCCTCGCTTTCAAACTGGTGGTGATTATTATGTCCGTGTGTAATTGAGACACGGACTGCAGGAGTTGGTTACAACAGGTCTTTACTGAGTGGAGACAAACTGGAACTACTATGCAAAGTTACTGGACAGGCTTATATACAGGGGTGGTCACTACTGGTACTGCAGTATACAGGGGCTGCAGAATATAGTTCCTTCTGCAAAGTACATACACTACAATTCCTCCCCTTTTAGCTAAACAGTACATAACATTCGATTAATAATTAAATAACATATTTACAATTACAGTTGCTAGATACATTAGCTGAAGTTAAGCAATTATAAGTTCAATCTTTGAGGAGGCTTCCTGATTCTGTCTGGATAACGCCTCTTTGGGGTATCAGCTTCTTCTGGCAAAGTTGATTCGGGATCAACGTCGTTGTTTGGTTCATCTGCTTCCAATATCACCAATTCTGCGGTAGATGCAATTGGTACTTCGGTTTCATCACCAGGTGTATCGGATCGTGGTGTGGAATTGACGTTTTCCAGTGACTCTAGAATCTGGTCAGCATGGTGTCTTACAATGCTCTCTCCAGCATCCACGGTATACATTATGGGTCCTTGCCATGTGCAGATCGTTCCTGGCTGCCATTTTCTGTGCGGTAGTCCCGGGCCAAAAATGGTTGACCTATCTTAAAACTCCTGGTCGGCCTTTCATTCATATTCTGAAACTGCCTGTTCTCCACATCTCTTCTGATGTTTGGCTTAACCAAATCCAAGCGGCATCGTAGTCTTCGATTGAAGAACATCATGGCTGGGGTTTGGTTGGTAACTGCATGTGTCGCATTCCGGTAGGCAAACAAGAAGTTGTCCACCTTGTGTTGTAGGGGTATGTCTTCATTACACATTGCCTTGATAGCCTTCTTGAATGTTTGAACGAACCTCTCAGCCAATCCCTTGGTGGCTGGATGATATGGGGCGGATGTGTAATGCTTAACACCATTGTTCTTTAAGAACCTCCGGAACTCTTCAGACACAAACTGTGGTCCATTGTCGGAGCAAATCTGTTCAGGCAGCCCATTTCTGGCGAATATGGTTCGTAAGACTGTGATAGTTTTTTCTGTGGTGGTTGAGGACATTTTTATTACCTCTGGCCACTTTGAATGTGCATCCATCGCAATTAAAAACATCGAGTCCATAAATGGACCAGCAAAATCAATGTGCACCCTTTGCCATGGAGATGAGGGCCACTCCCATGGATGTAGAGGGGCTTGTGGTGGGGCGCTTTAGACCTCCTGGCATCCTGTACAGCTCTTGGTCATCTCTTCGATTTCTCTATCGATTCCCAGCCACCACACAAACGCTCTGGCTAAGTTCTTCATTTTTACCCCTCCCAGATGACCCTCATGAAGCTCATTGAGCACTCTATCCTTCAATTTGGGTGGAATTACTACTCTGGATCCACACGTTAATGTTCCTCTGCACACTGACAGCTGTTCTCTTCTCGGCGAGAATGCTGGCAACAGTGATTCGCCATGTGCTGGCCATCCCTTCACCATTAAATCATAGACCCAGGAGAGTGTCGGGTCATTTCGTGTTTCCTTTTCTATGTTTGCATTCGTCACAGGTAGACATTCGACTATGGTCGAGTGGAATATCTCCACAGGATCCACTGCAGGTGCTTCTTCCACCGTCGGCAACGGTAGGCGCAACAATCCATCAGCATTCCCATGCTGTTTAGTTCCTTTGTACTCAATGTCATATTGGTGTGCCCCTAGGAAAAGGGACCACCTCTGCAGCCGTTGTGCTGTCATTATCGGGACGCCCTTCTGAGGGTTGAAAATGGAGACAAGAGGCTGATGATCAGTTAGTGGAGTAAATTTCTGACCGTGCAGATAGTGATTGAACTTCTTCACCCCCCACACCAGGCTGAGGGCCTCTCTGTCAATCTGGGCGTAGTTACGCTCGGCTGAAGTTAACGAGCGTGACGCAAAAGCTATCGGCCTCTCTGAACCATCAAGGAATTTATGTGACAGTACCGCTCCAATGCCGTAGGGAGACGCATCACATGCCGGTCTTATCGATAGTGATGGGTTGTAGTGAGCCAATACTTCTCTTGAAGTGAATAGGTCTTTACTCTTCTGAAAGGCCTGCTTACATTCATCGCTCCATTTCCATGCTACTCCAGTTTGTAGTAGGGTGTTCAGTGGGTGCAGAATTGTGGACAAATTCGGCAAAAACTTATGGTAGTAATTCACCAATCCGAGGAATGACCTCAGTTGCGACACATTTTCAGGCGCTGGAGCCTTAACCACCGCTTCAATTTTGTCAGGGGACTTATGTAACCCCTCTTCATCAATCACGTGGCCACAATACGATATCTGTTTCTTAAAAAACTCGCACTTGGGGCGATTGGCTCGTAGCCCATGTTCTCTTAGTCTAGTGAGCACCTGCTCTAGGTTGGCAAGGTGTTCACTGTCATCTTCACCTGTCACTAGGATGTCGTCCAAGTAACACTGAGTCCCCGGAATCCCTTGCAGGACTTGTTCCATTGCTCTTTGCCATATCGCCGGGGCTGATGCTACTCCGAATACCAGTCGATTATACTGTTAAAGACCTTTGTGAGTGTTTATCGTGAGATACTTCCTAGAGGATTCTTCAACTTCCATCTGCAAATATGCTTGTGCTAGGTCAATTTTTGTAAAACGCTTCCCTCCAGATAGTGAGGCAAAAATATCTTTTATCCTCGGGAGAGGATATTGTACTGTGTGAAGGACTGGGTTCACCGTCATCTTGAAGTCCCCACAGATGTGAACCTTCCCTGGCTCCTCAGACTTATTGTTTAACATTTTCTTCATGACAGGAACGATGGGTGTCGCCCACTCGCTCCAGTCTACCTTAAATAACATGCCTGCATTCTCCAGATTCTCCAGCTCTGCCTCAACGGCTGGACGAATTGCATACGGTACCGGTCTTGCTTTGAAAAACTTGGGAATTGCATTCTCTTCTATTTTTATCGAGGCGGTTACGCCTTTAAGAGTTCCCAGTTCTTGTTGAAATACCTCTTTGGCATTAGCTAAGATTTTTGACAATCGCCCAGGTGTGACGTCGTCATCCTTTTTACCAGCCACCGTCAGTGCCTGAATGGAGTGCCAGTCTATACTTATCTTTCTGATCCATTCACTTCCCAATAACGGTGGTCCACCATCTTGCAGTATGTACAGATACAATTTCTGTATTTCCTTGCCGTTGTATTCGACAGGCACCCTTATTTTCCCTCTGGGGTATACTTTCTGCCCCGTATACGTCTTCAAGACAATGGATGTCTCTTTCAAGGGTATGTGTGAGAATAGCCGCTCGTAGTCTCGTCGATTCATGATGGTCAGGCTGATCCTGTATCCAATTCCATTTTGACTTGGGACCCTGCTATCATGAGGGTAACCCACATGGTTTGGTGATCCTCTTTTGCGATTACGTTGTGAAGTTTGAGACAGCTTAGTCTCTTGTTCCCGGATTCACTATCGCTCTTCTGGTCTTCGGAACTACTGTCCGTCAACTTTTGTACTTTCCTGTACTGTTCCTTAGTAGCCTTTTTGTTGTCATTAGTCTTCTTCCCAGACCTGCAAACTCATGCAATGTGTCCCATCTTTCCGCATTGCCTGCATATTTTGTCCTTGGACCAGCAGTCCTTCTGGTCATGGGTTGTTCTGCCACAGCGATAACATTTTTCAAATCCCCGTGTCATTTTGTGGGTGCCGTATTCCTGTGGCTTTTGCTGTATTTCTGCAGCTCCCCTTGCTGCTGCTTCGTACGATACTGCCACGCTGAAAGCCCTATCTAGCGTCAGCTCTTTCTCTGAGAGTAACCTCTTCTGGGTTCCTTCACTCAGGAGTCCACAGACAAATTTATCCTGTAGAGTATCTGTCAGTCCTGCTCCGAACTGACAGTGCTTTGATAGCTTGCGTAGTTCCGTAAGGTAATCAGCATTGCTCTCATCTTTATGCTGATTTCTCCTGTGGAATTTAAATCTTTCTGCTATCAGCAGCGGTGTAGGATTTAGGTGTTCCTGTAGGATATCAACAATTTCGTTTAAACTCTTCACCATCGGTTTGGCTGGAGTGATCAGGTTCTGCAATAGGCCGTACGTTCTTGCGCCCATTAAGTTTAGTAGTACCGATGCCTTTTTCTCATTGGCTACTTCGTTTGCCTTGCAATATACTTCGACTCTTTCCATATACGTGGTCCAGTCTTCTATTGCATTATCGAAGGCAGTGATATTGCCAGTCTTCGGCATCTTGGAAATCTAAGATGGCGCCTCCCGCGCTTTGCCTTCTTCCCCGATTTAACAAAATGGCGCCTCCCGCGCTTTGCCTTCTTCCCTGCTGGATTAAGATGACGCCTCCCGCGCTTTCCGCCTTCTCTGCTGCTGCTAGCGCTGTTGCTGGCGTTTTATGCCTTGATAGCGATGCCCTATGGTCTTCGTGCACTCCCCCCCCGCGCTGCTGCTAACGCCGCTCTCCGCGGTTCCCGTGGCAAACTGCAGCTCCTCGCGGCTTTCTGCGCTTCTAATTTCTTTTATTTTCCCGTCGTCAGAGCAACCTTACGGGACACTTTCCTCCCTCTTCTCGGGTCTGTACGCTGCCCGGCTTCGTAGCTCCGGCTGCGCCCTGTGTGCTCCACCCTCTCTCTCTCTCTCCTCTTCCCGACAACGCTGCTCGGCCCCATTGAAAAGCCACCCGATCGAGCTCTAGCCCGCCGCAGCCCAGGAAGGATCAGTGTACTACCTGCCACCAGCCCGATTAGCCGGAACACCATAGACAGGATAACCAAGCCCCGCTCTCGACAGCCTCTCCTGCAAATCTTCCACTCCGATGAATCAGAGGCGGTTGCCCACGGTCGACACCCATTTCTTCTGTTTGTTTTTTTTTCTTTCTTCCTTCTGGCCTCGACCTCTAACAACTTCGCTTCAGGGCTGGATCCCCATGAGGTGGTGCAGAACTGTAGGTAAGTTCGGATCTGCTCGTCGCCAGTATTATGTCCATGTTTAATTGAGACAGGGACTGCAGGAGTTGGTTTCAACAGGTCTTTACTGAGTGGAGACTGTAATGATCAATAACATGTCATTCTATAGTGGACACTAGGTGGAGCCGTAGAGCTGTGTAGAGCTGTATATAGCTGTATGTATAAAACTACACTACCCAGCTGTATATATATTAAGACTACATTACCCATGAGGCATTAGGCTACCCACAAGGCAGCAGTCAAGATGGAAGCCTCTACAGATACTGTACCTAGTCCACATGTGCTCAATAAAAGGTCTAGCAAAAGCTAGCTGTGTTCATAATAAGAATGTCTATTTATTAATGAACATAACATGGTACCAGGAGTGGGGTGAAGATCTGCTGAAAATTGTGAAAAGCGAAATGGAGAATTTGAAGCCACCAGAGCGTTTGAAACTCACAGGAAACGTCGACTACAATTGGCAGACTCTTAAACAACAATTCGAACTCTACATTGCAGCCATCGGATTCGGTACGAAGCCAGACGCAAGGAAGATAGTGTTGCTGCTTACGGTTGCAGGCCCACAGGCGATAGAGGTATTTAATACATTTGTATTTAATCCAGCGGAGAACAGAGACAAATTAGATGATGTGCTACAGAAATTTGATGCACATTGTTCTCCCAAAAAGAATGAGACGTATGAAAGATACATCTTCCGTTCTCGGAGACAGCAACAAAATGAGACTTTTGATAGCTTTATAACTGATCTGAAACTGAAAGCACAGACATGTAATTTCTCTGAGCTCAAAGCATCCATGATTCGTGACCAGATTGTGTTTGGTATTCATGATAAAAAAGTCAGGGAATGTCTGTTGAGAGAAATCGAACTAAATTTGGAAAATGCGGTGAAAATATGCCAAGCCAGCGAGCTAGCTCGAAAGCACGCGAAGACTTTCAGTGAAATCAATAATGATGCGATTGTAATGAGTGATAATGCTGCTGTCGGTGCTGTGACCTACAAGGGGAAGAAACGTGGGCAGAACAGAAATGAAAAGCAATCGGAGGATGAAATTTTTAATTGTAAATGCTGTGGTTACAAACACCAGTTAAGACAATGCCCAGCTTTTGGAAAAATGTGCACAAAGTGCAATGGAAAGAATCACTTTGCCAAACAATGCTTTTCAAAAGTAAAAACAACGAAAGGGCAACAAGTTAATGTGATTGAGGACACTGATTTAAGTGAGACATTTTTTGTAGGAATGGTGTCATGTGACGATATCAAAAAAGATACAGAAAATGTGCAGCCCTCAGAAATGGACAATGCTGAACATAAAGTCAATGCAGTAAAAGAGGACAAATGGATGATCCCACTGCAGATAAATGGAGCATTAGTTACATTGAAACTGGACACTGGGGCAAAAGCAAACTTAATCAGTATGAGTGACATAAAAAATATGAAAGAAAAGCCCAAAATACAGAAAAAGTCAGTATTACTGAAGAGCTATAATGGACAGAAAATAGATAGCTTAGGTGTATGCAGACTTAAAGTGACAGTCAAAGACAAAGTGCATCATCTCATGTTTTCTGTTGTGGCTGAAAGACTTGATTCGATACTAGGTGACAAAGCTTGTGAAGACTTAGAACTGGTCAAGAGAGTCTACCGTATAAACTGTGCCATAAGCAGACCAGATGACTCAGGTGATGAAGCAGAGAGCCCATCAAGGATGAAAAGGCCAAAGGGTATCCATGTCTTCAAAAAGCCTAGTTTCTCCAAGAAGAAAGAAAAAGACTTTAAGGTCAAAGAGAAGCCAAAGGAAGAAAAGCACAAAGAGGAAAAACACAAGGAGAAAAGTCCAAAGATATAACCGCAGCAGATGTTGTTAAGCAGTGGAAAGAGAAAAAGAAAAAGAAGAAGCCTGCACCAGAGCAGGAAGCAGTTCCGGTTGATACTCCTTCTTCCCTCAGGCCAATTTTTGGTGTTCCATTAGCCGAGGCTGCTGAGAGGACTATGCTGTATGATGGGATCCAGCTGCCAGCAGTTTTTCGAGAGTGCATTGACTACATTGAGAGTTATGGCATGAAGAGTGAAGGAAACACTGAAACCCTCTCCAAGCAAAGGTCGCAAGGAGACCTCGATCTATACAAGAGCAGATTGATGACAATGCCGCAACTGCATCTTGTCATTCACCGCCAGAACAATCTCATGAAGACACATCAGACTTACCCGTGTTGAGAAGATCCACACGTGAAGTAAAAAAGCCTGATAGACTTAATCTTTGAGTACAATATAAAGCTTTGAAAATGTGTTGACTGTTTTGAAAATGTTTATGTTTATAGAGCACTAACAAAAGTGTTACTGATATTATCTTTATTGTTTTCTTGAAAGTTGATTGATATTGATTTTGTTAAACCTCAAAGAAAGGGGGATGTAATGATCAATAACATGTCATTCTATAGTGGACACTAGGTGGAGCCGTAGAGCTGTGTAGAGCTGTATATAGCTGTATGTATAAGACTACACTACCCAGCTGTATATATATTAAGACTACATTACCCATGAGGCACTAGGCTACCCACAAGGCAGCAGTCAAGATGGAAGCCTCTACAGATACTGTACCTAGTCCACATGTGCTCCATAAAAGGTCTAGCAAAAGCTAGCTCTGTTCATAATAAGAATGCCTATTTATTAATGAACATAACAGAGACAAACTGGAACTACTATGCAAAGTTACTACACAGGCTTATATACAGGGGTGGTCACTACTGGTACTGCAGTATACAGGGGCTGCAGAATATAGTTCCTTCTGCAAAGTACATACACTACAGTGATCCTGTCTTAAATCGCAGAGATAAAATCATCTAAATAGCAAGGCCTATTAGTGCTGCAGGTGAGGTGCATCCTTCCACGTAGGTTCTGTCGAGCCGATCAGGGCGCATCTAGCAGGATTCCTGTGCTAGCCTCGACATGCCTCCACACTACTGTAAGTGGGGTGGGCTATTAAATCTAAATGGGGCCGGAATGCCCCGGATCCAGGGGTGGCTGCAAATTCTGTACCTTACCACCACTCTGACAGAATTCTGTCTCCCAGGAGGTGGAATTGTTCCCCTTTTAGTTCATGTGCTATGGGTGCTAGTAGAATTAGGGATTAAGTATGTATCTCAAGCATTACTAAGCTTCTTAAAACCTTTTTTAGTTCATAGGGTAACACCAAGGGGCCGATTTTCCCGCAGGTGCAGGGAATTATCGGGTTCCCCGAATGTCGGGTTCCGACACGAATCTAAATGGGTCTGCCAGCTGGATGCAATTTTCGCACAATTGGCCAATTAATTTCCAGCGTGTGGGCACCCTTGCTAATTGTCTATTTCCAGTTAGAAAGCCCCACAGTATGATGTCATCATTCGTGGTGCTTTTAATGTCTACAGCAAGCTTTTCAACCTCTGCAGGCTTCCCAACAAGCCGTCCAGTATGGCATAGGAGCCTGCAGCAGCTGTTGCCAGTGGCAGAGCCCGAGCTGCCGCCAAATTTGACGAAACCTCACTATAGACATTAGTGGATGGGGTTAGGGCCCACAGGGAGGTCCTCTTCCCTAGCTCAGGGAGTAAGAGGGCTCCCAATGAGACCAGGGCTGCTTGGATGGAGGTGGCAGCAGAGGTGAACTCTCAGGGAGTCACCAGAAGGACTTGGATGCACTGCAGGAAGCGATTCCATGACCTTCACCGTACAGGAAAAGTAAGTATGAAGTTTCCATCACCCTCAACCTGATCCCCATTGCCTTTCCCCAACAGCACTCAGCTTCAGCACTCCCTTCCTCCACATCCTACTTCACAGTCACATCCATGCACCCTTACCCATTCCCTCTCTCTCTATGCTCACATTCACATAACTATTCCACCATGCAGCCCTCACACTGCCTCTCACTCTGATGCTTGGAACACAACTGACAACACACAGGGAGGGCCCTTGGTCTTGCAGCCTCACACCATCTTTGTCTCCTTCTAAGTATCTATGCTATGCAATCTCTACACTCACTCCTGCACTCTCACTCAAACTCCAGTTGTCTCCCTCATTGCAGGAAAAGAGAGCTCACAACAGGAGAGAGCGAGCCAGGACTGGAGGAGGCCCACCCTCAATCACCCACCTGACCCCCTGGGAGGAAGGAGTGATGGAGATTGTCGGAGCTGACGTGGCTGCGGAAGTTGGGGAAGGAGAGACAGGAGCAAGCCCGCAAGCTGGTGACAGAATAGTTTTCCATCTCTCTCATTGACATAGCATGCGTCGCTGTTATGATTCTGAAGCTACATCATTTGGACTTATGAGCATCTGCAAAATCCAATGTGCAAGTAGTCTTGGCATCACATCTCTAACTCTTTCCTTTACTCCCCCACAGGACCATCCAGAGCCCCCGTCCCCATTGTCGAGGAGGAAGAGGCTGTGCAGCCAGACTCCTCAGAGGAAGCTCCAACCTCTGAGGGCGCAGCGTCAGCAGAAGTAAGCGCACCCAGCACCAGCGCAGACACTCACGCCTCGGGGGGGCCTTCAGGACATAGAGTAGTGTTGTCACCTGGTGTTTCACAGCTCACAAGTGAGCTTGTGGAGACAGGGACAGCAGTGGAGAGTCCTCGTCGGAGGGCGCAGGCCTCTGCCAGCTCAGCTCAGCTGCATGTCGACCCTATGCCTCTGGGTCCATCCGCAAGAGAAGAGGTGATGGATCTCCATGCACAGGTGCAGGAATCTCTGGCAGGTTTTGTCTCCAGGGTCGCTGCGAGTGTGGAGCGAATGGAGGAGTCCATGGCGAACATGAGCAGAGCCTTATTGGAGTCATTGGCGCATGAAAGCATCACCACAGATAGGATGGCTACCTCCGTGGTAAGGCTGGCTACCGCCGAGGAGAGGAGGGCTACCGCCGAGGAGAGGAGGGCTGCAGCCGAGGAGAGGAGGGCTGCGGCCAAGGAGAGGAGGGCTGCGGCCGAGGAGAGGAGGGCTGCGGCCGAGGAGAGGAGGGCTACAGCCATGGAGGAGCTTAGTCGCCAGGGTATGGAAAACATGGAGAGTGCTCAGAATAGAATGCCATCTCTTGAGGAGCGATGGGCATCTATTGAGCACCGAAACCAGACCTTCATGGAAGTCCTTCTGAGCAGGACTTCCAGTGCAGATACGGGTCCCCATGGCCCCCCTGATGTGCAGCAAGGTACTCTCCAGCCACTAGCAGGCACTGAGGGGGAGCTGACCCATGAGAGGGAGGTTGTTGGCACACCTCAAGGAAGTGGGGGCTCCTCTCCACGCGCTCACACTTCCATACCACTTCAGAGCCCTTGGTCAGAGCCCCACCGGAGTCCACACCCAAGTGAGATAGGCGTCTCAACCCCTGCACAGCCGCAGGAGCAGCAGACTGCTGGCGAGCCGTCACAGGCTCGCCACCCCAGAGGACGCCCGCCAAAGGTGTCGAGACAGGAGCAGCAGGAAAGTGAGCAAGAGGCCTCCACATCTGCTGAAGCCACAGGGGTACCACTATGTAGGAGCACGCATAAGAGAAAATTAAAGCACCACTAATCACAAGGGTAGGCACTTGGCATTAAAACTATATACAAAACTTTTCACCCATCAGTTTCTTGTACATAAAAAATCTGCTGGCAACTGCAGCAGTTGTGGCATCTGTCATTTGGCGAATGGGGATTTCACATTGAGGCCTTAGGATTACTTGCCGATGTCAGCAAGCTGGTCAAATAGGTAGAAATGCGCAGGGATGGGCCACTGTCCATGGTCAGTTAAGAAGCAGCGAGGCTACAGTGTTTGATGTACCAGGCTAAGCAAATCTGGCCAGGATGAGTGCGTTCCTTGCATTCCAGCCAGCAATGTTCTCGCGTACTGGTGCCACTGGTTGATGGGCCTCTGCAGGATGCTCGTTTCCGGCCTCCTCCTCCTCCTCCTCCTCCTCCTCCTCCTCCTCCTCAGCATCATCCTCATCCGAGGCGGCTCTGTGGGGAGCCTCTTGGTCCTGCGGAATCGGCAAGCCACGACACTGTGCCATGTTGTGAAGCACACAGCAAACCACAACGATTTTGGAGACCCTGGCTGCTGAGTGCTGTAGGGCTCCACCTGATCTATCGAGGCATCTGAAGCGCATCTTTAGCAATCCGATGGTTTGCTCGATGATGCATCTGGTGGAAATGTGGCTGGAGTTGTAGCGCTCCTCAGCTTCATTGGCTGGTCTCTTCAACGGCGTCATTAGCCAAGTCCGCAGGGGATATCCCTTGTCTCCAAGTAGCCATCCCTGAAGTTCGTTTGGCAGACTGAATAGCGGAGGCACAGTAGACTGGCGCAGTATGAGGGAGTCATGGCAGCTGCCAGGGTATTTGGCACAAACATGCAAAATCTCATTCTTGTGGACACACACCAGCTGAATGTTAAGGGAGTGGAAGTCCTTGCGGTTGACAAAAACTCCTGGATTGCGATGGGGTGCCCTAAGGGCCACATGTGTGCAGTCAATGACGCCCTGCACCCTTGGAAAGTCTGCCAGCTGAGCTAATCCAAGCGCTCGCACCCTCACACTTGCGCGATTCCTGGTAAATGGATGTGATTGTGTGCGAGGGCAAAGAGGGCATCGGTCATCTGAGTGATGCAAGTGTGTGTGGCCGCCTGGGAGAAGCCGCTGATGTCTGATGCTGATCCTTGGAAGGAGCCTGAGGCAAAAAAGTTGAGTGCGGTGGTGACTTTGATGGCCACTGGTAAGGAGTGTCGACCTGGTGCTCTGGGCTCCAGGTCTTGCTGCAGCACTGCGCAGATGTCAGTCACTACTCCTCGCGAAAGTCGGAGCCGCCTTTGGCACTGCTGCTCAGTCATGTTGAGGTAGCTCACCCTGTGTCTGTAGACCCTGTTTGGGGGGTATCTCCTGCGCCGACGGCCTTCCATGCGCTGGCCCCTTCTGGCCTGTGCTGCCTCAGGTGGCTGAGCCACAGCCTGTCGCTCCTGCTGCTGCTGCTGTTGCTGGTGCTGCTGTTGCTGGTGCTGCTGTTGTTGCTGGATCTGCTGCAGCCTCCTCTGCTGTTGGAGATCCTCTAATGCCAAGAAGGGAAGGAACAAAGGCCTCCCATGTTTCTGGCAGATGCCTCCGTTGAGGAAGCGCTGAGTTAGGGTTGTGAGAGGGGCTTCCCAGGAGCTCACACTGGAGAAGTGTGTGAGGCTCCAACCTTCCACAGCTGCGCCAAAGCCTTGAACAAGTTGCCCCAAGCCTGAAACAACAAGGTCCTGCAACCTACAAATGCTGTCTGATTAAATCTCTTCTTTCCTGATTGACCTGCAGCTGAAAGTAAGCAAGCCGACATTGTTCATGCCAGGTTTCATCAGCGGTGTTCCCACCAGGCGTGGTTTACGTGGGGAAAGGCTGAAAATTGCAAGGGCCCCTTAAAATGGCATTATAGGTGCCAATTATTGCTGATTAGGCTCCTGACGACCAGTCTCGCCTGCTGCGGGCGGGACTGATTCGGGTCGCTTTGAAACGCCGGGGCGAAAGTCGAACGGGGCGGGGAATCAGGCGGGGGGGGTCGTGACCCCCTATTTCTGCGATTTCCCCCCCCCCACATGCCTGAAACCCCGCCTGACGGCTCCAGGAAAATCGAGGCCCAACAGTTAGTTCCATATACTGCCGTGTTAAATCCTTACATAGGGAATTTCCTCGGGGGTTCTCCCGATGGGCGACTGTAATTTTGATGGAGGATTGGCAGAAACCCCATTTGTGCGTCTATGTGGAGTTTCTGCTGAAGTTACAGCAGCCAATCAGGAGAAGCGTCGAGGACATTCCCGGCATTAATCTTAAGGAGTGTTTTGACAATCCAGTTTGCTCTGTTGATAAATGGATTGTCTAGTGTTGAACAGAGCCATCCAAATCAGGAATGTCCTGGGTTTGATTTTTGGTCTGTACCAAGTTAGCTCATCTCAACCAGGATGACGATAGGGTGCTACAGTTGGCCTCAGGAAAAAAGCAGCCAGGGTTCCTATTTCTGCTTCTACGATAGCAAAATACTGCAGATGTTGGAAATCCGAAATAACAACAGAAAATGCTGGAAAAACTCAGCAGGTCAGGCAACATCCGTGGAGAGAAATTTGAGTTGACGTTTCGGGTCGGACCCTTCTTCAAAACTGGAAAGAAAAGAAACTAGATCGAAGGCAGGGCTGCTATCTTTTGCCCTGCCAGTACACTTTACACCTAATCCCAGCCTATTACCATCTCGTCTAGCTTCTAATCTTTTACTTCTTTTGTTTCTTTTATTCTTTTGTCCGATCGCAGCCCTGCCTTCGATCTAGTTTCTTTTCTTTCCAGTTTTGAAGAAGGGTCCGACCCGAAACGTCAACTCAAATTTCTCTCCACGGATGTTGCCTGACCTGCTGAGTTTTTCCAGCATTTTCTGTTGTTATTTCCTATTTCTGCTTGCTATCTAGTGATCCCTGCTGGACTATATATATATATATATATATATAAAAATAGGACTCAATTGTAAGATTCGCAAAATTTCTACATTTTCCCGAAGGTTATTAATAAGAAAAGGGACCCTGCATGGACATTTTTAATGAAAAAGGGTACCCAAAATGGCGTCCGCGCCTCATGGTAGAAAGCCTGTGAGATTTTAAAACTTAGACTGCAACGAAGGCAGCTTGTGGAGAAATCGAAACCAAGGTTGCAGTTTTCTGTGAAGAGAGATTTTGTATTTTGAAACCAGACAGGTCTTTGAATTATGTATTAGATCGAATTGGAGACAAATTTAAATTCAGTCAGGCCTATAGTTAAGGCCATCCAGCAGTTTACATATATAATCGACAACAAATTAAGGAAGCCATCGAGGTTGGACAGGCCCATCAAGGAACATTCATGACAAAACAAGTCAATTATCGGGCCGGTAGATGCGATTACCGGCCATCTAAAACAGTTAGTATGGATTGCTACCATTATTTAAAATAGCCCGCCAAGATTAAGACAAAGAACTAACCTGATTTGGCGTGCAGATAAGGGTTTTTCGAAAGGAGTATACTTGAAGGCCCCGGGTAGCAATCTCCTTCTCTGCTCTGCTCTGCTCGGCTCTTCCTCCCCTCGCCCTCGTGGCTGTCGCTCTTTCCCCGTCCCGCACTTACCCCCTGGCCTTTGCCCGTGCCTTTTCCCCACTCCATCTGGAAATCGCCTAGGCACTGCATCGGGCGGACACGGGCAATTCAGGCCAGGCGAGGCGGGATGCGATGAGGGGAGGAGGGAAGACCAACTGAAGAAGACCAACTGAGGAGACGAACTGAGGGGAGGCTTCGAATCATCGGGCCTTCAGCCTCAGCCGACCTGCGATTATCTTCACACAAACTCAAGCTGTCGGCCGACGATGAAGAATCATCCCTGCAAGGTAAAGTACCCAAACAGAGACTTTAACATTGGGGTACTCGAACCTGGACAACGCCCTTGCAGCACTCGGAGACCACGTGACGACGGCAGGCTCCAGAGAGCACCAAGAGCGAACCCCGAACCCCACCGCTGTTTTGAGTCCAACAAACCCTTTTGATTGGTGAGCATGAAGTTCTGACCCCTCATAGCCTGATCTAGTTAGATATAGGGGGTGGGATAAGGATAAGGGGATTGTTAAGATAGTTGTTTTCCCTCGATGTGCCATGTGTTCCCCATTCCCTGTATAAGTATAGTTATTCTTTTGTATTTTGCCTGTAGAAGTGTACACTAGTAATTTTCCATAAGATTGTATCAATTTTCCTCTTCAATAAAATCTTGTTTTTTGTTTGCATCCAACTGCCTGTCTACTCGAGTCTTCTCTGTACCGCCGCCTTGTACCTAAGTCCGGTGTCTAGAACCCAGGGGCGTGGGAGCGATTCGAACCGCTCATAAACAGTCAGAGGCATAACTGACTGGGCGCACGCGCCACCCCTACACAATTGTTGTGCCCTACTATGTTCAAATAACCTGCCAATGCCTATTGTCTCAGCTCACACATAAAGAGTCACTTAGGGAAGGTATTGGACAGTAACCTATGCCTGTGAAAGTGTACCCCAGCCTGAGGCAGTGCCTCTTGGAGATCAGAAGATAAGCTACCATGAAAAATGTTTTACTGTGTGTCCTCAGGAAGAAGGAAGGGGTATAGGAGAGCAAATCTATCCACAGTGTTCAGAGCATCATTAGTAATGGACTGGAGAAAAGTCACCTAAATGCCCCGTGTTGGGGAACTTGTTGTGAGGTTGAGGGAGGGAACAGATAGGAAGAAAATTAGCACAGTAGTTGGGCGCATTTCGTAAAGGGCAGCATTATGTAGAATTTACAGCGCAGAAAAAGGTCATTCGGCCTAACTGGTCTATGCGGTGTTTATGCTCCATGTACTGGCCGCGCTAGACGTGCTCCTATCTAGCTATCCAGCAAGTTAAACACTCATTCATAATAATTCTTCGTGAAGCGGTTTGCTGTTTGAAGCTTTTACTTGAACGAATTTGTGAAACTGTAAACAAAGACAAAGTATGTTTTGTACATAAACTGAGTACTACACATTCGATATTACACAAGATATAAACATATTTACAACAGTAGAATAGACTAATTGTATAACTAACTAACATTTGAACTAACTTCTGTAACCATTAAATATTAACCTTTTATAAACATAGTATTATCAAAATATTACTCTGACAACATTGCTATTATGCTAAGAACTAAAGATACTCACAGATATTGCGTTTGGCCTAACATATGAAGTCAGATTACATTAGATTGAAAATCCCTCATGGAATTCTCCATTACTTAAGTCAGGTTCTTCCTGGTAAAACTGCTTCCTGGGGTCAACAGGAAGAAAGGTAAGAAGGTCAAATGACCTCTCACAGGAAGAAAGGAACAAAGGTCAAATGACCTCACACAGGAAGAAAGGAACAGATGACCTTTCCAGCTTACAAACTGTTAACACAATAACCGCCACCAGAGGGTGCTATTGCATGTAAAAACATCCAGGATGTCACAATGTCCATCGGTCCAGAACACTCCACTTAGCCTCCTCCCACCTTATTTCATCTCACCCGATCATAATATCCTTCTATTTCTTTCTCCCTCATGTACTTATCTAGTTTCCCCCAAATGCATCTGTTATTCACCTCAACCACTCCATGTGGCAGCGAGCGTCACGTTCTCACCACTCTCTGAGTAAAGAAGTTTTTCCTGAATTCCTTATTGGATTTATTAGTGACTATCTTACATTTATGACCCCTAGTTTTAGTCTCCCCCATAAGTAGAAACATCTTCTCTACGTCTACCCTATTGAACCCCTTCATAATTTTAAAGGCCTCTATCAGGTCACCTCTCAATCTTCTCTTTGCTAGAGAAGAGCCCCAGCCTATTCAATCTTTCCTGATAGTTGTACAATAGTTGTTCAATTAAAAGTGATTAATAGTGATTAACTGAAGATTGGCAGAATAGTTTGCCATTGGTCTGTGCATTGAAAACAGATCTTGTAATTTTAATTGAAGACATTTAAGAAGACATATTAATTCTTCTGCAATACACTGCTGCTTCATATAGCCTCTCTGAGAACTTTTTTGACTGTAACTTTAAAGGTAATTGTACATTTATCTCCCACAAGTATGGGTGTTGAAATCGCCCCATGTGACTGTAATAGCAAATGTGCTAACATGTTCTTATGAAATCCCTCTGTCAGTATTTTAACAAAGGTGGTAATCCATTTAAAATAAACAGGCTTATGTCCCTGTTAAAATAATGAACAAAGGAATTCCATAGGAATGTATTAATGCATTCATTTCTAATACTGCACAGCACAATTTCAGCTGGCTGATTTCTTGCACATTTCTCATGTTGAATAATATTAAAATAGATTTAGTAAAAGCAGACACGCACAGGACATATCTCAAATCTTGCTAACATACCTTATTTTAGTATCTAATTTGTACTTTTGTGTGAATTGTCAGAAAACAGCCATTTGAATAATATTACTCCATAACCTGATCCTCAGAATTCCCTCAGAAGTGGAGAAGTGCGAATCAGGTGAAGCACATATTTTACTGAAAATGTATATTTTACTGCATGTTTCCCAAAAAGCTGTAAATTCCAGGAATTCTGGAGTAAAAAATCTGGGGTGTTTTATTAAACATAAGCATCAGGAGACCCCTCACATTCTTCTTGGTTAGAGAGCAGTACGTGTCATGCAGAACGTTTAAGTAGACTGGGAATGTCCTCTCAAAATCAATGGTTGACACTGGAAGTTGGATGTGCCCTCAGATTTTCTTTCTAAAAACACTTATTTTCTCTTTCTACGGCCTTAAAATTACACTCTGCAAAGAGTAACATACAATGTTATGTAATTCTGTTGATACTGGAAGCATTAATGCTTTAAAAAAAAAGAGTATTATGTTTTGTGTTTTTACTCCAGATTTTTTTCATATCACACATCTCATAACACTCCAGTAGATGCCTTCTCACTCCCCACAGATTGGAGTGTGCCTTTACCTGCCCAGTATCTAGGTAACTAATCAACGATGAGTTGGAGGTTATGTTGTTTCATAGTTATAGGGGTTGATTGCATTCCCTCCCAGTACTCCCTAGTTCGTGATTTCTGTGTTACAGCTCTTCTCTTGCACTCCTCTCCATTCCCTCTTTCTTCTCTGCCACTGCCTATCTCCCATCACCTTCCCTAGCTCTTCCTGTTTGGACTAACCCCCTCCTTTGCAGCACAGCCATGGTCCCAATCCATCCCCTTCCAAGTACTGTCTCACACCTATATCCTGTGTTCCACATCTTCGGGCCTCCCTCACCCCCTATATTCCCACCGAATCTATTTACAACCCATGCCTAATGCGTTATTTTCATAGCAGGCCTCTTAGCTCTACAGCCTTTATTCCCCAGTTCCCACTTTCATCTGACCTGACCTACTTATGACCCCTAATGTACCCCTATTCCCCAGACCTGCATAATGTCCTTCAGGTTTTAACTTCCGTATTGCCCCTCTCCCACTGATCCCCTATCTCACACTCTCGGGTTGTCTCCCTATTCTCCGTATTCCCCAATCTCTAGCTCGCCTTCCTCCCTCTCTGGCTGCCCTCCTTATCTATCCCACTAACTGCAGGAGGGAGCAGGATGGCAAGGATGGGGAACTTGCCAAAAGTACGGCACGCCAAAGCCAGTGCAATAAGGAAAAACGGGGAGCAGGAGGTGATGTTTCGGTGGGAGGCCCTCCCAAGCAGGTGAGGAATGGAGGTCTGAGAAGGATGGAAGAAAAGCTGGATGGCAGGAAAATTAAAACTTTAGAAATAGCATTTCAAAATACAAAGTTAGAGAAAGAGCAGGGAGGGCTGTACAATTCAAACTACAGAAACAGAATTACTTTTAAAAATGAGAACTTGAAGAAATACCTGAAGTTAGACCGTTATGGTGGGTGAACTGGACAATGTGGTGGCTCTATAGCTCCACCTGCTGTACAGCTGGATCTGCCCGTGTGACAGGGACCGTGACAGCTAATAGGACTTGTATTTATATATAGCTCAGCTTAGAATGGGAAATTCTGTTAAGGAAGACCCTCAGGCCTGATTGGGAATGGTGACAGCAAACTGTTGACATTTTACATTTAAATATCCTAATTTTAATATAACATAGATTGGTAGTGAGCCCAAGGGTTGAACAGAAAACCCTTGTTTTGGCTTATTGCAATTTCCTATTATTTTGAAACGTGATAGATTAAGTACACCACTAAACTGTGGCTTAGGCTATAAATTGTTAAGCAGCAGTTCGTCTGAATGGTTGTATGTAGCTCGGTGAATGAGTTAAAACCCGCCTAAAAATAACACTGGCAACAAATTGATGCAATCACCTTAGCATTTGCATCAAAAGGTCAAAAATTCCCCCAACTTCATTCCAATCCTGATGTCATCAAACCTGCTGATGACAAAGTGCTGTTGTGTGTTGCAAGGATTTCAGTCTGGCTGAGGTCAAATGGCAACTGTCTGGCTCCTCTTCCTATCTTTCCCTGATCATTATTACAGCAGTCCTGCTTCATCAATGACCTTCCCTCCAACATAAGGTCAGAAATGGGGATGTTCACTGATGACTGCACAGTGTTCAGTGCCATTCACAACTCCTCAGATAATGAAGCAGTCCATGCCCGCATGCAACAAGACCTGGACGACGCTCAGGCTTGGGCTGATAAGTGGCAGGTAACATTCGCGCCACAGAAGTGCCAGGCAATGACTATCTCCAACAAGTGAGAGTCTAACCACCTCCCCTTGACATTCAATGGCATTACCATCGGCGAATTCCCCCACCATCAACTTCCTGGGGGTCACCATTAACCAGAAACTTAACTGGACCAGCCACATAAATACTGTGGCAACAAGAGCAGGTCAGAGGCTAGGTATTCTGCAGTGAGTGTCCCACCTCCTGACTCCCCAAAGCCTTTCCCCATCTACAAGGCACAAGTAAGGAGTGTGATGGAATACTCTCCACTTGCCTGGATGAGTGCAGCTCCAACAACACTCAAGAAGCTCGACACCATCCAAGACAAAGCAGCCTGCTTGATTGGCACCCTATCCACCACCTTAAACATTCACTCCCTCCACCACCGGCGTACCGTGGCTGCAGTGTGTACAATCTACAAGATGCACTGCAGCAACTCGCCAAGGCTTCTTTGGCAGCACCTCCCAAACCCGTGACCTCTTCCACCTAGAAGGACAAGGGCAGCAGGCACGTGGGAATACCACCACCTCCAAGTTCCCCTCCAAGTCACACACCATCCTGACTTAGAAGTATATCGCCGATCCTTCATCGTCGCTGGGTCAAAATCCTGAAACTCCCTCCCTAAGAGCACTGTGGGAGTACCATCACCAAACAGACTGCAGCGGTTCAAGAAGGCGGCTCACCACCACCTTCTCAAGGGCAACTCGGGATGGGCAATAAATGTTGGCCTTGCCAGCGACGCCCACATCCCATAAACGAATAAAAAAAAGTGTACACGCTGATTATTAACCTATCTTTCTCCTACAAACACTGATGACCTGCTGTACATTTCCAGCACAGTTTCCTTACGTCTGCTTTTACCAGGTGTAAGAATTTGACAAGCATTCAGCGGGCGGGAATTGTGCAAAAAGATCAACTCTCCACCCACAGAGGCCCCTCTCCCGGGGATGCGGAGGATCGCAAGTGCCGAGTTTCAGCGCATGCGCTTTGCATGCCTAAACCCGGAACTTGTGCGGCCTGTACGGGCGCGTACACACCTCGTATGCACCCGTGGGGATCGCAAAATACGGCCCAATATGAACTGTGCAATTTATTTAATTGGTCCTTAATCAGCCCAAACTGCCACTCTGCCCCTACTTATTATTCCTTACATTTGAGCTCATTTTTTCTACTTAAAGTCATTATCCACTTAACTGCATGGATTTTAATCTTCCCAACCCCCTCCCCACCTGTGGCCATGGAGGGCAGATAATTGTGGTACTGAAAACATTGTTATACAGGTTGACTATCCCTTATCCGAAAACCTTGGGACCAACTGTGTTTCAGTTTTCGGAAATTTTCAGATTTCAGAAGGTATTATTTCAGACTGGGAAACTCTGAACATTAAATTAATTTGGTAATTAGTATTTGGATTTAATATAAATTTTAAAAGTTCAGGCTACCTCTTGCGACTGTTCTGTGTCTCATTCCCCTTCCTGCTTCTCTGTGCTGCCGCTCCCAGTCTGTTTACAGCTCCCCCTGCTCCGTATCTGAATTCCTTGACTTAGCGGGGGTCTGGGGTTCGACTGCCGTCGCCAGTTGTGGGAACGTCGGATATCGGCTGACTCCTACGCTAAGCTGGCCCGCAAATCAGGTCAGAAAAGCATCGGCTGCGTCGGGTCATGTTTGGCACCACTCAGGTTATGTCGTGCGCACGACTTACGCTCCACAAAAAAACTTTTGGTTTTCAGAGGTTTTCAGTTTTCAGAAGTGCGGATAAAGGATAGTCTACCTGTACTTTAAGATGATAGAATTGAACTTGTTTTCATTTGACAAAAGAAGACTGAGAGAAGGAATAATCCAGATCCTCCAAAATACTGAAAGGCATAATAGATAAAGCAGACATAATCAGTTTATTCAACTTAATCTGTGATTGCAGGATGATGGAACATTAGAATATTCAAAGAATCGTAAATGCATTGAATAGTCTACCATCAAAAGTAATTAATGCTATTCTGATTAACTCCTGCAAAAATAGCTTGATGAATAGCTTGTATATCTAAAGAATTGAAGGTTATAAGGATAAGTATAGACAGACACCAACGATCAAACTTGGCCCTGAAATTCCTGGATTCCTGGAGGGAGGGTGTAAAAGAAGATCACCACTCGAGGGTGGTGGGGTGGGGGAGGATTTGGGGTGGAAGCCAATTTCGCCAGGATTCCACCCCCATTTACAGTGCCCCTTTAAATTCTGGTGAACAGGAGAAGATATTGAATCTTCTACTCATCCTCTTCCACCCACCATGTCAAGGGGGTCATAGTCATACAGTCATAACAGCACAGGAGGAGTCCATTCGGCCCATCGAGTCCGTGCTCTGTAGAGCAATCCAGTCAGTCCCATTCCCCCGCTCTATCCCCGTAGCCCTGCAAATGTATTTCCCTCAAGTGCCTATCCAGTCTCCCCTTGAAAACATTGAGTGTCTCCACCTCCACGACTTCCGTCAACAGCGAGTTCCAGGTCCTCACCACTCGCTGCGTAAAAAAGTTTTTCCTCACTTCCCCCAGTATCTCTTGCCCAAAACCTTAAATCTGTGTCCCCTAGTCCTTGTACCATCAACTAGTGGGAACAGCCTTTCCCCGTCTAGCCTATCTAAACCCGTTATAATCTTGTACACCTTTATCAAATCACCCCTCAACCTCCTTTGCTCCAATTAAAACAAATCCAGCTTCTCCAACCTGTCCTTGTAGCTAAGATCCCCCATCTCCGGAATCATTCTGGTAAATCTCCTCTGCACCCTCTCAAGGGCCTTCACATCCTTCCTAAAGTGTGGTGGCCAGAACTGGATGCAATACTCCAGTTGTGGCTTAACCAGCGCTTTATAAAGGTTCAGCATAACTTCGCTACTTTTGTACTCAATACCTCTATTTATGAAGCCCAAGATCCCATATGCTTTGCTAACCACTCTCTCAATATGTCCTGTCACCTTCAGGGACCTATTGTAATACCCACTGGAAATGTTATGTACGCTAAGTATGGTTATCAATCTTTAACTTAGACACTGTATTATCATTGTTATAAATCCCTGGGTTAAAGTTGCCCATGTGAAGGTACAGCAAGAACTTTTAAGGACACAATGTGACTAAGAGCAGACTTTCCATAATTCTGCACCAGTATCAACTGTTGCAGACAGTGAGGCTGCGCAGTCTCCAGGCAGAAACCCCAGGAGGAAGGGGTGGAGTCGGGGTTTTCGAGCGGGAAAAAGGAGCGACTGGAAGAAAAGAGGGCAGGAGCTCTGAAAAGAGGGCTCAGGAGGCAAATGGCTGCCGCATCCCGTCCCGGGTTTCCAAACTCGGCCGCCGCCCTTCGTATTAGTAGCTCTGCATCCAGAACTCAAAGTGGGATTCAGTGATCGTGAAGAGAATTCAACGAAGGGGTTCGGAGTCGTAAGTCTTGCAGACATTATACATTATACATGGTCCCAGTCGGGACCAGCGGGAGCAGCGAGGAGGAGCTCGGGAGAAAACCCGGCGACCAGCGAGGCCCGAGACCAGTCGGGAGCAGTGTGGTGAGACCGGTATAAAAACCGGAGAGAGGCGAGGCCCGAGACCAGTCGGGACCAGCGGGAGCAGCGAGGAGGAGCTCGGGAGAAAACCCGGCGACCAGCGAGGCCCGAGACCAGTCGGGAGCAGTGTGGTGAGACCGGTATAAAAACCGGAGAGAGGCGAGGCGTACCAACTCAGCAGCGGGGAGAGAGGTAAAAAGTAATCAGTGTGTGACATCACCAGGGAGCAGGTAGGTGATTGGTTGGTGAGTATTTCTCTTTTTTCAATACAAGCTTGAATTCTGTGGTGTTAAATTTCTGTGGTGTAGTGGGGATAGTTGGTAAATAAAGCGCCCTAGAGCATACCTGTAACTGGGGTATTGAATAAATTTTTAAAGAAATTAAAGGGGTAAGTCATGGCAGGAGAGTTCAGACCCGTGCTCTGCTCCTCCTGCTCTATGTGGGAAGTCAGGGATGCTGCCAGTGTCCCTGATGACCATGTGTGCAGGAAATGCATCCAGCTGCAGCTACTTGTAGACCGCATTGCGGCGCTCGAGCTGCGGGTGGATGAATTTTGGAGCATGCGCGATGCTGAAAGGCTCGTGGATAACACGTTTAGCGAGTTGTGCACGCCTCAGGGTAGGGCAGCACAGGGGGTGACCATCAGGCGGAGCAACAAAGGCAGGCAGGTAGTGCAGGGAACCCCTGCGGACATCCCCCTTTCAAACAAGTATACCGCTTTGGATACTGTTGAGGGGGATGACTCACCAGGGGAAGGCAGCAGCGGCCAACTTCCTGGCACTGGGGGTGCTCCTGCTGCCCAGGAAGGGGGGAAAAAGAGTGGGAGAGCAATAGTGGTAGGGGATTCTATAGTAAGGGGAACAGATAGGCGTTTCTGTGGCCGTAGACGTGAATCCAGGATGGTTTGTTGCCTCCCTGGTGCCAGGGTCAAGGATGTCACTGAGCGGCTGCAGGGCATTCTGGAGGGGGAGGGAGAACAGCCAGTGGTCGTGGTCCACATTGGTACCAACGACATAGGTAAAAAGAGGGATGAGGTCCTGCAGCAAGAATTTAGGGAGCTAGGTGAAGGATTAAGGAGCAGGACCTCAAAGGTTGTAATCTCTGGATTACTCCCGGTGCCACGTGCTAGTAAGTATAGGAATAGGAAGATAGAACAGATGAATGCGTGGCTAAAGGGATGGTGCAAGGGGGAGGGCTTTAGTTTCCTGGATCACTGGGTCTGCTTCTGGGAAAGGTGGGACTTGTACAAGTCGGACGGTTTACACCTGAACCAGGGGGGAACCAATATCCTTGCGGGGAGGTTTGCTAGCACTGCTGGGGAGGGTTTAAACTAACTTGGCAGGGGGTTGGGGTACAGAGTGGAGCTATAGTAGGGGGTGATTTACGGCCAAATACAGAGGGAAAAACAAGTCAGCTGGGAAGGCAGAGCAAATATGTGAAGGCAAAAGAGAATATGGCAGGGCTGGAAGGCATTTATTTTAATGCAAGGAGTCTTGCAAATAAGGTGGATGAACTGAAGTTGTTGTTGAACACATGGGAGTACGATATTGTTGCTATCACGGAGACATGGTTGAGGGAGGGTCAGGACTGGCAGCTCAATATTCCGGGGTATAGAATCTTCAGGCGAGACAGAGTGGGGTGTAAAAGGGGAGGGGTGCTGCAATATTAATTAAGGAGTCAATTACTGCTGTAAGGAGGGATGATATATTAGCGGGTTCCTCTAATGAGGCCATATGGGTAGAACTTAAAAACAAAAAGGGGGCAAGCACTTTGCTGGGAGTGTACTATAGGCCCCCAAACAGTCAGGGGGAGAAAGAGGAACAGATATGTAGGCAAATCTCCGAGAAGTGCGAAAATAATAGGCTAATAATAGTGGGGGATTTCAACTTCCCCAATATAAATTGGGACAGTCAGAGTGTGAAAGGCTTAGAGGGTGCAGAATTCTTAAAGTGCATCCAGGAGAGCTTTTTGAGCCAACATGTAGAAAGTCCTACAAGAGAGGGGGCGGTACTGGACCTAATTCTGGGGAATGTAGCCGGGCAAGTGGTGGAAGTGTCAGTAGGAGAGCATTTTGGCGACAGTGACCATAATTCGGTGAGATTTAAGGTGGTCATGGAAAAAGACAAAGACGGCCCGGAAATAAGGGTTCTAAATTGGGGGAAGGCCGATTTTAATATGATAAGGCAGGATCTGGCCAAAGTGGACTGGGAGCAGCTGCTTATAGGAAAATCCACATCAAAACAGTGGGAGACTTTCAGAAGGGAAATAGAGAGAGTACAACGCCAACATGTTCCTGTAAAGGTCAAGGGTGGGACCAACAAGCAAAGGGAACCTTGGATGACAAGGGATATACAGAAATGCATTAGAAATAAGAGGGGGGCTTTTGGCAGTTACAAAAGACTAAAGACAGAAGAAGCCCGAGAGGAGTATAAAAAGTGCAGGGGCATACTTAAAAAAGAAATTAGGAGGGCGAGGAGGGGCCATGAAATAACACTGGCGAGCAAAATAAAGGAAAATCCTAAGATGTTTTATAAGTATATTAAGGGCAAGAGGATAACCAGGGAAAGGGTAGGGCCCATTAGGGACCAAAGTGGCAATCTGTGTGTAGAGCCAGAGGATGTAGGCGGGGTTTTAAATGAATTTTTTGCATCTGTGTTCACTATGGAGAAAGACGATGCAGACATAGAAATCGGGCAAGGGGACTGTGACATACTTGAACATATTAGCATCGAGAGGGAGGAGGTGCTAGCGGTTTTAGCGGGCCAAAAAGTGGATAAATCCCCAGGCCCGGACAAGATGTATCCCAGGCTGCTGTGGGAGGCAAGGGAGGAGATTGCAGGGGCTCTGACACTAATTTTCAGAACCTCTCTGGCCACAGGGGATGTACCAGAGGACTGGAGAACAGCTAACGTAGTACCATTATTCAAGAAAGGTAGCAGGGATAAACCAGGGAATTACAGGCCAGTGAGTCTAACATCTGTGGTGGGGAAATTATTGGAAAAAATTCTGAGGGACAAAATTAATCTCCACTTGGAGAGGCAAGGATTAATCGGGGATAGTCAGCATGGCTTTGTCAAGGGTAAATCATGTCTAACAAATCTGATCGAATTTTTCGAGGGGGTGACTAGTGGGGTGGATGAGGGAAATGCTGTGGATGTGGTGTACATGGACTTCAGTAAAGCTTTTGACAAAGTCCCGCATAGGAGACTGGTCAAGAAGGTAAGAGCCCATGGGATCCAGGGTGCCTTGGCGCGTTGGATCCTAAACTGGCTGAGTGGCAGGAGGCAGAGGGTGATGGTCAAAGGTTGCTTTTGTGACTGGAAGCCTGTGTCCAGTGGGGTACCTCAGGGATCGGTGCTGGGTCCCTTATTGTTTGTGATCTACATAAATGATTTGGATGAAAATGTAAAAGGTATGATCAGTAAGTTCGCAGATGACACGAAAATTGGTGGGGTGGTAAATTGCGAGGAGGAAAGCCTCCGGCTACAGGACGATATAAACGGGTTGGTCAGATGGGCGGAAAAGTGGCAAATGGAATTTAACCCTGAAAAGTGCGAGGTGATGCATTTTGGACGGACAAATAAGGCAAGGGAATACACAATGAGTGGTAGGACCCTAGGAAGTACAGAGGGTCAGAGGGACCTTGGTGTACATGTACATAGATCCCTGAAGGCAGCGGAGCAGGTAGATAAGGTGGTTAAAAAGGCATATGGGATACTTGCCTTCATTAGCCGAGGCATAGAATATAAGAGCAGGGAGGTTATGATGGAGCTGTACAAAACGCTGGTGAGGCCACAGCTGGAGTACTGTGTGCAGTTCTGGTCGCCTCACTATAGGAAGGATGTGATTGCTTTGGAGAGGGTGCAGAGAAGATTCACCAGGATGTTACCTGGGATGGAGCGCCTCAGCTATGAAGAGAGGCTGGACAGGCTGGAGTTGTTTTCCTTGGAGCAGAGAAGGCTGAGGGGGGACCTGATTGAGGTGTACAAAATAATGAGGGGCATAGATAGGGTAGATAAAGAGGAACTTTTCCCCTTAGTGGGGGGGTCAATAACAAGGGGGCATAGATTCAGGGTAAGGGGCAGGAGATTTAGAGGGGATTTGAGGAGGAACTTTTTCACCCAGAGGGTGGTTGGAATGTGGAACTCAATGCCTGAAAGGGTGGTGGAGGCAGGAACCCTCACAACATTCAAGAAGCATTTGGATGAGCACTTGAAATGCCATTGCATACAAGGCTATGGACCAAATGCTGGAAAATGGGATTAGACTGGACAGGGATGGATGGGCGGCGCAGACACGATGGGCCGAAGGGCCTCTTTCTGTGCTGTAAAACTCTATGACTCTATGACTCTATGACTCTATACCATGAGCTCCAACTTAAGCGCGCCAACGAAAGAGTGCACTCGAATTTGGACACAGGGACAGATTCTCCTTTGAATCCATGTAAATGGAGAATGTATGTTTATTATGTCTAGATTCATTCTAATGTATGCAAATGTCTAATTTAGTTCATTGACCTGTAATCTTCTTATACTGTCTGACGTTATAACTATAAAGTAAGATAATTAGAATTAAGCCATTGTAGTAGTGATCTCCTTACTGGACTATAGAATACTGTCTACAACAGAGACCACATCTCACATATATCTAGAGAACTGTGAAGGGGTTACATATGTATATTAACTCCCAGGTCCCTCTGTCCCTGCACACTCTTTAAAATTGTGCCATTAAGTGTATATTGCCTCTCCCTCTTCCTTTTGCCAAAATGCATCACCTCACACTTCTCTATTAATTTCCATCTGCCACTTGTCTGCCCATTCTGCTAGCCTTTCTATGTCCTGTTGCAGTGCATTGGTATCATCCTCACTGTTTGCCATACCCCCAAGTTTGGTGTCATTGGCAAATTTAGAAATTCTACTCTGTATTCCAATATCCAGGTCATTTATATATCTATCAAAAAAAGCAGTAGCCCCAACACTGACCCTTGGGGAACACTACTGTCTACCATCCTCCAGTCTAAAAAACAGCCATTTACCACAACTCGCTGTTTTCTGTCCTTAAGCCAATTCCTTATCCAAGCTGTCACTGACCCACCTATTCCAAGAGCTTCAATTTTGTTAACCAGCCTTCTATGTGGTACTTTGTCAAGCGCCTTCCTAAAATCCATGTAGACAACATCCATTGCATTCCCTTCATCAATCCTCCCTGATTGGGTATATACCTGGGGGGAGTTCCTGGGCTACCCTAGGAATCCCACACATTTGGCCCTTAAGGCCTAAATGAAACTCTTGCTAGCAAAGAACTGGCATGAGTCCCATTGAAGCCTTTTGAAAGGTTCCAAACCTTACCCAGAAGGGATCAACCACCTTCTGTTTGGTTACAGCGGGGCTTCCTTCAGAGCTGAAGGCCTCGGGCACCTAAGTCTATGTGTGGACTATTCTGCCTTAGAAGGTTGGATCAGATCAGATGCTGCTGAAGTGCCCTTGCAGGCACTAGCATACCATCCCATCCATGTAAATGACCCCGTCCCAGCAATTTGGGATGAAGTCTCAGCCTACTGCAGAGGCAGATGGGAGTCCTGCTCTGACGCACTTGCTCCATGGAAATTAATTCCAAGGCCTATGGCTCCAGTCCAATTGGACTTTGGGAATATCATTTGTGAAATGCAGCTGTTGAATTGACTAGAGTAGATTATATTTTTAGATGGATATTGAGTTCTCCCTTAATTATCTTTGAGGGTCAGCGAGAAATTTCTCTTCTTGAAATTTTAATAGCAGATTATTCCTGTCAGTCAAGAGAATAATTAAATTGTTTAGTGCCCATAGCAGTGCAAATCATATTTTATGTGTTAGAAAGGATAGCCTACTGAGCTGTATAGTTTCTTTGTTTTACATTAAGTTCTTATAAGATAAGAAAGGCAGAGAGGATCATATTGATTTAAGGAAACTGAATCAATGATCTCTATTTTCTCTTAGAAAATATGTTTTTTTCAAATCAGCAGGTCCTCTTCTTCTCTTTGTCAGAGTCTAGGACGCTCAAATAATAAACAATCTTTGTGAAAACTGGTAAAATAGGAGGAAACATGGACATGAACATCCATGGGCCTTTGATTCTGATGGATGCGTTGGGATCCTCCAGCCAGGAACCTTTACAGGTGATCCCACTGGAGTATGTGGGGTTAGGGGAAGGTACTCTATTTTAAATATTCTTGGTGGGCACTCATATCACTGGGGGCTGAATTTTGCCAGCGCTCAGAGGTCAGATTCAGAGGTGAGTTCACTGTCAAAATCCAAAAGATTGACAGCGGGGCGGTATCCCGCTCTAAACCCACCTCCTTGTGAGTTTCCCTAGTGCCGGCTCTGCCTGCGCTTTGCAGACACAGCACTAAGCAGCAGGTCATGCAATTGTGCTAGTTAAAAGGGTGTTTAAAGCAATTTAATCTCCATTTTACCAGGTACAAAGCATTTTCCCAAGTTTTCCATGAGGTTCCCGTTGCTCGGTGATCACGCCAGGTAAGTATGTTGGGTTCTGAATGACTCTCCATTTCTTTCATTAGGTGAAAGCTGCAAAAGTGGTATAAAAGCTACCATTTTATAGATGGTCACTTTCCAATCTCAGAAACTTCAGCCTTCAGTATTTGGAAGCCACTTTTGAGCTTTACGCACTTTTGAAGTGCTTGGAGTATTCCCTCTATCCACTGTCACCTCCTTGGAACAACTTATCTCAACATTGACAGGTCACTTCTGTCATCTCAACCTTACCTGCCATCTATTCCATCAGCATCGGTGCCCTTGAAAAAATCTCACTTTGGTCCTCAGAATTCCAACACAATCAGCCCCAACACCAACATCACCAGGCACACCAGCAGCATCAATATCCCCACCAACCTTCTCCGCAATCAACTGATGCTGCACTGGACACAGGGTGTCATCACCCATTCACATTGCTGCCCGGGACACCAGCAATGGCCTCACCATGTCCAGGTTTCCTTCACTTAACACTGTACACCCTGACTGCCACATGATGCACCAGGGTGGCACCACCCCACACCAGCACCATAAAGCATCCCTACAATGTCCAAGCCATTCCTTTCACACTCATCACCATTGCGGGGGGGGGGGGGGATGGGGAGGGGGAGGAGTGACGTTATGTCTCACCATTCACTGGAACTCATGAAGACACTCTCAAAAGGTGCACACAAATCTGTCCAAGAAGGCAAAGTGGTGACAATATGGATTTCAATGCTTGACAACACATTAACAGCAAGTTTACATGAACATTGGCTAAAACACCCAAGTGCCTACCCTTGTGTGTTGTTAGTTGGTATGATTGGACTAGGATGAGGATGAGTGTGAAGGGTGGCTAGTGAGATGGAGAAGTGATAATGTAGATAGAGAGGGATGGGTGGAGGTGCAAGGTAAATTGGTGTGAGTAAGGATGTACAGGAGTAGGATAGGGAAGGCATTGGAAGGGAAGAGAACCACCCTGCGTGCTGTGACTCCCTCCATAAGCATATGGAGGGATTCATGGGAGAGCCTGGGTGCAGCCGTGCACCTTTGTGCAGTTCTTGTCAATGTTTGCAACACCTCAATGCTACAGAACACTGACAGCACAACTGTCAAAATCAATTTGCGCATGGCCCCTTAAGGAAACCGGCTGATGATGCGTCATCAAGTGACGTCATCAGACCGGCTTCCTATTAATTGGCCGGGAACCTCGCAGGGTGGGCTTAACAAGCTCCATCATCGTAAAATCTTGTTGGAGGCCTGATCGAGACAGATGCCAGGTCTCCACACGCCACTGACGTCGCCCGCCCCGGATCCACCGAGGTTGGAAAAATCCAGCCCTAAGTATGTATCATGGGCACCCATAATAGCACGGAACAAGAAAAGCAGCTGCTCGTGAGGTCCCCCTCAGTTCCATCCCTTCCAATGTAAGACACCATGGCCAGGAAATTGGAGCCATTAACGACAGCCGTTAAGGTCGGTTTAGAAGAAAAACTGACGACTGCCTCACATCCACCCGCTTCCGGTATGGAATGTGGCATCTGCCATTTTGGGCAGGTCAGCTGTGCTGCCATTGCCTGACCTCGCTTCCCATATTCAAATGATCCAGATTATGACGCCAATCGCGTGCAACACCTGAATTGACGCATGATCTAGGATTTTGGAAGTCGCCCCTCTTAATAATGCCCTTTCCAAACCACGCACAGAAGAACATGCGTGCAGCAGTACAACGGAGCCACTCCTTGTGCTTCTTAAAGGGACAGGCACAACTTTCAGCTAAGTTAAAATTTTTGCTTTCGGATTGGTTTCTTTACATTTTATTGGAGTAGTGACTTGGTGCAATACATTTTTAAAGCTGTTAAAGTGTGCAGGAAGTGCTGCTGGATGTTTGCAAGGCTTTGTCTCTTAAAGGAAGGCCTCTGAGAACACCACTTGCTCCCAGTCCTGGGGGCTCTAGTTGCAGTCGTCCCGGGGCTGCTGCATTACATGGAGATGGAGCAGTGGCAGCAAAGGGAACAAGCTGCTCGCAGGGGGAGAGAAAGCGGAAGAGAAGGAAGCAGAAGAGGATGAAGCAGAAGAGAAAAAGCAGAAAAGGAAAAAGCAGAAGAGGAGGAAGCGAAAGGAAGGATATAACCCAGACAGTCCCTTTCTGGCCAGGGTATCCAGGGTGGAATCATCTGCCTGCGGTACCAGTGACCACAACCCTAATTCCCCTTTCAACATTAGTCCCACACCTTACCTTCCCTCTGTTACTGACCATCTGACCATCACAGCATCCTTTTGGCCATGATGCTGAAATAAAAGCCACCACAAAGCAAACTTTCCAATCCAACTTTATCCTGCAGAGATAGTGGATGCATTGGTTGCAATATACCAAAATTCCCTGGAGTCTGGAGAGGTCCCAGTGGATTGGAAAACTGCAAATGTAACACCCCTATTTAAGAAAAGAGGGAGACAGAAAGCAGGAAACTATAGACCAGTTAGCCTAACATCTGTCGTTAGGAAAATGCTGGAGTCCTTCATTAAGGAAGCAGTAGCAGGGCATTTGGAAAATCATAATACAGTCAAGCAGAGTCAGCATGGTTTTATGAAAGGGAAATCATGTTTAACAAATTTGCTGGAGTTCTTTAAGGATGTAACGAGCAGGGCGGATAAGGGTGAGCCAGTGGAAGTGGTGTATTTGGATTTCCAGAAGGCATTTGGTAAGGTGCCACATAAAAAGTTACTGCATAAGATAAGAGCTCATGGAGTTGGGGGTAATATATTAGCATGGACAGAGAATTGGCTAACTAACAGAAAGCAGAGAGTCGGGATAAATGGGTCATGGTCCGGTTGGCAAACGATAACTAGTGGGGTGCCACAGGGATCGGCGCTGGGACCTCAACTATTTACAATCTACATTAATGACTTGGATGAAGGGACTGAGTGTAATGTAGCCAAGTTTGCGGATGATACAAAGAAGGGTGGGAAAGCAAGTTGTGCAGAGGACTCAAAGGGGGAGAAATTCGGTATCACCCCATTTGGGGCGCAATTCTCGGCCGGGCGCAAATTATCACCACCTACTGCGAAATTGGTCTGTCTCGCCCCTGGAGCCGGTTGCAGCGCTAAATCAGGCGCTGCACGACTCTCTTAAGGCGCTAAGCCAGAGGAGCGAGGCGCTAACTCAGAGGGCGGGCGCAGCGCAGGTGCTGTCAGTTAGCGATTGCACACAGACACGCTGGCGCCGGTCAGCTCTTAAAGGGGAGTGTCGATCTTGATTTGCAGCCGCACCCTGCGCATCGGAGCCCTGAATCTCGGCCTGGACAGACCTGTTGCCAAATCCTGCAGCCAAGGACCATGGAGAGGGCCAGGGAGCGAGTGCAGTATTTCAGTGAGGGGGCCTTGGAGGCTCTGGTTGGCGCGGTGGAGCACAGGCGATCTCTCCTGTACCCGGAGAGTGGCAGGAGGCCTCTGCCCAGCGAGTACCGAAAAGCTTGGAGGGAGGTGGCTCACAGAGTGACCTCCAGCAGCATGGTGCCTAGGACCCCTGTGCAATGCAGGAAGAAGTTCAACGACATCACTCGGGTCGTCAGGGTGAGTGCCTTTTTCAGAAACCTCTTCATCCCTCCATCTCGACCTCGCTTTATGGCCAAAGGGTCTTGAAAGCCCCAATGCCCAGCACTCCTCCAAAACCTTTGGCCCTTTCAGGAAACTCACATGCACATTCAGCACTTTGCACACAGTAAAGGCTATTCGACCATGGGAGGCATTTCAGCCAAGATCATGGCTACACACAGTAAGGGCTATTCCACCATGGGAGGCATTTCAGCCAAGATCATGGCTGCATCTTTACTCAGACCCCGTCCTTTTTCTTGCAGGGCAAGCTGGCACATAATAGGAGACAGCAGCAATGGACCGGGGGAGGCCGGCCTCACCTTCAAGCCCTGACCGATCTGGAGCAGCAAGTCCACCGGATTGTGGCAAGCCAGATGCTTGGCCCCGTCGCCACTGGAGACGCCGACCCCGTTCTGGCCAGCAATGGTAAGGTCATCACCTTTTTGACCTCTCTCCTTCCACTTGTTCCTCACAACAGCATCCTTTGACACTTTCGATCCAAATCAGTACATCGCTGCACTCATTCCTCCCTTGCTGCCACCCTGTTCTCATGCTAAAGCCACTCTTGCACCTCCCTGCTTTCAGATGCTGATTCACCAGGTGAGGAGGCGGGCCCTCAAGCTGCCACTGGGAGTGAATCTGAAGGCGAGGAGGAAGAGGAAGCCGGACCATCAGTGCAACCCTCTGCCGAGGCAGCCCGTGGCCATACTGGAGACACGCCTTCCCTGGAGGGGAGCGGGGGGAATTGTCTGATGAGGGTGAAGCTCCAGGACCCAGCGGGCTGCAGCAACGCGAGGGGGGTAGGGAAGCTCGGGGGCCTTCTCCCCGGAGGGAGAGTATGGCCTCCAGTCCTGCTACAGTGAGCGCAGAAGAGGTGCGGCTCCTCGCTGAAATGAGCGCCCAGGTGGAGCAAAGGCACACTGAGCTCATGGCTGCAGTGGCAAGGATGCCCGAATCCATTGAGTCACTGGCAAGGAGTGTCCAGGACTTCGGTGCAGCACAGGCGTCTGCCACGCAAATGCTAAGTGCTGCAATGCAGTCAGTGGGTGGTCTCATGCAGATGCAGATTGAGGCCACGCGAGCACTAACTGCTGCCACCCTCGCTGGATCGGGCAGATTTCCCCAGGGCTCTCACTGCGCTGCAGCAGGCCAGCAATCTGTGCTCCCGCAGATTGCTGCGCATGCTGAAGTGCTGCCCCATGGGAGTGCCAGTGTGTCGGTCGAGCGGGGAGTTGCTGTCCTCTCAGGATGACAGCATTCCTGCTGCCAGCACTGTCACTTCTCCACTGCAGTTGCCACCACCTGTAGGACAGACTGCTGCCGCCCATGCAGAGTTGGAGCAAGTCAGCAGCTGGGCCCTCCAGGCCCAGAGCTGGTCCAGGCCATCCCTCAAGGGCATCTGCAGTCTCAGTTTCTGACACTCAGCAGCCTTCCCCCAGCCTTGCTGCAGCCACTGGGGTCCCAGTGCGGAGGAGCTGCAGGGTGGGAAGGGGGCAATTTCGCAAGGGAAGCAGATCACCCTCGAAGGGCAAATAGTAGAAGGTGTGGCAAAATGTGGTTCATTGTTTTTTTGAAGGCCGAGGATCGTGGTCATGTCTTTGTTACTGTTTTGCACATTGTCTCCAGGTTGTGAGAGCCAGTTATGTGATTGACTGTTACTTTGTGTCTTTCTTTCTATTACTTTGTCATGTGGGAAGGATACAATTACAATTTACAATTTAAATCGCTTTATTGGCATGATAAGTTACATCTTATGTTGCCAAAGCATCAAAATACATTTATGGTTCAGCACATAAACGCAGTTCTATTCATACAGTGTATAAACAGGTATATCCCTGAGTGTATAAATATACATTCGCATTGTTTATATATATTTTTTTCTTAGCTTACTGGTTGTCCCTCTGTTCATGGCAAGCTGCAACATAGTGCGCCGCCAGCGTTACACAGCTTCTCTCCTCTCCCAGTAGGAATGGGAGTTTTTGGTTGTCATTCAGATTTCTGAAATCAGGGCATATTTGTGAGAATTTTTGGTAGAAATTCTCCCTGATGCCCTGATATTTTCCACAAGCTGTGAGGAAGTGCATCTCTGTCTCCACCACTCCCTGACTGCAGTGCGAGCATATCCTGTCCTCTCTTGGCAACCTGGTCTGCCTGTGTCTGCCTTTTTCGATCGCTAGGCTATGTTCGCTAAGTCTGTACCTTGTCAAGGTTCTTCTCAGTTTGTTATCCTTTACCATGGTCAGGTAATCAGCTATGTTGTATTGTCTGTTTAGGGCCAAGTAGCAATTGAGTTTGCTTTGGGTTTTTGTTGTTTCTGCCCAATATGTCAGATATTTTTCCTTTTGCTTAGCGACGATTGCGTTGGGTCGAATTCTTTGTGTTACCCTGTCACTGTCCTGGGGCTGGTTATTGTTAGTATTGTTAGTAGTTACTTCACTGAGTCCCAGGACTAGTTGACTGAGGGTATTCTTCTTTATGGTCAGCTCTTGGCATTTCAGGGCGTCGTAGTGATAGCATTGGGGATTGCTCATTTGTAGGTGATTCCAAAATTTGGTGGCTCTTTTTTGGATAGTGATTATTAATGGATATTGGCCTAGTTCCGCCCTGCATGCATTGTTTACTGTTTTCCTTTGAGTCCGGAGGATACTTTTACAGAATTCTGCATGTAGGATCTCAATTGGGTGTTTGTCCCATTTTGCAAATTCTTGTTGAGTTAGCGGTCCCCATACCTCACTGCCATAGAGTGCAATTGGTTCAATTACTGATTTGAAAATTTTGAGCCAAATGCTAATTGGGATTTCTATTTGGATTGATTTTTTGATGGCATAGAAAGCCCTTCTTGCTTTCTCTTTCAGTTCATTCACAGCCAGTTTGAAGTTTCCCGTAGAACTGATTTTTAAGCCCAAGTATGTGTAGTTAGTGGTTTGTTCAATTTTGGTTGTTCCTACTGTGAAATTTATTTTGGGTCCCTGATGTTTGGATCTTTGCTGGAACACAAGGACTTTGGTTTTTTGGGGATTTGTTAATAAAGAAGTGTGTTAATTCAAAATGTGCATGTTTGCTCTTTGCACTCATTGTTGCCTTGACCAGCTTAGGGGTTGCGGCATGGTTCCATTCTGGTTCTTTGAATGGCAGAAGCCATTCCCTCAGAGGGGGCCTAGAAGCGACTTGCGATAAGCCTTTGACAGATGGCCCTTGCACTTTGTGCCTCCCTCCCGTCTTGGTGCTGCTGCTCCTCCTCCTCCTCCTCCTCCTCCTCTGCTGGTGCTCCAAGGCCCGCTGGCATTGGCTGGGTCCTGAGGATTGCCAGGTTATGCAGCATGCAGCAGACAACAACGAAGTGGGAGACTCGCTCAGGCGAGTACTGCAGGGCTCCTCCAGAGTGGTCCAGACAGCGGAACCGTTGCTTGAGCATGCCGATTGTGTGCTCAATGATGTTCCTGGTAGCTTGATGGTTCTCGTTGTATCATTCTTCTGCAGGGGTACTGGGCGAACGGAGCGGGGTCATCAGCCAGGTGCACAGAGGATAGCCCTTATCCCCGAGAAGCCAGCCTCCTGGGTGAAGCGGGGCCTCAAAAAGGTCTGCCACAGAAGTCTGGTGCAGGATGAAGGCATCGTGGCTGCTGCCTGGAAATTGGGCATTGACAGCGAGTATCAGCTGTCTGTGGTCACAGACCAACTGAACGTTCAAGGAATGGACGCCCTTTCGGTTGCGGAAATCCTCGGCATTCTCTTGCGGCGCCCGCAAAGCCACATGGTGCAGTCAATGGCGCCCTGCACCATGGGGAAGCCCGCTATTCTTGCAAAGCCCGCTGCGCGATCTTGCTGCTTGTCGGGGGTCATCGGGAAAGAGATGTACTCTCATCTCCTTTTAAAGAGGGCATTTGTGACTTGACGGATGCAGCAATGCACCACGAACTGGGAGATATTGGCAATGTCCCCAGTAGCAGATTGAAAGGAGCCGGTGGCATAAAAGTTGAGAGCCACTGTTACCTTCTCTGCCACCGACAGAGACGTCCTGCTCCTCAGTTGAGGTTGCAGATCTGGCTGGAGGAGGTGGCAGAGCTCAGTGACCACCTCCTTGCTGAATCGCAGCCTTCGCAAACACTGCTCCTCAGACATATTGATGTATGAGAACTGTTGTTGAAAAAACCTGGGACGGTAAGGTCTCCTGTACCAACGCCTATTGGCCCTCCTCCGTCTGGCCATGATTGCCACTCTATCTCTGCGTCTCTGTGCCCTCTCAATGTGATGGAGAAGCACGACGTGCCCATCCATTGCAGCCCCCATAATATGTGGGCAATCAAAGTTATGCTGGTGAAAAAGCAAAGCAACTACAAAGTTATGGGCAGAAGCCAAAACTACCTCAGACAGCGTTGACTCAATGCAAAAGTCTCTCTTTCTCCCTTTGTCTCTCAGCAAATCTCTCTCTCTCTCTCTCTCAGAACGAATGGTCCAAAAATGGCTACCATACAGAAGACAGGAAGAGCCCCCTTTAAATAGCGCCCCCCCAGCCGCACAGCGACTGGGAAGCATTCCAGTCAACCTGTCGTTGGTACCAACAGGTGGAAAGGAGGGGGGCGCCACTGAATTTCTGGTCCGTGGCGCCCCAAGGGCGTTGCACTCTGGAATGACATCAAGATCTGCGTGCGCAGGAGAGCGGGCAGTAGGGTTTAGCGCCGCCGCTAAATGTCCGCTCAATTTCGCGAGAGGCGCAGGGCTTGCCACGCCCGGGTGCTAGTTGGTTAGCGCCCCACTTATTGCCCTCTTAAGGCGCTAATGGGTGGCGCTCACAGCTGAATTTCTCCCCCAAAGAATCTGCAAAGGGATATAGACAGGCTAAGTGAGTGGGCAAACATTTGGCAGATGGAGTATAATGTGGGAATGTGCAAGGTTATACACTTTGGTAGGAAAAATATAAAAGCAAATAATTATTTAAATGGAGAGAGATTACAAAATGCTACAGTTCAGAGGGACCTGGGGGTCCTTGTGCATGAAACACAAAAAGTTAGCATGCAGGTACAGCAAGTAATCAAAAAGGCAAATGGAATGTTGGCCTTTATTGCAAAGGGGTTGGAGTATAAAAGCAGGGAAGTCCTGCTACAACTGTACAATGTATTGGTGAGACCACACCTGGAGTACTGCGTACAGTTTTGGTCTCCTTATTTAAGGAAGGATATACTTGCATTGGAGACAGCTCAGAGACGATTCACTCGGTTGATTCCAGAGATGAGGGGGCTGACTTATGAAGAAAGGTTGAGCAGGTTGGGCCTATACTCATTGGAATTTAGAAGGAGAGGTGATCTTATTGAAACATATAAGATACTGAGGGGGCTCGACAAGGTAGATGCAGAGAGGATGTTTCCCCTTGTGGGGAAATCTAGAACTCGGGGGCATAGTTTCAGAATTAAGGGTCGCCCATTTAGAACTGAGATGAGGAGGCATTTCTTCTCTTAGAGGGTCGTAAATCTGTGGAATTCTCTGCCCCACAGAGCCGTGGAGGCTGGGTCATTAAATACATTTAAGGTGGAGATAGACAGATTTTTGCAAGATAAGGGAGTGAAGGGTTATGGGGAGCGGGCAGGGAAGTGGCTTTGAGCCCTAGATCAGCCATGATCTTATTGAATTGTGGAGCAGGCTTGAGGGGCCAAGTGGCCTATTCCTGCTCCTAATTCTTATGTTCTTACATATGCATCCAATATGACATCAAAAAATCAACTAATCACCCTTGTGCATTCCTTTAATGACTGTCTTGCGTGTGCCATTGCATATGCTACTGATGTTACACAGTGCTACCTACCCCAGTGCCTGCAGCATGGCATGTGGAAGGCTGCTGACTTTCAGTGGGGGACACTACAGATGGCCTTGCAGGATGACCTCGAGGAACTGGTGGCTGGAAGTGTGAAATCGAGGGATGGTGGTTCTTCTTCTTCGTTGTCCTCACCCTCTTCTTGGCCAACCACTGGCTGGGCAGGTTGCATTTCTTGGATGTCTGAAATGAGGAAGGCACAAGGGTAGGGTTGTGGTGAGGGCAAGGTGGGAAAGCAAGAGCTGCATGCTTACACCATGTAAATCAGAAGAGATTGTGGGGTGAGGGGGAAGTGGGATGTTAGAAGGAGGATAACGTATGAGGATACCAGCATCTTGTATTCTTTCAGCCCCTCCTTAAGTTGAGAGGATCCAGTGGTAGATAAGTCTAAAATGCCAGCCAGGTTATACTCTGAGTGCTCTTTTCTCCTGTGACATTTGGAACACTGTAATTGTGGAGCATCATGACTCATAGGGCACATGCCAGTGTCTGCAAAGCAGTGCTGTGAGTTTTTAAAACAGTCTGATCACCCTACGTGCATGGCCAATATAACTTGGCTGGCACAACTGAAGCAACATTAGTCATCGCATCTTAGAAGTCATGACTTGTGTTAGCAAGTTAAATATTAGAACAACTTAAAGATTCTATTGATCAAAGTTTTGTGGCAAAACAATTGACAGTAATAGAGCTGTCGGATCAGTATTCAGATTCCAAGTATAAGTCTGGTACATTACAATTACCTAAAACTCTGTAAATTAGTTGAATGTGTGGCTGTAACAGGCAGCTAAATTCTATGGACTCCTGCTGTAAGCTATATGTTTATATTTTTCATGAGAAATATGAATATTTATATGTTTATATTTGGGTATTGGATTTTGGAATTAATTGGGTGACAATCAATTGACATCATTAATAAGCTACATTGGGCAATTGGTATGTAATAGAGGTCTTTAAAATTATGAAAGGTTTGATAGAATAGTCACAGAAGGAAAGAGCACCCAGTGTATAACCTGTCTAGTACTTTATACTTATCTACCACTGGATCCTCTCAACCCAAGGAGTCAGACTTGGGGCTATTGGTAGGCAAAAAAGGCTGTATTTAAGTGCATTGAAATGCCACATTGCACATTGGTAGAGAGAACAAAATTAGAGGTCATCAATATAAGATAGTCACCAATTAGTCAAATAGGGAATTTTGAAGAAACTTCTTTACCCAGAGACTGGTGCGAATGTGGAACTCGCTATCACAGGGAATGGGTGAAGCGAATAGTATAGATGAATTTAAGGGGAAGCTACATAAGCATATGCGGGAAAAGGGAATAGAGGGTTATGCTGATAGAGTTAGATGAGGAAGGATGGGATGAGGCTCTGGTGGAGCATAAACACCGGCATGGGCTAGTTGGACCGAATGGCCTGTTTCTGTGCTGTATATCCTATGTAATCCTGTATGTACTCTGAAAAAGTAACTTCACAAAGCCATTTTCAATGAATTTGGTGTAGTCTTCTTTTGCTGCGGTAACAGTTAAAAGACACTGGGTGGCGGTCACTCAGTAATGTTTTTCACTCGGACCTGTGCCAAACTTATGCAGTCCTATTTATACAGCTCTATTCATATTTCCTCCAATTAACCATTGTTAGATTATTCTGGAAATGATGATCAACCTCTGCAGCCTAATATTTTGCAATGGAAATTCGTCTGATTCCTTCATCCTCAAATATGATTAGATCTGCCAAATGTTATTTTCAAAAGATTAGGCTTTGTGTATGGAAGTCTAATTGAGTTTGAGAAAATATATCTTGCATTGAGGATAATTCTTTAACGTATATGTTATAACACTTTTTATATGATTGATATTCTGCAATAAAAGATTTTGTCAATGAGTTTAATCACAATTAGACAACAGGCTGTAAGTATCAAAAACAAGGCACTTTGTAAAATAAAATGATTATCAAGATCATATAAAAATGTACTTACATTTAATTTTGAGTCTATGGCAAGAAGCTAAGTTTGTTCTAATATTCTATCAAAGGAGCTGCAAATTTATTTAATATTATTAGGGGTCGAATTGTTAATTTTCATATTTTACCAGCCACAGTCTGCAAAATAAATACCTAAAAGCAGAACCATAATGAATTAAAAGTGAGTGTCAGACTCACTATTGTACAGGTGGGGCAAGCTCAGCAAGCTACACCGTACATTCCTACCCACCTGAAGTCTGGCCCTTTTCCCAGGTAGCATATGGTACAGTGACAGACTTAGCAGTCTTATAAACTGATCCCCCTTCAAGCTTGTCACCACCACCGATTACTAATATTCCTTGTACTTCCCCACCTTATCCAGTTTCTCAGAAATGCCGTTCCAGTTGACCTGAAAAAAGACAGGAGAGGTTAGGTTAGTGAATCAGTTTCTCAACTGACAAAACCCAGAACATTACAAATTTAGAAAATGCATAGAAAAACTCAGAATGAGTAAGAATGTATAAAATATACATTTTATCAAGTTATAATTGTGGAACCATACAGTTGCTTTGTCCCGTCAACAAGTAATTTACGAATTGCACTCCAAAACTAAAATATAAGTTTTATGATTTTAGCTTGTTCATAAAGTACCATAATTTTGGTCCAGTGTGCTCCTGTAATTCTGTTATCAGTTTGTACCTGTTTATATAAAAAGAAATGTGTGCAGATTTTGAAATATATATAGCAATATATTATACCCTTTGAAGTGTCATTGTATTAAATGGAGACATATTAATGACAAGCAGATATTTAATTTATTCAATTTTAAGCTGAATTATGAAACCATTTAAAGATAACTAAGATGTTTTCTTTGACTCAGAGTCTACAACCGCACAAGGTTTGGAACATGGTGTACGTGTTGACTCATTAACTGTCTTCTGAGTTCGGATTATACACTCCTTCTGGGCACTTGTCCAAGAGAGTTACATCAGATTCTAGCCATATTCAGAATAAATATCTGCTAACATTAGGGAATTATTGTTGTATCAGCCAACGATTGCTTAGGAACTAAACTCAGGTCAGTTAGTGGCAGATAAGAATTGGGCTGTAGATGGAGTTTCTGTTCCTGAGCACCATCTGTGTTACCTCTAATATAAGCTTTTTTAAACCTCCGTTCAGTCCGTAAGGGTGACCCCGAGCTTCCGGTCGCCTGTCATTTTAATTCACCGCTCCATTCCCACTCGGACCTCACCGTCCTTGGCCTCTTGTATTGTTCCACGGAAGCTCAACGTAAACTCGAGGAACAGCACCTCATCTTCCGATTAGGCACTCTGCAGCCTTCCGGACTCGATATCGAGTTCAACAATTTCAGATCATAAGCTCGGCCCCCATTTCATTTTCTCTTGTAATTGTTCCACTCCTTTCCCCCCCCCGCTTTCCTTTTGTTTCTCTCTCACACCTGGCAGCTATCTTTTGCCCTGCCAGTACATTTTACACCTAATCCCAGCCTATTACTATCTCGTCTAGCTTCTAATCTCTTTTACTTCTTTTGTTTCTTTTATTCTTTTGTCCGATCGCAGCCCTGCCTCCGATCTAGTTTCTTTTCTTTCCAGTTTTGAAGAAGGGTCCAACCCGAAACGTCAACTCAAATTTCTCTCCGCGGATGTTGCCTGACCTGCTGAGTTTTTCCAGCATTTTCTGTTGTTATATAAGCTTTTTTAATGTTGATTAGTGGGAGGTGTCTCAATATAGAGAGTGTAGCCTTGAGAATTCTTTAGCCTTGCTAGACCTTCAATGGCTCAGTTGAGTCTTCTTCTGTTTCTTCTTTCTCTCTCGTGCCTAGTGGCACATGAGGCAACCCGTTTCTTCCACTGGTTTTACATCCAGCAGATTATGCTCTGGGTAGTTTCTGTAAAAAAGTCCCCTTTTATGCGGGAAGATCATTAGCCTGACTCTTAGGCCGGAATTTTCTGGGGTCTGTGCGAGCGCGATTGGAGGCGGGTCGGGTGGGAAATTTCAAAAATCTTGCAACGGGTCGGGATCCCCCATCATCCCATCCCCATGCACCTTTCCCTCGGGCCCATTTGTTGGTGCGGCAGCAACCTGAATGGCAGAGGCAGGTGAGCTAATTTAAATCATCATTAGGTACTTGTCAGACCTTTAAGCATCTTTTTAACCCTACCTTTCAAATTTCCCTGGATGAGCACGGGAATCACGCAGCTCGGAAACCACATCTGTGAACCTGAGGCAGAAGTTGAGTGGCCACTGATTCACCTCATTAGTACACAGCATGAAAAGTACAATAAAAAGTCCAACCTCACAGCTGATCATTCTCATAAGGCAGATGCTGTTGCTGACTGCATTATTGTTGTATCCGTGTGTTAATGGAGACACGGAATGCAGGAGTTGGTTTCACAGGTGTTTACTGAACAAAGTCTGGAGGTGAACTAACAGATAAAAGACACTATACAGGCTTATATAGCCCGAGTAGCCATTACCGGCATTACGGTACACAGGGGGCTCTTAAAGGCACATACACCACAATTCCTCCCCTTTTAGACAATCAGCACATAACATTTTAAGTAATCATTAATTAACATGTTACAAGAACAATAATCTACACATTTGCTGCAGTTAATCAATTATAAGTCAGTCTCTCTGGAGGCTTCCTGACTCAGTCCGGATAACGCCTCGGTGGTGTAGTAGTTTTTGGTGGTGTAGTAGGTTCTTTTGGCAAGGTCGATTCGGCTTGAATGCCAGTGTCGGGTTCATCTGGTTCCAGTATCACCGGATCGGAGGTAGATACTATGGGTATCTCTGCTTCCTCATTAGGTGTATAGAGTTGTGGTGTAGGTTGTCCCTTTTCGGATGACTCTATGATCTGGTCAGCATGGCACCTTATTATGCTTTCTCCAATGTCCACGGTATACATCAGCGGTCCTAGTCGTGTGCAAATAGTTCCAGGCTGCCATTTCTCGGTACGGTAGTCCCAGGCCAAAACTTGTTGACCTATCTGGAAGGTTCTAGTTGGCCTTTCATTCATGCCTTGAAATTGCCGGTTCTCCACGTCCCTTCTGATGTTTGGCTTGATCAAATCCAGCCGGCATCTTAGGCTTCTATTGAAGAACATCATGGCGGGAGTTTGGTTTGTAACCACATGTGTTGCATTCCTGTATGCAAACAAGAAGTTATCTACCTTATGCTGTAGATTTATGTCTTCATTACCCATGGCCTTTATGGCCTTCTTGAAGGTCTGGACAAACCTTTCAGCCAATCCATTGGTGGCGGGATGGTATGGGGCAGATGTGTAGTGCTTAACCCCATTGTTTTTTAAGAACTTCCTGAATTCTTCGGACACAAATTGCGGTCCATTATCAGAACAGATCTGTTCAGGCAGCCCATTCCTGGCAAATATGGTCCTTAATACTGTGATGGTTTTTTCCATGGTGGTGGAGGACATCTTTATTACCTCCGGCCACTTGGAGTGTGCATCAACCGCGATTAAGAACATTGAGTCCATAAATGGACCAGCAAAGTCGATGTGTACCCTTTGCCATGGAGATGAGGGCCACTCCCATGGATGTAGAGGGGCTTGTGGTGGGGCGTTTTGGACCTTCTGGCATCCTAGGCAGCTCTTGCTCATTTCTTCGATGTCTCCATCGATACCTGGCCACCACACAGATGCTCTGGCTAGGTTCTTCATTTTCACTCCACCCAGATGCCCCTCGTGAAGCTCCTTTAGCACTTTATCCTGGAGTTTGGGTGGAATCACCACTCTGGATCCACACATCAAGGTTCCTCGGCACACTGACAGCTGTTCTCTTCTTTGCGAGAATGCTGGCAACAGTGGTTCGCCATGTGCTGGCCATCCCTTCACCGTTAAATCGTAGACTCATGAGAGAGTCGGGTCATTTCTCGTTTCCTTTTCAATGGCAGAATTTGTTACTGGTAGACATTCCACTATGGTTGAGTGGAACATCTCCACTGGGTCCACTGCAGGTGCCTCTTTTACCGCTGGCAACGGTAGGCGCGATAAACCATCAGCATTCCCATGCTGTTTTGATCCTTTGTATTCTATGTCATATTGGTGTGCCCCTAGGAAAAGGGACCACCTCTGTAGCCTTTGCGCTGTCATAATGGGAACACCCTTTTTAGGGTTGAATATGGAGACGAGGGGTTGATGGTCAGTCAACAAGGTAAATTTTTGTCCGTGTAGGTAATGGTTGAATTTCTTCACTCCCCATACCAGGCTGAGTGCTTCCCTGTTGATCTGGGCATAGTTACGCTCAGCTGAGTTCAATGAGCGTGACGCAAAAGCTATCGGCCGCTCCGAATCTATGCGATAATACCGCTCCTATGCCGTAAGGGGATGCATCGCACACCAGTCTGATTGGCAGTGATGGGTTGTAATGAGCCAAAACTTCCTTGGATGTGGTCAAGCCTTTGCATTTATGGAAGGCACGTTTACAGTCTTCGCTCCATTTCCAAATTACTCCCGTTTGTAGCAGTTCGTTAAGAGGGTGCAGAAGAGTTGACAAGTTCGGTAAAAATTTATGATAGTAATTTATCAATCCCAGGAACGACCTTAATTGTGAGACATTTTCAGGTGCTGGGGCTTTTATGACCGCTTCAATTTTTTCAGGTGATTTATGCAACCCTTCCTCGTTAATTATGTGGCCACAATATGATATTTGTTTCTGGAAAAATTCGCACTTGGGGCGATTTGTTCGTAGGCCCCGTTCTCTCAGCCTAGTGAGCACCTGCTCCAAATTGGCAAGGTGCTCGTTGTCGTTTTCTCCTGTTACAAGGATGTCGTCTAGGTAGCATTGAGTCCCCGGAATCCCTTGGAGGACTTGCTCCATAGCTCTTTGCCAGATAGCTGGAGCTGATGCTACTCCGAAAACCAGTCGATTGTACTGGTACAGGCCTTTGTGTGTATTTATCGTGAGATACTTTTTAGAAGCCTCTTCAACCTCCATCTGTAGGTATGCCTGTGCCAAGTCAATTTTGGTGAAACGTTTCCCTCCGGATAGTGAGGCGAAAATATCTTCTATCCTCGGAAGAGGATACTGTACCATGTGAAGTACCGGGTTTACAGTCACCTTGAAGTCCCCACAGATGCGAATTTTTCTCTGTTCTTCAGATTTATAATTATTCAACATTTTCTTCATGACCGGGATGATGGGTGTTGCCCACTCGCTCCAATCTATCTTGGATAATACGCCTGCCTTTTCCAAATTCTCCAGCTCTGCCTCGACTGCTGGACGAATTGCGTATGGCACCGGCCTTGCCTTAAAAAACTTGGGAATTGCAGCATCTTCCACTTTTATTGAGGCGGTGACGCCTTTCAAGGTTCCTAGTTCCTGTTGAAACACTTCCTTGGCGTTGGCCAAGATGTCTTTTAATCGTTCAGGTATGACGTCATCATCATTTTTTTTCTTACTGGTCACCGTCAGTGCCTGAATGGAGTGCCAGTCTAAACGTATCTTCCTGATCCATTCACGTCCCAACAGCGGTGGACCACCATCTTGCAGAACGTATAAATACAACTTCTGTATTTCCTTGCCGTTGTATACAACAGGCACCCTTATTTTCCCTTTGGGGTATACTTTCTGCCCCGTATATGTTTTCAAGATAACGGATGTGTCTTTCAAAGGTATTTGCAGAAATAGCTGCTCGTAATCCCGTCGACTTATGACGGTCAGAGCTGATCCTGTATCTAGCTCCATTTTAACTGGGGACCCCGCTATCGTGAGGGTAACCCAAATGGTCTGGTAATCTTCTTTGGCAATTACATTATGTAATTTGAGACAGCTTAGTCTCTTGTTTCCGGAGTCGCTATCGCTCTTCTGGTCTTTGGAGCTACTGTCCGTCATCATTTGTACCTTTCTGTACTTTTCCTTACTGATTTTTTTTCTGTCCGTGGATTTTTTGTTTCCAGATCGACATACACATACAATGTGTCCAATCTTTCCGCATTGCCTGCATGCTTTGTCCTTGAACCAGCAGTCCCTCTGGTCATGGGTGGATCTGCCGCAGCGATAACATCTCTCGAAACCCTGTGTCATTTCATGGGTGCTGAAGTCCTGTGGCTTTTGCTGTATCTCTGCAGCTCCTCTTGCGGCTGCTTCGTATGATACAGCCACACTGAAAGCCTTGTCCAGTGTCAAATCTTTCTCAGAAAGTAGCCTTTTCTGTGTTCCTTCACTTAGGAGACCGCAGACGAATTTGTCTTGAAGAGAATCTGCCAGTCCTGCCCCGAATTGGCAGTGCTTTGACAGCTTCCTTAATTTGGTGAGGTAATCAGCGTTACTTTCATTCTTGTGCTGATTCCTCCTGAAGAATTTGAATCGTTCCGCTATCAGCAGCGGTGTTGGGTTTAAGTGCTCCTGTCGGGTATCAACAATCTCCTTAAAATTCTTGTCCTTCGGTTTGGCTGGAGTGATTAAGTTTCGTAACAGCCCGTATGTCCTTGCGCCCATTAGATTTAGAAGTACTGATGCCTTTTTATCATCCTCTATTTCATTTGCTGTGCAATATACCTCCACTCTTTCCACATATGTGGTCCAATCCTCTATATCGCTATCGAAAGCAGTATTATTGCCAGTCTTAGGCATCTTGAAAAAAAATGGTGCCTCCCGCGCTTTCCTTTCTTCCCCGCAGAAAAAAAATGGCGCCTCCCGTGCTTTCCCGCCACTGCCGCTGCTGACAACGCTGTTCTCCGCGGTTTTTATTTACATAGGTATTTTTAATAGGTGGAGACTCATTCCCGCCGGACTCTCTGGGACTTTTCCCTCCCTCTGCTTGGTCCGAACGCCGACCTGCTTTGCAGCGCCGGCCGTCTCCCGAGTGCTCCACCCTCTGTCTCTGTTTGCCTCCGCCTTCGCTGCTCGGCCCCGCTGCAGAGCCAGCCGATGGAGCCCCAACCCGCCGCCCAGGAAGGATTATTGCAGTACCTGCCACCAGCTCGGCTAGCTGGTGAAACCACAGTTTTTTTTTCTTTCTTGTTTTTCTTTGACTTTCATCTGAGGAATCGATCTCCTTGAGGTGCTGCCGAATTGCAGGTAAGTCCGTTTCCAATTCATCGCCACTGCTGTATCCATGTGTTAATGGAGACACGGAATGCAGGAGTTGGTTTCACAGGTGTTTACTGAACAAAGTCTGGAGGTGAACTAACAGATACAAGACACTATACAGGCTTATATAGCCCGAGTGGCCATTACCGGCATTATGGTACACAGGGGGCTCTTAAAGGCACATACACCACAATTATCAGCACAGATTTAGCTTTCTAGAGGTTGTAACTGTTTCCAGCAACGTCAACATCCAGTGTCAGCCCATTGGTGGAACCTATCACACCATTGACAGGTTGCTTCTGACATCTCTACTTGATCTGCCATCTATTCCATCAGAATCAGACCACGATGAGCCCCAACACCAGCAGCACCAACAACAACACCACCAACCTTCTCCTCAACCACCTGATGTTGCACAGGACAGAGGGCTGCAACGCGCCAGAGGCAATACCTATAACACAGGGTATACAGGCAGAGGATGAGCTTCCTCAACATGACTGAGCAGCACTGCCAAAGGATGCCCAGGCTATCGCGCCAGGTCATCGCAGACATTTGCACATTGCTGGAGCAAGACCTGCAGCCCAGAGGAACGGATGGATCTGTCTTACCAGGGCTGTCAAAGTCACGAGCACCTTCAACTTCTTCACCTCAGGCTCTTTCCAGGGATCTGCAGCAGAAATTTGCAGCATCTCGCAGGTGGCCGCCCACAGATGCATCACACAGGTCACCAATGCCCTCTTTGACAAGTCAGCCAATGATATCAACTTTGCCACTGATGAAGCCAGTGTTACTGAGCGGGCGCTCGGCTTTGCCACTCTGGCTGACTTCCTTCGGGTGCAGGAATTCATCAACTGCACACATGTGGCATCAGGGCACCCCATCATCACCCAGGAGTCTTTGTCAACCGCAAGGCTTCTACTCCCTCAATGTGCAGCTGGTCTGCAACCATAGGAAAATCATATGCATGTGTGCCTAATTCCCTGGCAGCTGTCATGACCCTTTCGTCCTGCGCCAGTCCATCCTCCCTCAGCTCTTCTCTCCTCCAAACAGACTTTCCGGCTGTCTGCTTGGAGACAAGGACTATCCACTGAAGACATGGCTCATGACACCCTTGAGGAGGCAAAGTACTGAGGCCCAGGAGAGATATAATGAAAGCCACATTCCACCAGATGTGTCATAGAGCAGACAATAGGCATGCTGAAAATGCACTTCAGATGTTTTGACAGATCTGGAGGAGCCCTTCAGTATGGGCTAGCCAGGGTCTCCAGAATCATTGTGGTCTGCTATGCGCAGCAGCGAGGGTTGGTGCTGCATGAGGAGCAAGGCACTGAGCACACAGCCTCTTCAGAGGAGGAGGAGGAGGGGAGGAGCATCAGCTGGAAGATGAGGAAGAGGAGGAGCAGGAGCAGGAGGAACCTGCGGTTCAGATACCACCAGCACCCAAGCACATTGCTGCCCGGGAGGCCAGGGATGGGCTCATCATAGTCAGATTTACTTAACTTTACACATTACACCAATATGGCTGCCATATGATGTGCCAGGTTGGCACCACCTCACAACAACACCATAAAGCATCCCTACAATAACCAAGCCATTTCTTTCACACTGACCACCATTGCTGGAGGTAACGTTATGTCTCACCATTCACTCCAACTCACTAAGCCACTTCCAAAGGCGCACACAAATTTATCCGGCCTAGAAATTTGGTGGCGCCCCGTTTGGGGCGCCAGTCTCACCTGGGCGTCGGAAGTACCGCCCCGGAAGGAGCCGCGAGAGCCAGCCAGATATTCAGTTTGAGCGCCCCAAACGGAAGCGCGGCGCTACTCGAGGTGCCCCGCATCCGGCTTGGGGCGCTGCAACTGAAAATCGCAGTGCAACATGCCACAGCACCACATGCTGCAGCACAGCGTGCTGCGGTACTGCAGGCCTTCCTCCCCTTCTTAAAGGGGAGGGGCCTGCTGCAGTGCGATCGGAGATCGCGAGTGCCAGCAAAAGAGCCCGGCACCGAGGAGAAGTGCTGGGCTCTTGGGACACAGCCGGCACAATGCGGGGGGGGGGGGTGGTTAGGAGGCCGGGGACGGGAGCGCAGAGAGGTGCTGGCAGTCGGCCAACAACAAACATGGCCGCCCCGCACCCCTCCTTTAATTTGCGCCTCTATCGCCGCAGGTAGGCCCCCCTGAACCGGTCGCAAATTGCGACCAGCGTTACAGTGGGGGCGCTACCAAATATCGTGATCGAGGCGGTAGCGGGGCGCTGCGCACACTGATGACGTCATCGGTGGCAGCGCAGCGCTACAGGCTAACGCCGCCATTAGCGCCCCGCTAAATTTCGCAGGAGGCATGGCCAGTGGCGCTAATCTCACTAAGCGCCCTCTTTGGGTGCTAACTGGTGGCGCAGCCCACCGAATTTCTAGGCCATCCATGTCCAGAAAGTGGTGAAAATAAAGATTTTTATCTGTGACATCACAGTAACAGAAACTTTACAGAAACATTTAATAAAGTACCCAAGTGACTACCCTTGTGAACCTACTTGTGTTTCATCATTCTCTTATGCGTGCTTCTACGAGGTGCTACCCCTGTGGCTTCAGCGGAGGTAGAGGCAGACTGCTCACTTCCCTGCTGCAACTGCATAGACACTTTTGGCGGACCTCCTCTGGAATTTGAAGCCTGTGATGGCCCTGCCAAAGTCTGCTAAAAAGGAGCTGGAAGCATCTTGCTGATCATCAGTGGGGCCATGAGGACCCACTTCTGCATTGACATCCCTCCTAGGCAGGACATCTATGAGCCTCTGCCATCTATTCTCCACAGAGACCATGTGCTCCTGTGAGTGGCGCATTAGCTGCTCCATGCAGGTGGCCATCCTAGCCATGGAAGAGCCAACAGTCACCATTGCCTGCGACACGGTGGTGCTCATGTTGGAGATGGACTCCTCTATTCTTTGCACATATGCAGACATCACGGTCGCAAAACCTGTCAAAGCCTCCTGCACTTCTTGTTGCACCTCCAGGATCGCCCTCTTTCTGGATGGCCCCTGAGGCTCAGCGTCTGCATGCAGCTGAGCAGAGCTGGGAGCATCCTGCACCCTCCAGTGAGGTGTCTCTACTGCTGTTCCTGTCTCCACCATCTGCTCTTGCTCAGTTGTGAGTTGTGAGACACCAGGTGACAACACTACTGTTGTGTATGTACCTTTAAGAGAATAACTGGTCTCAGACTGCAGTACCGGCAGTGACCACCCCTGTATAAAAGGCGCTAGAGAGTCTCTGTTGTTTAGATTCGTTTATGCCTTTCACCAGTAAAGACTTGTTTGTTTCTCTCCTGCTAGTCCGTGTCTCAATCATTCATGGACTTAACACTGGCGATGAGTTAGAAACGAACTTACCTGCAACTCAGCAGCAGCTCCGACGACGTTGTTGAAGGTCGGAGCAAGAAGAAAGAAAAAAAAAATAGGCCATTGAAACTCGAGAAACGGGCGTCGACTGTCAATCATTGAGTTCAAAACTTGCAGGAGAGACTGTCCAGAGCCAGGCTGGGTTCCTCGGTCCGTGGTTTCCCAACTAATCGGGCTGGTGGCAGGTAGTGCTCTGATCCTTCCTGGGCTGCGGCGGGCTGAAGCTCGATCGGGTGGCCTTTCAACGGGGCCGGGCAGCGAGTCGGGAAGCAAGGAGAGAGAGAGAGGGTGGAGCACACAGGGCGCGGCCGGTTTTCAAAGCTGGGCAGCGTTCGGACCTCAGAAGAGGGAGGGAAGTGTCCCAGAGGGTCCGCTCCACGACGGGAAGATAATAAAAGAAAACGAATTAATATTTAACGCGCAGGAAACCGTGGAAAGCAGCGCTAACGGGGAAGAAGACAAAGCGCGGGAGGTGCCATTTTGTTAAATCGGGGAAGAAGGCAAAGCACGGGAGACACCATTTTAGATTTGCAAGATGCCGAAGACTGGCTGTATCACTGCTTTTGATAATACATTAGAGGACTGGACCACGTATGTGGAAAGAGTCGAGGTATATTTCGAGGCAAATGAAATAGCGGAGGGGAAAAAGGCATCGATATTGCTAAACGTAATGGGCGCTAGAACGTACGGCCTATTGCGGGATCTGATTACTCCAGCCAAACCGAAGGCGAAGAGTTTTAATGAAATTGTTGCTGTTCTACAGGAGCACTTAAACCCTGCACCGCTGTTGATAGCAGAAAGATTTAAATTCCACAGGAGAACTCAGCACAAAGATGAGAGCAATGCTGAGTATCTTACGGAACTACGCAAGCTATCAAAGCACTGCCAGTTCGGAGCAGGACTGGCAGATACCCTACGGGACAAATTTGTCTGTGGACTCCTCATTGAGGGAACACAGAAGAAGTTACTTGCAGAAAAAGAGCTGACGCTAGATAAGGCTTTCAGCGTGGCAGTATCGTATGAAGCAGCAGCCAGGGGAGCTGCAGAAATTCAACAAAAACCACAGGAATACGGCACCCACGAAATGACACGGGGATTTGCAAAATGTTATCGCTGCGGCAGAACTAACCATGACCAGAAGGACTGCTGGTCCAAAGACAAAATATGCAGACAATGCGGGAAGATTGGACACATTGCATGAGTTTGTAGGTCTGGGAAGAAGACCAGCGACAACAAAAAGGCTACTAAGGAACCGTACAAGAAAGTACAAAAGATGACGGACAGTAGTTCCGTAGACCAGATGAGCGATAGTGAATCCGAGAACAGGAGATTAAGCTGTCTCAAACTTCACAATGTAATCGCAAAAGAGGATCACCGAACCATTTGGGTCACCCTCACGATAGCAGGGTCCCAAGTTAAAATGGAATTGGATACAGGATCAGCGCTAACCGTCATGAATCGACGAGACTATGAGCGGCTATTTTCACACATACCCTTGAGAGAGACATCCATCATCTTAACGACGTATACGGGGCAAAAAGTATACACCAGAGGAAAAATAAGGGTGCCTGTCGAATACGATGGCAAGAAAATACGGAAATTGTATCTCTACATACTGCCAAATGGTGGACCACCGTTATTGGGACGGGAATGGATCAGGAAGATAAAATTAAGATTGGCATTCCATTCATGCAATGACGGTGGACGGTAAAAAAGATGAAGACGTCACTCCTGGACGATTGTCAACAATCTTAGCTAATGCCAAAGAGGTATTTCAACAAGAACTGGGCACGCTTAAAGGCGTAACCACCTCGTTAAAAATAGAAGAGAATGCAGTTCCCAAGTTTTTCAAAGCGAGACCGGTACCATATGCAATTCGTCCAGCTGTCGAGGTAGAGCTGAAGAATCTGGAGAAGGCGGGCGTGTTGTCTAAGGTCGACTGGAGCGAGTGGGCGACACCCATCGTTCCTGTCATGAAGAAAACGTTAAGCAATAAGTCCGGAGAGCCAAGGAAGATTCGCATCTGTGGGGGTTTCAAGGTGACGGTGAACCCTGTCCTTCACACAGTACAATATCCTCTTCCAAGGATAGAAGACATCTTCGCCTCACTGTCTGGAGGGAAGCGTTTTACAAAAATTGACCTAGCACAAGCATATTTGCAGATGGAGGTTGAAGAGTCCTCTAGGAAGTATCTCACGATAAACACTCACAAAGGTCTTTACCAGTATCATCGATTGGTATTCGGAGTAGCATCGGCTCCGGCGATATGGCAAAGAGCGATGGAACAAGTCCTGCAAGGGATTCCGGGGACTCAGTGTTACTTGGACGACATCCTTGTAACAGGTGAAGATGACAGTGAACACCTTAACAACCTAGAACAGGTGCTCACTAGACTACGGGAACATGGGCTGCGAGCCAACCGCCCCAAGTGCGAATTTTTTAAGAAACAGATATCGTATTGTGGTCACGTGATTGATGAAGAGGGGTTACATAAGTCCCCTGACAAAATTGAAGCGGTTGTTAAGGCCCCAGTGCCTGAAAATGTGTCGCAACTGAGGTCATTCCTCGGGTTGGTGAATTACTATCATAAGTTTTTGCCGAATTTGTCGACAATTCTACATCCACTGAATGCCCTGCTACGAACGGGGGTAGCATGGAAATGGAGCGATGATTGTAAACGTGCTTTTCAGAAGAGTAAGGACTTAATCACTTCGAAGGAAGTATTGGCTCACTACAACCCAGCACTGCCAATCAGGCTGGCGTGTGATGCGTCTCCCTACGGCATTGGGGCGGTACTGTCACATAAATTCCTTTATGGTTTGGAGAGGCCGATAGCTTTTGCGTCACGCTCGTTAACTTCTGCCGAGCGTAACTACGCCCAGATTGACAGAGAGGCCCTCAGCCTAGTGTGGGGGGTGAAGAAGTTCAATCACTATCTGCATGGTCAAAAATTTACTCTACTAACCGATCATCAACCTCTTGTCTCCATTTTCAACCCTCAGAAGGGCGTACCGATAATGACAGCACAACGGCTGCAGAGATGGTCCCTTTTCCTAGGGGCACACCAATATGACATCGAGTACAGGGGAACTAAACAGCATGGAAATGCTGATGGATTGTCATGTCTACCGTTGCCGACGATGGAAGAAGAAGACCTTGCAGTGGATCCAATGGAGTTATTCCAGTCGACCATAGTCGAATGTCTCCCTGTGACGAATGCAAACATAGAAAAGGAAACACGGAATGACCCGACACTATCACGGGTCTATGATTTAACGGTGAACGGATGGCCAGCACATGGCGAACCACTGCCGCCAGCATTTTTGTGAAGAAGAGAACAGCTGTCAGTATGCAGAGGAACCTTGATGTGTGGATCCAGAGTAGTAATTCCACCTAAGTTGACGGATAGAGTGCTCAATGAGCTTCATGAGGGTCATCTGGGTGGGGTAAAAATGAAGAGCTTAGCCAGAGCGTTTGTGTGGTGGCCGGGAATCGATAGAGAAATCGAAGAGATGACCAAGAGCTGTGCAGGATGCCAGAAGGTCCAAAACGCCCCACCACAAGCTCCTCTGCATCCATGGGAGTGGCCCTCATCTCCATGGCAAAGGGTGCACATTGATTTTGCTGGTCCCTTCATGGACTCGATGTTTTTAATTGCGGTGGATGCACATTCAAAGTGGCCAGAGGTAATAAAAATGTCCTCAACCACCACGGAAAAAACTATCGCAGTTTTACGAACCATATTCGCCAGGAATTGGCTGCCTGAACAGATTTGCTCTGACAATGGACCACAGTTTGTGTCTGAAGAGTTCCGGAAGTTCTTAAAGAACAATGGTGTTAAGCATTACACATCTGCCCCATATCATCCAGCCACTAATGGATTGGCCGAGAGGTTTGTCCAAACATTCAAGAAGGCTATCAAGGCAATGTGTAATGAAGATATACCCCTACAACACAAGGTGGACAACTTCTTGTTTGCCTACCGGAATGCGACACATGCGGTTACCAACCAAACTCCAGCCATGATGTTCTTCAATCGAAGACTACGATGCCGCTTGGATTTGGTTAAGCCAAACGTCCGAAGAGATGTGGAGAACAGGCAGTTTCAGAATATGAATGAAAGGCCGACCAGGAGTTTTAAGATAGGTCAACCAGTTTTGGCCCGGGACTACCGCACTGAGAAATGGCAGCCAGGAACGATTTGTACACGACAAGGACCTCTCATGTATACCGTGGATGTTGGGGAGAGCATTGTAAGATGCCATGCTGACCAGATTCTAGAGTCACTGGAAAACGTCAACTCCACACCCCGATCTGATACACCTGGTAATGAAATCGACGTTCCAATTGCAGCTACCGCAGAACCGGTAATATTGGAAGCAGATGAACCAAACAACGACATTGATTCCGACTCAACATTGCCAGAAGAACCTGATACTCCAAAGAGGCGTTATCCAGACAGAATTAGGAAGCCTCCTCAAAGACTGAACTTATAATTGCTTAAACTTAACCAATGTATCTAGCAACAGTAATTGTGATTGTAATTCGTTATCATTAGTTGTTAAATGAATGTTATGTACTGTTTATCTGAAAGGGGAGGAATTGTTGTGTATGTACCTTTAAGAGAATAACTGGTCTCAGACTGCAGTACCGGCAGTGACCACCCCTGTATAAAAGGCGCTAGAGAGCCTCTGTTGTTTAGATTCGTTTATGCCTTTCACCAGTAAAGACTTGTTTGTTTCTCTCCTGCTAGTCCGTGTCTCAATCATTCACGGACTTAACAACTACTCTATCTCACGTGGGACCCACCGAGGTGTAAGTAACTGTACTGGTGCTAGGTGCAATTATGTCTGGTGACAGTGCACCCTCAGAGGCTGGCGGTTCCTCTGAGGAGTCCTCTTCCTCTTCCTCCTGGACAGTTGGCGGGGGGGGGGGAGACTCTTGATGGGCCTGTGGGAGAGTAAGGAGATGAGTTAGATATGTCATATGAAAAATGGGCAAAGATACCATTATGCACATGGTGAACATTCACTGGCTGCTGACATCAGTTCTCATATGAGTAACTGCTGTATGCCATGTGGCTGTATGATATGTAATTCTGTCACCAGCTGGCTGAGATGTCCCCCTCTCTTCGTCTCCCACCTCCAGCTGCTCAGCTACTTCAGAGACTTCCAAGGCAGCCTCCTCTGGCAATGTTAGTGTGGCCAATGATGGGGTGCCACCTCCAGTTCTCTCCACCTCCCTCTTATTGTGGGCTCTCTTCTCCTGCAAGGAGGGAAAGAAGAGAAGGTTAAGTGAGGGTGATGTAATGAGTTTTAAGGAATGAATGGGTTACATCTGTAGAGGGTGACTATGATGGAGTGGGATGCCAATGCCAAGTGGCCCCCTTGTGTGTTGTTAGTTGGTATGATTGCATTAGGATGAGGGTGAGTGTGAGGGGAGGCTAATCAGATGGGGATGTGATAATGTAGATAGAGAGAGGGATGGGTGGGCGTGCAAGGTATGTTGGTGTGAGTAAGGATGTTCAGGAGCAGGGTTGGGAAGGCAAAGTGATGGGGACGTGATGAGAAGCACAGCAGAAGTTGAGTGTGGCTTTGCACTCACCTTTCCAGATCTAATAAGATCATTGAAATGTTTGTGGCACTGCACCCAGGTCCTCCTGACCACATCCCTGCTGTTCACCTCCTCTGCTATTTGCAGCCAGGCTCCTTTTGTCTCCTGGGGAGGTTCGCTTCTGCCCATTAGAAGAGAAGAGGACCTCCCTGTGTGCTCTCACTTCCTCCACAAGCATATGGAGGGAGCCATTGGAGAACCTGGGTGCAGCCCTCTTTCTCAGTGCAGTCACCTTTGGCACCCTTTGTAGCAGTCCAATTGTGCAATGTGCTGCCTGCACTATCCTAGATGAATCTTCAAATGCAGCGTGGCCATGGCTCCTTTAAATATCCCGGCTGAAAACACATCATCGCTGATGTCAATAGGCCCTATTAACAGAAAGTCGATCTCAGCAGTGGCATGGGATGAAGAACGGGGTCACGATCCGCCACGGCGACCGCCTGCACCCGACCCACCCAGGTACAGAATATTCTGGCCAAAACTTCCTACCAGAAGAACCTGCTAGGTATAATGGGAGGAGTCAGCACTCCACTCCCATTAGGTGCCAGTACCCCACTGAATATCAATCTAGTATTCAAAGGCCAGAGCTTCGATCTCCTGCTCACCAGGGCTGCTCAGTTCCATACTGCTTCTAAATTAGCACATAATATTCTTACACATCAACTGACCTATGAGCTCATCACTATCTCACAGAACTGATAGATTCTGAATAATCATAGAATCATAGAAATTTACAGCACAGAAGCAGGCTATTTCGCCCAGCTTGTCCATGCGGCCAACAAAGAGCTATCCAGCCTAATCCCACTTTCCAGCACTTGGACTGTAGTCTTGTAGGTTACAGCACTTCAAGTGCATATCCAAGTACTTTTTAAATGTGATGAGGGTCTCTGCCTCTACCACCCTTTCCGGCAGTGAGATCCAGACCCCCACCATCCTCTGGGTGAAAAAATTTCTCCTCAAATCCCCTCTAAACCTCTGACCAAGTACTTTAAATCTATGCCCCCTGGTTATTGACCCTTCTGCAAAGGGAAATAGGTCCTTCCTATCCACTCTATCTAGGCCCCTCATAATTTTATACACCTCAATTAGGTATCCTCTCAGCCTCCTCTGCTCCAAAGAAAACAACCCCAGCCTATCCAATCTTTCCTCATAGCTAAAATTCCCCAGCCCAGGCAACATCCTCATAAATCTCTGTATCCCCTCTCGTGCAATCACATCTTTCCTGTAATGTGGTGACCAGAACTGCACGCAGTATTCTAGCTGCTAGTGTTTTATACAGTTCAAGCATAATCTCCCATCTCCTATATTCTATGCCTCGGCTAATAAAGGCAAGCATCCCATATGCCTTCTTAACCACCTTATCTACCTGTCCTGCTACGTTCAGGGATCTGTGGTGATGCACTCCAAGGTCCCTCCGATCTTCTGCACTTCTCAGTGTTCAACTATTTATAGTGTATTCCCTTGCCTTGTTAGCCTTCCCCAGATGTATTACCTCACACTCTCCAGATTGAATTCCATTTGCCACTGTTCTGCCCACCTGACCAGTCCATTGATGCCTTCCTGCAGTCTGCAGCTTTCTTCATTATTATCAAGCACACGGCCAATGTTTGTATCATCTGCAAACTTCTTAATCATACGTCCTACATTCAAGTCCAAATCATTGATATATACCACAAAAAGCAAAGGACCCAGTCCTTAGCCCTGTGGTGTCCCACTGGAAACTGCCTTCCAGTCACAAAAACACCCTTTGACCATTACCCTTTGTTTCCTGCCTCTGAGCCAATTTTGGATCCAACTTGCCAGTTTGCATTCATACGAAGGTATGAAGGCAGAGTTGATTAAAGTTGACTGGGAAAATAGATTAAAGGGTAAGACAGTAGATAAGCAGTGGCAGACATTTAAGGAGATATTTCATAACTCTCAGCAAAGATATATTCCAGTGAGAAGGAAAGACTCTAAGAGAAGGATGAACCATCCGTGGCTAACTAAGGAAGTAAAGGATGGTATCAAATTGAAAACAAAGGCATACAATGTTGTGAAGATTAGTGGTAGGCCAGACAATTGGGAAATTTTTAGAAACCAGCCAAGGATGACTAAAAAAATAAAAAGGAGAGAGAAGATAGATTATGAGAGTAAACTAGCAAGAAATATAAAAACAGACAGCAAGAGCTTCTACAGGTATACAAAAAGGAAGAGATTAACTAAAGTAAACGTTGGTCCCTTAGAGATGAGACTGGGGAATTAATAATGGGAAACAAGGAAATGGCAGAGACTTTGTACAAATATTTTGTATCGGTCTTCATGGTAGAAGTCACGAAAAGCATCCCAATAATAGATAATCAAAGGGCCATAGGGAGGGGTGAACTTAAAACAATCACTATCACTAGAGGAAAGTACTCAGTAAAATAATGGGACTTAAGGTGGACAAGTACCCTGGACCTGATGGCCTGCATCCTAGGGTCTTAAAAGAAATGGCTGCAGAGATAGTGGATGCATTGGCTGCAATCTACCAAAATTCCCGGGATTCTGGAGAGGTCCCAGTGGATTGGAAAACCGCAAAAGTAAAACACCTGCTTAAGAAAGGAGGGAGAAAGAAAGCAGGAAACTATAGACCAGTTCGTCTAAAATCTGTCATTGGGAAAATGCTGGAGTCCATTATTAAGAAAGTAATAGCAGGACATTTAGAAAATCATAATACAGTCAAGCAGAGTCAGCATGGTTTTATGAAAGGGAAATCATGTTTGACAAATTTGCTGGAGTTCTTTGAGGATGTAACGAGCAAGGTGGATAAAGGGGAATCAGTAGATGTTGTGTATTTGGATTTCCAGAAGGCATTCGATAAGGTGCCACATAAAAGGTTACTACACAAGATAAGAGCTCACGGAGTTGGGGGTAATATATTAGCATGGATAGAGGATTGGCTAACTAACAGAAAACAGAGAGTCGGGATAAATGGGTCATTTTCCGGTTGGCAAACTGTATCTAGTGGGGTGCCACAGGGATCAGTGCTGGGGCCTCAACTATTTACAATCTGTATTAATGACTTGGATGAAGGGACCCAGTGTAATGTTGCCAAATTTAGTGATGATACAAAGATAGGTGGGAAAGCAAGTTGTGAAGAGGACACGAAGAATCTGCAAAGGGATATAGATAGGCTAAGTAAGTGGGCAAAAATTTGGCAGATGGAGTATAATGTGGGACATGTGAGGTTATCCATTTTGGTAGGAAAAATAAAAAAGCAAATTCTTATTTAAATGGTGAGAGATTACAAAATGCTGCACTAAAGCAGGATCTGCGGGTCCTTGTGCATGAAACACAAAAAGTTAGCATGCAGGTACAGCAAGTAATTAGGGAGGCAAATGGAATGTTGGTGTTTATTGCAAGGGGGATGGAGTATAAAAGTAGGGAAGTCCTGCTACAACTTTACAGGGTATTGGTGAGACCACACCTGGAGTACGGCGTACAGTTTTGATCTCCTTATTTAAGGAGGGATATACTTGCATTGGAGGCAGTTCAGAGAAGGTTCACTAGGTTGATTCGTGAGATGAAGGGGTTGTCTTATGAAGAAAGGTTGAGCAGGTTGGGCTTTAACTCATTGGAGTTTAGAAGAATGAGAGGTGATCTTATTGAAACATATAAGATGCTGAGTGGGCTTTGTAGTGTCCGAGTATAAATAATACATGGACTGCAGGAGAACAATAATAACAGGTATTTAACTTAAGACTGAAATACAGAAGCCTGCTATGGCTTTATATACAGGGGTGGTCACTGCCGGTACTGCAGTATAGAATCAGTTCTTCTCTTAAAGGTACATACACAACAATTCCTCCCCTTTTAGATAAACAGTACATAACATTCATTTAACAACTAAATAATAACTAATTACAATTACAGTTTTCTCTGTACTATATACATCAACTGAAATAATCATTTATAAGTTCAGTCTTTGAGGAGGCTTTCTGATCCTGACTGGATAGCGCTTTTCTCGAGTATCCTGTTCTTGCGGCGGAGTTGATTCTGGCTCATTGTCATTGGTTGGTTCGTCAGCTTCCAATTCCACTGCTTCTGAGGTAGACGCAATCTGTACTTCGGGTTGATTACCAGGTGCACCTGCTCGTGGTATGGGTTTGGCTTGTTCCTGTGACTCTAGAATCTGGTCAGCATGGCGTCTCATGATGCTCTCTCCAACGTCCACTGTGTACATTAGTGGTCCCTGCTGTGTGCATATCGTTCCTGGCTGCCATTTTTCTGTTCGGTAGTCGCAGGCCAAGACCGGTTGCCCTATCCTGAAGCTCTTGGTTGGCTTCTCATTTATGTGCTGGAATTGCTTATCCTCAACATCTCGTCTTATGATTGGTTTGAGCAAATCCAGGCGACATCTTAGCCTTCGGTTGAAGAACATTATGGCTGGAGCTTGGTTGGTGACTGCATGTGTCGCATTCCGGTAAGCAAACAAGAAATTATCCACCTTGTGTTGTAGTGGTATGTCGTCATTATGCATTGCCTTTATTGCCTTTTTAAAGGTCTGAACAAACCTCTCAGCCAATCCATTTGTGGCTGGATGATATGGGGCAGATGTGTAATGCTTCACCCCATTATTCCTCAGAAACCTCCGGAAATCATCTGACACAAACTGTGGCCCATTGTCGGAGCAAATCTGTTCTGGCAAGCCATTCCTGGCGAAGATGGTCCGTAGGGCTGCAATAGTTTTCTCCGTGGTGGTGGAGGACATTTTGATGACCTCTGGCCATTTCGAATGGGCGTCCACAGCGATTAGGAACATTGAGTCCATAAATGGACCAGCAAAATCAATGAGTACCCGTTGCCATGGAGATGAGGGCCACTCCCATGGATGTAGCGGGGCCTGTGGTGGAGCGTTTTGGACCTTCTGGCATCCTGTGCATCTATTGGTCATATCCTCGATTTATTTATCGATTCCCGGCCACCACACAAATGCCCTGGCTAGGCGCTTCATTTTTACCCCTCCCAGATGACCCTCATGAAGCTCATTGAGCACTCTATCTCTCAACTTGGGTGGAATTACCACTCGGGATCCACACATCAAGGTCCCCCGGCACACTGACAGCTGTTCTCTCCTTGGTGAGAATGCTGGCAACAGTGAGTCGCCATGTGCTGGCCATCTCTTCACCGTCAAATCACAGACCCGAGAGAGTGTCGGGTCATTTCGGGTTTCCTTCTCTATACTTGAGTTTGTAACAGGTAGACATTCGACTATGGTTGCATGGAATATCTCAACAGGTTCCACTGCAGGTGCTTCCTCTACCGTAGGCAACGGTAGGTGCGACAGCCCATCAGCGTTTCCATGCTGTTTCGTACCCTTGTACTCTATGTCGTACTGATGTGCCCCTAGAAAAAGTGACCATCTTTGCAGCCGTTGCGCTGTCATCACCGGAACGCCCTACCTTGGGTTAAAAATGGAGACCAGGGGCTGATGATCAGTCAGTAGGGTGAATTTCTGCCCATGCAGATAGTGATTGAACTTCTTCACACCCCACACCAGGCTGAGGGCCTCCCTGTCAATCTGGGCGTAGTTACGCTCGGCTGAGGTTAACGAGCGCGACACAAAGGCTGTTGGCCTCTCTGAACCATCAAGGAATTTGTGTGACAGCACCGCTCCGATGCCGTAGGGAGACGCATCACATGCTAACCGAATCGGTAGTGTTGGATTGTGGTGGGCCAATACTTCTTTTGAAGTGATTAGGCATTTACATTTCTGAAAGGCATGCTTACACTCATCACTCCATTTCCATGTTACTCCAGTTTGCAGCAGGGCGTTCAGTGGGTGCAGAATTGTAGATAAATTCGGCAAGAACTTATGGTAGTAGTTCACCAACCCGAGGAACGACCTCAGTTGTGATACATTTTCCGCTGCTGGAGCCTTGACTACAGCCTCAATCTTGTCCGGCGACTTATGCAACCCTTCCTCATCAATCATGTGGCCACAATACGAGATTTGTCTCCTGAAGAACTCGCATTTGGGGCGGTTGGCTCGTAGCCCATATTCCTGTAATCTAGTGAGCACCTGCTCCAGGTTGGCAAGGTGTTCACTGTCATTTTCGCCCGTAACCAGGATGTCGTCCAAATAACACTGGGTCCCCGGGATCCCTTGCAGGACTTGTTCCATCGCCCTCTGCCAAACAGCCGGGGCTGATGCTACCCCGAATACCAGTCAATTGTACTGGTAAAGGCCTTTGTGAGTGTTTATCGTGAGGTATTTCCTAGATGCTTCTTCCACCTCCATTTGTAGATACGCCAGATCAATCTTTGTAAAGCGTTTCCCTCCAGATAGTGAGGCGAAAATATCTTCTATCCGTGGAAGTGAATATTGTACTGTGTGCAGGACTGGGTTCACAGTCACCTTGAAGTCCCCACAGATGCGGACCTTCTTCAGTTCCCCAGGCGTGCTGCTCAATGATTTCTTCATTTCAGGAACGATGGGTGTGGCCCACTCGCTCCAGTCCACCTTGGGCAGCACACCCGAACGCTCCAGACTCTCCAGCTCTGCTTCAACGGCTGGGCGGATCGCGTAAGGTACCGGTCTGGCCTTAAAAAATTTGGGGTTTGCGTTATCTTCGATTTTTATCGTTGCCGTTACTCCTTTTAGAGTCCCAAGTCTTTGTTGGAACACCTCTTTCGCGTCAGTTAGTACTTTTGACAGTCGTCCAGGTGTGATGTCATCATCCTTTTTATCAGTCACAGTTAGCGCCTGAATGGAATGCCAATCCAATTGTATTTTTCGGATCCATTCACGTCCCAATAATGGTGGTCCTCCATCTTGTAGTATATATAGATACAGTTTCTGTGTTTCCTTGCCGTTGTATTCAACTGGCACCCTTATTTTTCCTCTGGGGTAGACTTTTTGCCCTGTGTATGTCTTCAATACAATGGACGTGTCCTTCAAGGGTATGTGTGAGAATAGCCGCTCATAGTCTCGTCGATTCATGACAGTTAGGGCTGATCCTATGTCCAATTCCATCTTTACTGGGGACCCTGCTATCATGAGGGTGACCAAAATGGTTCGGTGATCCTCCTTTGCGATCACATTGTGTAACTTTAGACAACTTAGTCTCCTGCTCCCGGAGTCCTTATCACTCTCCTGATCTTCTGAACGACTGTCTGTCAATTTCTTTACTTTCTTGTACTTTTCCTTAGTAGTTCTTGTAGTGTTGGTTTTCTTTCCCGACCTGCAGACTCTTGCTATGTGTCCCATTTTCCCACATTGCCTGCATACTTTGTCCTTAAACCAGCAGTCCTTCTGATCATGGGTTGTTCTGCCGCAGCGATAGCACTTTTCTGCTCCATACACCATTTCGTTAGCGCTGTATTCTTGTGGTTTCTGTTGTATTTCCGCAGCTCCCCGTGCTGCTGCTTCGTAGGATACTGCCACGCTGAAAGCCTGTTCTAGCGTCAGGTCCTTTTCCGAAAGTAGTTGTTTCTGGGTTCCTTCACTCTGGAGCCCGCAGACAAACTTATCCCGTAAGCTGTCTGCCAGTCCTGCTCCAAACTGGCAGTGCTTTGATAACTTGCGTAGTTCCGTAAGATAGTCAGCATTGCTCTCATCTTTGTGCTGGTTTCTTTTATGGAACTTGAATCTTTCTGCTATCGGCAGCGGTGTAGGGTTTAGGTGTTCCTGTAAGATATTAACAATCTCTTCAAAACTTTTCTCCATTGGTTTAGCTGGGGTAATTAAATTCCGCAATAGGCCGTACGTTCTCGCGCCCATCAAATTTAATAATACCGACGCCTTCTTTCCATCGGCCATCTCATTTGCCTTGCAGTACACTTCAATTCTTTCCACATACGTGGTCGAGTCTTCTACCTCATTTTCAAAAGCAGTGATACTGCCACTTTTCGGCACCTTGGGTGATTTAAAATGGCGCCTCCTGCGCTTTTTCTTCTTCACCAATGGATTAAAATGGCGCCTCCCGCACTTTTATTTCTTCCCCAATGGAATAAAATGGCGCCTCCCGCGCTTTTCCTTCTTCCCCTTGCTGCCACGCTGCTCCTAGCGTTCTGCAGGGTAATGGCGGCGACCCGCGGCTTCGGCGCGTCTCACTTTTCCTTCCCCTTGTTTTATTTTCGTTACGCTGCCCGGTTCTTGAGCACCGACCGCGCCCTGTGCGCTCCACCCTCTCTCTCTCTTTTCCTCCCGACGACGCTGCACGGCCCCTTTGCAGAGCCGCTCGATCGAGCTCGAGCCCGCCGCAGTCCAGAAGGATCAGCGCACTACCTGCTACCAGCACGATTTGCTGGAACACCTTGACTGGGGAGCCAAGCCCAGCTCTCCACAGCCTCTCCTGCAACTCTCCGAACTCCGATGAATCATAGAAACATAGAAACATAGAAGATAGGAGCAGGAGTAGGCCAGTCGGCCCTTCGAGCCTGCTCCGCCATTCAATGAGATCATGGCTGATCATCCAAATTCAATACCCTGTCCCTGCCTTCTCCCCATATCCCTTGATCCCTTTAGCCTTAAGAAATATATCCAAATCTTTTTTGAATATATTTAATGAACTGGCCTCCACCGCCCTCTGTGGCAGAGAATTCCACAGGTTCACCACTCTCTGGGTGAAGAAATTCCTCCTCATTTCAGTCCTAAATGGTTTACCCCTTATCCTTAGGCTATGACCCCTGGTTCTGGACTCCCTGGCCATCATAAACATCCTTCCTGCATCTAGTCTGTCCAGGCCTGACAGAATTTTATAGGTTTCGATGAGATCCCCTCTCAATCTTCTAAACTCCAGTGAGTATAAGCCCAATCGACACAATCTCTCCTCATACGTCATTCCTGCCATCCCAGGTATCAGCCTGGTGAATCTTCGCTGCACTCCTTCCATGGCAAGAACGTCCTTCCTCAGGTAAGGCGACCAAAACTGCACACAATACTCAAGGTGCGGTCTCACCAAGGCCCTGTACAACTGTAGCAAGACATCCTTGTTCCTGTACTCGAACCCTCTTGCTACGAAGGCCAACATACCATTTGCCTTCTTAACCGCCTGCTGCACCTGCATGCTTACCTTCAGCGACTGGTGCACAAGAACACCCAGGTCTCTTTGCACTTCCCCTTCTCCCAATCTATTGCCATTCAAATAATAATCTGCCTTCCTGTTTTTGCCACAAAAGTGGATAACCTCACATTTATCCACATTATAGTGCATTTGCCATGTTTCTGCCCAATCAACCAACCTGTCAAAATTATACTGGAGTTTCACGACATCCTCCTCACAGCTTACCCTCCCACCCAGCTTTGTGTCGTCTGATAATCTACATCCCAGGGTACTTAAGGAAGTGGCCCTAGAAATAGTAGATGCATTGCTGATCATCTTCCAGAACTCGATAGACTCTGGAACAGTACCCATGGATTGGAGGGTAGCTAATGTTACCCCACTATTCAAAAAAGATGGTAGAGAAAAAGCGCGGAATTATAGACCGGTAAGCCTGACATTGGTCGTGGGGAAAATGCTAGAATCTATTATAAAAGATGTAATAGCAGAGCACTTGGTAAGCAGTGACAGGATCGGACAAAGTCAACATGGATTTACAAAAGGTAAATCATGCTTGACTAATCTACTGGAATTTTTTCAGGATGTAACTGGTAAAATAGATAAGGGAGAACCAGTGGATGTGGTGTATTTGGACTTTCAGAAGGCTTTCGATAAGGTCCCACATAAGAGATTAGCGTGCAAAATTAAGGCACATGGGATTGGGGGCAAGGTATTGACTTGGATAGAGAACTGGTTGGCGGACAGAAAGCAAAGAGTTGGAATAAACGGGTCGTTTTCCGAGTGGCAGGCACTGACTAGTGGGATACCGCAAGGATCGGTCCTAGGACCCCAGCTGTTCACAATATATATTAATGATCTGGACGAGGGAATTGGATGTAATATCTCCAAATTTGCAGACGACACAAAGCTGGGTGGGAGGGTTAGCTGTGAGGAGGATGTCGTGAAACTCCAGTATGATTTGGACAGATTGGGTGATTGGGCAGAAACATGGCAAATGCACTATAATGTGGATAAATGTGAGGTTATCCACTTTGGTGGCAAAAACAGGAAGGCAGATTATTATTTGAATGGCAATAGATTGGGAGAAGGGGAAGTGCAAAGAGACCTGGGTGTTCTTGTGCACCAGTCGCTGAAGGTAAGCATGCAGGTGCAGCAGGCGGTTAAGAAGGCAAATGGTATGTTGGCCTTCGTAGCAAGAGGGTTCGAGTACAGGAACAAGGATGTCTTGCTACAGTTGTACAGGGCCTTGGTGAGACCGCACCTTGAGTATTGTGTGCAGTTTTGATCGCCTTGCCTGAGGAAGGACGTTCTTGCCATGGAAGGAGTGCAGCGAAGATTCACCAGGCTGATACCTGGGATGGCAGGAATGACGTATGAGGAGAGATTGTGTCGATTGGGCTTATACTCACTGGAGTTTAGAAGATTGAGAGGGGATCTCATCGAAACCTATAAAATTCTGTCAGGCCTGGACAGACTAGATGCAGGAAGGATGTTTATGATGGCCGGGGAGTCCAGAACCAGGGGTCAGAGTCTAAGGACAAGGGGTAAGCCATTTGGGACTGAAATGAGGAGGAATTTCTTCACCCAGAGAGTGGTGAACCTGTGGAATTCTCTGCCACAGAGGACGGTGGAGGCCAGTTCATTAAATATATTCAAAAAAGAGTTGGATATATTTCTTAAGGCTAAAGGGATCAAGGGATATGGGGAGAAGGCAGGGACAGGGTACTGAATTTGGATGATCAGCCATGATCTCATTGAATGGCGGAGCAGGCTCGAAGGGCCGAATGGCCTGCTCCTGCTCCTATCTTCTATGTTTCTATGTTTCTTTGTCTGCAAATTTGGAGATATTACATCCAATTCCCTCGTCCAGATCATTAATATATATTGTGAACAGCTGGGGTCCTAGGACCGATCCTTGCGGTACCCCACTAGTCACTGCCTGCCACTCGGAAAATGACCCGTTTATTCCAACTCTTTGCTTTCTGTCCACCAACCAGTTCTCTATCCAAGTCAATACCCTGCCCCCAATCCCATGTGCCTTAATTTTGCACGCTAATCTCTTATGTGGGACCTTATCGAAAGCCTTCTGAAAGTCCAAATACACCACATCCACTGGTTCTCCCTTATCTATTCTACCAGTTACATCCTCAAAAAATTCCAGTAGATTAGTCAAGCATGATTTACCTTTTGTAAATCCATGTTGACTTTGTCCTATCCTGTCACTGCTTTCCAAGTGCTCTGCTATTACATCTTTTATAATGGACTCTAGCATTTTCCCCACTATCGATGTCAAGCTTACCGGTCTATAATTCCCTACTTTTTCTCTGCCACCTTTTTTGAATAGTGGGGTAACATTAGCTACCCTCCAATCCATGGGTACTGTTCCAGAGTCTATCGAGTTCTGGAAGATGACCAGAAATGCATCTACTATTTCTAGGGCCACTTCCTTAAGTACCCTGGGATGTAGATTATCAGGCCCTGGGGATTTATCGGCCTTCAGTCCCATCAATTTTCCTAACACCATTTCCCTACAAATACTGATTTCTTTCAGTTCCACCCTTTCATCAGGCCCTATGTTCCCCGGCATCTCTGGGAGGTTATTTGTGTCCGCCTTTGTGAAGACAGAACCAAAGTATGAATTTAGTTGGTCCGCCATTTGTTTGTTTCCCATTATAAATTCCCCTGATTCTGACTGTAAGGGACCTACGCTTGACTTCACCAATCTTTTTCTCTTCACATATCTATAAAAGCTTTTACAGTCAGTTTTTATGTTCCCAGCTAGCTTACTCTCATATTCTATTTTCACTTTCTTAATTAATCCCTTTGTCCTCCTTTGTTGAATCCTAAACTGCTCCCAATCCTCAGGATTATTGCTTTTTCTGGCCAATTTATATGTCGTCTCCTTAGATCTTATGCTATCCCTAATTTCCCTTGTTAGACACAGTTGAGTCACCTTTTTTGTTTTATTTTTATGCCAAACTGGGATGAACAAATTCTGTAGCTCATCCATTCGGTCTTTGGTTGCCCGCGGTCGATGCCCGTTGTTCTGACTTCGACCTCCGAGAAGCTTCTTCTCAGGGAAAGACCCCCGTGAGGTGATGCAGGACTGCAGGTGAGTTCGAACCTATTCGTCGCCAATGTAGTGTCCGAGTATAAATAATACACGGACTGCAAGAGAACAATAATAACAGGTATTTACTGAACAGAGGGTACTCTTTCTGTTTGGACCCCAAAAAAACCAATTGGACTGTAAATAAACAAAAGTTCAACTAAAACTTAACAAATCAAATTAAAATTTGGTTTTCCGGGTTGATAATGCACTCCAGTCCCCGCGGCGCCCACCGGTCGCGGAAATACTCAAGCGCGCCGGCGGACACCGCGTGCTCCATCTCCAGGGCCACCCGGGCGCGGACATGGCCACGGAAGAGAGGCAGGCAATCCGGCTGGACGACCCCCTCGACTGCCCGCTGTCTGGACCAATTGATGGCTCTTTTAGCCAGGCCCAGGAGCAGGCCCACAAGGAGGTCCTCCAACCTGTCCGCTCCCCTCCGCACCAGGTGACCGTAGATCAAGAGCGTGGGACTGAAGTGCAACCAAAAATCGAGGAGCAGCCCCTTCAAGTAGTGAAAGAGGGGCTGCAACCTCTCACACTCCATATAAGCGTGAAACACGGACTCCTCCAGGCCGCAAAAAATGCAGGTGGCCTGGGAGTCCGTGAACCTACTTAAAACCTTATTGCACGGGACCGCTCCGTGCAACACCCTCCAGGCCAAGTCCCCGATGGAACAAGGGAGGACTCCCGCATAGAGAGCCCTCCATTGGGGACCTCCGCCACTGCCAGTCGGCAAGACGCCACGCCAAGGCGTGTCCGGACGGTAGACGAAGATGGCAAAGTGGAGAGTGTGCAGGAGCAGCCCGTACAGGAAACACCTCCGCGCGGAATGAAAAGGCAAGGAGGGTATTTCCTCAAGACGGCTCAAGTTGTGAGGCGCCAGTTCCCGAGGGGAGTTTCGGGGCTGGGCGCCGATGAGGAATTCCGTCCGAACGGGGGTGAGCTCGGACGGGATCACCCCACATGCTTGAGCCACCTCGATACACCTAGTAGAGTTGGGGCCCAGTGCCGCTTTCACCGATTCGATGGCTTCGACCGCGAGCCGGACGTTGGCCCAAGACAGGCGCCGCGCCAGCTCCTCCAGCGCCATCCAGCCCGCTCCTCCGCCATCGAGCAGGTCCCCGACTCTGGTCACCTTGCCAGGCACAGCCCTGCCCTCCGCCAGCTGCCCGAACCCGCGTTCGTGGAGGTGCGGATTCCTGAGCAGCGGCTCCCGAAGGAGAGCCGCCGCTCCTGACGGGGGAGAGCTCCGCCTGGAAGCGACATAGTTCCAAACCCATAGCAGTTCCTGGTAGAAGACAGGCAGCTCCCGCAAGCCGGCATGCCTGCCACCCACTTTCGCGAACAGGAGCTGCGTGTCGTAATTGAGGCCGTGCAGCTGGCGGAAGAAAAACGTCGCCAGCGCACACCATCTCGGAGGATTCTTGACGTACAGATATCTCTGCAGCGTCTGAAGATGGAAAGTCGCAGCCTGGGTGCGAAGGCACACCAGTGCCTGACCGCCCCCACTAAGTGGGAGACACAGAACCGCGGCAGAGACCCAGTGCTTCCTTTTGTCCCAGAAGAAGTCGATGAGCTTCTTCTGCATCTTGGCGACAAACGCAGGGGGAGGGATCAAAGTGACCAACCGGTACCACAATATGGCGGCCACCAGTTGGTTTATGACCAGCGCTCGACCCCTGTAGGACAACACTCGGAGCAGTCATGTCCAGCGTCCTAGGCGAGCGGTGACTTTGGCCACCAGCTCTTGCCAGTTCGCCGGCCAGGCATCCTCGGCAGGGCTAAGGTAGACTCCCAAATAGAGGAGGTGCGTGGTGCTCCAGGCGAAAGGCCTGAACTCCTCCGGCAGGGAGTCCACCCGCCACTGACCCACCAGGAGTCCGGAACATTTCTCCCAGTTGATCTTGGCGGAGGATGCGTCCAAGTAAATCTGCTGGCATTCCCGCATCCTCCGCAAGTAAGCGGGATCCGTGACCGTGAGGAGCACGTCATCGGAGTAAGCCGAGAGGACCACCTCCACGCCCGGCCCTTGCAGAGCCAGTCCCATCAACCTCTTCCGCAAGAGGCGCAGGAAAGGCTCCACGCAAATGGCGTATAACTGACCGGACATGGGGCATCCCTGATGCAACCCCTCCTGAAGCGAAGGGGCGCCATCAAGGACCTGTTAACTTTAATCAGACACTCCACGGCGGCGTACAGAAGTCGGATCCGGGCGACGAAATGCGTCCCGAACCCAAATGCGCGCAGAGTCCCGAAGAGATACTCGTGATCCACCCTGTCGAACGCCTTCTCCTGATCCAGGGAAAGGAAGGCGACCGACAGACCAGCCCTCTGGCAGTGGTGGACCAGGTCCCGGACCAGATGGATGTTATCGTGGATGGTCCGGCCCGGGACCGTGTAGGACTGGTCGGGGTGGATCATGTGGGCCAGCACGGTGCCAAGGCGAGCAGACATGGCCCTGGCAAAGATTTTATAGTCCGTGCTGAGGAGGGAGACCGGGCGCCAGTTCTTAAGGAGGCGGAGATCGCCCTTCTTAGGCAGCAGGACAATGACCGCCCTGCGCCAAGAGAGGGGCATCTCCCCGATCGCCAAACTTTCCCCCAGGACCCGCGCATAGTCGCCCCCCATGATGTCCCAGAATGCCCTGTGGAACTCCACGGTCAGCCCGTCCAACCCCGGGGACTTTCCCCTAGAGAGCTGGCGGAGGGCGCCGGTCAGCTCCGCCAGGCTTAGCGGAGCGTCCAATTTTTCGGCGCCCTCCGGGCTGACCTTCAGCAGGTCCTCCCACAAAACTCTGCGCGCATCCTCGCTGGACGGATCCGGAGAGAACACAGCCCCGTAATAGGTGCGGGTCTCCGCGCTGATTCCCTCTGGATCCGAGACCAGTGATCCATCGTCGGCCAGCAGCCCCAAGAGCTGCTTACGGACCCCCCATCTTTTTTCCAGCGAGTAGAAGAAGGGGGAGCCACGGTCTAGGTCCCGCAGGAGCTGGATCCGTGACCTCACGTATGCGCCTCGGGACCCGACGAGCTGCAGGTCCTTCAGCGCGCCCTTCTTCTCTTCGTACACCTTCCGCAGGGCCGGGTCCTCGACGACCTGACCGAGACGGGACTCCAGGTCAAGCACCTCCTTCTCCAACATCCCGACCCGGGCCTCCCGCCTCTTGGTCGACCCCTTCGCGTACTCCTGACAGAAGAGACGGATGTGAGCCTTGCCCACGTCCCACCATAGCCTCAAGGAGGGGAAGCCCCCCCGCTTCCTTCTCCAGTCGGCCCAGAACCGACGAAACAAATCCTGGAACCGCGCGTCCTCCAGCAGCAGGTTGTTAAAATGCCAGTACGCGGACCCCCCCCCCGGCGCGCACAGCGGAGTGAGCTCCGCCCACACCAGGTGGTGGTCCGTGCATGGCAACGGCCGCATGGAAGCCGCCGGAACGCAGGAGACGTACACCCGAGAAATGTTGAGGCGGCCGATTCTGGACCTTCCTCCCCCAGACCTCACGCTAGTGAAGGCGCTGGAGTCGGGGTGGAGATTTCACCAGACGTCCACCAAGTCGAAGGACCCGACCAGGTCCCTCAACTTCTCCATTGCCGCCGGGCTTCGCGGGGGACCCGAACGGTCCCTCGCCTCGAGGGTGCAGTTAAAATCCCCCCCAAGTATGACGCACTCGCCCACGTCGACGGAGCCCAAAAGAGCGGACACTTCTTCGAAGAAGCGCACTTGCTGCGCACCGGTCTGAGGGGCGTACACATTCACCAGATGGAGCGGCACGCCCCCCAAGCGACCCGGCACGTGCTCCTTGACCCCCAAGATCTCTGGCTGAAAATGCGGGGCCAGCAAGATAGCCACCCCGCTAGAATTGTTGGAGAGGTGACTCATGCTGACCCCTCCTTGCCACTCCAGGAGCCATGTGGCTTCGTCTCCCGGAATGGTGTGGGTTTCTTGCAGGAAACACACCGCATACTTCCCGTCCCGAAGGACCGAGGACCGAGGCGCGCCTCCCTGCTGCAGTTGATGTTGAGGCTGGCTATGGTTATCTTCATGTCAGAAGCATAGTGCAACCTCTACCTACACCTAACGGGGGGAGGGAGCGCAGCCGCTGGTCAGCCGCCACTTCCTCAGCAGCCCAGTGAGAAACGTTCTGAGCCGACGCAGCTCGAGCGGGTCCACGCCCTCGTCCGCGCCCATGATTTTAACGGCGGCGCGGACGGACACGATGAGCAGCGCCAGCTCCGACCACCTGTCGAGGGCCAGCCGGATCTTATTTTGCCGACCCCGGCATGTGGCCATAAAGTCCCGGAGTTCCCTTACGGGAATGAGGAGAGACTCGGCGAGGGGCACGAGGTCATCCAGCGCCTCGTGGACGGTGGAGTCCAAATCGTCCTCCGTGCCCATCACCGAGTCCCCATCCTCCTCCAGGGGGTCGTCACCAGCGGCCGACCCGTCCGTCACGCAGTGCGCAGCGAACGGCTCGGCCGCACCAGCCGGCCCCGCCTCCGCCCGGATCCCACCCCCAGGATCGGCGGCAGAGGATTCCTCCCTCGGCTCCTCTAAGGGCGCCGGGCCAGAAGACGGCGGCGGTTCGGAGTCCCCCCCGCCTCAGACGCCAGAATGACTGGAGAAACCGGGGAGAGAACAATTCCCAGCTCCTCCAGTACGTCCGGCACCAGAGGCGCAGCCAGGGGGCCATCCTCCTCCCCGCCACCAGCCTCCGACCCAGCGGATGGGGTGTTTTCAATTAAAACCTCCACTGGGATGAGCAGCCCCTGGGAGATGTCCGGGCCGCATTGGGCGAGCTCATTTTCCTCGAGCTCGCCCAACCCAGACCCCAGGCCGCTCGACCCGGTGAGGGGTAATGGCACCGATAAAATGTCAATAGCCGCGGGTTGTTCCGCGACCCCCCCCCCCACGGGCAGGGTCTCGTCCCCATCCCCGGGAGTCATGTGCCGGACAGACACAACTGCCTCAGCCTCCCGACGGACAAGCGACCCCTGCCGATCGCTGGTGATGACGACAGCGGGGGGGGGGGCGCAGTACCCGCGGCGGGCGATGACTCCCCCTGCTCGGAGGGACCTTCCTCCTCCCGGTCCTCCTCCTCTTCCAGGGGGTTGCGCCTTCTTTTTAGCAAGGAGGGAGCGAGGGAGACCCCAATGTCTGCAGAGGCCTCCTCCTCTGCTCCCTCCGGCGGAGCAGGTTTGTCGGGTTCCTCGGGCCCGAGCCCGGCCGCAGGTATTGGCATTACCGCTGCGGCGGTTGTGGCCACAGGCTCGGGCACGAGGCCCCTCCCACTCGCATCTGCCCTGATTAACTCCGCGAGGAGCGCGGGTGTAAGGGGCACAAGGGGCAAGGGCTGGCCATCCACGGGGGGACCCGCCCTAAGGTGTTTATTTTTCCGCCACGCCTTCTTTCCGGCCGGACGCGCTCCCTCCCCCCCGCCGGAGGCCTTGGTGTCATCGGCCCCCGACGCCGACCGTGCATCAGACTTTCCTGACGCGCAGGCAGATCTGGGGGGAGGAGCGGCAGCGGCGCCAGCCTCGGCCGCACGAGATGACCCGGCGGCCTTGGAGGCGGGGCAGTTTTTCCGGATGTGCCCCACCTCCTTGCAGGCGTGGCACCGCACACCGTCCGACGTCCAGAAGACGCGATAGGCGGTCCCCTCGTGGTAGACGACGAACGCCCCATCGGTGTCCTCCTCCCGTGCCAGCTGGATAAACAGCTGGCGCCGGAAGGAGAAGACGTGGCGAAGGCTGGCTTCCCGGAAGCCGAGCGGGATGTACGTAATCCCTGACCTCACCTCCCCAAGTTGGCATAAATGGGGGAGGAGAAGCTCACCAGGAACATAGGGCAGGACGTTCGAGATGACGATCCTCTGCGCGGTGGCCTCGAGAGGATCCACCGGCAGGAAGGTCCCGCCCACGGTGAGCCCCTTGGCGACGGCTAGGGACACCGCCCGCTCCGACCCCAGGAAGAACACAGCCTTCCCGTACATTTTTGAGGCCGCGACGATGGCTGAGGGGCCGACAACCCCAGCCATGGCTTTAACGCAGGCCTCAATGGTCATCGTGGGGTGAGTGTAGCTCTTCACCCCAAGCTTTTTTGTCATAAGTTTAAAAGGTGACGGGGCAGCAGAAGCAGCGGGAGCAGCTGTGGCTGTGGCTGCCACTCCCACACAAGTCCTGGCTGGTCCCGCCACCGGCGAAGATGCAGTCACCATTATGGGGTGTTTTTATAAGGGCTACACTCACCCCAAGTCACAGGCCTGAAGGTGTTAATGGCCTCAGGTATTTTTTGGTCCTCTATTAAGCAGAGGGAGCTGTTTCAAATGAAGACACACCTCTCCCCTTATTGATTGAAATTGGGAGAGGGGCCTTCTCCCCTCTGCTCAATAGGCAATTAATAAAAAGAGATTAAATTGAGGTGCCTCAGAGAAATAGGTAGAGAGAGACAAAGAGAGTGAGAGAGGGGGGGTGGTGGGAAGGAGGGAGGCCGCAAGGGCAGGGTTGCCACTCAGGATGGTGGGTGGGTGGGTGTTGGCAGGGGTGCACTCTCCGATGGGAATTTAAAGTCTTTGAAGGTGGTCTTCTGGCAAGCGGAGAAGATGTCTTCACCTGGGAAAGCTGGAGATGCCCCAGGCTCAGTCCCACACCAGGTCTTAACAATGTAATTGGACTTCACCTAGGCAGCTCCAGCTGTCCCAGGTCAGGCAATTGAAGGGGTGCTTATTAGTGGTGTGTGTGGCCTAGTTTTTAACAAGAGCCACACACACACACACAGACACCCCTTGATGATCCGGCCTTGTTTCTTCTTTTCTCCCCTCCACCTGAAATACAAAGTCTTTGGGAGAGTGCACCAAATAACACCCACCTGAAAGATGATGGCCCAGTAATTCCGTTCCAAACGCGTGAGTACGGTCGGGGTACTCACGCGTCTGGCCGGAGGAAATGCCGGTTTTCAGCATGCACAGCGCATGCGGAGAAAACCGGCATTTCCTGTCCTCTGAACGAAGGGGTTCAGAGGCACAGCGCGTGCGACTGCACAGGCAGCGCGTGCGCAGTGAACTTCGTCGATTTCATTCATGGATTCAGTGAGGGTAAGTCCTTGCAACTTACACATGAAAAAAGCATGTGTAAAGTTGCTCCAGAGGCTGTGGAGGAAGATATATTTTATCGTGGAGCTTCTGAAAGGCAATATTTTTGTTTGGGAAAGGGAGGAAAGTTATTTTAAGAAATGATGAGGTAAGTTTTAAAGTTTAATTTTTTTTTTTTAAACGGGTTTTCAGTACTGTAGGTAAAAGGAGCAATTGTGGCTGTGTGAATTGAATTTGCTGTGTTTAATGTGAAAATGACTGTTCTAAAATATATTCTTTTAAGTAATTATGTATGTATGTCCGTATATATTCCTTTACGTATATGTATATATTCCTTTACTTATGTGTATGAATGTGTGTATTTAATTATGATTTTCCAATAAGTTACTTTCTCTGAAAGTCATAATTAAATAAATACATTCATACACATAAGTAAAGGAATATATACATACACGCAAAGGAATATATACAGACATACATACATAATTACTTAAAAGAATATATTACTGATGAAAAGTTTCTTTCTTAAAAATGTTGGAGTCATTTTCATGTTAATAAACACAGCAAATTCAATTCACATAGCCACAATTGATCCTTTTACCTACAGTACTGAAAACCCGTTTTAAAAAACAAAAATAAACTTTAAAACTTACCTCAGCATTTCTTAAAATAACTTTCCTCCCTTTCCCAAACAAAAATATTGCCTTTCAGAAGATCCACGATAAAAAATATCTTCCTCCGCTGCCTCTGGAGCAACTGTACTCATGCTTTTTTCATGTGTAAGTTGTAAGGACTTAACCTCACTGAAAGCATGAATGAAACCGGCGAATTTTACTGCGGACGCACTGCCTGTGCAGTCGCACGTGTTCTGCCTCTGAACCCCTTCGTTCAGAGGACAGGAAATGCCGGTTTTCCCCGCATGCGCTGTGCATGCTGAAAACTGGCATTTCCTCCGGCCAGACGCGTGAGTACCCCGACCGTACTCGCGCGTTTGGAAGGGAATTACTGGGCCAACATTTTACATGTCAATAAAATGAAAAATTTAAAAATTGCACGATTTGCCCCCTCGCATCTGCGACTGAGGGTCCAAGGAGGTGCATTGCGCAAGAGGTCATCGTCGTACGTATCCTCACACTGTTCCCTTTCGGGAACTGTATGAAGTGGTGGAAGGATTTCTGGCCACGTTAACGCTCCTTCCGTGACCATAAACATCTTCATACCAGCCATTAGGGTGGTTAGTCCTATGGCGCGAGGGTTTTACGGGCTCCCACAACCCATCCGAGGGGGGGGGCCACCCACATCCGCGGACGCAAGTAACCCGCTGGATGTCCACCCAGAATTTATAGTTGGAGCTCCGACTCCACTTGCTGGGACTGGCTGGAGCGGGGTTCAAAACCCTACTCCTTCTGGCCCAGCGGCGGGGATGCTTACCGCTACGCAAAAGGCCCACTCCGCGCAAAAGATGACACCCTTACGTTTCCTGCACCTTTTCCCTCCCCGTGACTGGAGCCCTATGCTGCCACTTGAAAGACCAAGCTATCATCTGTCCTTTTTGCGGCGCCTTGGACTTCTCATTACCAATGATGAGCAGGCGCTGCACCTCCACCTCATTGAGGAGATTGCTGAGGTCATCATCAGTTCAATTGTGAGTTCTTTTAATGCCGTGAATTGTGCTCATTCCAGCCATTTCACGTTGCTAATCTGAGTGGGCCTTTGGCGTAGCGGTAGGATCCCCGCCGCTGGGCCAGACAGGGTAGGGTTTCAAACCCCGCTCCAGACAGTCCCGGCAAGTGGAGTCGGAGCTCTGGCTCTAAATTCTGGGTAGACATCCAGTGGGATATTTGCGTCCGTGGGTGTGGGTGGCCCCCCCTCCTCGTATAGCTTGTGGGAGCCCGTAAAACCCTCCCGCCATAGGACTAACCACCCTAATGGCTGGTACAAAGATGGTTACGGTCACGGAAGGAGCGTTAATCATGGCCAGAAATCCTTCCACCACTTCATACCGTTCCCCAAAGGGAACGGTGTGAAGACACGTACGACGACGACGTTGCTAATTAAATAAATGGAATGAAAAAAATGCTTTCTGGGCTTTTAAAAGTCTTGAAATCGCTTTAATTCTGTTTAAAACTACTTCAGATTCTTCAAAATAATTTAAACGTTTTTAAAAGTTTATAAAAGTTACCAAAAGCTTCTTAAAAATACAAAAAACCTATTTAAAATGCTGCTCTACATGTAAAAATGCTTTTCAGCTTGTGAGAAGCATTGGGGGCGTGTCCTTTTAAAATGAGACCTCAAGGGGCGTGTCTCACTTGCACAGCGCGCTCCAGGCTTCGCGCTGGCTGCACTCCTGGGCGGCGTGACGTCAGACGCTGCCCGGGAGTCAACATTTTAAAACAGGAATTCCAGGCGTCCTTGAAGCTCAACGGCCGGCGCGTCGGGTAAGTGCATATCGGGGGCTTGCACGCGCGGCAAGCCCCCGACCCGAATTTCTGCCCCGATGTTGTTCTTCCCTCCTTCCAAACTGTTGGTGGTTGTTGGTTGTTTCTCTCCCCTCTCTCCCTCTCCTGAAGTGGAGGCCAATTTGGGGAGGCAGTAATGGAAAGGCCTCTCCCCTGGTTGGTGTTGTTGCTGGCCTCCCTTCTCCTTCTCCTCCTCTGTCCTCTCTCTCCAGGCACCTCAGTTGCTGTGATGATGGTGGAGGTGGAGGTGGTGGTGGTCTATCGATATCCTCCTCTTCCTGGTCAGGAGACCACCACTTTCCACTCTCCTGGTTTGGCTGCTCCTTCTCCTCCTGCTGACTGAGGCAGCTGCACAGCCAGAAATGCTGGAACAGAGGGTAACTTAAGACTGAAATACAGAAGCCTGCTATGGCTTTATATACAGGGGTGGTCACTGCCGGTACTGCAGTATAGAATCAGTTCTTCTCTTAAAGGTACATACACAACAGGCTTGACAAGGTAGATGCAAAGAGGATGTTTCCCCTCGTGAGGGAATCTAAAACTAGGGGGCATAGTTTCAGAATAAAGTGTAGCCCATTTAAAACGGAGATGAGGAGGAATTTCTTCTCTCAGAGCATTGTGAATCTGTGGAATTCTCTACCCCAGAGAGCTGTGGAGGCTGGGTCATTGAATATATTTAAAGTGGAGATCGACAGATTTTTGAATGATAAAGGAGTCAAGGGTTATAGGGAACAGGCAGGGAAGTGGAGTTGAGGCCAAGATCAGATCAGCCAAAGGCTCGAGGGGCCAAATGGCCTACTCCTGCTCTTATTTCTTATGTTCTTATGTTTGCCTTGGATCCCATGTGCTTTTACTTTCGTGACCAGTCTGCCGTGCGGGACCTTATCAAAAACCTTGCTAAAATCAGTATAGACTACAACAAATGCACTACCCTCATCAACCCTCCTTGTTACCTCCTCAAAAAATTCAATCAAGTTAGTCAGACACGACCTTCCCATAACAAATCCATGCTGACTGTCCCTTATTAATCTGTGTCTTTCGAAATGAAATTTATCCTGTCCCTTAGAATTTTTTCCAATAATTTTCCCACCACCAAGGTTAGGCTGACTGGCCTGTAATTACTCAGTCTATCCCTTTCTCCCTTTTTAAACAACGGTACTACGTTAGCAGTCCTCCAGTCCTCTGGCACCACACCTGTAGCCAGAGAGGATTGGAAAATGATGGTCAGAGCCTCTGCTATTTCCTCTCTTACTTCCCTTAACAGTCTGGGTTGCATTTCTTCCAGGCCTGGGAATTTATCCACTTTCAAAGATGCTAAACCCCTTAATACTTTCTCTTTCACTATGTTTATTTCATCTAATACTTCACACTCCTCCTCACTGATTACAATGTCTGCATCATCCCTTCCTTTTGTGAAAACAGACGCCAAGTATTCATTCAGAACCATACCTATGTCTTCCGCTTCCACACACAGGTTACCTTTATGGTCCCTAATAAGCCCTACTCTCACTTTAGTTATCCTGTTACTCTTAATGTATTTATAAAACATCTTTGGGTTTTCCTTGATTTTACTTGCCAGTATTTTTTCATGCCCTCTCTTTGCATTCCTAATGTCCTTTTTAATTTCACCCCTGCACTTTCTATACTCCTCTCGGCTTTCTGCAGTATTGAGTCCTGACAGTGTCATAAGGTTCCCTTTTTTTCTTTATCCTACCCTGTATGCCCCTTGACATCCAGGGAGTTCTAGATATGTTAGTCCCACCTTTTTTCTTTAAGGGAACATATTCGCTCTGAACCCTCATTATCTCCTCCTTGAATGCCTCCCACTGCCCTGACACTGATTTACCTTCAAGTTTCTGCCTCCAGTCCACTTTGGCTAAATCACATCTCAGCTTGGTAAAATTAGCTTTACCCGAATTGAGAACTTTTATTCTGGGTCTATCCCTGTCCATTTACATAACTACCCTAAATCTAACTGAATTATGATCACTACCACCAATATGCTCTCCCACTGATACCCTTTCCACCTGCCCAGTTTCATTTCCTAAAACTAGGTCCAGAACCGCTCCCTCTCTTGTTGGGCTTGCTACGTACTGGCTAAAAAAGCTCTCCTGAATGCATTTTAAGAATTCTGCTCCCTCTATGCCTTTTACGCTAATTTTATCCCAGTTAATATTAGGGAAGTTGAAATCCCCTACTATTACTGCCCTATTTTTGCACATCTCAGAAATTTGCCTACATATTTGCTCTTCTATCTCCAACTGACTGTTTGTGGGTCTACAATACACTCCCAGCAGTGTCATTGCCCCTTTTTTTGTTTTTCAGTTCAACCTATATGGCCTCATTTGATGATCCTTCTAAGATATCCTCCCTCCTCACAGCTGTAATTGATTCTTTAATCAATATTGCGACCCCCCTCCTTTTTTATCCCTCTTTCTATCTCGTCTGAAAACCCTGTAACCAGGAATGTTGAGCTGCCATTCCGGTCCTTCTTTCAGCCATGTCTCAGTAATAGGTATAATATCATACTCCCACATGTCTATCTGTGTCCTCAGCTCATCTGCTTTATTCCCTTGACTCCTTGCGTTGAAGTATATACCATTTAGCACTGTCAAACTCCTTTGTTATCTATTTTCTAGCCTTTGTTTCCCCTGCCTACCAAATTCGCTTACTAATTTTCTGCCTTCCATTTCCAGCTTTGCTTCTCTCCCTTCTGAATTCACTCTCAGGTTCCCATCCCCCTGCCAAACTAGTTTAAACTCACCCCAACAGCACTAGCAAACCCCGCCACGAGGATATTGGTTCCGGTCTTGTTGAGGTGCAACCTGTCCGGCTTGTATAGGTCCCAGCTCCCCCAGAAACGGTTCCAATGCCTCAGCAATCTAAAGCCCTCCCTCCTGCACCATATCTCCAGCCATGCATTCATCTGCTCTATCCTCCTATTCCTGTACTCACTAGCTCGAGGCACCAGTTGTAATCCAGAGATAACTACCTTTGAGGCCCTGTTTTTTAATCTCTTTCTTAGCTCCCTGAAATCTGCCTGCAGAACCTCATCCCTCTTTCTACCTATCAAGTTATTATCTTAATGGCAAGAAACTGGAAAGTACTGAAGTACAAAGGGATCTGGGGGTCCTGGTGCATGAAACTCAAAAGGTTAGTATGCAGGTGCAGCAAGTGATTAAGAAGGCCAATGGAATGTTGGCTTTCATTGCTAGGGGGATAGAATATAAAAATAGGGAGGTATTGCTTCAGTTGTACAAGGTATTGGTGAGACCGCACCTGGAATACTGCATACAGTTTTGGTGTCCATACTTAAGAAAAGACATACTTGCTCTCGAGTCAGTACAAAGAAGGTTCCACTCGGTTAATCCCGGGGATGAGGGGATGGACATATGAGGAGAGGTTGAGTAGATTGGGACTCTACTCATTGGAGTTCAGAAGAATGAGAGGCAATCTTATTGAAACATATAAGATTGTGAAGGGGTTGGATCGGGTGGATGCGGGGAGGATGTTCCCGATGATGGGTGAAACTAGAACTAGGGGGCATAGTCTTAGAATAAGGGGCTGCTCTTTCAAAACTGAGATGAGGAGGAACTACTTCACTCAGTGGGTGGTAGGTCCATGGAATATGCTGCCCCAAAAAGCTGTCGAAGCTACATCATTACATAAATTTAAAACAGAAATAGACAGTTTCCTAGAAGTAAAGGGAATTAAGGGTTACGGGGAGCGGGCAGGAATTTGGACATGAGTCTAGGTTCGGATCGGTCATGGCCCTGTGGGTAGCGGAGCGGGCCCAGGGGCCGTGTAGCCTGATCCTGCTCCTGTTTCGTGTGTCTAATTCTGTTAGATTCAGGAGATAGTCCTGTGATAGTGGATTGGCGGTTAGGATCAGATCAGCCATGATCTTATTGAATGGCGGAGCAGGCTCGAGGGGTCGATTGGCCTACTCCTGCTCCTATTTCTTATGTTCTTATGTTCTTATTGGTACCGATGTGGACCACAACCTCTGGCTGTTCACCTTCCTCCCTCAGAATGTCCTGCAGCCATTCAGGGACATCCTTGACCCTGGCTCCAGGAAGGCAACATACCATCCTGGAGTCTGTAGGGGGCATCTTTTACCTGGTTTACGGTAATTTACCTTCCTTTACCTGGTTTACGGTAATTTACCTGGTCAAGCAGCTTTTGCTGCTGCACTCTGGCCAATTCCAAACAACGGTTTCGAATCGCTAAACCACCCCTTCCAGATCTGACTGGAGGAACTTACAATTAATTATATATTAAAAACGGACAAATGATCTGGATGCGAGAAAGTCAAACTTTATTAACTAAATAAACTACACCACACGATCAATACAACAGTTAAAATTGCTTAACAGGGGAAGGCAGATGGCAAAAACGAGTGATAAATGGCTACAATGTTAACCTTACAATCTTAGAACATTTCCCTTAAATTACCACCCCTTTACATCTCACTAGGTTGCCTTGTTGAGGAGTCAGAAACCTGCTCACCTGTGGTCCAAAGAGTAAGAGAGCGATATGCTTCTGAAAAGCTATCTTTATATCCTGGGAGCTTCTGCTGTTTTGGCGCTGAAAAGGTCTGTGTGCAAATTTGCGCCGAAAAGTTCGAATACACAAGAGAAAGGCCATGATTGGCTGATTCAAATGGGCTATTTCCCAGTGGCCAAACTGCTCCCATTGTCTGGAATGGGTTTCGAATAAAGCTTGGGGTGGTTTGAATGTGTCTTCACTCTGGGGCCGAAACGTTCCAGCCCACATCCGGAGTTTTCTGGGCTAACAAAAGGGATCCAACTGCCCTATTGTCTGGGATGGGTGATTCAAACCCATTCAGTTTAAACTGTTCCCTTCCTCAGTTTGAGTGTCTTTTTCAAAAGTCTGTGCTGAGCCTTCGAACCATCTCCATTCACCCTGATGGGTTTTGAATGGGGTTCAATTACTATGTAAACAGAAACCGATTCTCTTGCGGTCACTTGAAACTGCAGCCTAAGTGGATAATCCTTTATGTCAACAAGGCAGCAGTTTCAGTAAACAAACATCGATTGTCAGCAGGGAGGGAAACTCCCCTTTTTGATTGACATAATTTGACTGCCATTGCTTGATCCTCCCATTTTGACAGACATACATGCCTTTGTCCTTGGCCATGCTTACTGATGGCCATTTTTATCCCTTTGCAATTTACACAGTTCAAAACTCAAGAGTACATTTTTAAAATAAAATGTGCTGTTTTAAAGTGTGCAAATTTTTCCACGAAGTTCCTTGATTCTGGTGTTGTCCACGTGCTGCCCAACTCAACGCAGCCCCCCTGCAATTCTAGGTATGTTTAAAACATTGTCCAACCCAGAGGCAATTTCCACGATGTAGATTAATATTTCCTGATCTTCGGGGACTGAGGCGATTTTTGCAAAACCCTACATTCCCCCGTTTGGATACTTCCAACTTGGTTGTAGTATCCACTTGGAGAAAGTGAGCAAAATTTTCTGACCCCCGACAAACAACCATCCCCTGTATTTACCTATAGCTACCTGTCACTGATCCCCCAACCCGTCTATTCCCCTTAAATCCGAGAAAAACCGTGGTACAGTAGGCATCTACAGATACATCAACAACAAATTGTTACAACAAGGGGTCTCATACCCCTGCACCACTTGTTACATTATAACATATTACAAAATGTTGCAATCTTGGTTATACAATGTAATCAAAATGATTCCAAGCACGGAGAGGGTCCTACGCCTCTGCACCACTTGGAACTGTAAAACAAAATACAAAAATCTCCATTAAACATTTGAAACAAAATGCTGAAATAAACCCCGACCATCACGTGCCAATGATGGGTCGCGAAATTCTGGTGGGTATTGCTCCTCCCACCCGGGCAGTAAATGTTCCTTCCACCCCCCTTTAATGGTCTTAAACTTTTAAAACATACAGAATGGATCTTACAGAACAGTCTTCTCCGCCAGCCCCGAGCCGTTCCCTTGTCCCTTTGTGGAGGCGGGGTACCCCTCATGTATCACAGACCGAGACCGGGGAGTATGGGATTACGACTCCCAGTCTCTCCCCCTCCCATCTTCCCTTGACTGGCTGGAGAAAATGGTGATGCCTGTGTGGCGGCTCTCACTGGCCCCACACTCAAACTTGGATCCCAGATCCGGCCACCCCCTCATCCTCCCCAGCCACACTTACACTCTAACTTTGCCCGTGGGCCCCGGGTGAGTTCCTCCCTTCCCCGAATGCACCCACGTGACTCTTGGGTCTCCCCCTCCCCTTTACAATCTTTCCCGGGCCATCACCACCCACTCCCGGGGAACGCATCCCTATCTGACAAGGCGCCCGCGCTTCCCCACCATGACTCCTCAATAGCGAGGTCTCCCGCAAGTGAACTTCAGTTAGGATAGTGCTGGGTTGGGGGCCGTGCTCCACCCAGCTGGGGCCATCTCTTCCATGTAGGATGAGTAGGCAAGTTCCTCCGGACCCTGTCCGGTTTCTCCCGAAGGTCGCTGTGGGGTCTCCTCCTGGTTCTGTCCAGTGGCGAGGTGATCCCCAACATTCTGTATCCATATCTTCATTCAATGCCCAGCTCAGGCTGGGCGAACAGGGCTGCTCGTTGGTCCACTCTCCTGTAAAAAAAACTTAAAAGGACATGCAGCCAGGTCTCTCACTGACCTGCTGCCTTAGGTGGAGACATGGTCGGGTCCCTCGACCTCGGACCAAAATAAAAACATTTGGCACACTTATAAACTTAAACTTTAAAACTACAAGTTATATCAAAACTTAAAATTCAAACACCTTAAAAACCAGCTATATACATTAGTTACTTAACACAAAGCTATAATACAAATGCCGCCCGTCTCCGGACAGCCAGGCTAATCTCTGGTGTCACTGTTGCAGATTACTGCTGCCTGCAGCAAAGCTGCACTGATTCCAGCTTCGTGTCCCTTGCAGCTTATGGCTGCTGATTGGGGACCTCTGCCCTTTGGCTTCTCCCTGGTTCGGGAGTCCGCCCTACTCCACTGTAAAGTGGGTGACCATGCTTTCTTGGGCTGGGGCACCCGAAGAGACCTTCTGAGGGGTGTCTCTGTGGGGGGTACTTTGGCTGACGGACCCTGAGACTGGGTCACAGCCCTAGCTGGCTGGGAGCCTTCTCCCCCTGGTGCAAACAGCCCAGACTGTATAATATACCTGGCAGCCTGCTGGTACTCCAGGTTTGTCTCCTTTTCCCTACCCACTCCTGTACTGGGGGCAGGTATCCCCTCACCACCCGCTGCTGATGGCTGAAAATCTTCCTCTCCAGGTCCAAAACCTGGTACCGGCTCCCCTGCAAGAGGAATTGCTATCCCTTCCTCCCCAGAGTCCCACACCATAGGGGGAACCACTCTTGAAGCGGGCTGGGAAGCTTGTCCCTTTAAACAGGTGACTGCGCCTGCGCGAACCTCCTCCCCGGTGTCCCCCAGCAGAGGCTGTGAAACCTCTGTATTCAAACAGGCGACTGCGCCTGCATGAGAAAACTGAAAAAGAGCCACTGTGGTCCTGCAGGCAACTGCACCTGTGCGAACAATCGCTTCACAGGGCTGGGGAACCGCTACACTATCACAGGCAACCGCGCCTGCATGTTCGATTTCTTTGAAAAGGGTAGGAAGAACCGCTGGGTCTTCCAAGCAGGCTACTGCGCCTGTACGCATAGACTGAGAAGCAGGGACCTTTAAATGACTGACTGCGCCTGCGCGCGCGACCTCACAGTGAACAGGAACCGTTGGGGGTTCCAAGTTCGCGACTGCACCTGCGCGAACCCAGTGTTGGGAAACCTCTATGTAAATAGAAACCAATTCTCTTGCGGTCACTCAAAACCGCAGCCTAAGTGGATAATCCTTTATGTCAACAAGGCAGCAGTTTCAGTAAACAAACATCGATTGTCAGCAGGAAGGGGAAACTCCCCTTTTTGATTGACAGAATTTGACTGCCATTGCTTGATCCTCCCCTTTTCACAGACATACACGCCTTTGTCCTTGGCCATGCTTACTGATGGCCATTTTTATCCCTTTGCAATTTACACAGTTCAAAACTCAAGAGTACATTTTTAAATAAAATGTGCTGTCTTAAAGTGTGCGAATTTTTCCACGAAGTTCCTCAATTCCGGTGTTGTCCACATGCTGCCCAACTCAATGCAGCCCCCCTGCAATTCTGGGTATGTTTAAAACATTGTCCAACCCAGAGGCAATTTCCACGATGTAGATTAATATTTCCCGATCTTCGGGGACTGAGGGGATTTTTGCGAACCCCTACAAGTCACATCTGCGACCACAGAAACATTTGTCTATTCCCCTAACTGTCGAATCCTCTACTACTATTGCTCTTCCACTCTTCTTCCTCCCCACCTGTGCAGCTGAGCCACCCATGGTGTCTTGGACTTGGCTCTGATTGCACTCCCCAGAGGGACCAGTGCCCTCACCAGTATCCAGAACTGAATACTGGTTAGCGAGCGAGATATACTCAGAGGACTCCTGCGCTACCTGCCTGGTCTACCTCCTCTGTCTGGTGGTCACCCATTCCCTCTCTGCTTGCACACTCTTAAGCTGTGGGGTGACTACCTCCAGAAACGTGCTATCCACGTAACTCTCAGCCTCCAGCTGCAGTGACTCTAGCTGCCGCTCAAGCTCCCAAACTCGGAGCTCGAGCTGGTGTAACTGGCGACACTTCCCGCACATGTGGTCGGCCAGGCCACGAGAAGCATCCAGGATTTCCCACACGGCACATGAAGTGCAAGTCACGGGACTGAGCTGCCCTGCCATGCCACTATATAATATAATATGAACTACCTTGACAGAAATAAACTTAAAAACTTAACAAAAAACACTCATCAGCTACTCACCAATCAGCTCTCTCCCTCTATTAATAGGCTATGAACTACTTAGCAGAAATACACATAAAACTTAACAAAAAACTTAACAGAAAATACCCACCAGCTACGCACCAATCAGCTCCCTGTATTGCAGCAATAATGTATCTTTGTCTGGCTGTTCAACTACTAAATTAAATTATAAAATGTAAAAATGGAATTGTTAATTCATCAATTATTCTGTAAGCTTATTAGTTCATTAGGTAGCAGAATTTAAGTTTTATTTCCCTTGTGACGTGCAGAAATGCAGTATAGGAAACTCTCTGGTATCCGGCACCAACGGGACCAGGATGGTGCCGGTTGATTTAAAATTCCGGATGACGGAGAGGGTTATCTACCAAGGCTATTTTTAACAAACAAAGAGTCAGACTCCTGTTATTGAGGTGTTTGGACTTCTGACAGTGCCAAGAAGCCGAGTAGTGGCAGTTTGGAGAACTACCCCCACTGATTAACTCGGCCACCACGGGAGACTCGGACTCTGACTCGGCAACATTTCCGGTTATTGAGGTGTTTTCAGAGTATGAATTTAGGTGCCGTTTAAACAAGAGTTTCCTGTAATAATAGGGGATTCCATAGCCAGTGGAATAAACAAGCGCTTTTCAGGGACAACCTGGTGTCAGGATAAGAGATTTCATGGAGCAGATTTTGGAGAGAAAAGCGGACCAGTCAGAAATCATGGTTCATGTTGGAAACAATAACAGAAGAATTAGAATTAGGTCCTGCAGAGAGAGTTTCAGCAATTAGGAGATAGACTCAAAAGCAGGACCTTGCAGGTAATTATTTTAGGATTAATCTTGGGATTAATCTGACTTCCACATGCTAGTCAGCATGGGATTAGAAAGATTAGGCAATTAAACGCATGGCTGGAGAGATTCTGCAGGAGAGAAGTCCGATTCCTGAGAATTTAAAACCATTTCTGGGACAGAAGTGGTCAGTACAGGATGGACGGACTTCATTTGAACAAGGCTGGAATAAATGTCTTTGCTGGGATAGTAACTGGTGCTGTGCAAGAGATTTAAACTAATATGGCAGCAGAAGCAGAAAACAGATCAAAATGGACAAGGAGTGGAGGAAAGATAAAGGAGAAAATCAGATCAGGAGGACAGGGTAAAATCAATAAGATTTCCAAACAGACAGAGGGAGGTTTGTTATATATGTATGAATGCAGAAAGGTTTATGGATAAAATTGGTGAGCAATAGACACAAATTGCTATGGGATATGATATAATAGCAGGAACAGGGATGTGGCTTGGGCTAGGGCAAGACTGGGAGCTGAACATTCTGGGCTTCATAAATAGAGTGTCAGGAATGACCCAGGTTCTGCCTCACCTCGCCACCAGAGGGCACCATGAACTCTTAATTGTTTCCTTCTTTATTCTTAATTGTACTCACCTGTGCATGGTTATATGCCTACTATTTAAGTGGTGCTTAGTTTATGTTTATTGCTCAGTCTTGAATTTCGCTGCCTTGTGATTCCTCTTGCCGGCCTGCTAGCCTGTATCTGTGCTGTTGTTATTTTGTTTATTTCAAGTAAAGTCTATCTTTGTTTTTGCAACCTAACCTCTGCCTCAGTTTCCCTTCCTGCAGTTGGGTTCACCAAGTTCCATTCCTTACAGCAAGACTGAGCCAAACATGGACCCAGCAGGGAAGGGCCAATGGCTACGACAAGTCTTTGAACAGCTACAACTGGTCTTGGATGAACTATGGTGCCTCGCCACGTCATTCTCCCGAAGCCAGAAACAGCTGGAGGCCCTCGTCATTGCTTTCCATCAGAGCCAGAGTCAGGCGACCCAAGCTACTCCAGCACCGTTACCCGCTCCTCCGGTTTCGCCTCCCCCTCTGAAAGAACCCCGATTACCTGCACCCGAGCGTTACGACGGTAACCCAGGAGGATGTCGAGGCTTTCTAACCCAGTGTTCCCTGGCTTTCCAACTGCAAGGTTCATTATTTCCCAGTGACCGTTCCCGAGTAGCCTACATCATTTCGCTACTCACCGGCAAAGCACTTACCTGGGCTACGGCCGTCTGGGAACAGCAGACTCCGGCATGTTCAAACTACCAACTTTTCTCTGAGGAAATGAGAAGGGTTTTTGATCATCCTGTCAGTGGGAGAGAGGCATCTAACAAACTACTTCAGCTTCGCCAGGGGGCTCGTAGCGTTGCGGACTACACTATTTGTAAAGTATGTGTCTATACTTAATCCAATAATGAAGAGACAGCTTGGAAGATTCAACGTAGGTCTTTACTTAATACCAACAGGCGGGAACTGAGGGGAGATCAGTACCCACAGTACTATTTATACCCCTATGGCCAGGAGTGGTACTATGGTATCACTACGCCCTACAAAGTAGTGCCGCCCTGGCCATAGGTTTAAAGTTACATACATATTACATACACAACATTCCTCCCCTTTTAATTAAAATGTACCCGTGCAATTAAGTCAACAGTTGCACCATAACTAGGGCTAATAACATTTGGTAACACAATATACATAACATATTTACATCAGAGTTGTCTACCTATATATATATATAAAAAGAAACATGTTATGGATTCAGTCTCTGAGGAGGCCTCCTGTCTCGACTAGGATAACGTCTTTCTCTAGTCGGTCTCGGTGTAGGCGGCGGTACTTCCATCACCACTTCATCGCTGGAGTCGTCGGTGTCTGATGGCACATCCTGTGCCGTGGAGATCACTGGAGTGCTGAACTCCTCGCAATCCTGAGACCTCTGTAACGACGAGCTGGGCCGTGATTCTGCTGTAGCAATGTGCTGAGACGTTTGAGGTAGTGAATCAGTTGGGTTTCTGGACTCCACAAGTTGATCAGCATGTCGTCTGATTATGCCATCCCCTGTATCCACTGTGTACATCAAAGGTCCCTGGCGGGCCTTTATTGTACCAGACCGCCACTTTTCATTTCTATAATCACGGGCCAACACTTGCTGCCCCACCTCGAAGCTCCGTGTCTGTCTGTCAGGAGCCCTACGAAATACTCGGTTTTCCACATCTCTCCGGATGTTTGGTCTGAGCAATTCAAGGCGAGACCTTAACCTTCTATTAAAGAACATGACGGCGGGGGCCTGGTTGGTCACCGTATGTGCAGCATTACGGTACGCGAATAGGAAATTGTCCACCTTGTGTTGTAGTGGCAACCTTTCCTCCCCCATCGCCTTGATGGCCTTTTTAAAAGTCTGTACAAAGCGCTCTGCCAGCCCATTTGTAGACGGATGATATGGTGCGGACGTATAATGTCGCACTCCATTCCTTTTTAGGAATGCTTGAAATTCTTCTGCCACAAATTGTGGCCCATTGTCCGAACAGACTTGCTCGGGCACCCCGTTTCGGGCAAAAATGGTCCTTAAGACTGCGACCGTCTTTTCGGCTGTCGTTGATGACATCTTTATGACCTCCGGCCATTTTGAGTGGGCGTCCACTACAATAAGGAACATCGCATCCAGGAAGGGCCCAGCGAAGTCCACGTGGATCCTTTGCCACGGCGTTGAGGGCCACTCCCACGGATGTAGTGGGGCTTGGGGTGGTACGTTCTGTACCATCTGGCACCCTTGGCACGCTTTTGCTACTTCCTCGATGTCCCTGTCAATGCCGGGCCACCAGACGTAGGCTCTGGCGAGGCTTTTCATTTTGACACCCCCCAGATGACCTTCGTGTAAGTCCCGCAACACTTTATGTTGTAATTTTTGAGGGACCACCACCCTGGCTCCGCACATCAATGTGCCCCGGCAGACGGACAACTGGTCCTTCCTTGCCGAAAACGGCGGCAATGATGCGTCACCCTGCGCCGGCCAGCCTTTCACGGTCAATTCGTAAACCCTTGCCAGTGTCGGGTCGTTCTGTGTTTCCCGCTCGATACATTGGCTGGTGATGGGCAAGTGTTCCATAACAGCCGTATGATATATTTCCACGGGGTCCTGTACTATCTCTTCGATCAGTAGTGTGAAACGTTGCCCATGTAGGTAGTGGTGGAATTTTTTTACACCCCACACCAGACTGAGGGCCTCCCTGTCGATTTGCGCATAGTTTCTTTCGGCTGTAGTTAACGACCTTGAGGCAAATGCTATTGGCCTCTCCGTCCCATTGGAAATTTGTGTGACAACACTGCCCCTATACCATACGGGGAGGCGTCACATGCCAACCTCATTGGCATTTTTGGGTCAAAGTGTGCGAGCACTTCCTTTGATGTAATGAGTTGTTTACCCTTTTTAAAAGCAGCCTCACACGCTTCGTCCCAATTCCAGGAGACTCCCCTTTGCAGCAATGCATTTAGTGGATGTAAAATGGACGATAAGTTCGGGAGGAACTTATGGTAATAGTTTTTAAGGCCTAAGAATGATCGTAACTGAGATACATTCTCAGTGGGCGGGGCCTTCACTAATGCCTCGATCATTTCCGGGGACTTATGCAGGCCTTCCTTGTCTATAATGTGACCACAGTATGAGATACGTTCCTGGAAAAACTCACATTTCTGCTTGTTCACCCTGAGTCCGTATTGTTGTAACCGCAGAAGTACTCGCTCCAGGTTAGCGAGGTGGTCATTATCCGTTTGTCCTGTCACCAGGATGTCATCCAGGTAGCATTGCGTTCCTGGAATGCCCTGTAAGACCTGTTCCATGGTCCTCTGCCATATTGCCGGGGCGGACGCCACACCAAATACCAGGCGATTGTACTGGTACAATCCCTTGTGTGTGTTAATCGTTAGGAGCTTTTTCGAGTCCTGTTCCACCTCCGTCTGTAAATAAGCTTGACAAAGGTCAATCTTTGTAAAGTGTCTACCCCCAGCTAACGATGCGAATATGTCCTCTATCCACGGCAGCGGATACTGTACCGTGTGCAGGACTGGGTTAATAGTTATCTTAAAATCCCCGCAAATGCGAACCTTCTTTGGTTCCCCCGGTGTGTTATTTGCAGATTTCTTTATAACTGGGATGATGGGCGTGGCCCACTCACTCCACTCAATCTTTGTAAGGACACCTGCACTCTCTAAGGCATCCAGTTCTGCTTCCACAGCTGGCCGAATGGCGTAAGGCACCGGTCTGGCCTTACAAAACTTGGGGTTTGCATCTTGAGCAATAGTTATTTTTGCTCTAATGTCCTTTAAGGTCCCCAGCCCTTGTTGGAACACCTCTGGCGTTTTTGCCAATATTTTCGACAGCCTGCTTGTAATGGTTGTATCATCCTTGGTGGTCTCTACTTTTAACTCGTGTATCGACTTCCAGTCGAAATGGATTTTTCTTATCCATTCCCTACCCAAAAGTGGTGGTCCACCGTTTGGTAGGACGTATAAATAAAGTCCTGGCACTTTTCTGCCATTGTATTTAACTGTTACTTGCATTTTTCCCTTCGGGTAAACTTTTTGTCCCGTATATGTTTTTAATTTAATTTCCGTATCCTTTAAGGGAATGCGTTTGAACAGCCTGTTATAATCTTGTTCATTAATTACTGATAGGGCTGAACCCGTGTCCAGCTCCATATTAACTTCGATGCCTGCTACCTTCATTTTAACCCACATTGTGCTGTGGTCCTCCGTTTTGTCTACACCATATAACTTGAGACATCCCAGACCTTTAGGCTCTGCTTTTGTGCCTTCCTGTGACTCGTCTGAGCTACTGTCAGACATCTTATGTATTTTTGTCCTTGCCTTGGTACTGCTCGGACTGCCCCCACTATTGGGTTTCGTACCCGACCGACAAACTTTCGCTATATGCCCCTTTTTCCCACACTGCCGGCATATTTTATCACGAAACCAACAATTACTTTGGTCGTGGGTGGTTTTGCCACAACGGTAGCATTTACCTTTGTGAAATGTCACCTCATGGGTGTCATAGCAGGTTGTGTTTTGTCGCATTTGAGCAGCACCCTGTGCTGCTGCTTCATGGTACGATGCTATTTCAATCGCCTGATCTAGGCTGAGCTGTTTCTTGGCTAGCAACCGTTTTCGTGTACTCTCATTTAACATGCCACAGACAAATCTGTCTCTGATCACGTCCGCCAAAAAGGCTCCAAACTGGCAATGTTTGGACAATCTTCTGAGCTCAGCTAAATAGGCTGCCTGTGACTCATCATTCCTTTGGTCGCGTCTGTAGAAGCGGTACCTTTCCGCTATAAATGGTGGCTTAGGGTTTAAATGTTCCCTTAACGTATCAACAATTTGGGCATATGTTTTGTCTACTGGCTTTTCTGGAGTAAGAAGATTCCTCAGCAGACTGTATGTTTTTGCCCCCATAAAATTTAATAAGGTTGCTGCCTTTTCGTCATCTTTCACCTTGTGTACTATGCAATAAAGTTCATGCCTTTCGACATAGGCATCCCACTCTTCTGTGTCCTCAACAAATTCTGACAACCAACCTTCTTTAGACATTTTAAACTGCTGAAGAGCTTTTCCCGCCTTTGTCCACTAGATGGTGTTTTTTTTAATTCTTTTATTTTAAACTGCTGAAGAGAAAAAACTTTTCCCCTTTGTCCACTAGATGGCGTTTTTCCCGCCTTTTCTCCTGCTGCTGCTAATGACCTCTCTCCAGCGTCGTTATTTTTGGCCCTTGCAGCTCCCGTTATTGCCACCACCGCTATTAACAACGACCTTCCCCTCTCGTGGCTTGCTAGTCCTCGTGGCTCCGTTTGTTCCCCAGATCGCCTGCCCGTTCTGGCCCTTGCAGCTCCCGTTCCCCGGGAAGGATTTCAGTTTACCTGGCCCTGGGTGGACTTTTGCCCCATGGCTGGAGCGCCCGTTCAGCCTCTTCTCTCAGCTGCTGCAGCTTCTGTTGGAACCCTCTCTCTCTCTCTCTCTGTTGCTGCTGCTCCTCCCGAACCTGGAGTGCTGGGCGGTTTCCTTTGGTCGACGCTGGACTCTGCAGGCTGGCTGGTAAGAAGCCTCTCTCCTTCTCTCTCCGTACTGCTGCCGTTCCTTTGTTGCACCGTGTACTGGTGAGTTTGAACCTTACTCGTCGCCAGTGTAAGGTATGTGTCTATACTTAATCCAATAATGAAGAGACAGCTTGGAAGATTCAATGTAGGTCTTTACTTAATACCAACAGGCGGGAACTGAGGGGAGATCAGTACCCACAGTACTATTTATACCCCTATGGCCAGGAGTGGTACTATGGTATCACTACGCCCTACAAAGTAGTGCCGCCCTGGCCATAGGTTTAAAGTAACATACATATTACATACACAACACTATTGAGTTTCGCACTCTCGCTGCAGAGAGCCAATGGAATTCGGAGGCGCTCATCGCTACTTTTTGCCATGGTCTCATGAATGAAATCAAGGACGAACTGGCTTCCAGAGATCCGGTGAGTGATTTGGAGTCTCTCTTTGATATCTCCATTCGAGTGGATAATCGTCTCTGTGAGAGGCGAAGAGAACGCCACTCCTTTTTCACCCCGCTTCCGGAGACAAGAGCCTTCCCTGCTTCGAAGCCATCCGAGAACCTCCGAGTCATCCCGAGTCCATCTTTGACTGATCCAGAGGAGCCCATGCAGTTGGGAGTAACTCATCTCTCGCAGCCTGAATGTGATCGCCGAATGAGAGAGGGATCTTGCCTCTATTGTGGGGAATCGGGCCACTTTCGCTCTTCTTGCCCAAAGTTGGTGGGAAAAGCCAGGGCTCGTCCAGGACGGAGGGACCTGAGATGAGCATAGCCATCCCTCCCGGCCCCACTGTTTCTAGGGTCCTGCTGGCATCCTCCCTTTTCTGGGGCAATCAACAACATGATCTTAAGGCCCTGGTGGATTCTGGGTCCGATGGTAACTTCATGGATCTGGGTTTAACTAAACAGCTCAAGATTCCCCTGACCCATCCAGATCACCCCCTCACTGTTGTCGCCCTGGATGGAAGACCCCTGGGCTCCGGAACTATTCACCATCTTACTGCCCCCCTGTGTTTGGGCGTGGAAGGACAACATTTCAAGACCATCCAATTCTCCCTTATCCACTCTCCCGTGTTTCCATTAGTTCTGGGTTACCCTTGGTTGGCCTGCCATAATCCACGCATGGATTGGGCCGCTGGCTGGCTTACGGAATGTGCCTCCGCCTGCCATACCACCTGTCTTCGCTCCAAGTCTCCTTCCCAGCCGCAGGAGCCCCCATCGCACTCTGAATTGTCCCGAGTGCCTCCCGAGTACGAGGATTTAAAAGAGGTCTTCAGTAAGGTTTGAGCCACATCACTTTCCCCTCATAGGCCATATGACTGTGCCATTGACCTCCTGCCTGGGACATGCCCACCTAGGGGTAGGATCTTCTCCCTTTCTGCTCCAGAGACCGCCGCCATGGAGGATTACATCCGTGATGCCCTCGCCGCTGGCTTCATCTGTCCGTCCACCTCTCCTGCTGGTGCCGGTTTTTTCTTCGTGAGTAAGAAAGATGGAGGTCTCCGCCCCTGCATCGACTACCGTGGCCTTAACAAGATTACTATAAAAAACCGTTACCCTCTTCCGCTCATGTCGACGGCCTTCGAGCTACTACAGGGAGCCACAGTCTTCACAAAATTGGATCTCCGCAACGCTTACAACCTCATCCGCGTCCGCAAAGGGGACGAGTGGAAGACGGCATTCAACACACCTACCGGGCACTATGAGAACCTGGTCAGGCCTTTTGGATTGGCCAATGCCCCTGCTGTGTTCCAGGCGCTCATCAACGACGTCCTCCGAGACATGCTGAATCGCTTTGTCTTTGTCTACCTGGACGACATTCTCGTTTTCTCCAAAACTCTTCACGATCATGTCCAGCATGTAAGGCAAGTCCTGCAATGTCTGCTTACTAACCTCTTGTTTGTCAAGGCTGAGAAGTGTGAGTTTCACGTTTCCACGGTTTCATTCCTGGGCTTCATCATCTCCAGCGGCAACATCCAAATGGACCCTGGCAAGACCCAAGCTGTCCGAGATTGGCCACCACCCACCTCTCTCAAACAGGTGCAACGTTTCTTGGGGTTTGCTAATTTCTATCGGAGATTCATCAGGAACTTCGGCACCATTGCTGCCCCTCTCAACGCCCTCACCAAAACCGCTTCCACCCGGTTCAGTTGGTCCGCTGAGGCTGCGCAGGCTTTCGAGGATCTCAAGCGGCGCTTGACGTCTGCTCCTGTCCTCGTGATTCCGGATCCCTCACTCCCCTTCATTGTCGAGGTGGATGCCTCTGATATAGGAGTGGGTGCTGTTTTGTCCCAGCGGTCTAACGACAACAAACTGCACCCTTGCGCCTTCTTTTCTCGCCAACTCACTCCTGCAGAACGAAACTACGATATTGGAAACAGGGAATTACTAGCAGTCAAGTTGGCACTGGAGGAGTGGAGACATTGGTTGGAGGGGTCTAAACACCCGTTCATTGTCTGGACAGACCAAATCTGGCCTATATCCAGGAGGCCAAACGGCTTAACTCTCGTCAAGCTCGCTGGGCACTGTTTTTCAATCGTTTCGACTTTGTCCTGTCATATCGTCCAGGATCCAAGAATCTCAAGCCTGATGCTCTCTCTAGGCAATTTGATCCACCCGAGCGGGAGAGACAACCAGAACCTATTCTTCCAACTTCTCGAATTGTAGCACCGGTTCGCTGGGGGATCGAGACGCTGGTCAGAAAGGCACAACAGAGGGAAGCAGACCCTGGCAATGGCCCACCAGGTCGCCTTTTTGTTCCCAACACGGCACGCTCACAAGTCCTGCAGTGGGGGCATTCGTTGCGACTCAGCGGTCATCCAGGCACATCCAGGACGCTGGAGTTCCTTCGCAGAAGGTTCTGGTGGCTCACCATGGAGAAGGACATAAAGGCGTTCGTGGCAGCTTGTGCTATTTGTGCACAAAACAAGAACCCTCGATCTCGCCCCCAGGGTTTACTGCATCCTCTCCCCATTCCCACCCGCCCCTGGTCACACCTCGCTGTGGATTTCATTACATTCTGGTCATCGTGGATCACTTCTCCAAAGCCTGTCGCTTTCTGCCCTTGCCCAAGCTTCCCTCAGCCCAAGAGACAGCCGAGCTCATGGTCCAGCATGTTTTAGGTTGTTCGGTTTGCCTCTTGACATTATCTCTGACCGTGGTCTACAATTCACCTCCCGGTTTTGGAGAGCTTTCTTTAAGCTCATTGGAGCTACTGTCAGCCTTTCCTCGGGTTTCCACCCTCAGTCTAACGGTCAAACAGAACGGATCAATCAAGACGTGGAGACGACCCTGAGGTGTCTCGTGTCCGCTAACCCTGCGACCTGGAGTCGTCACATCGTCTGGGCTGAGTACGCGCACAACACCTTGCGCTGCTCCCCCACAGGAATGTCGCCATTCGAGTGCCAGTTCGGTTTTCAGCCTCCACTGTTCCAGGAGCAGGAGCTCGAGGTGGGGGTTACCTCCGCGGAGAAGTTTGTCCAGCGCTGTCGACGGACCTGGAGGAGAGCGCGGCTGGCCTTACAATGAGCTTCTCGGCAACGACAGATCCAGGCCAACAAGCGGCGCAGACCGGCTCCTTCATTCTGTCCTGGTCAGAGGGTCTGGCTTTCTACGCAGGATCTCCCGCTGCGAGTGGAGTCCTGCAAGCTGGCGCCCCGTTTCATCGGTCCCTTCACGGTGTTGAGGAAGGTCAACCCGGTGTCCTACCGTCTCCAGCTGCCCCGCTCCATGCAGATTCATCCTACCTTCCACGTCTCCCGGCTCTGGCCAGTGGCCATCAGTTCCCTGGCGCCCGCCACGAGACCTCCTCCTGCCCCCCGCATCATCAAAGGCCAGCCTGCCTACATGGTCTGTCACCTGATGGACTCTCGCCGGGTTTGCGGGGGCCTCCAGTTCCTGGTGAACTGGGAGGGATATGGTCCGGAGGAACGCTCCTGGGTCCCGGACCGGAACATCCTGGATCGCGATTTAGTGCAGAACTTTCTTTGTTGTCGCCATGGACCTTCTGGGGGAACATCAGGGGCCGTTCCTAGGCGGGGGTCCTGTCAGGAATGACCCAGGTTCTGCCTCGCCTCGCCACCAGAGGGCACCATGAACTCTTAATTGTTTCCTTCTTTATTCTTAATTGTACTCACCCGTGCATGGTTATATGCCTACTATTTAAGTGGTGCTTAGTTTATGTTCATTGCTCAGTCTTGAGTTTCACTGCCTTGTGATTCCTCTTGCCGGCCTGCTAGCCTGTATCTGTGCTGTTGTTATTTTGTTTATTTCAAGTAAAGTCTATCTTTGTTTTTGCAACCTAACCTCTACCTCAGTTTGCCTTCCTGCAGTTGGGTTCACCAAGTTTCATTCCTTACATAGAGGTATTGAGTACAAAAGTAGAGAAGTTATGCTGAACCTTTATAAAGCGCTGGTTAAGCCACAACTGGAGTATTGCGTCCAGTTCTGGTCACCACACTTTAGGAAGGATGTGAAGGCCCTTGAGAGGGTGCAGAGGAGATTTACCAGAATGATTCCGGAGATGGGGGATCTTAGCTACAAGGACAGGTTGGAGAAGCTGGATTTGTTTTCATTGGAGCAAAGGAGGTTGAGGGGTGATTTGATAAAGGTGTACAAGATTATAATGGGTTTGGATAGGCTAGACGGGGAAAGGCTGTTCCCAGTAGTTGATGGTACAAGGACTAGGGGACACAGATTTATGGTTTTGGGCAAGAGATACTGGGGGAAGTGAGGAAAAACTTTTTTACGCAGTGAGTGGTGAGGACCTGGAACTCGCTGTCGACGGAAGTGGTGGAAGCGGAGACACTCAATGTTTTCAAGGGGAGACTGGATAGGCACTTGAGGGAGATAAACTTGCAGGGCTATGGGGATAGAGCAGGAGAATGGGACTGACTGAATTGCTCTACAAACAGCCGGCACGGACTCGATGGGCTGAATGGCCTCCTTCTGTGCCGTATGACTCTATGGGCTGGATTTTGCCAGGCCCGAGGAGGTGGGTTTGGAGGCGTGTGAGGCGTTAAAATTGCAAAAAATGGTGGGTGGCTTCAATCCCGCTTCCAGCCTGCCTCTGATCAATATTCCCAAAAGCGGCCTTTCATACCCCGTTCCGATCCTGCCTCCAAGAGGCGGGATAGGCTCTTAAGGCCCTTAACAAGCCCTTAGTTGCCTCTATAATGCCATTTTGAGAGGCCTTTCTAACTTCAACACATTTCCTGCATGCTGCACGTCTCCTCTGAATCACGCCAGTTAATCCTGGTGGCCTCACAATTGGATGGCTTACTAACAGCTGCAGCTCCACCATTTAAAAGGAATTTTCAACAATGATCATTTGCAGGTGGCAGAACTTTATTTTCTCAGGTGTGGGAGAACTTTTAGCAGGCCTACTCATTTTGGAAGTTTTGAGGCTGAGATCCATCTCCAGTGTGACCCCCTGGGAAAACACTTTCCCCACCTTGACTGAGCGCTTCCTCAACTGAGGTATATACCAGAAGCATGGGAACCATTTATTTCTTTTCCTCCTGGACATCAGATTCAGACGAAGATCAGCCGCGGCAGCAGCAGCACCCGGAACAGCAGCAGTACCAACAGCAGAAGTAACAACAGGAGCGCCAAGCTGCTGCTCACACACCTGAAGCTGCACAGGCCAGAAAGCACCAGCGCATGGAAGCACATCGCCGCAGGAGATACCCCCAAAACAGGATTTACAAACAGAGGATGAGCTATCTCAACATGACTGAGCAGCAGTGCCAAAGGAGGCTCCGACTTTCGTGAGAGGTAGTGGGTGACATCTGCGCAATGCTGCAGCAAGACCTGGAGCCCAGAGGAGCGGGTGGACACTCCTTACCAGTGGTCATCAAAGTCACCACCGCACTCAACTTTTTTGCTACAAGCTCATTCCAGGGATCAACAGCAGACATCAGCGGCATCTCCCAGGCGGGTGCACACACTTGCATCATGCAGGTAACCGATGCCCTCTTTGCCATCGCGCACAATTACATCAACTTCGCCAAGGATCAAGCAAGTGTAACTGCACATGCAGTTGGATTTGCTAATCTGGCAGGCTTTCCAAGGGTGCAGGGCATCATTGACTGCACACATGTGGCCCTTAAGGCACCCTATCACAATCCAGGTACTTTTGTCAACCGCAAGGGCTTCCACTCCCTCAACGTGCAGCTGGTGTGTGACCACAAGAAGGAAATTTTGCATGTTTGCGCCAAGTACATTGGCAGTTGCCATGACTCCTTCATCCTGCGCCAGTCTAGTGTGCCTCCGTTCTTCAGTCCGCCAGACCAACTTTTCGGATGGCTACTTGGAGACAAGGGCTATCCCCTGAAGACGTGGCTAATGACGCCATTGAGGAGGCCATCAAACGAAGGGCTCTGCAGTGGCATGGTCATGTGAGCACTTGGACAGGAGCCCCCACTTCCTTGTTAATGAATAGTTAATGAAAGAGTCGGGTTTATTCAAGATGGAACAAAGGAAACCTTATGGAGGGTGAAGGCACAGACATGAAATGAGATATTTGCCTCTGGTTTCACAAAAAGAGTGTGGTAGTGGGAATGAAAGTGTACAAGAGGAGAAGGTGGAACAATTAAATAGGATAACAATAGATAAAGAAGTGGTGTAGAAAAAAATTGTAGGAATTCAAATGAGGAAAGGCCCTGTAGTCATGCATCCTAGATAGCTCAGGGAAGTCAGAGGAAACAATGGAAACTATGGGGGCGATTTTCCCAGCCCCGAGGAGGCGGGTTTGGAGGTGTGACAGTTAGCAAAATGGCAAAAACTGAGGGCGGGTTCGGAACCCACCTCCAACCCACCTCCGCGCAATTTTTCCGGAGGTGGGTTTGATGGGTGCGATTCGGTCCCACCTCCATCAGTCGGGAGAGATAGTTAAGACCCTTAAAGAGTAGTTAAGGGCCTCTATAATCCTATTTTGACAGGCCTTCATTATTTTACCACTTTTTCAGTGTGTTGCATGACCCTCCTAAACCACGCCAGCGAATCTTGGCGTGTTGACAAGTGGGTGGGCTCCTCACAGCTGCAGCTCCACCATTAAAATGGAGCTTTCATCAGGGAGCAGTTGCAGGTGGCAGAACTTTTGTTCCAAAGGTCTTTCAGCACTTTTAGCAGGCCTGCCGAAGTCGGAGGTGCTGCAGCTTCTGTTTCTCAACTGTGAGACCTCCTTGGAAGACCCTCTCCCCGCTTGGACTGAGCACTTCCCCAACGGAGGTATCTGCCAGCAGCATGGGAACCATTTATTTCCTTTCACCATGGAGCTCAGATTCGGATGAGGAGCAGCCACGGCTGCAGCAGAACCAGGCAGCTCAGCAGTGTGGTGTATGTAACCTGTTCCACCTTAAGAGAACTTAAGCCTGTTCCACCTTAAGAGATGTACTACTTTCTCTGGCTGCTGTATATGTAATACCAGTGGTGACCACCGGTATATAAGTACTGTGTAGTGATATTGTATTTAGTATAGTCCTGACCTCCAACTAGTAAAGACCTGTTGAAACTTTATTCTTGTAGTCTGTGTCAGTAATTAATCTTAATACAACTGGAACACACAGACTTAACAGTGGCGACGAGTCCGATTCTTACCCTGCGGCAGTTTATATCCACGGCGGCTTCGTCCACAGAACGGGCGTCGAAGAGAGGCATCCACCCTCATCACCCTGCTGGAAGACATGTCACGCGGCAGGCATCGAGAACCCGGAGTGCAGAAGACATCCTGAACTCGAAGCCTCCATCAGCGGCAGTCAGCTATCTTCTTTCTACCTCGGTGGTGGGTAAGCCGGTCAGCGACGCGAGCAGAAAGTCGGCCACGTTGGCTGTACAGACGGGGGGGAGGAAGACGGAGGAATAAGGGCGGTGAGATCGATCGCGACCGGAGATAAGGGCCGGGCCGCTTTCGGGCCAAAAAGGCACAGCGTCTGGGGCGACTGAAGGCGCGAGAGCCACGGTGAAGGCAAACGCAGCCGGTGCTAATAACCGGGCTGCAAGAAGGGCTGCGAGGCGCGACATCGGGGAAGCGCGAATGCCCAAGGGAGCCGCGGTGAAGCGGAGACAGCGTCGGGGGAGTTACTAACCGCTGGGAAAGGGGAGCAGCAGCGGCATGCCAAACGCCATTGCAGCCAATGGGTGAAGACCGCCAAGCGTGGGAAAACCACCATTTTGTAGGCGGAGGACGAAGACAAGAGCGGGAAGCCGCCATCTTGGGATAAAATTTAAAAAAATAAATAAATAAAATAAATTGCAATGATGCCTAAACATGGGAACATTAATACCTTTGATAGCGACATCAAAGATTGGGCCATGTATGTAGAACACATACAAAATTATTGTAAAGCAAATAAAGTCCCAGATGCAGAGAAAGCACTAACTTTATTGAACTTAATGGGTGCGAAGACATACGGGCAATTGAAACACCTTTTATCACCAGATGAACCGGCGGATAAGACGTTCGAGGAGATTGTTACTGTCCTGAAAAATCATCTAAACCCCACGCCGCTGATGCTAGCGGAACGATTTAAATTTTACAGCAGAAGGCAGCTGAAGGATGAAAGCAATGCTGAATATTTAATGGAATTGCGTAAGCTAGCAAAGTACTGTCAGTTTGGAACGGGACTAACAGACGCGCTAAGAGATAAATTTGTGTGTGGATTATTAAAAGAAGATACACAAAAGCGACTGCTCGAGGAGAATGAGCTGACGCTTGAGAAAGCGGTCACTATGGCAGCAGCACACGAAGCCGCAGCGAGAGGCATGGCAGTAATGCAGCTACGGTCACCGGAACTCAGTACAAATACATTGGGTTTGAGTACTGTAAAATGTTATCGTTGTGGAAAGACAACACACGATCAGAGCCAGTGTTGGTTTAAAAACCAAGAATGCAGAACGTGTGGCAGGCTTGGCCACATAGCTAAAGTATGCCGGTCAGGAAAGAAGACCAGCAACAAAAAGTCACCGCAAGGAAAATACATAAAGGTGCACAAGGTGACAAAGACCAGTTCGAACGAACAGAAGTCAGATTCAGACGCTAGCAGTAATAAACTGGTAGAATCAAGAGCAAGGGTCGAACCCATGGTTGCGACAGAGACAATTGTGGAAGACGTTAATGAACCTGAAGCATCTACCTCGGCAGGGACTGTACCTGATGATGACGTCCAATACATAGGAAACCAACAAGAAGAGCCACCTCAGCAACAAGAATCAGAGACCACTGAAAGGCGTTATCCAAACCGAATCAGAAGGCCTCCTGAGAGACTGAACCTTTGAACTGTTTATACCTGAAGTTATATATGTATATATGTTATTATGTTATGTTAAATGGGGATATGACTGTTAAGCTAAAAAGGGAGGATTGTGGTGTATGTAACCTGTTCCACCTTAAGAGAACTTAAGCCTGTTCCACCTTAAGAGATGTACTACTTTCTCTGGCTGCTGTATACGTAATACCGGTGGTGACCACCGGTATATAAGTACTGTGTAGTGATATTGTATTTAGTATAGTCCTGACCTCCAACTAGTAAAGACCTGTTGAAACTTTATTCTTGTAGTCTGTGTCAGTAATTAATCTTAATACAACTGGAACACACAGACTTAACAAGCAGCAACAGCAGCAGGAGCCCCAACCTCCTGCTCACCCACTTGATGCTGCACAGGGCAGAAGGCGCCAGCGCATGGAAGCACGTCGTACAAGGAATGCACTCATCCTGGCCAGATTTGCACAGGTTGCCCATTGTGGCAAATGTGCTTGACTCCTTCTTAACACATAATAGACAATGGACATGACTCTCTGGCCTCCTTTCACTCTGACCACCAACTTGATCATGCAAGTGTCGCGGAGCCTGCAATGTGGAGCTGCCTAAGTCGAAATAACAGATGCCATCACGCCAACAGTTTGCCATCACCTAATTTTAATACATTCCCACAGGGATGGCATTTCATCAATAAACAGAAACATTCACCCAATCTGCACACAGATCTGGAGGTTATATCCCTTGCCAGCTGGACCCACATAGCCTTGGTTTCTTTGGGAGGCCTCATCCTCCCAGATGAGGGGAAGAGCACCTCCCTGATAGCTCTCGCTCCCTCAATCAGCATACCCAGCGCCTCATCCGAGAACCTCGGGGAGGCCCTTGCCTTGGAGCTGGCCATTCTTCAAGGAGATAATAGTTTGGAGGTGGTGCAGCATCGACCAAAAACCAGTGGAATGAGCCAAGGCAGCAAGCAGCCCTTAAATGAATCTGGATAAGTGATGTCAGCAGAAGCGAGTTTCAGTCCCAAAACACTAATTGGCCCAGGGGAACCCACACCTCCGAAATCAACTGGCCAATTAGGGGAAAATCGCAAATTTTTCCCACCTCTCAGTGGAGGTGGGTTTGGAACCCACCCAAACCGAAACCCGCCTCCAACCCGCCTCCATTGGGAAAATCGCGCCCTCTGACTACTATCTTTCAAACGTGCTTAGATAGGAAAGTTGTGCCAGAGAGCTAGAAAGATGTCTCTGTTCAAAAAAGAAGAAAAGGATTACAGCCTCGCATCAGTAGTGGATACGTTTCTGTCGGTTATAATATAGGATAATGTTGTGTCTCCTTGTGTTCTTATTACTATGTAATACAGACACTTTTAACTCATTTTGTTTACGGCTTTCACTCAGTTGTATTCTTGCTTTTATGATGTTGCTGCCGCATGGTGCAGAGTGATACAAGATGTCCAACTTTGCACTGCACACTGCCTTTCACAGTGTGCCACATAGCAATATAAATACATTAACCAAAGTAGTTCCATATAACGATGTAACAAGTAGTTCCATTTAACGATGTAATAATATAACGATGTAACATCCCTCTTTCTCAAAAAACGAAAACATGGAATTTAATTTAAATTAAAAAATATTATATCTAAACTATTATTATCAAATACAAAGAATCATGAGTTTTCTTTTCTTATTTGCGATATTGCTCAGGTGGTTGGATGTTGTCCCTCCATCTTGTGGATTTGGTGGTGACCACTCCTCTCTGCGGTGTTTTGGTGTGTACCGCTCTTGTTGTTGTTGTTGCTGTCGCACTTGGAGTTGGAGTGTGCATGCTCGTGGTTGTTTGATTTGTGGCGCTTGTTTCTGGCATTGTACTGCTTGTGGCAGCTGGTGTTGTCAGTGTTGCTGATGTTGTCTGCTGCTTAACCAGTTCAGGTGAAGGTCTGATGTGGAGTCTGTTCCATCTGTATTGGTTACCAGGTTCGGTCTCTACGAAGTAGGATCTTGGAGTATCAGCTTTTCCAATGACCTTGGCTGGATTCCAGGTTTTCAACACCAGGTCTTGCACATGCACTGATTGCCCATTCAGCAATTCTGGTAGCATCTTTGCATGTTTGTCATAATGTTTGTCCCCTACGACTTGTGCTTCTGCCAGCTTCTGTCTGAAGTTCTCCTGGTCCTGGGGAGGATGTATTTTTGCTGGTAGGGTAGTCTTAAACTTCCTCCCATTCAGCAATTCCGCAGGTGATTTCATGTCTGCTTTCAGTGGTGTTGATTTGAGTGATAGGAGGGCAAGGTCTTGGTCTTCCCCCATCTCACAGCTTTTGATGAGAGTTCTCTTGACAGTCTGGATCTGTCTTTCGATGAACCCGTGTCCCCTTGGGAAATGTGGGGATGAGGTTACTATTTTGAACCCATACTTTTCAGCCAGAGCTCTGAATTCACTCGATGTGAACTGGGTTCCATTGTCACGGATTACCTTTTCCGGGATTCCTTGTGTAATGATCAATAACATGTCATTCTATAGTGGACACTAGGTGGAGCCGTAGAGCTGTGTAGAGCTGTATATAGCTGTATGTATATAAGACTACACTACCCAGCTGTATGTATATTAAGACTACATTACCCATGAGGCACTAGGCTACCCACAAGGCAGCAGTCAAGATGGATGCCTTTACAGATACTGTACCTAGTCCACATGTGCTCAATAAAGTGTCTAGCAAAAGCTAGCTGTGTTCATAATAAGAATGTCTATTTATTAATGAACATAAGATGGTACCAGGATTGGTCAAGATCTGCTGAAAATTGTGAAAAGCGACATGGAGAATTTGAAGCCACCAGAGCGTTTGAAACTCACAGGAAATATCGACTACAATTGGCAGACTCTTAAACAACAATTCGAACTCTACATTGCAGCCATCGGATTCGGTACGAAGCCAGATGCAAGGAAGATAGTGTTGCTGCTTACGGTTGCAGGCCCACAGGCGATAGAGGTATTTAATACATTTGTATTTAATCCAGAGGAGAACAGAGAAAAATTAGAAGATGTGCTAAAAAATTTGATGCACATTGCTCTCCCAAAAAGAATGAGACCTTTGAAAGATACATCTTCCGTTCTCGGACACAGCAGCAAAATGAGACTTTTGATAGCTTTATAACTGATCTGAAACTGAAAGCACAGACATGTAATTTCTCTGAGCTCAAAGCGTCCATGATTCGTGACCAGATTGTGTTTGGTATTCATGATAAAAAAGTCAGGGAACGTCTGTTGAGAGAAACCAAACTAAATTTGGAAAATGCTGTGAAAATATGCCAAGCCAGCGAGCTAGCTCGAAAGCACGCGAAGACTTTCAGTGAAATCAATAATGATGCGATTGTAATGAGTGATAATGCTGCTGTCGGTGCTGTGTCCTACAAGGGGAAGAAACGTGGGCAGAACAGAAATGAAAAGCAATCGGAGGATGAAATTTTTAATTGTAAATGCTGTGGTTACAAACACCAGTTAAGACAATGCCCAGCATTTGGAAAAATGTGCACAAAGTGTAATGGAAAGAATCACTTTGCCAAACAATGCTTTTCAAAAGTAAAAACTAAGAAAGGGCAACGAGTTAATGTAATTGAGGACACTGATTTAAGTGAGACATTTCTTGTAGGAATGGTGTCATGTGACAATATCAAAAAGGATACAGAAAATGTGCAGCCCTCAGAAATGGACAATGCTGAACATAAAGTTAATGCAGTAAAAGAGGACAAATGGATGATCCCACTGCAGGTAAATGGAGCATTAGTTACCTTGAAACTAGACACTGGGGCAAAAGCAAACTTAATCAGTATGAGTGACATTAACAATATGAAAGAAAAGCCCAAAATACAGAAAAAGTCAGTACTACTGAAGGACTATAATGGACAGAAAATAGATAGCTTAGGTGTATGCAGACTTAAAGTGACAGTCAAAGACAAAGTGCATCATCTCATGTTTTCTGTTGTGGCTGAAAGACTTGATTCACTACTGGGTGACAAAGCTTGTGAGGACTTAGAACTGGTCAAGAGAGTCTACCGTATAAACTGTGCCATAAGCAGACCAGATGACTCGGTGGATTCTGTAGTGAATAATTTCCAGGATGTGTTCAAAGGATTTGGAGTTCTACCATTCACTTACAAGATCCAGCTAAAGGAGAATGCTCAGCCAGTGGTACATGCTCCATGAAGAGTTCCAGCACCCTTGCGTGACCGGCTCAAGAATGAACTGGACAGAATGACCACACTAGGAGTCATCAGGAAAGTCAAAGAGCCAACAGACTGGGTTAACTCCATGGTATGTGTAAAGAAAAAGAACAGCAAAGTGAGGAACTGAGACAGAGACTTCAACTGTTAAAGCTGAAACAGAAATCATACTATGACAAGTCATCCAAAACTCTAAAACCATTGACAAGGGATGATGTTGTCAGGATTGAGTATCCAGATGCATGGAACAGGAAAGCTACAGTTATTGTGGAAGTAGGACCAAGGTCATACACTGTTAGAACTGAGGAAGGACAGATTCTCAGGAGGAACCGTCGTTCCCTCCTAAAAACACAAGAGACTATTCAAGACCAGATTGATGACAATGCCGCAACTGCATCTTGTCATTCACCGCCAGAACAATCTCATGAAGACACATCAGACTTACCCATGTTGAGAAGATTCACACGTGAAGTAAAAAAGCCTGATAGACTTAATCTTTGAGTACAATGTAAAGCTTTGAAAATGTGTTAACTGTTTTGAAAATGTTTATGTTTATAGAGCACTAACAAAAGTGTTACTGATATTATCTTTATTGTTTTCTTGAAAGTTGATTGATATTGATTTTGTTAAACCTCAAAGAAAGGGGGATGTAATGATCAATAACATGTCATTCTATAGTGGACACTAGGTGGAGCCGTAGAGCTATGTAGAGCTGTATATAGCTGTATGTATATAAGACTACACTACCCAGCTGTATGTATATTAAGACTACATTACCCATGAGGCACTAGGCTACCCACAAGGCAGCAGTCAAGGTGGATGCCTCTACAGATACTGTACCTAGTCCACATGTGCTCAATAAAGTGTCTAGCAAAAGCTAGCTGTGTTCATAATAAGAATGTCTATTTATTAATGAACATAAGACCTTGTTCAGCAAACAAGCTCTTTGCAATTCTGGTGGTAGTTGTGGCTCTCAGATCTTTCATCCTTCTCACAAAAGGAAACTTGGAACAGTAATCTGTCACTATGAGATACCATTCTTGATTGCACATGAAGAGATCTGCCCCAACAGTGTGCCATGGTCTTGATGGTATTTCACTAGGTATCATCTCTTTCTGTTGTGCATTTCTGTATTTCTGGCATATACCACATGCAGAAACCATCTGTTCGAAATTTTTGTACATGCCTATCCAGTATACAGCTGATCTGGCTCTCAGCTTGCATTTCTCCATTCCCATGTGGCCTTCGTGTATTAGATGGAGAAGTTCTGTCTGCATCATCTTTGGCACGATGATCCTCGATCCAGCAAGGAGAATACCGTCTTCTATTGCGATGTCGTCTCTAATCGTTCAGTATTGACGAATTGTCACCTGTACCTGCTGGATTCTCTCCGGCCACCCCTGTATCACTTGTTGTGTGAGTAGTTGCAATTCTTCATCTTTGCTAGTCTCATCTCTGATTTGACTGAGGTTTGTAGGGGTAACACTCACTAGGTGGTGGATTTTTACTGTTAGACCCTCCACCTCGTGTTTCTCATATGGTAACAATCGAGACAACACATCTGCTAGCACCATTTCCTTTCCTGGCTTATATTTAAGCGTGAAGTCGTAGCTTTGGAGCCTTAGAAGTAGTCTTTGCAGTCTTGTAGGTGCTTTACACAGATTCTTCTTGTGGATCTGTTCTAGTGGACGATGGTCACTCTCTATTGTAAACTGCCTTCCATACAGGTATGTATGGAATTTCTCGCATCCGTACACTACTGCTAATAGTTCTCTTTCTATGTTGGCATATCTCGTCTCGGCTGATGTCAAGGCCTTTCATGCGAAAGCTATCGGCTTTCCTTCCTGCACAAGAGCTGCCCCTAGTCCTCTCGTAGAAGCATCTGCTTGTAGGGTGACTGGTTTTCTTCTGTCATAATATGACAGACTTGTTTCTTTGCACAACAATTCTTTAAGTTGTTTGAAATTCCTTTCATGTGATTCAGACCACTGGTATTCAGCGCCTTCTTTCATTAGCTCTCTGAGATTTGTTGTAGGTTCCGGCATGTTTGGGATGAAAGAACTCATGTATTGGACCAAGCCGAGGTAACTCCTCAGCTCTTTCTTATCTTTGGGTGGTTTCATTTCAGCAATCACCGCAATCTTCTCAGGACTTGGCTTGGCTCCCTCTGGTGTGTAAATCATACCGAAGAATTGGCATTCCTTGACTTTAACTATGCACTTATCGGCATTTAGCTTGATGCCAGCCTTCCTGGTACGCTCCATGGCCTCATGTAGGTGCATATCATGGTCTCTTTCATCTGCTCCATAGATCTGAATATCATCAGCTATTCCTATAGCTCCTCCACAGCCTCTGCATGACTTGTCTACTTTCTGTTGAAAGATATCTTGACTGACCTTTAACCCGAATGGTAGCCACAGGAATTTGTAACGCCCAAATGGTGTGTTGAATGTTGTCAGTGTTGTTGATTCCTCATCCAACTTCCCGTTCCAATATCCATTTCTGGCATCTAGTTTTGAGAAAACCTTGGCACCTGCCAGTGATGGCGTAATCTCCTCCAGCATTGGGGTGGGATAGTGGTCCCTCTTTATCGCCTGGTTTAGATCTTTGGGGTCCAAACATATTCTGAGACGCCCGTTTAGCTTTTCTCGTACCACAATTGAGTTTACATAGAAACATAGAAACATAGAAGATAGGAGCAGGAGTAGACCATTCGGCCCTTCGAGCCTGCTCCGCCATTCAATGAGATCATGGCTGATCATCCAAATTCAGTACCCTGTCCCTGCCTTCTCCCCATATCCCTTGATCCCTTTAGCCTCAAGAAATATATCCAACTCTTTCTTGAATATATTTAATGAACTGGCCTCCACCGCCCTCTGTGGCAGAGAATTCCACAGGTTCACCACTCTCTGGGTGAAGAAATTCCTCCTCATTTCAGTCCTAAATGGCTTACCCCTTATCCTTAGCCTATGACCCCTGGTTCTGGACTCCCCGGCCATCAGAAACATCCTTTCTGCATCTAGTCTGTCCAGACCTGACAGAATTTTATAGGTTTCGATGAGATCCCCTCTCAATCTTCTAAACTGCAGTGAGTATAAGCCCAATTGACACAATCTCTCCTCGTATGTCATTCCTGCCATCCCAGGTATCAGCCTGGTGAACCTTCGCTGCACTCCCTCCATGGCAAGAACGTCCTTCCTCAGGTAAGGTGGCCAAAACTGCACACAATACTCAAGGTGCGGTCTCACCAAGGCCCTGTACAACTGCAGCAAGACATCCTTGCTCTTGTACTCGAACCCTCTTGCTACGAAGGCCAACATACCATTTGCCTTCTTAACCGCCTGCTGCACCTGCATGCTTACTTTCAGCGACTGGTGCACAAGAACACCCAGGTCTCTTGGCACTTCCCCTTCTCCCAATCTATTGCCATTCAAATAATAATCTGCCTTCCTGTTTTTGCCACCAAAGTGGATAACCTCACATTTATCCACATTATAGTGCATTTGCCATGTTTCTGCCCAATCACCCAACCTGTCCAAATCGTACTGGAGTTTCACAACATCCTCCTCACTGCATACCCTCCCACCCAGCTTTGTGTCGTCTGCAAATTTGGAGATATTACATCCAATTCCCTCGTCCAGATCATTAATATATATTTTGAACAGCTGGGGTCCTAGGACCGATCCTTGCGGTACCACACTAGTCACTGCCTGCCACTCGGAAAATGACCCGTTTATTCCAACTCTTTGCTTTCTGTCCGCCAACCAGTTCTCTATCCAAGTCAATACCTTGCCCCCAATCCCATTTGCCTTAATTTTGCACGCTAACCTCTTATGCGGGACCTTATCGAAAGTCTTCTGGAAGTCCAAATGCACCACATCCACTGGTTCTCCCTTATCTATTCTACCAGTTACATCCTCAAAAAATTCCAGTAGATTAGCCAAGCATGATTTACCTTTTGTAAATCCATGTTGACTTTGTCCTATCCTGTCACTGCTTTCCAAGTGCTCTGCTATTACATCTTTTATAATGGACTCTAGCATTTTCCCCACTACCGATGTCAAGCTTACCGGTCTATAATTCCCTGCTTTTTCTCTGCCACCTTTTTTGAATAGTGGGGTAACATTAGCTACCCTCCAATCCATGGGTACTGTTCCAGAGTCTATCGAGTTCTGGAAGATGACCAGCAATGCATCTACTATTTCTAGGGCCACTTCCTTAAGTACCCTGGGATGTAGATTATCAGGCCCTGGGGATTTATCGGCCTTCAGTCCCATCAATTTTCCTAATACCATTTCCCTACAAATACTGATTTCTTTCAGTTCCACCCTTTCATCAGACCCTATGTTCCACGGTATTTCTGGGAGGTTATTTGTGTCCTCCTTTGTGAAGACAGAACCAAAATATGTATTTAGTTGGTCTGCCATTCTTTGCTCCCCATTATAAATTCCCCCGATTCTGACTGCAAGGGACCTACGCTTGACTTTACCAATCTTTTTCTCTTTACATATCTATAAAAGCTTTTACAGTCAGTTTTTATGTTCCCTGCAAGCTTACTCTCATATTCTATTTTCCCTTTCTTAATTAATCCCTTTGTCCTCCTTTGTTGAATCCTAAACTGCTCCCAATCCTCAGGATTATTGCTTTTTCTGGCCAATTTGTATGTCCTCTCCTTTGATATTATGCTATCCCTAATTTCCCTTGTTAGCCACGGTTGAGTCACCTTTTTTGTTTTATTTTTATGCCAAACAGGGATGAACAACTTCTGTAGTTCATCCATTCGGTCTTTGAATGTTTGCCATTGCCTATCCACCGTCAAAAGAAAAAGGGTGGCTAAAGTAAATGTTGGTCCCTTAGAGGATGAGACTGGGAAATTAATGGTGGGAAATATGGAGATGGCAAAAACACTGAATGAATATTTTACATCAGTCTTTACAGTAGAAGACACTAAGAATATCCCAACACTGGACAAACAGGGGGCTAAAGGGGGGAGGAGCTAAACACGATCAAAATCACTAAGGAAGTGGTACTCGGTAAAATAATGGGACTCAAGGCGGGTAAATCACCTGGACCTGATGACTTACATCCTAGGGTCTTGAGGGAAGTGGCGGTAGGGATTGTGGATGCATTGGTAATAATTTTCCAAAACTCTCTGGACTCGGCAATGGTCCCGGCAGACTGGAAAACTGCTAATGTAACACCCTTATTTAAAAAGGGCAGTAGACAGAAGGCTGGAAACTATAGACCGGTTAGCCTAACATCTGTGGTAGGTAAAATTTTGGAGTCCATTATTAAGGAGACAGTAACAGGACATTTGGTTAATCATAATTTAATAGGACAAAGTCAGCATGGTTTTATGAAGGGGAAGTCATGTTTGACAAATTTGCTGGAGTTCTTTGAGGAAGTAACATATAGGGTGGATAAAGGGGAACCAGTGGACGTAGTGTATTTAGACTTCCAAAAGGCATTTGACAAGGTGCCACACAAAAGATTATTGCTTAAGATAAAAAATCACGGGATTGGGGGTAATATTCTGGCATGGATAGAGGATTGGCTATCTAACAGAAGGCAGAGAGTTGGAATAAATGGTTCATTCTCAGACTGGCAATCAGTAACTAGTGGTGTTCTGCAGGGGCCAGTGCTGGGTCCCCAACTCTTTACAATCTATATTAACGATTTGGAGGAGGGGACCGAGTATAACATATCAAAGTTTGCAGATGATACTAAGATGGGGGGGAAAGTAGTGAGTGAGGAGGACATAAAAAACCTTCAAGGGGACATAGACAGGCTAAGTAAGTGGGCAGAGATTTGGCAGATGGAATACAATACTGGAAAGTGTGAGGTTATGCACTTTGGCAGGAAAAATCGTAGAGCAAGTTATTATCTTAATGGCAAGAAACTGGAAAGTACTGAATTACAAAGGGATCTGGGGGTCCTGGTGCACGAAACTCAAAAGGTTAGTATGCAGGTGCAGCAAGTGATTAAGAAGGCCAATGGAATGTTGGCTTTCATTGCTAGGGGGATAGAATATAAAAATAAGGAGGTATTGCTTCAGTTGTACAAGGTATTGGTGAGACCGCACCTGGAATATTGCGTACAGTTTTGGTGTCCATACTTAAGAAAGGACATACTTGCTCTCGAGTCAGTACAAAGAAGGTTCACTCGGTTAATCCCGGGGATGAGGGGATGGACATATGAGGAGAGGTTGAGTCGATTGGGACTCTACTCATTGGAGTTCAGAAGAATGAGAGGTGATCTTATTGAAACATATAAGATTGTGAAGGGGTTGGATCGGGTGGATGCAGGGAAGATGTTCCCGATGATGGGTGAAACTAGAACTAGGGGGCATAGTCTTAGAATAAGGGGCTGCTCTTTCAAAACTGAGATGAGGAGGAACTACTTCACTCAGAGGGTGGTAGGTCCATGGAATGTGCTGCCCCAAAAAACTGGAGAAGCTACATCATTACATAAATTTAAAACAGAAATAGACAGTTTCCTAGAAGTAAAGGGAATTAAGGGTTACGGGGAGCGGGCAGGAATTTGGACATGAGTCTAGGTTCGGATCGGTCATGGCCCTGTGGTTAGCGGAGCGGGCACAGGGGCCGTGTAGCCTGATCCTGCTCCTATTTCGTGTGTCTAATTCTGTTAGATGCAGGAGATGGTTCTGTGATAGTGGATTGGCAGTTAGGATCAGATCAGCCATGACCTTATTGAATGGCGGAGCAGGCTCGAGGGGCCAATTGGCCTACTCCTGCTCCTATTTCTTATGTTCTTATGTTCTTATAACCCTTTGAGTGCCATTCCCCAATCAATCCTACCTGACTCGCTCCTCAGACCATCGTAGTTTCCTTTATTTAAATTGAGGACCCTCGTTTCTGAGTCAATTACTTCATTCTCCATCTTAATGAAGAATTCAATCATATTATGATCGCTCCGACCCAAGGGGCCTCGTACAACAAGATTGCTAATTAATCCTTTCTCGTTACATAATACCCAGTCTAAGATGGTAACATTAGCTACCCTCCAATCCATGGGTACTGTTCCAGAGTCTATCGAGTTCTGGAAGATGACCAGCAATGCATCTACTATTTCTAGGGCCACTTCCTTAAGTACCCTGGGATGTAGATTATCAGGCCCTGGGGATTTATCGGCCTTCAGTCCCATCAATTTTCCTAACACCATTTCTCTACAAATACTGATTTCTTTCAGTTCCACCCTTTCATCAGACCCTATGTTCCGCGGTATTTCTGGGAGGTTATTTGTGTCCTCCTTTGTGAAGACAGAACCAAAATATGTATTTAGTTGGTCTGCCATTTCTTTGCTCCCCATTATAAATTCCCCCGATTCTGACTGCAAGGGACCTACGCTTGACTTTACCTATCTTTTTCTCTTTACATATCTATAAAAGCTTTTACAGTCAGTTTTTATGTTCCCTGCAAGCTTACTCTCATATTCTATTTTCCCTTTCTCAACTCTGGTTGGTTCCTCGAAATATTGGTCCAGGAAACCATCCCGTAAACACTCCAGGAATTCCTCCTCCACAGTATTGTTACTAATTTGGTTAGCCCAATCTATATGTAGATTAAAGTCACCCATGATGGCTGCTGTGCCCTTATTGCACGCTTCTTTAATTTCCATTTTAATGCCATCCCCAACCTCTGCCTGTTTACCCAGTCTGTGGGTTCAGTGACCTTTACGATCACTCCCTTTTCTTCCATCTCCTTTAGCTCTCTTTCAAGCTTTGTCTCCAGCTCGATGGGTACTTTTCATGGAGCATGGATAACGGGCTTTACCTCTGGATCAATGGTGATGTGGTATTGGAAATCTCCGAAACATCCCACTGTATCATCGAAACATTCCGGATACATGTCTATCAAGTCTTTTTTACTCTTGATTTGTGGGCGATTCTCCAGCGGGGTGTTGCTGTCTATCCTCAGTGATGTTTCCGCCAGCTCGTGATTCACTGAGATCAATCTCAACTTCTCGCAGCTGTTTAATCCCAGGATCACTGGCCCCTCAGTGTCGGTGACATAGAACATGCAGTTGATGTTCTTTCTTTTATGTGTCCCTTTGGCAAAGGTTGTCCCGAGTTGTTTAATCTCACTCCCCCCGTATGCTGTCAGCGTGACTTTACTTGCCTTTAAACAACCCTTTTTCAGGTAGCCATCTTCTCTCAAGTTTTCGGGAAAGATCTGCTGGTTCAGTCTCAATGGAAGAATGTTGCACTGAGCCCCTGTGTCCAGCTTCAACTTTAAGTTGATGGTTGTGGGCTGACCTTTGACCCTCTTTTCGATTTGGATGATGGTGTGCAATTCTCTCTTCGGAGTATTTTCCGCTCTGGACATCTCGTGAAGCTGTACCTTTATGGTTTCGATGTTTAGTGTATTGTCATGACCATAATCATCATCATCCTGTTCATCCATGGCATGGATATTGTGTTTCTTTCTCTGGTTCTGCTGTCCGCCTTTGTTTTTGATATATGTTCCTTCTTTCTTCGTTCTACAACTCTTTTCCCAGTGGTTTAGTTTGCCACATGCATTGCAGCTTGTTCCATATGCTGGACATTTCCTCCTTTCTGTATAATCGTGCGGTCTTCCACAGATTCTGCACATGTTTCTCCCGTTGTCATGTGCATGTCTTTGCGTGTTGTACTTTTCTTTCACTCTATCCACTCTGTTGTCCATCTCAGAAGCCGTCTGCATTTCAGCCGTTTGAGAAATCAGCGTTTGCTGCTTCATGGCTTCATGAGCTCTCGCAGTATCTATAGCCTCTGTTATTTCGAGCGTTTCTTTCCCTATCAGGCTTTTTGTACATCTGCATGCACTGACCCCCATATCAGCGGGTCCACAAGCCTTTCCTCCATTTCCTTAAATGCACACTTGCTGGCTTCATTTCTCAGCCTTGTCAGGAAATTGTCAGCTGTTTTACCGGGTTCCTGTCTTAGACTCTGGAATTTGTATCTGTGTATACGGTGATTGGATTTAGGCTCTAGATGGTTGCTGAATTTCTCAAAGATTATCGCAGGGTTTTCCTTTTCCTCTTCAGTCAAACTCCAGCTATTATACAAATCTAGACCTTTTTCTCCTGTCCACAACAGAATGTAACTAACCTTTTCTTTGTTGGCAGTACCCTTCAGAAAGCTTTTGAATGTAAGGTCACATTTCTGTTTGAACTTGCGGAATGCCTCTACTATATCGTCGGCTTCCCAGTTCATGAGGGGTTGCATTTGCGCAGTCAGTGCAGCGACAGCCACCATCTTAGTTGCCCGTACGATTCACGCTCAATCACCACAAACACCAGCACTCACGATCAGCTCATATATTCACTTTTCGTCTTATTCGTAGTTCGTATGGCACAAGTTGTACTCACTTATACCACTGCCACCATGTTGTGTCTCCTTGTATTCTTATTACTATGTAATACAGACACTTTTAACTCATTTAGTTTACAGCTTTCACTCAGTTGCATTCTTGCTTTTATGATGTTGCTGCCGCATGGTGTGGAGTGATACAAGATGTCCGACCTTGCACTGCACACTGCCTTTCACAGTGTGCCACATAGCAATATAAATACATTAACCAAAGTAGTTCCATATAACGATGTAACAAGTAGTTCCATTTAACGATGTAATAATATAACGATGTAACAGATAATATTAATATTCACCTAGAAAGATATGGGTTAATTGAAGACAACCAACACTGTTCTTTAAAATCAAGCTGTGTATGATAAATTTAATGGAGGAAATAATGCAGTGTATTGATAAAGGAAATGTTTCTTCACTACTAACCATCTTCTTAAGCCCCTCTCCTGCCTCCTCCACCCTCACCTAAAACAACAAGCAATGGGGAGCTCATGGACTTCTTTGTCACTAAGATTGAGACCATCTGTTCAGCTGCCTCTGCGACTTTCCTCTCTTCCCCTAGCCCACTGGGCCAAACTTCCCCCAAGGTTCCCCCCTGCCCTAGCAAAGAACTCGCATCTTTCTCCAGTTTCTATCCTATCTCCCCTCATGCCCTCTCCATGCTCATCTTGTCCATGAGACCCCCCTCCTGCTCCCTCGACCCTATTCCCACCAAACTGCTGACCACCCAACTTCCCTTCCTGGCCCCCATGTTAGCTAATATTGTTAATGGTTCTTTCTCCTCAGGTACTGTCCTCCTCTCCTTCAAATCTGCTGTCATCACCCCTCCCCTCAAAAAAATCGGCCCTTGATCCCTCTGTCCTTGCAAACTATTGCCACATCTCCAACCTCCCTTACCTTTCCAAAGCCCTTGAATGTGTTGTTGCCTCCCAAATCTGTGCACATCTTTCCTGCAACTCCATGTTTGAATCCCTCCAATTAGGTTTCTGCCCCTGCCACAGTGCTGAAATGGCTTTATCAAAGTCACAAATGACATTCTATGTGACTTTAACCATGGTAAACTCTCCCTCCTCATCCTTCTCGACCTGTTTGCAGCCTTTGACATGGTTGACCACACCATCCTCCTCTAGCACCTCTCCTCCATTGTCCAGCTGAGCAGGACTGCCCTCACCTGGTTCCATTCTTATCTATCCAGCCGTAGCCTGAGAATCACCTGCAATGACTTCTCTTCCTTCTCCCGCACTATTACCTCTGGAGTTCCCCAACGATCTATCCTTGGCCCTGTCCTAATGCTCATCTACATGCTGCCCCTCGCTGATCTCATCCGAGAACACAACGCGTCAGATTCCACATGTCCACTGATGACACCCAGCTCTACCTCATCACTAACTCTCTCAACCCTTCCACTGACTCTAATTTGTCACACTGCTTCTCCGACATCCAGTACTGGATGAGCAGAAATTTCTCCTAAATATTGGGAAGACCGAAGCCATTGGGGTGATTTTCATTCAGAAGTCGGGAAGGAGGTGGGACTACAACTTTCGGGGTTGTAGTCCCACCTCCATCGAGACGCGGCCAATCCACGCGATTTTAACTTGATTGACCTTGTTGAGCCCGCCCAGCGGGCTCAGCAGGCCAATTAAGGGCCACCCAGCAACAGGTGACATCACAGACTGAAATTTCATCTGTCAAGACGTTTTGACAGATGAAATGTCAGTGTTTCACAGCTGTTTGAAGCTGTCAAACACTGACAGTCTTACTTCTAACCTGAGTCCTTCTACACAGACTCAGTTAGAAATCTCACTGGCACAGAAAGCTGCAGGCTGTCACTTTTGATAGTTCGCAGCCATTCTGCTTTCTGTGCCGGGTAGATGATGGACTCCCGAAACCTAGAGGAAGGAAGGCTGAAAAGGTAAGTGCAGGTAATTTAAACTTCTTTACACACTTTAGACACATCAAACACACTTACCTTTGCACTCATGTACCCATCACTCACCTGAACACCGGCATCTCGACCCCTCAAAGTCATTCAACCCGACGGCCCGGCTCCTCTAACTTGGCATGGTTTGGAGCCGTCGGGAATCCCACACTTCAAGCTTTAAAATAGGGGTTAGGCTAAAATCTGCCTGTTAACTACCTGTTAACAGGCAGTTAATTGGCACTAATCCCTTCCCGCCTCGGGTAGGCAGGTCCCAGTGCGGGGCAGGTACCGTCATCCTTTGAAACTTACATGGAGGCGGGTTGGGGGCGGGATCGTGTCAGGACCCCCGAATTCGGGACTTTAACCCCCCCTCCAATCCTGACTCCACAGGTCAATGAAAATCGACCCCATTATCTTCGGTCCGCCACAACTCTAGTTCCCTAGTCAGCGATTCCATCCCTCTCCTTGGCAACTGTCTGAGGCTGAACCAGACCGTTCGAAACTTTGGTGTTATAATTGACCCTGAGATGAGCTTCCAAGCACATATCCGCTCCATCACCAAGACTGCCTACTTCCACCTCCATAACATTGCCTGACTCTGCTCCTGCCTCAGCTCATTCATGCCTTTGAAAGCCTCTAGACTTGACTATTCCAATGCTTTCCTGGCCAGTCTCCCATCTTCCACCCTACATAATCTTGAGCTCATCCAATACTCTGTTGCCCGTATCCTAATTTGCACCAAGTCCCATTCACCCATCGCTCCCGGTCCAGCAACACCTCGATTTAAAATTCTCATCCATGTGTTTCAAATCCCTCTATGGCCTCGCCCCTCCCTATCTCTGTGATCTCCTCCAGCCCTACAACCCTCCAAGATCTCTGCGCTCCTCCAATTCTGGCCTCTTGAGCATCCCCGTTTTTAATCGCTCCACCAATGGCAGCCATGCCTTCAACTGCCTAAGCCCTAAGCTCTGAAATTTCCTCCCTAAACCTCGCCACCTCTCGACCACTCTCGCCTCCTTTAAGATGCTCCATAAAACCTACCTCTTTGACCAAGCATTTGTTCATCTGTCCTAATATCTCCTTATATGGTTGGTGTCAAATAATGGCCCAGAAATTCGGGTCGGAGGCTTCCCGCGGATGTAAGCTCCCGACCTGCACTTACCTAGCACGCCGGCTGTTGAGCTGTGGGCCCGCGTGGAATTCCGATCCTGGGCCTGCTCCAACTGCCAGCGCGCAGTGCTTGCGTATCCCAGGGGCACAGTTAGTTCGATGCATCCCCTGGGATCACGTGGGCCATGGAGAGCCAATGGTAGCAGGGAAATGCCCATTCATAAAATTGACAGGAAGAGCTGTCAAAACCATAAATACTATAAGCCCCAAAACATCACTGAAACTTCAAATAATTTTTTTTTAAATCACATTTTTAAAATAACTATAAATTACATAAAATAACTATTTTAAACAATAATTTAAATTTTTGAAAAAATTAATTACATTTTCTAACGGGGCTAAAAATAAACTTATCTTTCTTTAAAGTATTTAAAAATAATAAACCTGTGGAAAAAATTTTTTAATTTTAATTAATTCACCACTTACCTTGTTAAAAGTAAGCCTTGTGTCTGCCTTATACATGTGTAACTCCTGGAGACTTACCCTCCCGGAGAAACCTGCAAAAAAAACGTAAATTCCATGCGCACGCACTGCCTCTCCGGCGTACGCGTTCAACCTCTGAACCCCTTCCTTTAAGGGAACGGAAGTTCCGGTTTCCCGCGCATGCACAGTGCATGCACGAAACCGGCACTTCCGTTGGCACTACGAGTGAGTACCCCATGCATACTCACCCGCGGAGACCCGAATCTCTGGGCCATTGTTTTAGAGCACTCCTGTGAAGCACCTTGGGACATTTTACTATGTTAAAAGTGCTATATAAGTGAAAGTTGTTGTTGTTATTAACTTGCTTTGCTTCAAATATTTAGTTGATAAAGCTGTTAAAAAAAACTAGGTTTCACAGATAGAAGTATAAAGTAAAAAGCAAAGAGGTAATGCATATCATTGGTTAGGCCATTGTTAGAATATTATGTCGAGTTTTGGGTGCTTTACATAGAAACATAGAAGCATAGAAGATAGGAGCAGGAGTAGGCCATTCGGCCCTTCGAGCCTGCTCCGCCATTCAATGAGATCATGGCTGATCATCCAAATTCAGTACCCTGTCCCTGCCTTCTCCCCATATCCCTTGATCCCTTTAGCCTTAAGAAATATATCCAACTCTTTCTTGAAAATATTTAATGAACTGGCCTCCACCGCCCTCTGTGGCAGAGAATTCCAGAGGTTCACCACTCTCTGGGTGAAGAAATTCCTCCTCATTTCAGTCCTAAATGGCTTACCCCTTATCCTTAGACTATGACCCCTGGTTCTGGACTCCCCGGCCATCAGAAACATCCTTCCTGTCAGGAATGACCCAGATTCTGCCTCGCCTCGCCTCGCCACCAGAGGGCACCATGAACTCTTAATTGTGTCCTTCTTTATTCCTAATTGTACTCACCTGTGCATAGTTATATGCCTACTATTTAAGGGGTGCCTAGTTAATGTTCTTTGCTCAGTCTAGAGTTTCACTGCCTTGTGATAGCGCTCGCTGGCCTGTATCTGTGCTGTTGTTATTTTGTTTATTTCAAGTAAAGTCTATCTTTGTTTTTGCAACCTAACATCTGCCTCAGTTTGCTTTCCTGCAGTTGGGTTCACCAAGTCCCAGTCCTCACACTTCCTGCATCTAGTCTGTCCAGGCCTGACAATTTTATAGGTTTCGATGAGAACCCCTCTCAATCTTCTAAACTCCAGTGAGTATAAGCCCAATCGACACAATCTCTCCTCATACGTCATTCCTGCCATCCCAGGTATCAGCCTGGTGAATCTTCACTGCACTCCTTCCATGGCAAGAACGTCCTTCCTCAGGTAAGGCGACCAAAACTGCACACAATATTCAAGGTGAGGTCTCACCAAGGCCCTGTACAACTGTAGCAAGACATCCTTGTTCCTGTACTCGAACCCTCTTGCTACGAAGGCCAACATACCATTTGCCTTCTTAACCGCCTGCTGCACCTGCATGCTTACCTTCAGCGACTGGTGCACAAGAACACCCAAGTCTCTTTGCACTTCCCCTTCTCCCAATCTATTGCCATTCAAATAATAATCTGCCTTCCTGTTTTTGCCACCAAAGTGGATAACCTCACATTTATCCACATTATAGTGCATTTGCCATGTTTCTGCCCCATCACCCAACCTGTCAATATCGTACTGGAGTTTCACGACATCCTCCTCACAGCTTATCCTCCCACCCAGCTTATCCTCCCACCCAGCTTTGTGTCGTCTGCAAATTTGGAGATATTACATCCAATTCCCTTGTCCAGGTCATTAATATATATTGTGAACAGCTGGGGTCCGAGGACCGATCCTTGTGGTACCCCACTAGACACTGCCTGCCACTCGGAAAACGACCCGTTTATTCCAACTCTTTGCTTTCTGTCCGCCAACCAGTTCTCTATCCAAGTCAATACCTTGCCCTCAATCCCATGTGCCTTAATTTTGCACGCTAATCTCTTATGTGGGACCTTATCGAAAGCCTTTTGAAAGTCCAAATACACCACATCCGCTGGTTCTCCCTTATCTATTTTACCAGTTACATCCTCAAAAAACTCCAGTAGATTAGTCAAGCATGATTTACCTTTTGTAAATCCATGTTGACTTTGTCCGATCCTGTCACTGCTTTCCAAGTGCTCTGCTATTACATCTTTTATAATAGACTCTAGCATTTTCCCCACTACCGATGTCAGGCTTACCGGTCTATAATTCCCCGCTTTTTCTCTACCACCTTTTTTGAATAGTGGGGTAACATTAGCTACCCTCCAATCCATGGGTACTGTTCCAGAGTGTATCAAGTTCTGGAAGATGACCAGCAAAGCATCTACTATTTCTAGGGCCACTTCCTTAAGTGCCCTGGGATGTAGATTATCAGGCCCTGGGGATTTATCGGCCTTCAGTCCCATCAATTTTCCTAACACCATTTCCCGACAAATATTGATTTCTTTCAGTTCCACCCTTTCATCAGACCCTATGTTCCCCAGCATCTCTGGGAGGTTATTTTTGTCCTCCTTTGTGAAGACAGAACCAAAGTATGAATTTAGTTGGTCTGCCATTTCTTTGTTTCCCATTATAAATTCCCCTGATTCTGACTGCAAGGGACCTATGCTTGACTTCACCAATCTTTTTCTCTTCACATATCTATAAAAGCTTTTACAGTCAGTTTTTATGTTCCCTGATAGCTTACTCTCATTCTATTTTCCCTTTCTTAATTAATCCCTTTGTCCTCCTTTGTTGAATCCTAAACTGCTCCCAATCCTCAGGATTATTGCTTTTCTGGCCAATTTATATGTCCTCTCCTTGGATCTTATGCTATCCCTAATTTCCCTTTAGGAAAGATGTCAAAGCCATGTATTCACTAATATGATATCAGAGATGAGGGGCTATGGTTATGAGGAAAGACTAGAAAACTGAAGCTCTTCTCATTAGAACAAAGAAGATTAGGAGGAGATTTGATAGAAGCACTCAATATAATGAAGGAATTTTGATAAGGTAAATTGACAATAACATTTCCACTGGTAAATGAGTCAATAACTAAAGGCATGAATTTAAGATCATCACTAAAAGAACAGAAGGAGAGGTTCAATAGTATTGTGATTCTGGGAAGAAAGGAGTTAGAGTAAGAGATTTTTTTCTTCATTTGTCTTGTGCATTCCTGAAAATTGCAAATAAATCGCTTGACTGATTCAGAATTTGGTTTTTGTTTTGGGAAAGAAGTAAAAAATATATATTAAAATGTTTTTCCTTTCTTAGGCAATATACAATGACTAGGCAGGACAGGGTGCATGATCTGACATTAATCTGATGCCACCAAGTAATTGGTATTAGTCTTAAAAAAAAGTACTAAACCTTCCAAACCCAATTTCAAAGAGAGTAAAATATTACTTTCTCCTGGTGATACATAGTGCTTCTCCTGGCCCCACAAGGATACTCCCCTACCTCAGGCTTCTGTCCTTCCCCGATTGCGAATCTCACCCTTCATAAATTACCTTCTCAGGGACGATTTCTGTGGGTACCCGGTGGAGGCCTGAACCCCTTGCGAATTTCGACTCCTGCCTGCTGGCGGGGACGCCATTCTGCTGGCTTCGGGCGGGAGTCAACATCAACACATGCAAATGAAGTCCGGGAGTTAATATGACCCAGGCTTCTCACTGAACTCTTCGTGGGGGTTTCCTTCCTGTTCCACACTCCACCAGCCCAATCCCTGCCCTAAGTTAAAATCAGGGCTACAGAATTTAATCATTACTCCATAAATGGATTAAGATTATTCTCCTTTGGTAAGTGAGGTTGAATTGGCTTCAAGATGACATGTCTGATGGTGAAAGTTTGGAACCTAATCAACCCTCTGTGGCAGATCTAATAATCTGATACTTAAACCAGGTCTACAGTATTCCAGGACATTATTGATAATTGACCAGCCAGCCTGGCTGATTATAGAATCATAGGGGGAGAAATTCGGTTTCGCCCCGTTTGGGGCGTAAGTATCGGCCGGGCGCAAATTATCGCCACCTACTGCTAAATTGGCCTCCTTCGCCCCAGGAGGTGCTTGGAGCGCTAAAACAGGCGCTGCACGACTGTCTTAAGGCGCTAAGCCGGAGGAGCGAGGCGCTACCTCCGAGGGCGGGCGCAGCGCAGGTGCGGCCAGGTAGCGATTGCACACAGACACACTGGCGCCAGTCAGCTCTTAAAGGGGAGGGTCGATCTTGAATTGCAGCCACACCCTGCGCATCGGAGCCCTGAATCTCGGCCTGGACAGACCTGTTGCCACATACTTAAGCCAAGGACCATGGAGAGGGCCAGGGAGCGAGCACAGCAGTTCAGCGAGGGGGCCTTGGAGGCTCTGGTTGGCGTGGTGGAGCGCAGGCGATCTCTCCTATACCCGGACAGTGGCAGGAGGCCGCTGCCCAGCGACTATCGAAAAGCTTGGAGGGAGGTGGCTCACAGAGTGACCTCCAGCAACATGGTGCCTAGGACCCCTGTGCAATGCAGGAAGAAGTTCAACGACCTCACTCGGGTCATCAGGGTGAGTGCCCGTTTCAGAATCCTCTTCATCCCTGCATGTCGACCTCACTTTATGGCCAAAGGGTCCTGAAAGCCCCAATGCCCAGCCCTCATCCAACACCTAGGGCCCTTTCAGGAAACTCACATGCACATTCAACACTTTGCACACTGTAAGGGCTATTTGACCATGGAAGACAGTGCAGCCAAAATCAGGGCTTCATACTGTAAGGGTTATTCAACCATGGGAGGCATTGCAGCCAAGATCAGGGCTGCACACTGCACTCAGAGCCCGTCCTTTCTCTTGCAGGGCAAGCTGGCGCATAATAGGAGGCAGCAGCAACGGACCGGGGGAGGCCGGCCTCACCTTCAAGCTCTGACCGATCTGGAGCAGCAAGTCCAACGGATTATGGCAGGCCGGATGATTGGCCCCGTCGCCACTGGAGATGCCGACCCCGTTAAGGGCAGCAATGGTAAGGTCATCACCTTTTTGACCTCTCTCCTTCCACTTGTTCCTCACACCAGCATCCTTTGCCACTTTCGTGCCAAATCAGTACATTGCAGCACTCATGCCTCCCTTGCCACCCTGTCCTCACGCTAAAGCCACTCTTGTACCTCCCTGCTTTCAGATGCTGATTCACCAGGCGAGGAGGCGGGCCCTGAAGCTGCCACTGTGAGTGATTCTGAAGGCGACGACGAGGAGGAAGCCGGACCATCAGTGCCACCCTCAGCCGAGGCAGCCCATGGCCATAATGGGGACACGTCTTCCCCAGAGGGGAGCAGTGGGGAATGGTCTGAGGAGGGTGAAGCTTCGGGGCCCAGCGGGCTGCAGCAACGTGAGGGGGATAGGGAAGCTCAGCAGCCTTCACCCCGGAGGGAAAGTCTGGCCTCGAGTCCTGCTACAGTGAGCGCAGAAGAGATGCGGCTCCTCACTGAAATGCGCGTCCAGGCGGAGCACAGGCACACTGAGCTCATGGCTGCAGTGGCAAGGATGCCAGATTCCATTGAGTCACTGGCAAGGAGTGTCCAGGACTTCGGCGCAGCACAGGCAAAGATTGTCCAGGACGTCGGCGCAGCACAGGCAAGGATTGTCCAGGACGTCAGCGCAGCACAGGCGGCTGCCACGCAATTGCTAAGTGCTGCAATGCAGTCAGTGGCTGGTCTCATGCAGACGCAGATTGAGGCCACACGAGCACTGACTGCTGCCACCCTCGCTGGATTGGGCAGCATTCCCCGGGGCCCTCATCGTGCCACAGCAGGCCAGCAATCTGTGCTTCAGCAGATTGCTCCGCATGCTGCAGTGCTGCCCCGTGGGAGTGCCAGTGTGTCAGCCGAACAGGGAGTTGCCGTCCTCTCTCAGGATGACAGTATTCCTGCTGCCAGCACTGTCACTTCTCCACTGCAGCTGCTACCACCTGTAGGACAGACGCTGCTGCCCATGCAGAGTTGGAGCAGTCAGCAGCCGGGCCCTCCCGGCCCAGAGCTGGTCCAGGCCGTCCCTCAAGGGCATCTGCAGTCTCAGTTTCTGACACTCAGCAGCCTTCCCCCAGCCTTGCTGCAGCCACTGGGGTCCCATTGCGGAGGAGCTGCAGGGTGGGAAGGGGCCAATCTCGCAAGCGAAGCAGATCACCCTCGAAGGGCAAAAAGTAGGAGGTGTGGCAAAATGTTGTTAATTGTTTTATTGAAGGCCGAGGATCGTGGTCATATTTTTGTTACTGTTTTGGCCATTGTCTCCAGGTTGTGAGAGCCAGTTATGTGACTGACTGTTTTTTTGGGGGTTTCTTTCTATTACTTTGTCATGCGGGAAGGGTACACAGTTTGTTAAATAAAGAAGTGTCTTTATTCAGAATGTGCATGTTTGCTCTTTGAACTAATTGTTGCCTTGACCGGCTTAGGGGTTGCGGGACGGTTCCATTCAGGTTCTTTGAATGGCAGAAGCCATTCCCTCAGAGGGGGCCTAGAAGCGACTTGCTATAAGCCGCTGATGGACGGCCCTTGCACTTTGTGCCTTCCTCCCGTCTTGGTGCTGCTGCTCCTCCTCCTCTGCTGGTGCTCCAATGTCTGGTGGCATTGGCTGAGTCCTGAGGATTGCCAGGTTATGCAGCATGCAGCACACAACAACGAAGTGGGAGACTCGCTCAGGTGAGTACTGAAGGGCTCCTCTGGAATGGTCCAGACAGCAGAAGCATTGCTTGAGCATGTCGATTGTGTGCTCAACGATGTTCCTGGTAGCTTGATGGCTCTCATTGTATCGTTCTTCAGCATGGATGCTGGGGGAACGGAGCGGGGTCATCAGCCAGGTGCACAGAGGATAGCCCTTGTCCCTGAGCAGCCAGCCTCCTGGGTGAGCCGGGGCCTCGTAAAGGTCTACCACAGAAGTCTGGCGCAGGATGAAGGCGCCGCGGCTGCTGCCTGGAAAGCGGGCATTGACAGCGAGTATCAGCTGTCTGTGGCCACAGACCAACTTGACGTTCAACGAATGGAACCCCTTTCGGTTGCGGAAATCCTCGGCATTCTCTTGCAGCGCCCGCAAAGCCACATGCGTGCAGTCAATGGTGCCCTGCACCATGGGGAAGCCCGCTACTCTTGCAAAGCCCATTGCACGTTCTTGCTGCTTGTCCGGGGTCATGGGGAAGGAGATGTACTGTCGTCTCCTTTTAAAGAGGGCATTCGTGACTTGACGGATGCAGCAATGCACCGCGAACTGGGAGATATTGGCAATGTCCCCAGTAGCGGATTGAAAGGAGCCGGTGGCATAGAAGTTGAGAGCCACTGTTACCTTCACTGCCACCGACAGAGATGTCCTGCTCCTCAGTTGAGGCTGCAGATCTGGCTGAAGCAGGTGGCAGAGCTCAGTGACCATCTCCTTGCTGAATCGCAGCCTCTGAAAACACTGCTCCTCAGACATATTGATGGATGAGAACTGTTGGCGGAAAACCCTGGGAGCGTAAGGTCTCGTGTGCCGACGCCTGTTGGCCCTCCTCCGTCTGGCCATGATTGCCATTCTCTCTCTGCATCTCTGAGCCCTCTCAATGTAATGGAGAAGCAGGACGTTCCCATCCATTGCAGCCCCCATAGTATGTGGCCACTCAAAGTTATGCCAGTGAAAATGCAAAGCAACTACAAAGTTCTGGTCAGAAGCCAAAAGTACCTCAGCGAGCACTAACTCAATGCAGAAATCTCTCTCCCTTTGTCTCTCTGCAAATCTCTCTCTCACAGAAGGAGTGGTCCAAAAATGGCTACCACAAAGAAGCCAGGAAGAGCCCCCTTTAAAAAGCGCCCCCCCAGCCCCACAGTGACTGGGAACCGTTCCAGTCAAACTGTCGTTGGGAGCGACAGGCGGAAAGGAGGGGGACGCCACTGAATTTCCGGTCCGGGGCGCCCCAAGGGCGTTGCACTCTGAAATGACGTTAGGATCTGCGTGCGCAGCTGAGCGGGCATTGCGATTTAGCGCCGGCGCTAAATGTCTGCTCAATTTTGCGAGAGGTGCAGGTATCGCCGCGCCCAGGCGCTAGCTGGTTCGCGCCCCACTTATCGCCCTCTTAAGGCGCTAACGGGTGGCACAACCAACTGAATTTCTCCCCCATAGAATCATAGAGTAGTACAGCACAGATGGAGGCCATTTGGCCCATCGAGTCTGGGCTGGCTCTTTCGAAGAGCAATCCAGTTAGTCTTACTCTCCCGCTCGTTCTCCATATCACTGCAATTTTTTCTCTTTCAAGTATTTATCCAATTCCATTTTGAAGGCTACTATTGAATCTGTATCCACCATCCTATCAGGCAGTGCAGTATAAATCCTAACCCCTCGTTGCGTAAATTTTTTTTTCCTCCTGTCGCCTCTGGTTCTTTTGCCAATCACCTTAAATCTTTGCTCTCTGGTTATCGACCCTTCAGCCATTCGAAACAGTTTTTCTTTATTTACTCTATATAAACCCTTCATGATTTTAAACACCACTATCAAATCTCCTCTTAACCTTCTCTGCTCTAAGGAGAACAACCCCAGCTTCTCCAGTCTATTCATGTAACTGTAATCCCTCATCCCTGGAACCATTCTCAGATTAATGGTACCTAAAAGGGTAGAGCTATCACAAGAAATAGGGATTGTTCCCATTTGGCTCCAGATTACCCTGCAAATCAATCCCCTAATATATAAGGTTGTAGGAGTCTCTGCACTCCTAACAAAGAATCTATAACTTACTGGAAGTTAACAAACTGAATTTATTGTCTAAGAACTTTACAAAACAAGAAACTACAGGAGAAGCTCAAAACAGGTCTTTTCTCTTTCAATCCACACGAGGACTCACTGGCCCCGCCCTCTACCTCTGACGTCATCACGTCATCACGTTTCCCGCCGAAGGGGACGTCACGTGACCCACGTGATGACGTCATCACGTCAGATCGCGATGTTGTCGATCTAGCTCTGTTTAACCAGAGCCAACTTGAAAGGTAATAACATTGGTTACAGACAATTAATGCTAGAGGTAATAACATTGGTTACAGACAATTATGTAAGTCACTGTAAGGGTCTCTTAGTGGTTTTGCCAAATACACCCCCCCAGAATTGTCTTTAACGAAAAGAGTCAATCGCTGAGGAGGTTGGACAAGTCTGTTGGACCGACTCCGAAATTCCCGGAAGCACCGATCGCCATGCGGCCGCGGGGGAAGTACCGGGACCGGCGTGCTTGACTCGCGGCGGTCTATTCGACGGTCTGGTAACGAAACTGCACGGCGAGCGGCAGCAGCGGGCCTTCGGGCCGGAACGGGCATGGTAGTAGCAGAAACCGGTCGTCGGAGGCGCCTTTGTCAGAGCCGGGGTCGGGCTCTTCGTGGCGGGGCATTGCGCGAGGGCGCAGTATTGTTGCCGGACCGCGTAAATCTTATCCGCCTCTTCGGCGAGCGCGACGCAGTCTGCGGTTTCTGCTCGGGCGAGGGACGCCTGTACTTGCTCAGGAAGTTGAGTAAGGAACAGTTCGCGAAACAGAAAGCACTGGGGCTCGGACCCCAGGAGAGTCAGCATATGACTCATCATTTCCGAGGGTTTGGAGTCTCCTAACCCTGGTAGAGCCAGTAAACGGCGAGCGCGCTCCGCTTTGGTGAGACCAAATACCTGCAGCAATCATGTCTTGATGGTGACATACTTGTCAGCGGTTGGAGGACTCTCCAGCAGGCTGATGATTCTCGACGCCGTCGAGCTCTCAAGGGCGGAGACCACGTGGAGATATCTGGTCTGATCCTGAACGATGTTGCGGAGCTCAAATTGCGCCTCAGCTTGCACAAACCAAGAGGCTGCCTGTTGTTCCCAGAATTGGGGGAGCTTCAAGGCCACTGCATTGGCCTCCATCACTGGCCTGTGTTCGGCGTTCACCGCGAAAAACGATCGCGAGGAATCGGGGTCACCAATGTAGGAGTCTCTGCACTCCTAACAAAGAATCTATAACTTACTGGAAGTTAACAAACTGAATTTATTGTCTAAGAACTTTACAAAACAAGAAACTACAGGAGAAGCTCAAAACAGGTCTTATCTCTTTCAATCCACACGAGGACTCGCTGGCCCCGCCCTCTACCTCTGACGTCATGACATCATCACGTTTCCCGCCGAAGGGGACGTCACGTGATCCACGTGATGACGTCATCGTGTCAGATCGCGATGTTGTCGATCTAGCTCTGTTTAACCAGAGCCAACTTGAAAGGTAATAACATTGGTTACAGACAATTATGTAAGTCACTGTAAGGGTCTCTTAGTGGTTTTGCCACAAGGTGGCCCTATCAGGACAAGCAGTCAGCTGGTGCACTGTGCTGGTAAGCTGCACAGTTTTGGCAGGTTAATGCCAACAGTACACTTACTCACCTTTGGAGGGGTTATAAGCCTTGCTTCTTGCCAACCTTCACAAGTTCTCTTGAGTAGATAAATGGAGTATGTCCCCACAGGGACAGAGTGCGTGCTCTATAACAGGGAAATGGTAATCTACTTATATGGATTTCTCAGTACCTTGATTTAAAAACTCTTGCTGCCCAGTTGACCAATAAAACACGACAGTTAAATTGTCAATTTCCACAATGAATTTCCCATTTCCAGTCATTTCAATGGAACAGATTACAGCTGATTTTTATGATAAGTCGGAGTCATAGAGTCATAGAGTAATACAGCACGGATAGAGGCCCTTCGGCCCATCGTGTCCGCGCCGGCCATCAAGCCCTGTCTAATCTAATCCCATATTCCAGCATTTGGCCCGTAGCCTTGTATGCTATGGCATTTCAAGTGCACATCCAAATGCTTCTTAAATGTTGTGAGGGTTTCTGCCTCCACAACCCTTTCAGGCAGTGAGTTCCAGACTCCAACCACCCTCTGGGTGAAAAAGTTCTTTCTCAAATCCCCTCTAAACCTCCCGCCCTTTACCTTGAATCTATGCCCCCTAGTTATCGACCCCTCTACTAAGGGAAAAAGCTCCTCAGCATCCATCCTATCTATGCCCCTCATAATTTTGTACACCTCAATCATGTCCCCCCTCAGCCTCCTCAGCTCCAAGGAAAACAAACCCAACCTGCCCAGTCTCTCTTCATAGCTGAAGCGCTCCAGCCCTGGTAACATCCTGGTGAACCTCCTCTGCACCCTCTCTAACGCGATCACATCCTTCCTGTAGTGTGGCGACCAGAACTGCACACAATATTCCAGCTGTGGCCTAACCAGTGTTTTATACAGCTCCATCATAACCTCCTTGCTCTTATATTCAATGCCTCGGCTAATGAAGGCAAGTATCCCATATGCCTTTTTTACCACCTTATCCACCTGTTCCGCCGCCTTCAGGGATCTGTGTACTTGCACACCCAGATCCCTCTGACCCTCCGTCTTGCCTAGGGTCTTTCCATTCATTGTGTATTCCTTTGCCTTGTTAGTCCCCCCAAAGTGCATCACCTCGCACTTTTCCGGGTTAAATTCCATTTGCCACTGTTCCGCCCATCTGACCAACCCATCTATATCGTCCTGCAGACTGAGGCTACCCTCCTCGCTATTTACCACCCTACCAATTTTTGTATCATCCGCGAACTTACTGATCATACCCTTTACATTCATATCCAAGTCATTAATGTAGACCACAAACAGCAAGGGACCCAGCACCGATCCCTGTGGTACCCCACTGGCCACAGGCTTCCAGTCACAAAAACAACCTTCGACCATCACCCTCTGCCTTCTGCCACTAAGCCAGTTTTGTATCCAATGTGCCAAGGCACCCTGGATTCCATGGGCTCTTACCTTCTTGACCAGTCTCCTGTGCGGGACTTTATCGAAGGCCTTACTGAAATCCATGTATACCACATCCACTGCGTTACCCTCATCCACACACCTAGTCACCCCCTCAAAAAATTCAATCAAATTAGTCAGACATGATCTTCCCTTGACAAAGCCATGTTGGCTATCCCTGATTAATCCTTGCCTCTCCAAGTGGAGACACATTTTGTCCCTCAGGATTTTTTCCAATAATTTTCCTACCACTGATGTTAGGCTCACTGGCCTGTAGTTCCCCGGTTTTTCCCTACTACCCTTCTTGAATAATGGTACTACATTAGCGGTTCTCCAGTCCTCTGGCACATCCCCTGTGGCCAGAGAGGTCCTGAATATATGTGTTAGAGCCCCCGCAATCTCCTCCTTTGCCTCACACAGCAGCCTGAGATACATTTCATCCGGGCCTGGGGATTTATCCATTTTTAGGCCAGCTAAAACCGCCAATACCTCCCCCCGCTCGATGTTAATATGTTCGAGCATATCACAGTCCCCCCGCCCTATTTCTATGTCTACATCGTCCTTCTCCATAGTGAAAACAGACGCAAAAAATTCATTCAGAACCCCTCCTACATCTTCCGGCTCCACACACAGATTGCCACTTTTGTCCCTAATGGGCCCTATTTTTTCCCTAGTTATCCTCTTACCCTTAATATACTTATAAAACATCTTCGGATTTTCCTTTATTTTGCTTGCCAGTGTTATTTCATGGCCCCTCCTTGATCTCCTAATTTCTTTTTTAAGTATCCCCCTGCACTTTTTGTACTCCTCTAGGGCTTCCTCCGTCTTTAGCCTTTTGTATCTACCAAAAGCCCTCCTTTTTTTCCTAATCCATTCCCGTATATCCCCTGACATCCAAGGTTCCCTGTGGTTTTTGGAACCACCCTTGACCTTTACGGGAACATGTTGCCATTGTATGTTCTCAATCTCCCTTCTGAAAGCCTCCCATTGCTCCGATGCGGATTTTCCTACAAGTAGCTGATCCCAGTCCATTTTGGCCAGATCCTGCCTTATCCTATTAAAATCGGCCTTCCCCCAATTTAGAACCTTTATTTCCGGCCCATCCCTGTCCTTTTCCATGGCCACCTTAAATCTTACCATATTATGGTCACTATCACCAAAGTGCTCACCTACTAGCACTTTTTCCACTTGGCCGGCCACATTCCCGAGAATTAGGTCCAGTACCGCCCCCTCTCTTGTAGGACTTTCTACATGCTGGCTCAAAAAGCTCTCCTGGATGCACTTTAAGAATTCTACACCCTCTGAGCCTTTCACACTCTGACTATCCCAGTTAATATTGGGGAAGTTGAAATCCCCCATTATTATTACCCTATTATTTGCACATTTCTCTGAGATTTGCCTACATATCTGTTCCTCTATCTCCCCCTGACTGTTTGGAGGCCTATAGTACACTCCCAGCAAAGTGCTTGCCCCCTTTTTGTTTTTAAGCTCCACCCATATGGCCTCATTAGAGGACCCTGCTAATATATCATCCCTCCTTACTGCAGTAATTGACTCCTTAATTAATATTGCGACACCCCCTCCTCTTATACCTCCCCCTCTGTCTCGCCTGAAGATTCTGTACCCCGGAATATTGAGCTGCCAGTCTTGCCCTTCCCTCAACCATGTCTCCGTGATAGCAACAATATCATACTCCCATGTGTTTATCAACACCTTCAGTTCATCCACCTTATTCGCAAGACTCCTTGCATTAAAATAGATGCCATCCAGCCTTGCCCTTATATATTTGCCCTGTCTACCAAGCTGACTTGTTTTTTTCTCTATAATTGGCAGCACATCCCCCCCTATTTCAGCTCCCCTCTGTATCCCATCCCCCTGCCAAGTTAGTTTAAACCCCCCCCAACAGTGCTAGCAAACCTCCCCGCAAGGATATTTGTCCCGCTCTGGTTCAGGTGCAACCCGTCCGACTTGTACAAGTCCCACCTTTCCCAGAAGCAGGCCCAGTGATCCAGGAAAGTAAAACCCTCCCCCCTACACCAACTCTTTAGCCACGCATTCATCTGCTCTATCCTCCCATTCCTATACTTACTAGCACGTGGCACTGGGAGTAATCCAGAGATTACAACCTTTGAGGTCCTGCTCTTTAATCTGTTACCTAGCTCCCTAAATTCTTGATGCAGGACCTCATCCCTCTTTTTACCTATGTCGTTGGTACCAATGTGGACCACGACCATTGCCTGTTCACCCTCCCCCTCCAGAATGCCCTGCAGCCGCTCAGTGACATCCTTGACCCTGGCACCAGGGAGGCAACAAACCATCCTGGATTCACGTCTACGGCCACAGAAACGCCTATCTGTTCCCCTTACTATAGAATCCCCTACCACTATTGCTCTCCCACTCTTTTTCCCCCCTTCCTGGGCAGCAGGAGCACCCCCAGTGCCAGGAAGTTGGCTGCTGCTGCCTTCCCCTGGTGAGTCATCCCCCTCAACAGTATCCAAAGCGGTATACTTGTTTGAAAGGGGGATGCCCGCAGGGGTTCCCTGCACTACCTGCCTGCCTTTGTTGCTCCGCCTGATGGTCACCCCCTGTGCCGCCCTGCCCTGAGGCGTGAACAACTCGCTAAACGTGCTATCCACGAGCCTCTCAGCATCGCGCATGCTCCAAAATTCATCCACCTGCAGCTCGAGCGCCGCAATGCGGTCTGCAAGTAGCTGCAGCTGGATGCATTTCCCGCACACATGGTCGTCAGGGACACTGGCAGCTTCCCTGATTTCCCACATGGAGCAAGAGGAGCAGAACACGGGTCTGAGCTCTCCTCCCATGACTTACTCCTTTAATTAATTAAAAAATTTATTCAATACCCCAGTTACAGGTATACTCTAGGGCGCTTTATTTACCAACTGTCCCCACTGCACCACAGAAGTGTAACACCACAGAATTCAAGCTTGTATTGAAAAGAGAGAAATACTCACCAACCAATCACTTACCTGCTCCCCGGTGACGTCACACTTGGATTACTTTTTACCTCGCTCCTCTGCTGTTGATTTGGTGTGCCTCTGCCTTGGCGCCGGTTTTTATACCGGGCTCACCTCCGCTGCTGCTGCTCTCCCCCGAACTGGTCGGGCCTCTGCCTTGGCGCCGGTTTTTATACCGGGCTCACCTCCGCTGCTGCTGCTCTCCCCCGAACTGGTCGGGCCTCTGCCTTGGCGCCGGTTTTTATACCGGGCTCACCTCCGCTGCTGCTGCTCTCCCCCGAACTGGTCGGGCCTCTGCCTTGGCGCCGGTTTTTATACCGGGCTCACCTCCGCTGCTGCTGCTCTCCCCCGAACTGGTCGGGCCTCTGCCTTGGCGCCGGTTTTTATACCGGGCTCACCTCCGCTGCTGCTGCTCTCCCCCGAACTGGTCGGGCCTCTGCCTTGGCGCTGGTTTTTATACCGGGCTCACCTCCGCTGCTGCTGCTCTCCCCCGAACTGGTCGGGCCTCTGCCTTGGCGCCGGTTTTTATACCGGGCTCACCTCCGCTGCTGCTGCTCTCCCCCGAACTGGTCGGGCCTCTGCCTTGGCGCCGGTTTTTATACCGGGCTCACCTCCGCTGCTGCTGCTCTCCCCCGAACTGGTCGGGCCTCTGCCTTGGCGCCGGTTTTTATACCGGGCTCACCTCCGCTGCTGCTGCTCTCCCCCGAACTGGTCGGGCCTCTGCCTTGGCGCCGGTTTTTATACCGGGCTCACCTCCGCTGCTGCTGCTCTCCCCCGAACTGGTCGGGCCTCTGCCTTGGCGCCGGTTTTTATACCGGGCTCACCTCCGCTGCTGCTGCTCTCCCCCGAACTGGTCGGGCCTCTGCCTTGGCGCCGGTTTTTATACCGGGCTCACCTCCGCTGCTGCTGCTCTCCCCCGAACTGGGAGCAATAAGTTTAAAAATCAAAAATGAGTTACATTTCAGTTTATTTAATGAGACTACTGAAAAATCCAATCCTTTCTTATTAATGGCTTACTCAGATCATGGATTGTTCACTCAGTGATTTGATTTAAATTCTTGTTTAATAGGCTCTGGCACTAATCTGTTCACAGTTTCATTCCAAGCCTATTTCTCTCAATTGCTTTGGTGCTTTTCTCTATTGCCTTTAGGGCTGCTGATGATATCTCCCCAGAGGATTTATTCTTTCTAGCTCTGCAGTAATTTGTGAAACTATATTTATTCAAAATTGTGTTGTAAGTTTCACAGATTACAGTATTGTACATAAAAGCTGCAGCTTTTGATTCCTTTGGTGTTTCAATGTTTCATGCATTATTTTATTCAGTCATGCTTCAGAGTATCGGTGAGTGAAATTCATCTTGGGCAGGAGTGCAAAATGGCTGATAGCGCGTTGGCAGCCTCTTTGACACTCCAGATGATTCTCTTTTCCATTGAAGTCAACATCAAGCTAAAACTGGCAGGCAAACAAATTCCAATCTCCAAAGTTCCCATACCAAGCAACAATTAATATCTGAGTGGCATCAGCTTTTGTTTATTTAACAACAATTAGACTTTACTGCTTCATTTTGTCACATCATATACAGGTCTCTCACATGCTCATCTGATCCTTCACGTGTGAAGATCACGCTCGCTGTGATTGGCATGCCATATGAGACCCACTTCCTGTTCCCTCGACCCTATTCCCACCAAACTGCTGACCACCCAACTTCCTTCTCTGGCTCCCATGTTAGCTGACATTGTTAACAGTTCTCTCTCCTCAGGTACAGACCCCATCTCCCTCAAATCTGCTGTCATCACTCCTCTCCTCAAAAAAAACAACCCTTGACCCCGCCGTCCTTGCAAACTACCGCCCCATCTCCAACATCCCTTTCCCCTCCAAAGTCCTTGAACGTGTTGTCGCCTCCCAAATCAGTGCCCATCTTTCCCACAATTCCATGTTTGAATCCCTCCAATCAGGTTTCCGCCCTTGCCACAGTACCGAAACAGCTCTCAAAAAAAGTCACAAATGACATCCTTTGTGACTGTGACAAAGGTAAACTATCCCTCCTCGTCCTTCTTGACTTGTCTGCAGCCTTTGACATGGATGACCACCCCATTCTTCTCCAACATCTCTCCACCGTCGTCCAGCTGGGTGGGACTGCACTCGCCTGGTTCCATTCTTATCTCTAATCATAGCCAGAGAATCACATGCAACAGCTTCTCTTCCCGCTCCCACATCGTTACCCCTGGTGTCCCCCAAGGGTCTATCCTTGGCCCCCTCCTATTTCTCATCTACATGTTGCCCCTTGGCGACATCATCCGAAAACATAGCATCAGTTTCCACATGTACACTAACAACACCCAGCTCTACCTCACTACCACTTCTCTCAACCCCTCCACAGTCTCTAAATTGTCAGACTGCTTGTCCGACATCCAGTTCTGGATGAGCAGAAATTTTCTCCAATTAAATATTGGGAAGACCGAAGCCATTGTTTTCGGTCCCCGCCACAAACTCCGTTCCCTAGCCACTGACTCCACCCCTCTCGCTAACATCTGTCTGAGGCTGAACCACACTGTTCGCAACCTTGGTGTCATATTTGACCCTGAAGTGAGCTTCTGACAACATATCCGCAGCATAACTAAGACCGCCTATTTCCACCTCTGTAACATCGCCCATCTCCGCCCTTGCCTCAGCTCATCTACTGCTAAAACCCTCATCCATGCCTTTGTTACCTCTAGACTTGACTATTCCAATGCACTCCTGGCTGGCCTCCCACATTCTACCCTACGCAAAATTGAGGTGATCCAAAACTTAGCTGTCCGTGTCCTAACTCGCACCAAGTCCCGTTCACCCATCACCCTTGTGCTCACTGACCTACATTGGCTCCTGGTTAAGCGATGCCTCAATTTCAAAATTCTCATCCTTGTTTTCAAATCCCTCTATGGTCTCGCCCCTCCCTATCTCTCTAATCTCCTTCAGCCCTACAACCCCCTCCCCCCCTAGATATCTGCACTCCTCTAATTCTGCTCTCTTGAGCATCCCTGATTATAATCGCTCAATCATTGGTGGTCATGCCTTCTGTTGCCTAGGCTCTAAACTCTAGAATTCCCTGCCTAAACTTCTCCGCCTCACTACCTCTCTTTCCTCCTTTAAGACACTCCTTATAACCTACCTCTTTGACCAAGCTTTTGGTCACCTGCCCTAATTTCTCCTTATGTGGCTCGGTGTCAAATATTTTGACTTTTAATACGCCTGTGAAGCACCTTGGGTCATTTTACTACATTAAAGGTGCTATATAAATACAAGTTGTTGTTGCCAAGCCTTCCACGTCTCAGGATTCCATGGGTTGTGTGAAAACTTGCCTGACAGACATGTCACCTCATGCTTAGTGCGTGGGGCTTGAACCCACAACACCCCGAGTCGGAGGCGAGTATGCTACCACTGAGCCAAAGACGACATCGAAGGGTGCAGTGTGCGGAGTTTATTCAACATGTTTAACAGAAACTATCTATTTGCATGGCAGCTCACAGGACCCAGGAAAATTTGTGTCTGCAATATCACCGGAGCTCGAGAGATTGCCCCCTTTATATGGGGAAATGGGGGTGGAATTGCCAATGACAGCAGCAAAAAAGTGCCTTTCAATGAAGAGACAATCCAGCAACATGGATTGGAAAAAAGTTTCAAATATTCAAACTGGCTTGCTCTACCGTGTCATAAATATGAAATGCAGCGGTGCAAATACTGCCTTACTGGCAAATATGCAAACATTGTACATTGCATAAAATCAGCACTTAAGGAAAGATATTTTGACAGTTCGAATGACAATACATAGTGGGAAAGTTTAAGTTTTGGGGACATAATGGGAGCCACATTGTAGTAACAGGATCAAAGGGAGTGGTATGCACAGGCAGCACATAATAAGAAAACCACTGAGCACTTTAGGTCACATTTTGTCTGTGCCCACTACCAGAAAATTCAGTTTGCAGCCCTAAGCTCCCTTTCCTGCCAGGCTGCCACCCCATGCTACCCACCACTAAAAGGAAAATATAATCAGAAAGATAGACAATATGAAGATTACAGTGACAGGTAAAAGAGATAGCATTTTCTCCAACCTATCATGAGCAACGTCATAAAAGATGCAGTAATAATACATTAAAAATGTTACATGTAGTAAGCATCACACTTACTTCCTGTAACACTTTCTTGTCACACATTGCTGAAACCACCCCTACTATCTACAGAAAACACTGCATCAACTCACCAAGCTTACTTTGAATAGACCGCCAGTAAATTCGGAGAAAGTGGGGGCGGATGGCAAACCCACCCCATCCCACCTCCGTGCCCTTTTGCCAGGAGGCGGGAAGATGTGCAGCTTCGGGTCCCGTCTCCTGGAGGCGGGAAAGGCATTTAATTCTTTTAATTGCGTGTTAACAGGTAGTTAACAGGCAGAAAAAAGGATTAGTGCCATTTTACCTTCACAGGTGAAGGCTTCCCGACCTTGGAGAACCCCGCCGAGTTGGAGGAGACGCGGAGGAGGTCTGCGGGGGTCGGAGGCACCTGGAAGTAAGGTGTAGAGGTGAGTGATGGGTGCAAGTATGGAGTGGTAAGTATGCAAGGTGAGTGATAAGTTTTAAAAAGTGTTCACTTACCTTGTTTTCTTTCTACAGCCTTCAGCCGCGGTGGATCGGGAGAGCCGACATCCTCCTTGTCCATTTCACAGACTGGCTGTTGGAACCTCTGATCCAACAGCCATGTGGAATTTACAAATTTGGAAGGTTTGATGAGTCCTGAACACAAGAACTCATCAAACTAAAGAGAATGTCAGTGTTTGACAGCTTCACAGAGCTGTCAAACGCTGACATTTCTTCTTCCAAGAAGTCTTGACAGATGGCACGTCTGATGTTGACGTGCTCTGTCAATGACTTCCTCCCTAATTGGCCTGCTGAGTCCGCAGGGCGGGCTTAACAAGCTCAATCAGGGGGAAATCCCTCTGGTTGGTCAGGCGAGGATGGAGGCGGGACATTGACATGACAAGCAGCTGTCCCGCCTCCAACTCGCCTCCATTCACAAAATCCAGCTCGAAATCTCTATCAACAAGAGAGACAAGAGCAGCAATATCAAGAGAACACCATCACTTCCAAAATCCCCTCCAAGTTACACGTTATCTGGCTTAGCTGAAATATAGCACCATTCCTTCATTATTGTTGGGTCAAAAACCTAGAATTCCCCACCTAACACTATCATGGAAGCACCATCAGCACAAGTGTAACAATTCAAAGAAAAGAGAAGGCCCACCACCAGCTTCTCAGAGCAACTAGAGATGGGCAATAAGTATAGCATTGCCAGTATCACCCACATCCTGAGAATAGATGCTTTGACTCGCCCTGAGCACTGTCATAGGAGACATCATAACAGTGAATCTCCCTTGGCATTCTTACAGTTGGAGGTAACACAGGGTTTTTTTAACAATGGGGGTGTTATACCAGGTAATGTACTCTTAACAGGCCACTGATTTACAGTGGCTAAATCAAATTCTGATTCTTATTACATGCCTTTCTCCAATTTTTACCAATGTTTAGTAATGTTTGCCAATGCCTGGGAATTAAACATACCAGGTTATTTAACGATCAGGAAGGACAGGCAGGAAGGAAGGGGAGGTGGGGTGGCTATGTTAATAAAGGAAGGAATCATTGTAATACAGAGAAATGATATTGGGTCAAAAGATCAGGATAATGAAACAGTTTGGGTGGAGGTAAGGAATAATAAGGGGAAAAAAACACTAGTGGGCGTAGTCTATAGGCCTCCGAACAGTGGCAACTCTGTTGGACAGAGTATCAATCAGGAAATAGTTGAGGCTTGTAATAAGGGAACATCTAAAATTATGGGGGATTTCAACTATCATATTAATTGGACAAATCAAATTGGGCAGAGCAGCCTTGAGGATGAGTTCATTGAGTGTATTAGGGACGGGTTTCTTGAGCAGTATGTAACTGAACCGACCAGGGGGCAAGCAACCTTAGATCTGGTCCTGTGTAACGAGACGGGATTAATTAAAAATGTCCTAGTAAAGGATCCCCTTGGAATGAGTGACCATAACATGGTTGAATTCCATATTCAATTAGAGGGTGAGAAGGGTGGATCTCAAACAAGCGTGCTAAGCTTGAATAAAGGAGATGATGAAGGTATGAGAGCAGAATTGAGTAGAGTGGATTGGGAAAATAGATTAAAGGGTAAGACGATACATGATCAGTGGTGTACATTCAAGGAGTTATTTTACAACTTCCAAAAAAATATATTCCACTGAGAAGAAAAGGGTGTAAAAGAAAAGACAGCCATCCGTGGCTAAGTAAAGAAATTAAGGATAGTATTCGACTAAAAACAAGGGCATATAAGGTAGCCAAATCTAGTGGGAGGATAGAGGATTGGGAAAACTTTAAAAGACAGCAAAAAATAACAAAAAGATTGATTAAGAAAGGGAAGATAGATTATGAAAGTAAATTAGCAAAAAATATAAAAACAGATAGTAAGAGTTTTTATAGTTATATAAAAAGAAAAAGGGTGGCTAAAGTAAATGTTGGTCCCTTAGAGGATGAGACCAGGAAATTAATGGTGGGAAATATGGAGATGGCAAAAACACTGAATGAATATTTTACATCAGTCTTTACAGTAGAAGACACTAAGAATATCCCAACACTGGACAAACAGGGGGCTAAAGGGGGGGAGGAACTAAACACGATCAAAATCACTAAGGAAGTGGTACTCGGTAAAATAATGGGACTCAAGGCGGATAAATCACCTGGACCTGATGGCTTACATCCTAGGGTCTTGAGAGAAGTGGCGGTAGGGATTGTGGATGCATTGGTAATAATTTTCCAAAACTCCCTGGACTCGGCAAAGGTCCCGGCAGACTGGAAAACTGCTAATGTAACACCCTTATTTAAAAAGGGCAGTCGACAGAAGGCTGGAAACTATAGACCGGTTAGCCTAACACCTGTGGTAGGTAAAATTTTGGAGTCCATTATTAAGGAGACAGTAACAGGACATTTGGATAATCATAAATTAATAGGACAAAGTCAGCATGGTTTTATGAAGGGGAAGTCATGTTTGACAAATTTGCTGGAGTTCTTTGAGGAAGTAACATATAGGGTGGATAAAGGGGAACCAGTGGACGTAGTGTATTTAGACTTCCAAAAGGCATTTGACAAGGTGCCATACAAAAGATTATTGCTTAAGATAAAAAATCATGGGATTGGGGGTAATATTCTGGCATGGATAGAGGATTGGCTATCTAACAGAAGGCAGAGAGTTGGGATAAATGGTTCATTCTCAGACTGGCAATCAGTAACTAGTGGTGTTCCGCAGGGGTCAGTGCTGGGTCCCCAACTCTTTACAATCTATATTAACGATTTGGAGGAGGGGACCGAGTGTAACATATCAAAGTTTGCAGATGATACTAAGATGGGAGGGAAAGTAGTGAGTGAGGAGGACATAAAAAACCTGCAAGGGGACATCGACAGGCTAAGTAAGTGGGCAGAGATTTGGCAGATGGAATACAATACTGGAAAGTGTGAGGTTGTGCACTTTGGCAGGAAAATCGTAGAGCAAGTTATTATCTTAATGACAAGAAACTGGAAAGTACTGAAGTACAAAGGGATCTGGGGGTCCTGGTGCACGAAACTCAAAAGGTTAGTATGCAGGTGCAGCAAGTGATTAAGAAGGCCAATGGAATGTTGGCTTTCATTGCTAGGGGGATAGAATATAAAAATAGGGAGGTATTGCTTCAGTTGTACAAGGTATTGGTGAGGCCGCACCTGGAATACTGCGTACAGTTTTGGTGTCCATACTTAAGAAAGGACATACATGCTCTCGAGTCAGTACAAAGAAGGTTCACTCGGTTAATCCCGGGGATGAGGGGATGGGCATATGAGGAGAGGTTGAGTAGATTGGGACTCTACTCATTGGAGTTCAGAAGAATGAGAGGCGATCTTATTAAAACATATAAGATTGTGAAGGGGTCGGATCGGGTGGATGCGGGGAGGATGTTCCCGATGATGGGTGAAACTAGAACTAGGGGGCATAGTCTTAGAATAAGGGGCTGCTCTTTCAAAACTGAGATGAGGAGGAACAACTTCACTCAGAGGGTGGTAGGTCCATGGAATATGCTGCCCCAAAAAGCTGTAGAAGCTACATCATTACATAAATTTAAAACAGAAATAGACAGTTTCCTAGAAGTAAAGGGAATTAAGGGTTACGGGGAGTGGGCAGGAATTTGCACATGAGTCTTGGTTCGGATCAGTCATGGCCCTGTGGGTAGCGGAGTGGGCCCAGGGGCCGTGTAGCCTGCTCCTGCTCCTATTTCGTGTGTCTAATTCTGTTAGACTCAGGAGATGGTTCTGTGATAGTGGATTAGCGGTTAGGATCAGATCAGCCATGATCTTATTGAATGGCGGAGCAGGCTCGAGGGGCCGATTGGCCTACTCCTGCTCCTATTTCTTATGTTCTTATGTTCTTATGAAAATTGCTTTGGGGAAAATAAAATAAAAGTTTTGAAAAGCAGCATCTTAGGTGCTTATTTGTTCCTTGCAACTTCCTTGGGAACAAACATTAAATACACACACCTGTAATGTCAATGCTCAGAAACCATCACATCTTAAAATGTTTCTGTCTCATTTCATATGAGAAAACATAATGTCTGATTGTTTAGTTCTGACACCCCAATTGGTCCCACTTTTCAATTGGTCTAATAGGTTCATAATGACAACCCCCAATGCCAGTGAAATAAGATGAATTTTCTTGTAAAACACTAATAAGCTGATACATGGGTTTGAAACACCAACGGTTGGCATGTATGGAATTCCCCTCAGCTGTTGCCCTGCACCATTCCTCTAGCACTGTGATATTAATGCCAGCTTTCTCTCCTGGTTTTTGATTTGAGTTCAAACTCCTGCTAGCGATTTAAAATTAGAGACACCCAGCAGTATAAACACAGGGAGAGGATATATAAAATCAGCAGAGGGGGCTATATAAAAATCACAACGCTGGAGGAGAGCAGTACATTGATGACTGTATCGGTGCCGTTTCCTGCTCTCGCCCCGAACTTGACAATTTCATTCACTTTGCCTCCAATTTCCACCCTTCCCTCACCTTCACATGGTCCATCTCGGACTCTTCCCTTCCCTTCCTCGACTTCTCCATCTCCATCTCTGGGGATAGGTTATCGACCAATATTTACTACAAGCCCACTGACTCCCACAGCTACCTGGACTACACTTCCTCCCACCCCGCTTCCTGTAAGGACTCTATTCCATTCTCCCAGTTTCTCCGCCTCCGCCGTATCTGCTCCGACGACGCCACCTTCCACACCAGTGCTTCAGACATGTCTTCCTTTTTCCGCAACCGAGGATTCCCCTCTACTGTGGTTGACACTGCCCTCGACCGTGTCAGTTCTATCTCCCGCACTTCTGCCCTCACCCCTGCCCCTCCCTCCCGGAACCACGATAGGGTTCCCCTTGTCCTCACCTTTCACCCCACCAGCCTCCACATTCAACGGATCATCCTCCGGCATTTCCGCTACCTCCAAAGTGATCCCACCACCAAACGTATCTTCCCCTCCCCTCCCCTTTCAGCATTCCGCAGGGACCGCTCCCTCCGAGACACCCTAGTCCACTCCTCTATCACCCCAAACAGCCCTTCCTCTTCGCCTGGCACCTTCCCGTGCAAGCGGAGGAGATGTAACACCTGCCCCTATACCTCCCCCCTTCCCACTGTCCAGGGCCCCAAACACCCCTTCCAGGTGAAACAGCGATTTACTTGTACTTCTCGCAATCTAGTATACTGTATTCGCTGCTCACGATGCAGTCTCCTCTACATTGGGGAGACCAAACGCAGATTGGGTGACCGCTTTGCGGAACACCTCCGTTCAGTCCGTAAGGGTGACCCCGAGCTTCCGGTCGCCTGTCATTTTAATTCACCGCTCCATTCCCACTCGGACCTCACCGTCCTTGGCCTCTTGTATTGTTCCACGGAAGCTCAACGTAAACTCGAGGAACAGCACCTCATCTTCCGATTAGGCAGTCTGCAGCCTTCCGGACTCAATATCGAGTTCAACAATTTCAGATCATAAGCTCGGCCCCCATTTCATTTTCTCTTGTAATTGTTCCACTCCTTTTCCCCCCCCCCTTTCCTTTTGTTTCTCTCTCACACCTGACAGCTATCTTCTGCCCTGCCAGTACACTTCACACCTAATCCCAGCCTATCACCATCTCGTCTAGCTTCTAATCTCTTTTACTTCTTTTGTTTCTTTTATTCTTTTGTCCGATCGCAGCCCTGCCTCCGATCTAGTTTCTTTTCTTTCCAGTTTTGAAGAAGGGTCCAACCCGAAACGTCAACTCAAATTTCTCTCCACGGATGTTGCCTGACCTGCTGAGTTTTTCCAGCATTTTCTGTTGTTATTTTGGATTTCCAACATCTGCAGTATTTTGCTATCCCACTTAATAGGAATGTGTTGGCTGAGATGAGATGCAACAGAAAGAAAATGTCTTTGTGGATGTCAATTGAAATGAAGATGATAACTTCAATAGTAGAGCTTTGTATTGTTGATATGAGGGCCCTAGATTTTCTTGAAGTTTTTCTTGGATGGAATTTTGGTGGTCGTCTTATATATGAGTTGGCTCACACATATGGTATTTGTTAATATCTATTAACATTGCAACAGACTGCCTTCTAATCAGTTAACTACTTGTAATTAAACACATAAGCCTAGCAATTATTGTTAATATTACCAAATGAATGCTCAACATGCTAGTATGAGATTCCTTGGGCTAATATTTTAGCGTAGATGTTAAAACTTTTATTTTGAATGGGTTAATGCCTTCATTAAAATATTGGACTAAAAAATATCACATGAACACATTAAGCATTCAACAGTAAGACTAGGCTATATTAATTAAATTAAATAACACCTTAAACTAATAATTTGGATAATATTAAATTAATTGGTTGGAATAAAACAGGAATGTGATTTGACTCCAGGGGACATGCATAGCACACAATGAGTGAGGAACACATAAGTGAAACTGATCTGCCCATAAATGAAAGTAACAATGTTGTTATAACCAGCTAACAGTTCCAGCTGGCAATTATCAATGTCAGTATTCAGTGACTCAGCACTGGAAACTTGGAGCTCTGGATGGAAGATTGGTCAAACAAGCCTCTCCCATGGTTACAGAAATGTGCTGATCCTTTGAGGAGTTTGTCAACAATCACAGCTTAACTCTATGAGTGAAGATATCTCCTCTGGAACATCAAGAGAATTCATCTGTTTTCCAGTTTCACAGATGTTCATCTCACAACTTTAAACTTTTCCTGGCAGTCACACTTGGAACATAATGGCCTAGAAATTCCCTAATGTAGTGCGGCCGTTAAGGCCGGTATGGTTGAAAAAATGGCAGCCGTCTTATTTCTGCCTGCTTCCAGCACAGAATACGGTGGCCGCCATTTTGGTGAGGGTCATAGCGATGCCGTTGACAGCGCTGGTCTCTCAAATTTAAATAAGCAGATCATGACGTCAATTGGCGTGCAATGCCTGATTTGACGCCACAGCTGCTATTTTGGATTTTCTCGCATGCCATAATGCCCTGTCCTAGGTACACACAGAAAAACATGCGTGAAGCAGCCCTGCAGAGATGTTGTCAGTACTTCTTAAAGGGACACACACATCTATCAGGTAAGTTTTGACTTTTTTTTATATTTTACCGAAGTAGTGGCTTGGTGCAATACATTAAAAAATTTGTTGAAGATTGGAGGGAGTGCTGCTGGATGCTTGCAAGGCTTTGGATGGTAAAGGAAGGCCTCTGAGAAGACAGAAAATGCTAGAAATACTCAGCAGCTCAGGCAGCATCCATGGAGAGAGAAAGAGAGTTAACATTTCAGGTCGAGATGCTGCCTGACCTGCTGAGTATTTCCAGCATTTTCTGCTTTTATTTCAAATTTCCAGCTTCCGCAGTATTTTACCTCTGAGAAGACCACTTGCTCACAGTCCTGTGGGGGTGAGGGAGGGTGGGGCACATGGAGATGAAGCAGAGGCAGCAAAGGGGAAGGTGCAGAAGAGGACGAAGCAGAAGAGGAAGAAGCGGAAGGAAGGATGTAACCTCGATAGCCCCTTTCTGGCTGGGATATCATCCGCCTGCAGGATGCAGGGTTTGGCCGGTATCAACATCAGTGGGTGCATGTACCTCAAGAATTTTTGGACTTTTAAAATGGATATGTACCCTTTTAAAATGGAGATGCATGTGGCCTGCATTTTAAAAATGGAGTTTGGATTTTTGGACTTTAAAAGAGACTGCCTGTTAGTTTCTGTGAAGATAGCAGGAACTATCTGTCTTTTGGGTTGCCATGGGACCAGGCTCAACGCTGACATCATGAAAGGCAGGAGCCTTTTCATATTTGAACTTGTGAGATTTGGGGAAAACCACCCTTTGTCCATGGAGCCGGGATGTCTGGATGGACAATGAGGTTTGGAGGCCAAAAGTAACACCTCTAGACCCTTTCAATGAAGGAGCAGTCAAGAACTTAACAAACAGTTAGCAATTCGAGTACTGCTCATCTACAATAATGGCCTAACATTGTTTTCTTCAAGATGACCAATCCATGACAATAGACAGCACCAGGTAAACCTACTAGCATCTCTGCGACCATGGTAACCAGTAACCGCCCAGCTAGATTTGTGTATTGCACGGGGTATAACCATGCTGTACTTTGGGAATGCAGGGCTTGCTTTTTGGCTGTTGCTTGCTTGCTTTTCTCTACCATCTGTAACGGGGGTTCTCCGCATAAGTACGCGTCCGCCAACTCTCCAGGAACGTCCGAAGTGAGTGCCTCATTGTACCGCCTGAACGTAACTCTCTAGGCCTCATCGCATGCTTCTGTTAGGCACGGTTTTGTCTCTGGAGTCGAACAGAGCCGGGACCACGTGAATCAACGACAAGGGCTGGTAATTATATCCAGCATACACCTCTAGAAATCCCCAGGACTGCCCGCGTGTTGCTGCTGAGGAACTGCAAGTGTCCAAGACGCAGGCTAGCACGGGTGTGTGTGTGAGGAGGCTTCTAAGTGTGGGTTCTGACCAAACCGGGAGAGGGGTTTAGTTAAGCTTAGATTCTGGGAAGGGGTTGGTTCGGCGTAACCAACAGGGTGGGTATTTCAGTCTAAAGTTATAAGCTAGTGTCCACGGTCACCTACTCGTTCTGCCCTAAGTGAGAGGAGTAGGGATTGTCGTTTTTGTGAGTGTAATAAAAAGAATCGATCTTTGACCAACCTGAACCGTTTCATTTTGTCGGAATCATTTATAATCTATCCATAGTAACTCCTTGGGTCCGAACTTGGGGGTTGTGGGGCTTGTGGTTCGCGGTATAATTCGGAAGACCAACCGGGTGGCAACCAGTCACAGCCAGGTTACACAGTAATCCCGCTGGGGACGCTGCACACCGGGCATAGGAGAAGACCTATCTGGCCATGGTCTCTCTCTCTCTCTGTGGGATTACCCGCTAATCGACAGGCTGGGTAGGGGCTATTGGCATAAGCTCCTGCCGTCCAAAGGAAACAACCCAAACCGGGCAGTTTTTCTGGCACGGGCCGACTCAAGGGAGAGTCATAGAAACACGGGGCACGCAAAAACACCCTACAGAATGGTGACCGCAGCAGGAGCTGAGGGCGTGGGTAGTCCAAATGACTCTAAGGTTGAAACGGTTCGGTCAGGTTTGGAAGATAGGATTGCATCCTACATGTTCACCAAAAGTAACGTATCCCAGCAGTGGGTGCTGGAAATGTTACACTCAGACAGTCCTCAGGATAGGGCAGCTGAGTGGACAGGGGGAAACGAGCATAAGAAGTCCAAAGAAAAGGCAATTTGGCACATATGCTTGCAAATACAGGGTAAGCTGTTAAGGAAGCAGGCAAACAGGCTTCAGGGGCAGCTGGGGGAGTCTGAAAGGGAATCAGACACAGGGGTATAGTGTGTAAGATTCACAAAATTCCCACATTTCCCCCCCCCCCGAAGGTTATTAATAAAAGGGACCCTGCATGGACAATTTAAAAAGGGTACTCAAAAGATGGCGTCCGCACCTCATGACCAAAAGCCTGTAAGATTTTAAAAAGCTTGGATTCTGTAGCATAGAACAGGCAGTTTCGGGAAATCGAAACTTAAAATGCATTTCTGTGAAAAGGACTTTGTATTTGAAAACCCAGACAGTTAAGCAAACACTGAATATGCATTTCGTCAGATTGGAACGTGTTGAGTCCGTGAATGATTGAGACACGGACCAGCAGGAGTGAAAACAAACAAGTCTTTACTGGTGGAAGTCAATAGTGAAAACTAACAAACAGAGGATCTCTAGCGCCTTTTATACAGGGGTGGTCACTGCCGGTACTGCAGTCTGAGACCAGTTATTCTCTTAAAGGTACATACACAACAATTCCTCCCCTTTTAGATAAACAGTACATAACATTCATTTAACAACTAAATGATAACTAATTACAATCACAATTACAGCTGCTAGATACATTGGTTAAGTTTAAGCAATTATAAGTTCAGTCTTTGAGGAGGCTTCCTGATTCTGTCTGGATAACGCCTCTTTGGGGTATCAGGTTCTTCTGGCAATGTTGAGTCGAGATCAATGTCGTTGTTTGGTTCATCTGCTTCCAATATCACCGATTCTGCGGGAGCTGCAATTGGTACGTCGATTTCATTGCCAGGTGTATCAGATCGTGGTGTGGAGTTGACGTTTTCCAGTGACTCTAGAATCTGGTCAGCATGGCGTCTTACAATGCTCTCTCCAACGTCCACGGTATACATGAGAGGTCCTTGCCGTGTACAAATCGTTCCTGGCTGCCATTTCTCAGTGCGGTAGTCCCGGGCCAAAACTGGTTGACCTATCTTAAAACTCCTGGTCGGCCTTTCATTCATATTCTGAAACTGCCTGTTCTCCACATCTCTTCAGACGTTTGGCTTAACCAAATCCAAGCGGCATCGTAGTCTTCGATTGAAGAACATCATGGCTGGGGCTTGGTTGGTAACCGCATGTGTCACATTCTGGTAGGCAAACAAGAAGTTGTCCACCTTGTGTTGTAGGGGTATATCTTCATTACACATTGCCTTGATAGCCTTCTTGAATGTTTGGACAAACCTCTCGGCCAATCCATTAGTGGCTGGATGATATGGGGCAGATGTGTAGTGCTTAACACCATTGTTCTTTAAGAACCTCCGGAACTCTTCAGACACAAACTGTGGTCCATTGTCGGAGCAAATCTGTTCAGGCAGCCCATTCCTGGCGAATATGGTTCGTAAAACTGTGAAAGTTTTTTCCGTGGTGGTTGAGGACATTTTTATTAACTCTGGCCACTTTGAATGTGCATCCACCGCAATTAAAAACATCGAGTCCATGAAGGGACCAGCAAAATCAATGTGCACCCTTTGCCATGGAGATGAGGGCCACTCCCATGGATGCAGAGGAGCTTGTGGTGGGGCGTTTTGGACCTTCTGGCATCCTGCACAGCTCTTGGTCATCTCTTCAATTTCTCTATTGATTCCCGGCCACCACACAAACGCTCTGGCTAAGTTCTTCATTTTTACCCCACCCAGATGACCCTCATGAAGCTCATTGAGCACTCTATCCATCAACTTAGGTGGAATTACTACTCTGGATCCACACATCAAGGTTCCTCTGCACACTGACAGCTGTTCTCTTCTCGGCGAGAATGCTGGCAGCAGTGGTTCGCCATGTGCTGGCCATCCCTTCACCGTTAAATCATAGACCCGTGATAGTGTCGCGTCATTCCGTGTTTCCGTTTCTATGTTTGCATTCGTCACAGGGAGACATTCGACTATGGTCGAGTGGAATAACTCCATTGGATCCACTGCAAGGTCTTCTTCTTCCACCGTCGGCAACGGTAGGCGCGACAATCCATCAGCATTTCCATGCTGTTTAGTTCCTTTATACTCGATGTCATATTGGTGTGCCCCTAGGAAAAGGGACCATCTCTGTAGCCGTTGTGCTGTCATTATCGGTACGCCCTTCTGAGGGTTGAAAATGGAGACAAGAGGTTGATGATCGGTTAGTACAGTAAATTTTTGACCGTGCAGGTAGTGATTGAACTTCTTCACCCCCCACACTAGGCTGAGGGCCTCTCTGTCAATCTGAACGTAGTTACGCTCGGCAGAAGTTAACGAGCGTGACGCAAAAGCTATTGGCCTCTCTAAACCATCAAGGAATTTATGTGACAGTACCGCGCCAATGCCGTAGGGAGACGCATCACACGCCAGTCTGATCGGCAGTGCTGGGTTGTAGTGAGCCAATACTTCCCTTGAAGTGATTAAGTCCTTACTCTTCTGAAAAGCACGCTTACAATCATCGCTCCATTTCCATGCTACCCCCGTTCGTAGCAGGGCGTTCAGTGGGTGCAAAATTGTCGACAAATTCGGCAAAAACTTATGATAGTAATTCACCAATCCGAGGAATGACCTCAGTTGCGACACATTTTCAGGCGCTGGGGCCTTAACAACCGCTTCAATTTTGTCAGGGGACTTATGTAACCCCTTTTCATCAATCACGTGGCCACAATACGATATCTGTTTCTTAAAAAATTCGCACTTGGGGCGGTTGGCTCGCAGCCCATGTTCCCATAGTCTAGTGAGCACCTGTTCTAGGTTGTTAAGGTGTTCACTGTCATCTTCACCTGTCACAAGGATATCGTCCAAGTAACACTGAGTCCCCGGAATCCCTTGCAGGACTTGTTCCATCGCTCTTTGCCATATCGCCGGAGCCGATGCTACTCCGAATACCAATCGATGATACTGGTAAAGACCTTTGTGAGTGTTTATCGTGAGATACTTCCTAGAGGACTCTTCAACTTCCATCTGCAAGTATGCTTGTGCTAGGTCAATTTTTGTAAAACGCTTCCCTCCAGACAGTGAGGCGAAGATGTCTTCTATCCTTGGAAGAGGATATTGTACTGTGTGAAGGACAGGGTTCACCATCACCTTGAAATCCCCACAGATGCAAATCTTCCTTGGCTCTCCGGACTTATTGCTTAACGTTTTCTTCATGACAGGAACGATGGGTGTCGCCCACTCGCTCCAGTTGACCTTAGACAACAAGCCCACCTTCTCCAGATTCTCCAGCTCTGCCTCGACGGCTGGGCGAATTGCATATGGTACCGGTCTTGCTTTGAAAAACTTGGGAACTGCGTTCTCTTCTATTTTTATCGAGGCAGTTATGCCTTTAAGCGTGCCCAGCTCTTGTTGAAATACCTCTTTGGCGTTAGCTCAGATTGTTGACAATCGTCCAGGAGTGACGTCTTCATCTTTTTTACCGTCATTGCATGAATGGAATGCCAATCTAAGTTTATCTTCCTGATCCATTCCCGTCCCAATTACGGTGGTCCACCATTTGGCAGTATGTAGAGATACAATTTCCGTATTTTCTTGCCATTGTATTCGACAGGCACCCTTATTTTTCCTCTGGGGTATGCTTTTTGCCCCGTATACGTCGTCAAGATGATGGATGTCTCTCTCAAGAGTATGTGTGAAAATAACCGCTCGTAGTCTCGTCGATTCATGACGGTTAGCGCTGATCCCGTATCCAATTCCATTTTAAGTTGGGACCCTGCTTTCGTGAGGGTGACCCAAATGGTTCGGTGATCCTCTTTTGCGATTACATTGTGAAGTTTGAGACAGCTTAGTCTCCTGTTTCCGGATTCACTATCGCTCATCTGGTCTTCGGAACTACTGTCCATCATCTTTTGTACTTTCTTGCACGGTTCCTTAGCCTTTTTGTTGTCGCTGGTCTTCTTCCCAGACCTGCAAACTCGTGCAATGTGTCCAATCTTCCCGCATTGTCTGCATATTTTGTCTTTGGACCAGCAGTCCTTCTGGTCATGGTTAGTTCTGCCGCAGCAATAACATTTTGCAAATCCCCGTGTCATTTCGTGGGTGCCGTATTCCTGTGGTTTTTGTTGAATTTCTGTAGCTCCCCTGGCTGCTGCTTCATGCGATACTGCCACGCTGAAAGCCTTATCTAGCATCAGCTCTTTTTCTGAGAGTAACTTCTTCTGTGTTCCTTCACTCAGGAGTCCACAGACAAATTTGTCCCGTAGGGTATCTGCCAGTCCTGCTCCGAACTGGCAGTGCTTTGATAGCTTGCACAGTTCCGTAAGATACTCAGCATTGCTCTCATCTTTGTGCTGAGTTCTCCTGTGGAATTTAAATCTTTCTGCTATCAACAGCAGGGTTTAAGTGTTCCTGTAGGACAGCAACAATTTCGTTAAAACTCTTTGCCTTCGGTTTGGCTGGAGTAATCAGGTCCCGCAATAGGCCGTACGTTCTAGTGCCCATTAAGTTTAGCAATATCGATGCCTTTTTTCCCTCCGCTATTTCGTTTGCCTCGAAATATACCTCGACTCTTTCCACATACGTGATCCAGTCCTCTAATGTATTATCAAAAGCAGTGATACAGCCAGTCTTCGGCATCTTGCAAATCTAAAATGGCACCTCCCGCGCTTTGCCTTCTTCCACGATTTAACAAAATGGCGCCTCCCGCGCTTTGCCTTCTTCCCCGCTGTTGTTAGCGCTGCTTTCCACGGTTTCTTGCGCGTTAAATATTGATTCTTTTTCTTTTATTATTTTCCCGTCGTGGAGCGGACCCTCTGGGACATTTCCCTCCCTCTTCTTAGGTCCGAACGCTGCCCGGCTTCGAAGCACCGGCCGCGCCCTGTGTGCTCCACCCTCTCTCTTTGCTTCCCGACTCGCCCAGCCCCGTTGGAAAGCCACCCGATCGAGCTTCAGCCTGCCACAGCCCAGGAAGGATCAGAGCACTGCCTGCCACCAGCCCGATTAGCTGGGAAACCACAGACCGAGGAACCCAGCCTGGCTCTGAACAGTCTCTCCTGCAAGTTTTCAACCCGATGATTGACGGTCGACGCCCGTTTCCCGAGTTTCTTTGGACTCTTTTTTTTCTTTCTTCTGGCTCCGACCTTCAACCACGTCATCTGAGGTGCTGCCGAGTTGCAGGTAAGTTTGTTTCTTATTCGTCGCCAGTGTTAAGTCCGTGAATGATTGAGACACGGACCAGCAGGAGTGAAAACAAACAAGTCTTTACTGGTGGAAGTCAATAGTGAAAACTAACAAACAGAGGCTCTCTAGCGCCTTTTATACAGGGGTGGTCACTGCCGGTACTGCAGTCTGAGACCAGTTATTCTCTTAAAGGTACATACACAACAGAACAGATCAACCCAGTTAGGCCTAAGCGCAAGGCCATTAGTTTGTCCGCATAAATAATCGGAAACAGCTTATGAAAGCCATCAAGGCTGCACAGGCCGATTAAAATGCATTAATGACAATACAGCCCGGACATCGGGCCATTAGGTGTGATAAATGGCCATCTAATACCAGTTAGTTTAGATTGGGATAATCATTTAAAACAACCTGCCAAAAGTTAAACAATGGACTGAGCTGATTTGGCACGCAGATAAGGGCTATCCGAAGGAGTATAATTCTAGGCCCATCAGCACCAATCACTCTCTTGACTCTGGCCTCTTGTCTGGTCTTGGGCTGCTGCCGCTCGTACTCGTGCCCTGGCGTCGTGGCGGGTTCTCTTGCTCCCCGCATTGGGTTTTCAGCAGTCAAGGACATCCATACCAATCGCAGGAGAGGGGAACGAGACCCAAGTCCAAAATCACCCAGGACACCCGGGCCACGAGAGAGGGCAGTGGAAACGAGGCGAAATGAACCGAGACGAAGAATAAGGTAGAGACCCGACAAAGAGCAGAGAAGGGCAGCAGAAGACGCACTAATAAAACCCGAGCGCCTAGTTATAAGCTGGTGCTTGGAGGAAGAAAATATATGGACAGTGAGAATAAGTTGGCCGTTGACCACTGCGAATTAAGCAGGCATTAAACGCAGGTGTCCACGCCATAACGAATATTCTGGCGTTCTAAGAATGGGTAGAAAAATCTGAGCAGTAAAGACTGCCAACGCAACGTTACCGCCGACGACCGCCTGAGGGAGAAGAAGAAGAGAACCCATCGCGACGAGACGACGACGGTAGCTGAGGAGAGGAAAGGTGTGCCGCAGCAACAGCTCAAGCACCGCACCCTGAGACCACGTGGCGACGGAGCACCCCAAAGGACAGGAGACCAGACCTCAATATTTGCAATTGCTAAAACAACAGGCTTTGCTTTGCATTGGTGAGCATGAATTCCTGGCCGCTCATAGCTTAATCCAGTTAAGTATCGGGGGTGGGATAAGGATAAGGGGATTGTTAATGGCCCTGAAATTAGGATCGGGAGCTTGCCGCGCGTGCAAGCCCCCGATGTGCACTCACCCTGCGCGCCGACATCTGAAGCCCGGGCCTGCTTGCATTTCCTGTCACTGGCCCGGTTCAGATGTCGGCGCGATGTGCTTACCTGATCCAGCGGCGTAGTTAGTGCGATGTGCCGGCTGGGATCAGGTGAGCACTGTGCAGCCAATCAGGGGAGGGGAAACCTCATTCATGAGTTTGACAGTACCCATGAAAAGTATGGGCTGCCAAAACACTACTTAAACTTTAAATAAAATTTTAAAAAGCATCCCACTGATTATATTAACTATAAATAAGTTTACAAAAATATTTTAAACAATTAATCAAATTTTTGAAAAAAATAAATTTTTTAAAAATAGGGTCTAAAACTAAACTTACCTTACTGTAAATTCTTTAAAAATAATAAACCTGTGGAAAAGAAATTTCTAAATTGTACTAAAAGACCACTTACCTGTAAAACTAAGTACTTATGTCTGGTTTTTCCATGCGTAAAAACCGAATGTCTTTACACTCGGGCAACTCTGGAAAAAAAAAAAAGGAATATCACTGCGCACGCGCTGCCTGTGCAGTCGCGCACGTTCTGCCTCTTAACACCTTGGGTCAGAGGACAGGAAATGACGGTTTTCAGCGCATGCGCTGTGCATGCTGAAAACCGGCAATTCCTCCGGGCACACGCGTGAGTACCCCGTCCGTACTCACGCGTTGTGACAGGAATTACTGGGCCATTTTAGTTTGTTTTCCCTCGATGTGCCATGTGTTCCGCATTCCCTGTATAAGTATATAGTTATTTGTTTATGCCTGTAATTTTTCTACCAGTAATTTCTCATAAGACTGTTTTCATTTTCTGTTTTAATAAAATCTTGGTTTTCTTACACCAAACCACTTGTCTACTTGATTTTCTTCTGTATCGCCGCCTGCACCTAAGTCCAGTGTCTAGAACCCAGGGGCGTGGGAGCGATTCGAACTGCTCACCAACAGTCAGGGGCATAACTGACTGGGCACACGCGCCAACCCGCCACCCCCTACAAGTGGGTCGGAAATTGGTGGGGGAATTAGCTCTAGAAAGGCAGGAAAGGAGGGCTGTAGAAGAGTCTTCCTGGATGGCCGGGGAGTATCTGCAGTGCCAAGTAACAGAGGCCAAGCTCAACGAGCAAATTCTCCGGGAGGAAAACTTCCGTTTAGCAGCAAAAGCTGAAGGGCTAGAGAGCCAGTATAATGATATCAAAACCACCTACAGGGTAGTAAGAAATAGGGGTTTTGAGGATTTTAGTCACGATCAGTGCGAGGAAAAGATCAGGAAGCTACAAAGGGCTTTGGCTGGGGCTAGAGGCATGGCGTGCTTAATGGCGCCAGGTGGATCCCTGTTAGACTGGGAAGATAGGCCCCCAGCAGAAGTGTCGGTAGCAGTACAGGAGGAAGTAGCTCCACCAGTGGGCAGGGTGCAACCGGGACCTATGTGTTCATTGCGGCAACGGATGTATGGTCCGCTGGTACCCAACGATGATGAGGGCCTGCTCCAAAACGACTACGTGGTCCCGTTCATGAGCCCTCAGCTCCAAATGATGGTGGAGGGGCTGAAAAAACTTAGCATCAAAGGGGACCCCACAGTCCATTTTGCTCAGGTAGAACAGATAGGGGGCTTAAACGAGTGTAACGATGCAGAAATGCATAAGTTACTTTTATTCTCCCTAGAAGGGACACTATACCAAAGCCTGTCTGCTGCCTCTAAGGCGGGACGAGGCACTATAGTGGGGCTCAAGGAGGAAATCCTACGAGCCATGGGCCATACACAGGGGAGTCCATTTTCCCTAGTTGAGAATACCCTGCAGATGTCCGGAGAAGCGCCAATTGCGTTTGCCGACGGGCTCTGGCCCGTCTATGCTAAGGCCACGGTGAGCACACCGGACCGAGCTGGGGAGGTCCGTAATTACTGGCTAAGGACCCTGGTTGCAAAAAGCCTCCCAGGTATTCGAGACAAGGCCAATGCCTGGTTCAATGCTGAGGACCTCGCTAACACCGAGGCCGGGGTGCTTAGAAAGCTCACCATGGCTTTCAAGTCACTGGGTGGGGAGGAGGCGAAGCAACGGCATGGGGTCAGTGAGATGAAGGCCGGTAAGGGGGAAAGGAAGGAATGGCGTCAGGAAGGGCCCCACACGAGCGAGTCAAAAGCTTGTTTTCAGTGTGGACAGATGGGGCATTGGAGGCGGGAGTGTCCAACCCGGAAAGGGGTACCCAGCCGAGGAGGGCCTCCCGGGGAGAAATTCCCAAACACCGACATGAGGGAGAACAGCCAGCAGTCAGGATACGAGGTCCTCGTGGCTGCCCTCCATACGGTGATGGGCAAGGACACCAGCAGACTTGATGCTGCAGTCAGCAAGGTCATACCGTGTGCTCCAATGGGTCCCCCGTCACCCTGACTAGAACGCACTCAGCCTAAGTACCTGTGCCTGCTCATCTACGATGAGTGGGGCAGGCCCTGTGTGCGGATGGGGATGGAAACGGTCACGGGGAAGTACCTGGTGGACACCGGAGCCTCGAGCACGGTGATCCATTCCAAGGACCCGGTCAATTCACCCTGGTCCAGTAAAGTCCCCTTCAGTTTGATGGGGTTCACCAGGGATGAGCAGGTGGGAGCAGGGTCTACTCCCCTTACCATTAAGCTAGGTTCCCTCACCACTAAATGGGAGTGCATTCTCATGAAATGGGATCAGCCCGGGTGGGGAGTCCTTGGGTCCGACTTCATGTTGGCCTACAGGATCATTGTAGATTTTAGGAACCATTGCTTGTGGGGAGCGGTGGGTTCCGATAAGGTGGATGAGGTAGTGGTAATACCCAGAGATAAGGGGGGACGAGGGAGCGTCTGCAGCATGAAGCCCCGTGGTAGTTACGACCTGGAGGTTTTGGTCAGTAACACCCCGCTCCAGTACCAGGCAGAGGTGCAAAGCAATTTAGATGCTTTCACCACCCACAAGCATGACTGCGGACGGGTGATTGGGGTAGTGGTTAGAGTAGATGGGGGTCCCATGTCTAGGCCCCAAAAACAGTATAGTTTTCCCAGGGAAGCAGAGGCAGACTTGGAGATGGCACTGGGTTCCCTGGTAAAGCAGGGTGTGTTGAGGCCGATTGCCACCCATGTGAACTCTCCCCTTTGGCCGGTCAAGGAACCTGATGGGTCATGGAGAGCCGTGGTGGACTATTGGGTCCTCAACAATAATATCCCAGCCTGCGCACCCACAGTCGCGGCTGTAGCGGACCTAATTCAAAATATTCCAGCCACCGTGACCACGTTCGCGGTGCTGGATGTTTCGAATGGGTTCTGGTCGATTCCCCTTCGACGGGAAGACCAGTATAAGTTCGCCTTTACATTTAAGGGCCCAACAGTATACTTGGACATGTCTTCCCCAGGGGTTTCATAACAGCCCCTCCATCTTCCACCAGAGCATAGCTAATGCTCTGAAGAATTTTAGCCAGCACCAGCAGATCGTTCAGTATGTGGACGACATTCTCCTCTTTAGTGATAGGGAGGAGCACGGGCCACTGCTGAGCGAGCTACTGAAGTTACTTAGGGATGCGGGTTTTAAAGCCAACCCAAAGAAGGCTCAGGTTGGTCAGAAGGAAGTCAAATTTCTCAGGCTGACCGTCCGAGCAGGTGAAAGGGCAATCGATGATACCCGACGAAAGACAGTTAAGGAGCTCCCAGCCCCCATGACGGTGTCAGTTGTGAGGTCTTTTCTGGGGCTCACAGGGTACTGCCGGGATTTCATCGAGGGATATGCAGCCACAGCAGCCCCTTTACTTCGGCTCCTCTGCAAGGGAGTCAAATGGGAGTGTGATTCCAACTGCCAGGCTGCATTCACCCAGCTAAAAAGGGACCTTCAAACGGCACCTGCGTTGAGTGCGATTAACCAGGGGGAAGAGTGTAACATTTGCATACTGAATTATCATTGGCCCGCAGGCATCTGTAAGGAATACCTATTATATTCACATGTGATTGTAATGTATGTACCTTTAAGGGGGAGAACTACTTTTTACAGCTCCTGTATCCTGTAGTACCGGCAGTGACCACACCTGTATATAAACCCTGAGTAGTGATCTGTACAGTCAGTTGCAGTTTGAACCCTCATTTAGTAAACACCTGTTGATCGTTCCCTGCAGTCTTTGTCTGATTATTGAAGGACACAACATTAAGATACACGGATCTAACATTGGCGACGATGCAGATCCGAACCTACCTGCAACTCTGCATCACCTCCCAGGGATTCGCTCCTGGAGAACAGTGGAAGGAGGTCGAGTCCAGAAGCACGGGCGTCGACCACGGGCAACTGCCCAGTCATCCAGCGGAGATTTGGGCATCACAGGGGAGGCTGTCGGGAGCCAGGCTTGGCTTTCCAGTCAAGGTGGTCCAGCGAAACGGGCTGGCAACAGGTACTGCGCAGACCCTTCCCGGACAGCGGCGGCTAGAGCCGACCGAGCGGCACAGAAAAAGGCCGAGCAGCGTCGACGGGGGAGAGAGGGCAGAGCGCACAGGGCGCAGCCGGTGTTCAGGACCGAGCGGCGTCAACGGGGAGAGAGACGAGAGAGAGCAGAGCGCAGCCGGTGTTCAAGGGCCGAGCAGCGTCAACGGGGGAGAGAGGCGCGCAGGAAAATGTGAGGCGCTGCCATTACCACGAGGACCGCAGAGAGCGTCATTGGCAGCAGTGCAGGAGCAGCGCACGAAACCCACAGGGTGTCGCCATTTACCACGAGGACCGCCGAGAGCGGCGTTGGCAGCAGCACGGGAGATGCCATTTTAAGCCACAGCGGGGAAGAAAGGAAAGCGCGGGAGACACCATTTAAAGCCGCAGCGGGGAAGAAAGGAAAGCGCAGGAGACGCCATTTTAAGCCAGTCTAACCACACCCAAAAATGCCGAAGAGTGGCAGTATCACAGCGTTCGGCAATGAAGTTGAAGATTGGACGACATATGTCGAACGCATAGAAGTATACTGCAAGGCGAATGAAGTGCCAGATGACAAGAAAGAACTGGTATTGTTGAATTCAATGGGTGCAAAAACGTATGGCTTACTACGAAACCTAGTAACCCCAGAGAATCCAGTAGAAAAGGATTTTGAAAACATAGTGTCAATCCTACAGGACCACTTAAACCCCACACCGCTGCTGATTGCAGAAAGATTTAAGTTTCACATAAGGAACCAGCATAAAGATGAAAGTAATGCTGAGTATTTAACGGAACTGCGCAAGCTATCGAAACACTGCCAGTTTGGAACGGGACTAGCAGATACTTTAAGGGACAAGTTTGTGTGTGGGCTTCAAAGTGAAGGAACCCAGAAACGGCTTCTATCAGAAAAGGATCTTACGCTGGACAAGGCTTTCAGCATTGCAGTATCACACGAAGCAGCAGCACGGGCGCTGCAGAGATACAACGGAGACCGCAAGAATATGGCACAAATGAAATGTCATACGGAACAGTGAAGTGCTATCGCTGTGGCAGAACCACACACGACCATAATGATTGCTGGTTGAAGGACAAAGTGTGCAGACAGTGTGGAAAAGTAGGACACATAGCAAGAGTCTGCAGGTCGGGAAAGAAAACCAGCAGCAAGAAATCTCCACAGGAGAAGTACAAGAAGGTACATAAGGTGACGGAGAGTAGTTCAGACGAACAGAAGAGTGATACAGACTCCGGAAGCAAGGAGCTGGGTTGTCTGAAACTACATAATGTGATCAAAACGGAGGATCACCAAACTATCTGGGTCACGCTCAAGATAGCAGGAGTCCAAGTGAAAATGGAATTGGACACAGGATCAGCCCTAACAGTCATAAAGTGAAGGGACTACAAGCGGCTATTCTCACATATACCCTTGAGGGATACAAAGATTGTCTTGAAGACGTACACGGGGCAAAAAGTCTACCCCAAAGGAAAAATAAGGGTGAACGTTATATATAACGGCAAGGAAACACCAAAATTGGACCTTGCCAGATGGAGGACCACCACTACTAGGACGTGAATGGATCCGGAAGATACAGCTAGATTGGCATTCCATACAAGCACTGACTGTAGATGCCAAAAAGGATGACGACGTCACACCTGAACGACTGTCAAAAATGCTAACTGACGCACAAGAAGTGTTCCAGCAGGGACTCGGAACACTAAGAGGCATAACAGTGACGATCAAAATAGAGGAAAATGCAAGCCCAAAGTTTTTTAAGGCCAGACCGGTACCTTATGCGATCCGCCCAGCCGTCGAAGCAGAGCTGGAAGGTTTGGAACGTTCAGGAGTACTGTTCAAAGTGGACTGGAGCGAGAGGGCTACACCCATCGTTCCTGTAACGAAGAGGTCGTTGAGTAATACGCCTGAGGAACCAAAGAAGGTTCGCATCTGTGGGGACTTTAAGGTGACAGTGAACCCAGTCCTTCGCACTGTACAATATCCGCTTCCGCGGATTGAAGATATTTTCGCCTCGCTATCTGAAGGGAAACGCTTCACTAAGATTGATCTGGCCCAGGCGTACCTGCAAATGGAGGTAGAAGAAGCCTCGAAACAGTACCTCACGATCAACACTCATAAAGGTCTCTACCAAAACAACCGGCTGGTGTTCGGGGTAGCATCAGCTCCGGCTATATGGCAAAGGGCAATGCAACAAGTCCTGCAAGGGATTCCAGGGACCCAGTGTTATTTGGACGACATCCTGGTCACGGGCGAAAATGACAGTGATCACCTCGCCAACCTGGAGCAGGTGCTCACTAGATTGAAGGAATATGGGCTCCGAGCTAATCGCCACAAATGCGAGTTTTTCCAGAAGCAGATCTCGTATTGTGGCCACGTTATTCATAAAGAGGGGTTACATAAGTCCCCTGAAAAGATTGAGGCAGTAGTCAAGGCTCCAGCACTGGAAAATGTGTCACAACTGAGGTCGTTCCTCGGGCTGGTGAACTACTACCATAAGTTCTTGCCGAATTTCTCTACCGTACTACACCCACTGAACACCCTACTGCAAACCGGGGTACCAAGGAAGTGGAATGATGAATGTAAATGAGCTTTCCAGAAGAGCAAAGCATTGATCACATCAAAAGAGGTGTTGGCTCATTTCAACCCAGCACTACAAATTCGGTTGGCGTGTGATGCATCACCCTATGGCATTGGAGCGGTGCTGTCGCACAAATTCCCGGACGGCTCAGAGAGGCCAGTAGCCTTTGCGTCTCGGTCACTAACCTCAGCCGAGCGTAACTACGCCCAGATTGACAGGGAGGCCCTCAGCCTAGTGTGGGGAGTGAAAAAGTTCAATCACTATCTGCACGGGCAGAAGTTCACCTTGCTGACTGACCACCAACCACTTGTCTCCATCTTTAATCCAAAGAAGGGCGTTCCGGTGATGACTGCGCAACGGCTACAAAGATGTTCCCTTTTTCTAGGGGCGCACCAATATGAAATCGAGTATAAGGGCACGAAACAGCATGGAAATGCTGATGGGCTATCACGCCTGCCACTGCCTACTGCGGAGGAAGCACCAGCAGTGGATCCTGTCAAAATATTTTATTCGACTATAATTGAATGCTTGCCAGTAACTAACGCTGGTATAGAGAAGGAGACCCGAAATGACCCGACACTGTCTCGGGTATATGATTTGACGGTGAAGGGATGGCCAGCACATGGCGACTCACTGTTGCCAGCATTCTCATCCAGAAGAGAACAGCTGTCAGTATGCCAGGGACCTTGATGTGTGGAGCCGAGTGCTAATTCCAACCAAGTTAAGGGAGAGAGTGCTCAATGAGCTTCACGAAGGTCATCTGGGAGGGGTGAAAATGAAAAGCCTTGCTAGGGCTTAGGTGTGGTGGCCGGGGATCGATCAGCAAATCGAGGACCTGACCAAGAGCTGCTCAGGATGCCAGAAGGTCCAAAATGCACCACCACATGCCCCTCTACACCCATGGGAGTGGCCCTCATCTCCATGGCAACGGGTGCATATTGATTTTGCTGGTCCATTCATGGACTCAATGTTTTTAATAGCCGTGGATGCGCACTCGAAATGGCCTGAGGTGATCAAAATGTCCTCCACCACCACAGAGAAAACTATTGCAGTCCTACGGACCATTTTTGCCAGGAACGGCTTGCCAGAGCAGATTTGCTCTGATAACGGACCACAGTTTGTGTCCGAAGAGTTTCGAAGATTTATGAAAAGGAATGGGGTAAGGCATTACACATCCGCCCCGTATCATCCAGCCACAAATGGATTGGCTGAGAGGTTCGTACAAACCTATAAAAAAGCAGTAAAGGTCATGTGCGATGACGACATTCCACTGCAGCATAAGGTGAACAATTTCCTGTTCGCCTACAGAAATGCGACACAGGCAGTCACCAACCAGGCCCCGGCCATGATGTTCTTTAACTGAAGGTTGAGATCTCGTCTGGATTTGCTCAGACCAAATGTACGAAGAGATGTTGAGAGTAAGCAATTCCAGGACATCAATGAGAAGCCGACAAGGAGCTTCAATGTAGGGCAACCAGTCTTGGCCCACAACTACCGAACAGAGAAATGGCAACCAGGAACGATATGCACACGGCAGGGGCCATTAATGTACACAGTGGATGTTGGGGAGAACATTGTGAGACGCCATGCTGACCAGATCCTAGAATCACAGGAACGAGTCAACACCATGTCTCGGCCATACGTACCTGGTGAGGAACCCGACGTACAGGTCGCATCTACCTCAGAAACAATAGCATTGGAAGCTGATGAATCAACTGACGACAGGGTGTTAGAATCGCCTCCGCACCAAGAGCGAGACACTCGGGAAAGGCGTTATCCAGAAAGAATCAGGAAGCCTCCCCAAAGACTAAATTTATAAATAGACTATTTTCAGTTAATGTTGCATGTTAAAAGTGTTAATTGTAATTAGTTGATATTTAATTGTTAAATGAGTGTTATGGTACTGTTAATCTAAAAGGGGAGGAATTGTAATGTATTTACCTTTAAGGGGGAGAACTACTTTTTACAGCTCCTGTATCCTGTAGTACCGGCAGTGACCACACCTGTATATAAACCCTGAGTAGTGATCTGTACAGTCAGTTGCAGTTTGAACCCTCATTCAGTAAACACCTGTTGATCGTTCCCTGCAGTCTTTGTCTGATTATTGAAGGACACAACATTAAGATACACGGATCTAACATAAGAACATAAGAACATAAGAAATAGGAGCAGGAGTAGGCCAATCGGCCCCTCGAGCCTGCTCCACCATTCAATAAGATCATGGCTGAACTTCTATCACTCTGCATCCACCCGAACCCATGTAATCTCCCGGGGAGGCGAAAAACCAGTTAAAGACCCAATGGCCAATTTGGGAGAAAAAAATCTGGGAAATTCCTCTCCGACCCATCTAGGCGATCGAAATTCTTCCAGGAGATCACTCTGTCCCTATATTTTCTACAGTACTTACCTTCTGTAAAGGCGATCACCACCCCAGCCAGGAACAGGAATAAAACCATCTCGTGAAATCTAACACAGAATTAGAACACAGTAGGAGCAGAACCAGGCTACACAGCCCCTGGGCCCACTCCACTACCCACAGGGCCATGACCATTCCGAACCTAGACTCATGTCCAATTTCCTGCCCGCTCCCCGTAACCCTTAATTCCCTTTACTTCTAGGAAACTATCTATTTCTGTTTTAAATTTATTTAATGATGTAGCTTCCACAGCTTTCTGGGGCAGCAAATTCCTCAAACCTACCACCCTCTGAGTGAAGGAGTTTCTCCTCATCTCAGTTTTGAAAGAGCAGCCCCTTATTTTAAGATTATGCCCCCTAGTTCTAGTTTCACCCATCATTGGGAACATCCTCACCGCATCCACCCGATCAAGCCCCTTCACAATCTTATATGTTTCAATAAGATCGCCTCTCATTCTTCTGAACTCCAATGAGTAGAGTCCCAATCTACTCAACCTCTCCTCATATGCCCACCCCCTCATCCCCGGGATTAACCGAGTGAACCTTCTTTGTACTGACTCAAGAGCAAGTATGTCTTTTCTTAAGTATGGACACCAAAACTGTATGCAGTATTCCAGGTGCGGTCTCACCAATACCTTGTACAACTGCAGCAATACCTCCCTGTTTTTATATTCCATCCCCCTAGCAATAAAAGCCAACATTCCATTGGCCTTCTTGATCACTTGCTGCACCTGCATACTAACTTTTTGAGTTTCGTGCACCAGGACCCCCAGATCCCTTTGTACTACAGTACTTTCCAGTTTCTTGCCATTAAGATAATGGGCCAGAAATTGCTGAACGGGGCTTGCAGCCCCGTTTTTGCACTTACCCCGCGCTCCTGCCGATCAGCTCCAGGGACGCCTGCACTTGCTGAAACAGAAAGAAGAATCCCGGGCAGCGTATGACGTCACGCCGCCCAGGAGTGCAGCCAGCGCGAAGCCAGGAGCATGCAGTGCAAGTGAGACACGCCCCTTGAGGTCTCAGTTTCACTGGACACGCCCCCAATGTTTCTGTCAAGCTGCTAAGCATTTTTACATGCAAAGCAGCAGTTTAAATAGGTTTTTGGAAGTTTTTTGAAGATTTTGGTAACTTTTATAAACTTTTTAAAATGTTTACATTATTTTGAGTAATCTGAAGTCGTTTTAAAGAGAATTAAAGCAATTTAAAGACTTTTAAAAGCCCTAAAAGAATTTTTTTAATTCCATTTATTTATTTAGCAATGTCGTCGTCATACGTGTCTTCACACTGTTCCCTTTGGGGAACTGTATGAAGTGGTGGAAGGATTTATGGCCATGATTAACGCTCATTCCGTGACCGTAACCATCTTTGAACCAGCCATTAGGGCGGTTAGTCCTATGGCGGGAGGGTTTTACGGGCTCCCACAAGCTATACAAGGAGGGGGGGCCACCCACACCCACGGACGCAAATATCCCACTGGATGTCAACCCAGAATTTAGAGCCGGAGCTCCGACTCCACTTGCCGGGACTGTCTGGAGCGGGGTTCGAAAACCTACCCTAATCTGGCCCAGCGGCGGGGATCCTACCGCTATGACAAAGGCCCAGTCCGATTAGCAACGTGAAATGGCAGCATAGGGCTCCAGTCACGGGGAGGGAAAAGGCGCAGGAAACGTATGGGTGTTACCTTTTGTGCGGAGTGGGCCTTTTGCGTAGCAGTAAGCATCCCCGCCGCTGGGCCAGAAGGAGTAGGGTTTTGAACCCCACTCCAGACAGTCCCGGCAAGTGGAGTCAGAGCTCCAACTTTAAATTCTGGGTGGACATCCAGCGGGATACTTGCGTCCGTGGGTGTTGGTGGCCCCCCCCCCCCCTCAGATGGGTTGTGGGAGCCCGTAAAACCCTCCTGCCATAGGACTAACCACCCTAATGGCTGGTTCAAAGATGGTTACGGTCACGGAATGAGCGTTAATCACGGCCATAAATCCTTCCACCACTTCATACAGTTCCCCAAAGGGAACAGTGTGAGGATACGTACGATGATGACCTCTTGCGCAATGCACCTCCTTGGACCCTCAGTCGCAGATGCGAGGGGGCAAGTCGTGCAATTGTTAAATTTTTCATTTTATTGACATGTAAAATGTTGGCCCAGTAATTCCCTTCCAAATGCGCGAGTACGGTCGGGGTACTTACGCATCTGGCTGGATGAAATGCCGGTTTTCAGCATGCACAGTGCATGTGGGGAAAACCGGCATTTCCTGTCCTCTGAACGAAGGGGTTCAGAGGCAGAACGCATGCGACTGCACAGGCAGCGCGTGCGCAGTATAATTCGCCGCTTTCATTAATGCTTTCAGTGAGGTCAAGTCATTACAACTTACACATGAAAAAAGCATGGGTACAGTTGCTCCAGAGGCTGCGGAGGAAGATATTTATTATCATGGAGCTTCTGAAAGTATGTATGTCTGTATATATTCCTTTGCGTGTTATGTATATATTCCTTTACTTATGTGTATGAATGTATTATTTAATTATGACTTTCAGAGAAAGTAACTTATTGGAAAATCATAATTAAAAACATACATTCATACACATTAGTAAAGGAATATAAAACATACATACATATACGTAAAGGAATATATGTGGACATACATACATAACTCATTCTCACATTCCATTCACACAGCCACAATTGCTCCTTCTACCTACCGTTCTGAAAACCCTTTAAAAAAAAAAAAATTTTTAACTTTAAAACTTACTTAAAATTTCTTAAAATAACTTCCCTCCCTTTCCCAAACAAAAATATTGCATTTCAGAAGTGATAAAATATATCTTCCTCCGCAGCCAATGAACAACTTTACATTTGCTTTTTTCAAGTGTAACTTCTAAGGACTTACCCTCACTGAATCCATCATTGAAATCCACAAAGTTCACTGCGCAAGCGCTGCCTGTGCAGTCGCATGCGCTGTGAATAGACCTCGGGTCTGGAAATGCCGGCGTTCCCCGCATGCGCTGTTCCTGCTGAACGCTGGCATTTCCAACGGCCAGATGCGTGAGTACCCCGACCGTACTCACGCTTCTGGCCGCGAATTTCTGGCCCAATAACTTGCTCTATGATTTTTCCTGCCAAAGTGCATAACCTCACACTTTCCAGTATTGTATTCCATCTGCCAAATCTCTGCCCACTTACTTAGCCTGTCTATGTCCCTTTGCAGGTTTTTTATGTCCTCCTCACTCACTACTTTCCATCCCATCTTTGTATCATCTGCAAACTTTGATATGTTACACTCGGTCCCCTCCTCGTTAATATAGATTGTAAAGAGTTGGGGACCCAGCACTGACCCCTGCGGGACACCACTAGTTACTGGTTGCCAATCTGAGAACGAACCATTTATCCCAACTCTCTGCTTTCTGTTAGAGAGCCAATCCTCCACCCACGCCAGAATATTACCCCCAATCCCGTGATTTTTTATCTTGAGCAATAATCTTTTGTGTGGCTCCTTGTCAAATGCCTTTTGGAAGTCTAAATATACTACGTCCACTGGTTCCCCTTTATCCACCCTGTATGTTACTTCCTCAAAAAACTCCAGCAAATTTGTCAAACATGACTTCCCCTTCATGAAACCATGCTGAGTTTGTCCTATTAAATTATGTTTATCCAAATGTCCCGTTACTGTCTCCTTAATAATGGACTCTAACATTTTACCAACCACAGATGTTAGGCTAACAGGTCTATAGTTTCCAGCCTTCTGCCTACTACCCTTTTTAAATAAGGGTATTACATTAGCAGTTTTCCAATCTGCCGGGACCTTTGCTGAGTCCAGTGAGTTTTAGAAAATTATTACCAATGCATCCACAATCCCTACCGTTACTTCCCTCAAGACCCTAGGATGCAAGCCATCAGGTCCAGGGGATTTATCCGCCGTGAGTCCCATTATTTTACCAAGTACCACTTCCTTAGTGATTTTAATCGTATTTAGTTCCTCCCCCCCTAGAGCCCCCTGTTTGTCCAGTGTTGGGATATTCTTAGTGTCCTCTACTGTAAAGACTGATACAAAATAATTGTTCAGTGTTTTTGCCATCTCCCTGTTTCCCACCATTAATTTCCCAGTCTCATCCTCTAAGGGACCAACATTTACTTTAGCCACCCTTTTTCTTTTGAAATAACGATAGAAACTTTTACTGTCTGTTTTTATATTTTTTGCTAATTTACTTTCATAATCTATCTTCCCTTTCTTAATCAATCTTTTAGTTATTTTTTGCTGTCTTTTAAAGACTTCCCAATCTTCCATCCTCCCACTAGATTTGGCTACCTTATATGCCCTTGTTTTTCACAGAATCACAGAAATCACAGAAACCACACAGTGCAGATAGAGGCCATTTCGGCCCATCGAGCCTGCACCGACACATATCCCACCCGGTCCCCGTAACCCCTACACCAACACATATCCCACCCTATCCCCGTAACCCCACGTATTTAATCCCTCTAACACTAAGGGTCAATTTATCATAGCCAATCAACCTAACCCGCACATCTTTGGACTGTGGGAGGAAACCGGAGCACCCGGAGTAAACCCACGCAAACACGGGGAGAATGTGCAAACTCCACACAGACAGTCGCCCGAGGCTGGATTCGAACCCGGGTCCCTGGTGCTGTGAGGCAACAGTGCTAACCACTATGCCACCGTGCTGCCCATTAGTCGGGTTTTTAGTCGGATACTATCCTTAATTACTTTACTTAGCCACGGATGGCTATGTTTTCTTTTACACCCTTTTTTCCTCAGTGGAATATATATTTTTTGGAAGTTGTAAAATAACTCCTTAAATGTACACCACTGATCATGTACCATCTTACCCTTTAATCTATTTTCCCAGTCCACTCTAATCAATTCCGCTCTCATACCTTCATAGTCTCCTTTATTCAAGCTCAGCACGCTTGTTTGAGATCCAACCTTCTCACCCTCCAATTGAATATGGAACTCAACCATGTTATGGTCACTCATTCCAAGGGGATCCTTTACTAGGACATTTTTAATTAATCCTGTCTCATTACACAGGACCAAATCTAAGGTTGCTTGCCCCCTGGTCGGTTCAGTTACATACTGCTCAAGAAACCCATCCCTAATACACTCAATGAACTCATCCTCAAGGCTGCTCTGCCCAATTTGATTTGTCCAGTTAATATGATAATTAAAATCCCCCATAATTATAGCTGTTCCCTTATTACAAGCCTCAACTATTTCCTGATTAATACTCCGTCCAACAGAATTGCAACTGTTCGGAGGCCTATAGACTACACCTACTAGTGTTTTTTCCCCTTATTATTCCTTATCTCCACCCAAACTGTTTCACTATCCTGCTCCTTTGACCCAATATCATTTCTCTGTATTATAGTGATTCCTTCCTTTATCAACATAGCCACCCCACCTCCTCTCCCTTCCTGCCTGTCCTTCCTGATTGTTAAATAACCTGGTATGTTTAATTCCCAGTCATGGTCACCCTGCAGCCATGTTTCTGTAATGGCCACAAGATCATACCCATATGTCGTTATTTGTGCCGTTAACTCATTCATTTTGTTACGAATGCTACGTGCATTCAGATAAAGAACTTTCAAATATGTTTTGTAACACTTAGTTCCTGTTTTTTCCCTTTTTAGTACTTTACTTTTTACTCCATACCTTCTGTCCCTTCCTGACACATTCTGTTTTTTAATTCCCCCACTGCTACCTAAGTCTATGACCTTCTCTGTTGTCATTCCTATTATTTGCTCTCTAGAAACCTCCCCCCCACTAATTAGTTTAAAGCCCTCTCTACAGCCCTAGTTATATGATTCACCAGGACTCTAGTCCCAGCACTGGCCAAGTGGAGTCCGTCCCAACGGAACAGCTCCCTCCTGTCCCAGTACTGGTGCCAGTGTCCCAAGAAGCAAAACCCATTTCTCCCACACCAGTCTTTGAGCCACGCATTTAACTCTTTAATTTTATTTATCCTAGCCAAATTCGCTCGTGGCTCAGGTAATAACCCAGAGATTATTACCCTTGAGGTTCTGTTTTTTAATTTGACCCCTAGCTGCTCATACTTCTTTAACAGAACCATCTTCCTTGTCCTATCTACGTCGTTTGTACCAACATGGACCACGACAACTGGATCCTCCCCCTCCCACTGCAAGTTTCTTTCCAGCCCAGAAGAGATGTCCTTAACCCTGGCACCAGGCAGGCAACACAGCCTTCGGGACTCCCGCTCTTGACTGCAGAGAACCCTATCTATCCCCCTAATGATACTATCCCCTACCACTACAACATTTCTTTTTACTCCCTCCACTTGAATGGCCCCCTGTACCACGGTGCTGTGGCCAGGTTGCTCATCCTCCCTGCAGTCCCCGCTCCCGCCCTCACAGGGAGTAAGAACCTCGATCCTGCTGGACAAGAACAAGGGCTGCGTCTCCTTCAACACTACATCCTGGATCCCTGTACCTTCCTCACTCGTAGTCACACCGTCCTGTCCCTGACCACAGACTACATCTGCAGTAATTAACTTCATAGGTGTGACCATCTCCTGAAACATAGAGTCCAGGAACTTCTCCCCCTCCCTGATGTGTCGCAGTGTCTGAAGCTCGGTCTCAAGCTCCATAACATGGAACTTGAGTTCCGCCAGCAGCAAACACTTGTCGCAGATGTAATCACCGTGAGCCTCAATGGGGACCACCGGCTCCCACATCTCGCAACAGTAACACATCACCTGCTCCATTCTATATAATTAATTAAATTTCTTATTATTAGTTATGAAGACCCTGCCTGGATATAGATGATAATGTCACACCACTATTCAAAGGACTTACCAACTTTAAGGTATAAAAGAGAAGAGAAGGAAGAAAACCAACCAACCAGCTGATCACCAACCTCCTCCTTGAATACTGTCTGTGGGGCCTGTTTGGTTGACTCGTTTCGCTGCTCCGCCTCCGCAGTGCTGTCTAAGCCTGGGAGTGTGGGGAAAAACAGAGCAAAAAACACACCCTCACCTCCCACTTGCCCGAACTCTCCCACTTAGCAAAACTCCAGCACCACTCAATGCACAAAGCACTCCGTGCACTGCACTAGCCCCTCCCCTTTTATACCTGGATTCTACTTCCAGTTTAAACTGCCCAAGAGTTTAAAAAACCCTTAAAAAATTAAACTTACTTCAAATAATTGACTTCTTAACAAACTAAAATTCACAAAATACACTTAAATGATTTTTCTCCCACTTAGCAAAACTCCAGCACCACTCAATGCACAAAGCACTCCGTGCACTGCACTAGCCCCTCCCCTTTTATACCCGGATTCTACTTCCGGTTTAAACTGCCCAAGAGTTTAATAAACCCTTAAAAAATTAAACTTACTTCAAATAATTGACTTCTTAACACACTAAAATTCACAAAATACACTTAAATGATTTTTCTCCCACTTAGCAAAACTCCAGCACCACTCAATGCACAAAGCAGTGATCACATGCTGAGTTGTCAATGGCCTGCAGGCATCTGTAAGGGCTGCTATTGTTTAGAAGACCCAGGGGGTCTTGACTCCATCTTGTCCACACGGTTCTGTACTGCTGTGAGTCAGATCAGACCTGATGCTTCATTAAAAGAGTTTAAACTGTAATACTCCATTGTCCTGCAATTTATTACTTTTATACAAAGTGTGCAAAACAAGACATGGTGTCAGAACAGGGATTTGAAATGGACATCGTTGGAGCTCCCTTACCCCGAATGAATTGGGAATCTTTGAACTTACATAGAGAATGGTGCAAGTTCAAGCAACACGTGGAATTGATGTTTTCGGGTCCGTTGAAAAGCAAAGGGGAGGAAGAAAGATGCAGCTATCTACTCCTGTGGATCGGAGAAAAAGGGAGAGACATTTTTAACACATGGGCCTAGAAATTGGGTATAGCCCCGCTTGAGGCGTTAGAAATGGCGCTACGCAAAGTTTATAGCCAGACGAAACTTTTCGCCGCCTGGCGCGATATTGGGTTGCATCTCCCCCAAAGGTGATTGAGGCGCGAATTCAGATGTTGCACGGGCCTCCGAAGGCGCAAAACTTCCGGCGCTACCCAATATCGGCACGGATGGGCGCAGCGCAGGTGATCTCAATTACCGATAACCACGAGACTTCCAGGCGCTGGCCGGCTCTTAAATGGGTCGGTCAGTCAGCCTCAGCTTCCACACTCATCGCCCTGTAGGCCTCACAATCGGCGTACGCCCTTCTCTGGCGCAAAAAACTTGGTCAAGATGGAGAAGGTGAGACAGAGAGCAGAGCGCTTCAGCACTGAGGCTCTGGAGCAGTTGGTGGCCACAGCGGAGCGCCGTCGAGATGTTCTCTATCCTGACAATGGCAGGAGGCCGAATCAAAAGGACTACCGCCGAGCTTGGAGGGATGTTTGTCAGAGGGTCAACTCCAGCAGCATGGCGACCAGGAGCCCTGTTCAGTGCAGGAAGAAATTCAACAACCTCACTCGGGTCGTGAGGGTGAGTGGTGTTTATGCAAACTTCTGATTCCCTCCATCTGCACCTGACTTCATGGCTACAGGGTGCGCGATGCCCCAATGGCCATGTGTCAGCAAGCACCCATGGCCCTTTCTGGGCACACACATGCACATTTGACTCAAGGCGTCATGTAAGGGCTCTTGCACCATGGGGGCATGAGATGATCACTCAGGGCGCCGTGTAAGGGCTCTTGCACCATGGGGGGCATGAGATGATCACTCATGGCGTCATGTAACAGAACTTTCCCTTCTTTCCCCTGCAGTCCAAGCTGGCGACGATTCGCAAGGAGCAGCTTCGAACCAGTGGAGGACCTCCACAAGTGGTCACTCTGACGGATCTCGAGGAAAGAGTGCACCAGATTCTTGGAGGACGTCTGAGTGGTCCTGTTACCACTGCAGCTGCCGACCCCATTGTCGACAGCGCTGGTAAGGTTCTCACCTTTTTCAGCTGTCTCCTTCCACTTGGTCTCCCCGCCAGCTTGCTTTCTCACAGTGGAGCCATGTCATAGCCTTGCCGCAATCTGGCATGCCTTGCTGCCAACCTGTCCTTTTGCTAAAGCCACTCTTCCACTTCCCTGCTTTCAGATGCTGCATCACCAGCTCGGGATCCGGCCCCTGAAGCTGCCATTGCCAGTGCCTCCGGAGGCGAGGATCAGGAGGAAGCTGCACCATCCGTTCCAGCCGCAGGGGAGCCAACACATCTGCAGACTGGGGATAGTAGCTCCCTGGAGGGGAGGGGGGGTGGCTCTGATGAGGAACCAGTTGCCGGAACAAGCGGCCTGTATCAACGCGAGGGGGGTAGGCAAGTTCGGGCACCGGCTCCCCGGAGGGCGAGGCAGGGAGCGATGACTGCTGCACAGAGTGCAGAGGAGGTGCGTAGCCTGGCCGAAATGAGCACCCAGGCCCGGCTCAGGCACACTGAGCTTATGGCTGCAGTGGGGAGGATGCCTCAGTTGATAGAAACACTGGCAAAGAGTGTGCTGGACTTTGGCGCTGCAATGGAGAGGACTGTCCAGGGCTTCAGGGCAGCAATGGAGAGGACTGTCCAGGGCTTCGAGGCCGCTATGGAAAGGACTGTTCAGAGCTTCAGTCAATCCCTGGAAAGGTCTGTCCAGGGCTTGTCCGAGGCAGTGGAATGGACTGCTCCGGCCTTGTCCGAAGCAATGGAGAGAACTGTCCAGGGCTTCTCCGAAGCACTGGCACCTGCCACACAGGTCCTCACTGCTGCCACGCAGTCACTTGCTGGCCTCGTCCAGACCCAGATTGAGGCAACGCGAACTCTCACTGCTGCCACCCTATCTGCATCAGCTAGGATCACCCCGGGCCCTTCCAGTACCACACGAGGCAGGAATCAGTGGAGCAGTCGCTTGTGGCGGTAGAGCCGAACCGGTCCCCTCCAAGAGCCAGTGTGTCATCCGACCATGGTGCAGGTGTCCTCTCTCGGCAGGTGACCATTGCTCATGCCACCGCTGGAACGTCTGTAGTGCAGCTGCCACCACCTGCAGTTCACACTGCTTCCAGCCATGGCCAGATCAAGCAGCCAGCCTCCGCACCCTCCAAGCCCAGAGGTCGTCCAGGCCATCCCTCAGGGACAGTCACCAGGCGTCCCCCATCCTTGACGCCGCCACTGGGGTTCAACTACGGAGGAGCAGCAGGGAGGGAAGGGGCCGATCGCGAAAGAGAAGTCGGTCTCCATCAAGGGGCCAGCAGTAGAGGGAGGTGCTGAGACGTTTCTTTCCCCAAATTCAAGGACGCCCTCACCTGTTCTGATTGTTGCTGATGGTTTGTTTAGTTTTGCGGCTTTGCCAGAGAGTTAACTGTTATTTTGTTAGTTATGGTTTCTGTTGACATGCCTTTATTATGCTGGAAGGAAGCACTTTTTTGAAAATAAATAATTTTTTAAATTTAAAATGGTACTCGTAACTATTTACACTCATGGTGGCCTTCATAGGCTTTGAACGATCAGAAGTGCGCAGGACGAATGAGACCCATCATTCCGTCAGAGGGTCCTCGAACCGAGTCCTTATGAGCCTCTGACGGATGGCCCTTCCATTTTCAGGAGCCCTCCCATCTTCTTCCTCCTCCTCCTCCTCATCCGCATGCTCCTCCTCCTCCTCCTCGTCCGCCTGCTCTTCCTCCTCCTCCTCCTCCTCCTCGTCCGCCTACTCTGCTGGACCTTGAGGGGCAGCTGGCATTGGGTTCGTCGAATGGCCAAGTTGTGGAGCATGCAGCAGACGACGATGATGCGACCCACTTGCTCCAGCGAGTACTGCAGGGCTCCCCCCGAATAGTCTAGACAGCGGAAACGCTGTTTGAGCACACCAATAGTGTGCTCCACAATGTTCCTGGTCGCCTGATGGCTGCTATTGTAAAGCTCTTCTGCCGGGGTGGCGGGCAAATGGAGTGGGGTCATGAGCCATGGGCAGAAAGGATAGCCCTTGTCACCCAGAAGCCAGCCTCGTGGGTGAGCCGGCCCCTCAAAAAGGTCAGAAACTGAGGTCTGCCGCAGGATGAATGCATCATGGCTGCTCCAAGGGAATTGTGCGTTGACTGCCATGATCATCTGGCGGTGGTCACAGACCATCTGGACATTGAGGGAGTGGAACCCCTTGTGGTTGCGGAACTCCTCAGGATTCAGTAATGGCGCCCACAAAGCCACGTGTGTGCAATCAATGGCCCCCTGCACCATGGGGAAGTCCGCAATAGCAGCAAAGCCCTGCGCACGTTCCGCCTGCTTCTCCAGGGTCAGGGGGAAGTTGATGAATTGACGCCTTCGTCTATAAAGGGCAGCTGTCACTTGCCGGATGCAACAATGCACTGCAAATTGAGATATATTCGCTATGTCCCCAGTGGCTGGCTGAAAGGATCCGGTGGCATAAAAGTTCAGGGCAACAGTCACTTTGACGGCCACCGACAGAGAGGTCCTGCACCGTAGACGCGGCTGCAGATCCTCAGCAAGCAGGTGGCACAGCTCAGTCACAACCTCCTTACCAAATCGGAGCCTTTGCAGACACTGCTCCTCCGACATGGTAAGGTATGACACCTGCTGCCTGAAAACCCTCGCAACGTATCTTCGGAGTGGCCGACCTCCATTGCCCCTCCTCCTTCTGGCCAATCCCGACCCTCTCTCCCGCCATCTCTGTGCCCCTTCAAAGTGTCCGACATGAGGAGGTTCCCCTCCAAAGCAGCTCCCATTGCTATGCCAGACGGGCAACACGCTGTAATGTCTAGCGCTCCAACTGCTCCGAACAGGGCTGAAGGTCCCAAGTATTCGAAGGCTAAATCCGATAAATCCTGTGCAACAGTAGCTCACCAACTCTCTCCAGCAACGATCAGATGAACAGGCCAAGTGGCTGCAGCTTTTATACTAGAGCTGTCCCCTTTAAACAGCGCCCCCCGACTCCGAGAAGGGCCTGGGAACGTTCCTTCAAACTGTCATTAATAGCGCCAGGCAGAAAGGTTCCGGGCGCCACCGAATATCCGGTCAGGGGCGCCAAAAGGGCGTTGCACACTGAAATGACGTCATGATCTGCCTGCGCAAGCGGGCGTGCGCTAACAGTTAGCGCAGGCGCTAAATGGATACTCAATATGGGAGTTGTTGCTATCCTCATTGTGCCTGCCCGAACATTGGGTAGTGCCCCAAATCTTGGGCTCATTAGGCGCTAATCGCTGGCGCAACCAACTGAATTTCTAGGCCATGGTCTCTCACCGCGGATGAAGCAAAGGTACTGAAAAGTTATTTTGACCATTTTGAAGCATATGTGATGCCCAAGACAAATACGATATTCGCTAGGTACAAGTTTCAGGAGAAAGTACAAGGAGCTAGTGAGTCGTTTGAACAGTTCGTGACTGAGTTAAAACTGCTGGTAAAAGACTGTGCATATGCAGATAAAGATGAGATGGTCAGAGACCGCATCGTGTTTGGAATACATTCAGCTAAAGTGAGAGAGAAACTTCTGAATGTTGGGTCCGGGCTAACGCTGGACAAAGCTGTAGACATAGCTAGATCGCACGAGATAGCCCAAGCACAGTTGAAAACCATAACCGGCGCCACGAGCAGCTCGAGTGAACAGACAGTGCATGCAGTTAATAGATACACACCAAAGAACACTGCCCAGAGAGCATGTTTCAGAACAGAAAGAACAGTGAGAGTTCTAAAAATGGGCGACACAGACATAAAACGCTTCAAAAACTGTGGATATTGTGGAAACAACTGGCATGGAGAAAAGGAGTACTGCCCTGCCAAAGGAAGGCAATGTACTAAATGTGGTAAACGGAACCACTTTGCTAAAGTTTGCAGGACTGTTTTCAGAAAAACAGTACACACAGTAAGTGACAGCCAAATGCCTGATAGAGAGCCAAATGCAGAGGAACTGTTTATTGATTCTGTGTCACAGAAAAAACAGATTTCAGAGACTGAGCAAGCTTTTGCCGATATTGAGATAGGAAAACAGGGCAAAGAGCTTAATTTTAAACTAGACACTGGATCTCACGTTAACATAATTCCTCTGAGTGAGTATCACAGATTGAAGGATGAGTGTGAGCTACAGCCCACCTCACACAGACTGACCGGCTATGGGGGTGAGCAGCTCAATGTAAAAGGCACATGCGTGATGAAATGCAAGTACAAAGAAAGCGACATGATGTTAGATTTTTACATTGTTGACACTCAGGCACCTCCAGTGCTAGGTCTAAAGGCATGTTTAGACATGGACCTCGTCAAGCTAGTGCTATCATTGATAGCACCAGTTGATAAGCAGACAGTCATGGAGGAGTTTGCTGTCGTTTTCAAAGGAATCGGACTATTCCCAGGTGAATGCACTATTCACCTTGACCCAGCAGCAACCCGTGTGGTTTGCCCACCGAGAAGGATACCCCTTGCTCTACATAGTCACCTGAAGGAGGAGCTGCAGAGCATGGAGAATACAGAAATCATCGTCCGGGAAACAGAACCGACAGAGTGGGTCAACGCGTTAGTAGTGGTTGAGAAACCACGTACAGGCAAGCTTAGAGTCTGTCTCGACCCCAGAGATTTGAACAAGGCTATCAAACGCCCTCACTACCCTCTACCAACGCTAGATGACATCACACCCAAGCTAGTGGGAGCACGTTACTTCAGATAAATGGTTCATTCTCAGATTGGCAACCAGTAACTAGTGGTGTTCCGCAGGGGTCAGTGCTGGGTCCCCAACTCTTTACAATCTACATTAACGATTTGGAGGAGGGGACCGAGTGTAACATATCAAAGTTTGCAGATGATACAAAGATGGGACGGAAAGTAGTGAGTGAGGAGGACATAAAAAACCTGCAAAGGGACATAGACAGGCTAAGTAAGTGGGCAGAGATTTGGCAGATGGAATACAATACTGGAAAGTGTGAGGTTATGCACTTTGGCAGGAAAAATCATAGAGCAAGTTATTATCTTAATGGCAAGAAACTGGAAAGTACTGTAGTACAAAGGGATCTGGGGGTCCTGGTGCACGAAACTCAAAAAGTTAGTATGCAGGTGCAGCAAGTGATCAAGAAGGCCAATGGAATGTTGGCTTTTATTGCTAGGGGGTTGGAATATAAAAACAGGGAGGTATTGCTGCAGTTGTACAAGGTATTGGTGAGACCGCACCTGGAATACTGCATACAGTTTTGGTGTCCATACTTAAGAAAAGACATACTTGCTCTCGAGTCAGTACAAAGAAGGTTCACTCGGTTAATCCCGGGGATGAGGGGGTGGTCATATGAGGAGAGGCTGAGTAGATTGGGACTCTACTCATTGGAGTTCAGAAGAATGAGAGGCGATCTTATTGAAACATATAAGATTGTGAAGGGGCTTGATCGGGTGGATGCGGTGAGGATGTTCCCAATGATGGGTGAAACTAGAACTAGGGGGCATAATCTTAAAATAAGGGGCTGCTCATTCAAAACTGAGATGAGGAGAAACTTCTTCACTCAGAGGGTGGTAGGTTTGTGGAATTTGCTGCCCCAGAAAGCTGTGGAAGCTACATCATTAAATAAATTTAAAACAGAAATAGATAGTTTCCTAGAAGTAAAGGGAATAAAGGGTTACGGGGAGCGGGCAGGAAATTGGACATGAGTCTGGGTTCGGAATGGTCATGGCCCTGTGGGTAGTGGAGCGGGCCCAGGGGCCGTGTAGCCTTGTTCTGCTCCTACTGTGTTCTAATTCTGTTAGATTTCAGGAGATGGTTTTATTCCTGTTCCTGGCTGGGGTGGAGATCGCCTTTACAGAAGGTAAGTACTGTAGAAAATATAGGGACAGCGTGATCTCCTGGAAGAATTTCGATCGCCTAGATGGGTCGGAGAGGAATTTCCCAGATTTTTTTCTCCCAAATTGGCCATTGGGTCTTTATCTGGTTTTTCGCCTCTCCCGGGAGATCACATGGGTTCGGGTGGATGCAGAGTGATAGAAGATTTGAGGTTAGGATCAGATCAGCCATGATCTTATTGAATGGTGGAGCAGGCTTGAGGGGCCGATTGGCCTACTCCTGTTCCTATTTCTTATGTTCTTATGTTCTTATGTAATGGACGCACGATCAGGATACTGGAATATCAAGCTCACGGAAGAGTCATCTAAGCTAACAACGTTCAACACACCATTTGGGCGCTACCGATTTCTGCATTTACCATTTGGTCTTATCTCAGCTCAGGATGAATTCCAGCGGAAGATCGACGAAACCTATGAAGGCCTCGATGGAGTAGTTGCAATCGTAGATGACATCCTCATCTATGGCAGGAATAGAGAGGAACATGAGAGGAACCTCTGTGCGATGCTACAAAGATCACGGGGGAAAGGTATCCAGCTCAACCCCAAGAAAAGTATAATCGGATCCACCGAGATCAGTTATTTCGGGCATCACCTCTCAACTGATGGCATTAAGCCGGATCCAGAGAAAATCTCCGCCAACAAGATGGAGCCGCCGAAGAACTGTGCAGAGCTAGAGACAGTACTAGGCATGGTTAACTATTTAGCCAAGTTTGCCCCGAGCCTCTCCGAAATCAACGCACCCAAGCGTCAGTTGCTCAAACAATCCAATGAGTTCCTGTGGGACAAACAACATGACACAGCATTTCAGAAAATGAAAGATCTAATCACCAGAGAACCAGGACCAGTTCTTGCCTACTTCGACCCCAACAAAGAGCTCAGACTACAAGTGGACGCGTCAAAGTACAGACTAGGCGCAGTATTACTGCAAGAAGGAAAGCCCATCGGCTACGCTTCCAGATCTCTCACAGACAGTGAAATCAACTATGCTCAAATCGAGAAAGAGCTATATGCAATTCTGTTTGGATGTAAGCATTTCCACCAATACGTCTGTGGCCGACAAGTCATTGTGGAATCCGACCACAAGCCCCTCGAGTCAATCATGAGGAAACCACTAGCCGCAGCCCCACCAAGGCTACAGAGAATGATCCTTCAGCTACAGAAGTATGACTTCACAATCATTCACCGTCCAGGCAAAGACATTCATGTCGCAGACACACTCTCCAGAAAGTCTCTTAGCTACCAGGACAGCAGCCTCAGTGAAGGCATGGATGTGCAGGTGCACATGGGGTACAACAGCTTACCTGTGAGTGACTCAAAACTGAAGGAGATCCGAGCAGGAACAGAGAAAGATGCACAACTCACACTGCTGAGCAAAGTCATACATGAAGGATGGCCTGAAGAAAGGAGGAAATGCCCTCAGAGCATATCTGAATTCTGGAACCACAGAGATGAAATGTCACAAATCAACGGAATCATCTTCAAAGGGGAGAAAATCATCATTCCTACCAGTCTCAGAGAAGAGATGTTGACAAAAATTCATGCTGGACATATGGGCATGAAAAAATGCAAACAAAGAGCATGTGACATTATGTTTTGGCCCGGAATGTGCAAACACATTGAGGACATTGTCGGAAAATGTTCCATTTGTCTAGAATGCTGCCCATCAAATGTCAAAGAGCCCATGATACCTCACCGTATCCCAGACAGGCCCTGGCAGGTCGTCAGCTGCAAGCAAGCGCATGCAAAACGTGTAGAGACCGCAACACCAAAAGAGATACTATGACAGGTCAGCTAGACTGCTGCCGCTGCTACACAATGGAGAATCCATCAGAATCCAGGAGCATGACTACTGGAAGCCAGCAGTCGTCATCCAGCCAGCTGACACTGAGTGATCGTATCACGTCCACACCCCAGAAGGACAGGTGTACCGCCGCAATCGCAGGCACCTCCTGAACACCAAGGAACAACACCACACAAGGTCGGGACAAGAGGTCAAGCCTAGAGTTATCCTTGACTTGTGAACTGTCAAAGGGAGTAGGCGGATCGCTGCCCTAAAAAAAACTGTACATCGTTATTGAAACGTTGAGATGTTTTCAGTGCTAGTTATATGTTGAGTTTACTTATATGTTGATGCTACTGAGTACATTATGTAGAAGAAAGGTTCAAAAGTAATGCCTAACATTTTTCTTAAAAGAAAGGGGATGTAACATTTGCATACTGAATTATCATTGGCCCGCAGGCATCTGTAAGGAATACCTATTATATTCACGTGATCACATGCTGAGTTGTCATTGGCCTGCAGGCATCGGTAATGACTGCTATTGTTTAGAAGACCCAGGGGGTCCTGACTCCATCTTGTCCACACAGTGCTGTACTGCTGTGAGTCAGATCAGACCTGATGCTTCATTAAAAGAGTTTAAACTGTAATACTCCATTATCCTGCAATTGTACAAAGTGTGAAAATCAAGACAAAGAGTTCTCTCTAGAGATAGCAGCCAGTGGGGACAGCTTGAACTCAGTGTTGCTCCAGTAGCGACACGGCAAGCTGAGACCCGTGGTGTACTCCTCCAGGGTGCTTACAGATGTGGAGAGAGGCCATTGTCGGAAACGGTGAGAGCGAAGTTTCAGTGAGTATTTAAACTCACTTTCGCGGGCTTTTTTTCACAGGCCATTGTCGGGAGCGGTGAGAGCGGAGTTTCAGTGAGTATTTAAACTCACCTTCGTGGGCTTTTTTTCACAGGCCATTGTCAGGAGCGGAGAGAGCGGAGTTTCAGTGAATATTTAAACTCACTTTCACGAGCTTTTTTTCACAGGCTTACCAATCTCACAGACCGGCGGCGGCGTTCCAAGGCCACGTCATGATTCAAAACGTGACGTGGGCAGGAGGAAGCAGCTGATTGGGTGAGTATTTATACTACTCTATAATTTGACAGCTAAGGTTCATAGTTTATAAAGTTTAGAAGGTCTTAATTTTGTGGTTATAGTTTCTAAGGTCTCTGTTGTGTGGCGGGGAGTGCTAGGAAACAAGGGCCCTTGAGTATATCATTTAAATGTAGTAAAATTGGTGGTATTGATTTGATTTAAATTAATTAAAGGTTAAGTCATGGCAGCAAAGCTCGGCCCCATGGCATGCTCCTCCTGCACTATATGGGAAATCAGGGACACTTCCTGTGTCCCTGACGACCATGTGTGCGGGAAGTGTATCCAGCTGCAGCTACTGGCAGACCACATTGCAGTGCTGGAGCTGCAAATGGATACATACTGGAGCATTCGCGATGCTGAGGACATCATGGATATCACGTTTAATAAGTTGGTCACACCGCAGGTAAAGGCTGCACAGGCAGGAAGGGAATGGGTGAACGCCAGGCAGTGTAGTAGGTGCAGGCAGGTAGTGCAGGGGTCCCCTGTGGCCATCCCCTCTCAAACAGATACACCGCTTTGGATATTGCTGGGGAGGATGACTTATCGGGGGAAGGCAGCAGCAACCAACTTCCTGGCACCATGGGTGGTTCTGCTGCATGGGACGGGAGGAAAAAGAGCGGGAGATCTATAGTGATAGGGGATTCTATTGTAAGGGGAATAGATAGGCGTTTCTGCGGCCGCAAATGAGACTCCAGGATGGTATGTTGCCTCCCTGTTGCAAGGGTCAAGGATGTCTCGGAGTGGCTGCAGGGCATTCTGGAGGGGGATGGTGAACAGCCAGTTGTTGTGGTGCATATAGGTACCAACGATATATGTAAAAAATGGGATGAGGTCCTAAAAGCTGAATATAGGGAGTTAGGAGGTAAATTAAAAAATAGAACCTCAAAGGTAGTAATCTCAAGATTGCTACCAGTGCCACGTGCTAGTCAGAATAGAAATAGAAGGATATTTCAGATGAATACGTGGCTAGAAGAATGTGCAAGGGGGAGGGATTCAAATTCCTGGGACATTGGAACCGGTTCTGGGGGAGGTGGGACCAGTACAAACTGGACGGTTTGCACCTGGGCAGGACCGGGACTGTTGTCCTAGGGGCAGTGTTTGCCAGTGCTGTTGGGGAGGGTTTAAACTAAAATGGCAGGGGGTTGGGCACCTGTGCAGGGAGACAGAGGAAAGGGAAGCAAGGATAAAAGCAAAAGAAAGGAAGGAGAAAAGCAAAAGTGGAAGTCAGAGAAATCAAGGGTGTAAATCAAACATGGCCACAGTAAACAATAATTCTAAAAGGTCTAAGAGTGTTAAAAAAACAAGCCTGAAGGCTTTGTGTCTTAATGCGAGGAGCATTCATAATAAGATGGATGAATTAGCTGCGCAAATAGATGTAAACGAACATGATATAATTGGGATTATGGAGACATGGCTCCAGGGTGACCAAGGCTGGGAATTCAACATCCAGGGGTATTCAATATTCAGGAAGGACAGGCAAAAAGGAAAAGGCGGTGGGGTAGCATTGCTGGTTAAAGAGGAGATTAACACACTAGTAAGGAAGGATATTAGCTCTGATGAGGTAGAAGCTGTATGGGTAGAGCTGAGAAATACCAAGGGGCAGAAAACGTTAGTGGGAGTTGTATACAGACCCCCAAACAGTAATGCTGAGGTTGGGGATGGCATTAAATGGGAAATTAGAGATGCGTGCAATGAGGGCACAGCAGTTAACATGGGTGACATTAATTTACATATAGATTGGTCCAACCAAATTAGTAACAATACTGTGGAAGAGGAATTCCTAAAATGTATACGGGATGGTTTCCTGGACCAATATGTCGAGGAACCAACTAGAGATCAGGCCATCTTAGACTGGGTATTATGTAATGAGAAAGGATTAATTAGCAATCTTGTTGTGCGAGGCCGCTTGGGGAGAAGTGATCATAATATTATAGAATTCTTCATTAAGATGGAGAGTGAAGTTGTTGATTCAGAGACTTGGGCACTGAATTTAAATAAAGGAAACTACGATGGTATGAGGCGCGAGTTGGCTAGGATGGATTGGGGAATATTACTTAAAGGGTTGACGGTAAATAGGCAATGGCAAACATTTAAAGATCGCATGGATGAACTACAGAATTTGTTCATCCCTGTTTGTCATAAAAATAAAACAAAAAAGGTGACTCAACATTGGCTAACAAGGGAAATTAGGGATAGCTTAAGATCCAAGGAGAGGACATATAAATTGGCCAGAAAAAGCAGCAAACCTGAGGATTGGGAGCAGTTTAGAATTCAGCTAAGGAGGACAAAGGGATTAATTAAGAGGGGGAAAATAGAGTATGAGAGTAAGCTTGCAGGAAACATAAAAACTGACTGTAAAAGCTTCTATAGATATGTGAAGAGAAAAAGATTGGTAAAGTCAAGCATAGGTCCCTTGCAGTCAGAATCAGGGGAATGTATAATGGGGAACAAAGACATGGCATACCAACTAAGTACATACTTTGGTTCCGTATTCACAAAGGAGGACCCAAATAAACTCCCAGAGATGTCGGGGAACATAGGGTCTAATGAGAGGGAGGAACTGAATGAAATCAGTATTTTTAAGGAAATGGTGTTAGGGAAATTGACAGGATTGAAGGCCAATAAATCCCCAGGGCCTGATAATCTACATCCTAGGGTACTTAAGGAAGTGGCCCCAGAAATAGTAGATGCATTGCTGGTCATCTTTCAAAATTCTATGCTCTCTGGAACAGTTCCCATGGATTGGAGGGTAGCTAATGTAACCCCACTATTTTAAAAAGGTGGTAGAGAAAAACAGGGAATTATAGGCCGGTAAGCCTGACATCGGTAGTGGGGAAAATGCTAGAGTCCATTATAAAAGATGTAATAGCAGAGCACTATCGTGCATATTTAAAGCACATGGGATTGGGGGTAAGGTACTGACTTGGATAAAAAACTGGTTGGCAGACAGGAAGCAAAGAGTTGGAATAAATGGCTCTTTTTCTGAGTGGAAGGCAGTGACTAGTGGGGTACCGCAGGGATCGGTGCTAGGACTCCAATTATTCACAATATATATTAATGATCTAGACGAGGGAACTAGATGTAATATCTCCAGGTTTGCAGACGACACAAAGCTGGGTGGGCGTGTGTGCTGTGAGGAGGATGCAGAGAAACTCCAGTACGATTTGGACAGGTTGGGTGATTGGGCAGATGCATGGCAGATGCAGTATAATGTGGATAAATGCGAGGTTATCCACTTTGGTTGCAAAAACAGGAAGGCAGATTATTATCTGAACGGCAATAGATTGGGAAAAGGGGAAGTGCAATGAGACCTGGGTGTCCTTGTGCACCACTCGCTGAAGGTAAGCATGCAAGTGCAGCAGGCGGTTAAGGAGACAAATGGTATGCTGGCCTTCATAGCGAGAGGATTCGAATACAAGAGCAAGGATGTCTTGCTACAGTTGTACAGGGCCTTGGTGAGACCACACCTTGAGTATTGTGTGCATTTTTGGTCACCTTATCTGAGGAAGGATGTTCTTGCCATGGAGGGAGTGCAGCGAAGATTCACCACAATGATACCTGGGATGGCAGGAATGGCGTATGAAGAGAGATTGTGTTGATTTGGCTTATATTCACCAGAGTTTAGAAGAATGAGAGGGGATCTCATTGAAACTTATAAAATTCTAACAGGACTAGACAGACTAGATGCAGGACGGCTATTCCCAATGGCGGGAGAGACCAGAACCAGGGGTCACAGTCTAAGGATAAGGGGTACGCCATTTAGGACAGAGATGAGGAGGAATTTCTTCACCCAAAGAGTGGTGAACCTGTGGAATTCTCTACCACAGAAAGCAGTTGAGGCCAATTCATTAAATATATTCAAGAAGGAGTTAAGTGTATTTCTTAAGGCTAAGGGGATCAAGGGATGTGGGGAGAAGGCAAGGACAGGGTGCTGAATTTGGATGATCAGCCATGATCGCATTGAATGGCGGAGCAGGTTCGAGGGGCCGAATGGCCTACTCCTGCTCCTATCTTCTGTGTTTCTATGTTACGGTACTCCAATTACGAAAGGCACCTTTTAGCCACGCATTGGGCCATGAAGCGCTCGCAGCTCTTCACGGGATCCTCCCCGCTAGTCCTCCTAACGCATCACACGCCAACCCAGATGCTTTTGGATGGGCAGATTAAGGATGGGACAGTAAGCAGTGCCCGCATTGCTCGCTGGACCCTACTGCTCTCGCAGCTTAATCTCAGAGTGCAGGGGTTGACTGTGCCGAAACTTGCAGGAAACATGGTGTACCCCGGGACGGCGCACACATGCACAGTGGAAGGGGTATGGGATGTGGAGGAGGGACGCAGGGCCGGGATACACCCGACGGGCCGGGTCATCTACGTGGATGGTTCCAGTACCATGTCCAACGGGCTCACAGGTTGCGGGATTTATGTCCCGACTGCTCAGGTAGAGAAGGTCATAAAACTCCCCAGCACCGTGAGTGCTCAGCACGTTGAACTGGCAGCTGTGGCCTGCGTGGTGACCCACCCCGAAGAGTTCCCCCCTCCATATACCATTTGCTCAGATTCAATGTTCACGTGCAACTCTTGCACTGAATATTTGGCAACCTGGGCAAGACAGGGGTTTAAATCCACCAATGGGGGACCCCTGGCCACAGCATGGTTGCTCCACAAAATCTTAGAGGCCACTAAGAATAGAGGGGATTATTACATCCACAAGGTAAAGCCCCATTCTAAGGCAGAACCCGGTGGGGAGGGGAACCAGAGGGCAGACGAATTAGCAAAGAAGGGAGCTAGGGAGGGAACCTTGTGGGATCCGGGGAAAGCGGCCCCAGTAGCAGCCATCCAGGCAGGGGAGGTACACCAGGGATCGCTCTAGCCCCGGACCTTAAACAGGCACAGGCACAGGACCCCATTCTCAAGGCCGTCCTACTAGGTAGGGAGAAGGGGGAGGTAATAGAAGGTCCCTTTGGCGCTGCTGACATCAGCATTAAGGACAGGATGTTGTTTAAGGGGGACCAGTGGGTGGTCCCAGTACAGCATCGGGAGGACTTTCTCCAGCTAGCTCATGGGGGCCATGGGGTGGGACACCCGGGACCAGAGACCACTTGGCAGCGGGTAGAAGAGGCAGGGTGGTGGCCGCAGCTAAGGGAGGATGTAAGGGGTTTCTGCACACATTGTTTAGTGTGCGCAGCTAACAATCCTGACCCTCAGCGCAGGAAGGCTCCTTTGGAACACACCAGGGAGGGTAGAGGGACCATGGCGATCGGTGCAGATCGATTTTATTGGGCCCCTATCCACCACAAAATCCGGGAATAAGTACTGCTTAGTCCTGGTGGACATGTTCTCCAAGTGGGTGGAAGCTTTTCCTTGCCGGGCAGCTACAGCACTGGCCACTGCTCGCATACTGGTCAAGGAAGTGTTCTCAAGGTGGGCGCTGCCCCAGGTATGGGTATCCGACCAGGGGAGCCATTTTACGTGGCAGGTCATGCAGACGACCCTCAAGCTCTTGGGGATAGAAGGGAAGTGGCATGTGGCTCACAACCCCCAGTCATCGGGGATTGTGGAGTGTATGAACTGGACCCTGAAGGAACGGTTGAGGAAGGAGGTGGGCCAGTTCCCAAATCATGGGACGAGGTCCTGCCTTTGATCCTCATGGGGGTCTGGGCCAGCCCTTCTAGGAGCACAGGGTATTTCCCATACGAGGTAATGACCGGGAGGACCATGTGTACCCCAACCCACGTGTTGGCGCCGGTTCTCACTGAGTCTCAGCTCCAGGAGGTGGACCGGGATAGGTTTGTTCAGAACTTATATACGACCTTAAAACAGGTCTAGGGGCAGGCAGCCCACAACGTGGGGATACAACATCGCCAGAACAAGTTGTTGTTAGAGCCTCAGCACACACGAATGGGAGGTAGGGGACCAGGTCATGGTCCGTAACTATGCTTGGGTAGGGGTGTTTGAGCCTTTATACATGGGACCATACGCGATTGTGGACAAAGCCAGTCCTATGGTCTATGCCATAAAACTCCCTAGGCGCACAAAGTGGTTCCACATCAATCTGAGTTTAAACCTGAGGAGGGAACCACACGGGCCGTGCGCCACAAGGGTACAATTATGAGCATGATTGAGACGAGTTTCTCTCCCTGGATGTGGGATGAGGGTGACCCGCTACTGGACGATCCAGTAGCAGGGGTAGTAAGAAGGGGCAGTTGAGTCCGGCGGCGCCGTGGAAACCCCCAGTCAGCCGCAAGAGGCCCCAGACGTAGGTCATGGGGCTCTCTCGGGCTGGGGCCAGCAGGCCCAGCTTTGTATATTTTCCGTTCGTCAAGGTTGCGTTTGCGGGTGTTTTGTTTGTTGTATGTTTTGTTTTGTGAACCTTCGGATCTGTGGAGGAAAATCACCTGCCCACAGGGCGGAATTGTTTGGTTGTTTGTTTTGCAGGGCTTTTTTTAAAGGGAAGGAAGAAAGATGAACGTGTTCTCAGTGACAGCACTTGTGGGAATCTTCAGGCTGTGCAGCTTGGAGAGAAAGGACACAGAGGAATCCCTCCCCTACGGGTGCACAGGAGGGAAAGGACCCACCGGGTGCAAAATATTGTGGTGATAAGGGACATGTGCGGTACCATGGGGCTCCACCATTCATCGTTAAATGGGGGTCCACAATTGCAGGCACAGACCTTAACGGGTGCCAACACCGGGGAGCACACGTTGTACTCTGTCCCCAGAGATTAAATTTATTCAACTGACCGGTGTGTGGGTTTGAATCAGAGGGTGCGGAGGCCATTAATTGTACAATGGAGGTGATGGCCCAGGGCCACATTCCACCTCAGGTGGCGTACACAGGCAGGGGGACATACTGTATCACGACCAGTGTGACTCAGTACAGGATCCACAACGAGACCTGGTGTCCTGTTCCCGATCCAACCTTCTGCTTTAAACCCCACACAGAGGTTCAGTTTGCTCAGGAACGGATTTTCCCCATCACTGAGCCCTCCACGGTGCATCTTACCGTAAACGATTCCGTGACTAATTTATATAAATATGTAACGCAGTTCGGGTATGACATTCCACCTCTGCCCGAACATCTCACAAAGCTGCTCAAGGAGGTGGAATTGTCACAGAAGCACTTTTATACTTCGGAACAGCGTAACGGGGAGATCGAGGAGGAGATCACTCAGCTGGTGTCTCCTCCATGGTGGGATGTTGGGCTCAGCATAGAAGTCCCACCGATGATTCGAGTAGTCTCTCACGCCTTAGTGATTGTACAGTGTGTAATAACTGTGTATTTGCTTTACGTGACCTGCAGGCAACGAGGGGAGGCAGTTCGAGATCAGTGGCTGAGACTGCTGCATTATCGGCCTCGGATTCTACAAGCTGTTTCGCCGTTGCTATAAATGAGTTGTGCGATGTACTGTCAGATGTATGTGTTTTCGGGTGGACCGGCGGGGCCGACCTAGTCTGTAGTATATGTTGCGTCGAGTATGTTGTGCGGGTTTTAATGCGTTTACGGGAATGTACAAGGGTGCCCGAAGCCTGGCTGTCTAGTGTAATTAAAATTGGCGGCCGTGGGAGAGGGTACCCGCTGACATGAATCAGTCATACATGAAAGAAAGACTTATGAAATAATACTGAGTGGCCTACGGGTGGCGCTGTCCAGGGAGAGTATAAATACTCGGGCACGGGCCCAGCTTGCGCAGCACATTCTTAACAGGAACTAGTGAAGAACACAACTGGACCTCCATGTTGTAAAACAGTTGATTAAAGCTTTGTTTAATGCTTAGACCAAGTGCCTAGTAGTTTTCTTACGTCACCTGCTTTAAGTTCATTTCTGAGAAATGCTGTGGGGAAAAACGACTTACCTTTCCCTTGTATCATTATGAATGTGGTCACAAATTACTCAGGGAGACAGGTTTTTCTGTCTCCACCTCGTAACGAGTTTTAAAGATTTGGGGACATTGTACTTTCAGGGAACTATTTTGTTGTCCAAGTTTTGGGAACAGTTTGTTTTAGTTTAGGAAATTCCCGGGAAGGTAGGTTTGGTTTGGTCTGAAGACATACCGGGTCCTCCATACACACACCGGTTGCGTGATAATTCTGCTGTAGGTTTAACGGTGTTATTATCACAGTGGGGTGTAGGGTTTGGCCGGTGTCAACATCAGTGGGTGCATGTGCCTCAAGGATTTTTGGACTTTTAAAATGGATATGTACCCTTTTAAAATGGAGACGCACATGGGCTGTGTTTTAAAAATGGAGTTTGGATTTTTGGACTTTAAAAGGGACTGCCTGTTGGTTTCTGTGAAGATAGCAGGAACTGTCTGTCTTTTGGGTTGCCATGGGACCAGCCTCAATGCTGACGTCATGAAAGGCAGGAGCCTTTTCCTATTCGAACTTGTGAGATTTGGGGAAAACCACCCTTTGTCCATGGAGCTGGGATGTCTGGATGGACAATGAGGTTTGGAGGCCAAAAGTAACACCTCTAGACTCTTTCAATGAAGGAGCAGTCAAGAACTTAACAAAGTTAGCAATTCGAGTACTGCTCATCTACAATAATGGCCTAATATTGTTTTCTTCAAGATGACCAATCCAGGACAAGAGACATCACCAGGTAAACCAACTAGTATCTCTGAAACCATGGTAACCAGGAACCATCCAGCTAGTTTTGTGTATTGCACGGGGTATAACCATGCTGAACTTTGGGGATGCAAGGCTTGCTTTTTGGCTGTTGCTTGCCTGCTTTTCTCTACCATCTGTAACGGGGGTTCTCCGCGTAACTATGCGTCCGCCAGCTCTCCAGGAATGCCTGAAATGAGCGCTTTGTTGTACTGCCTAAACGTAACTCTCTAGGCCTCATCGCATGCCTCTGTTAGGCACGGTATTGTCTCTGGAGTCGAACGGAGCTGGGACCACGTGAATCAACGACAAGGGCTGGTAGTTATATCCAGCGTACACCTCTAGAAATCCCCAGGACCGCCCGCGTGTTTTGCTGCTGAAGAACTGCAAGTGTCCAAGATGCAGGCTAGCACGAGTGTGTGTGTGAGGAGGCTTCCAAGTGTGGGTTCTGACTAAACCAGGAGAGGGGTTTAATTAGAAGGGTTTTTCCATTATCTAGGCTTAGACTCTGGGAAGGGGTTGGTTCGGCGTAACCAACAGGGTGGGTAATGTAATGTCCGTGTGTAATTGAGACACGGACTGCAGAAGTTGGTTATAACAGGTGTTTACTGAATGGAGACAAAACTGGAACTACTATACAAAGTTACTTCACAGGCTTATATACAGGGGTGGTCAATACTGGTACTACAGTATACAGGGGCTGCAGAATATAGTTCCTTCTTCAAGGTACATACACTACAATTCCTCCCCTTTTAGCTAAACAGTACATAACATTCGATTAATAATTAAATAACATATTTACAATTACAGTTGCTATATACATTAGCTGAAGTTAATCAATTATAAATTCAGTCTTTGAGGAGGCTTCCTGATTCTGTCCGGATAACGCCTCTTTGGGGTATCAGGTTCTTCTGGCAAAGTTGATTCGGGATCAACATCGTTGTTCGGCTCGTCTGCTCCCAATATCACCGATTCTGAGGTAGATGCAATTGGTACTTCGGTTTCATCACCAGGTGTATAGGATCGTGGTGTAGATTTGACGTTTTCCAGTGACTCTAGAATCTGGTCAGCATGGCGTCTTACAATGCTCTCTCCAACATCCAAGGTATACATTAGAGGTCCTTGCCGTGTGCAGATCGTTCCTGGCTGCCATTTCTCTGTGCGGTAGTCCCGGGCCAAAACTGGTTGACCTATCTTGAAACTCCTGGTTGGCCTTTCATTCATATTCTGAAACTGCCTGTTCTCCACATCTCTTCTGATGTTTGGCTTAACCAAATCCAAGCGGCATCTTAGTCTTCGATTGAAGAACATCATGGCTGGAGTTTGGTTGGTAACCGCATGTGTCGCATTCCGGTAGGCAAACAAGAAGTTATCCACCTTGTGTTGTAGGGGAATGTCTTCATTACACATTGCCTTGATAGCCTTCTTGAATGTTTGAACGAACCTCTCAGCCAATCCATTGGTGGCTGGATGATATGGGGCGGATGTGTAATGCTTAACACCATTGTTCTTTAAGAACCTCCGGAACTCTTCAGACACAAACTGTGGTCCATTGTCAGAGCAAATCTGTTCAGGCAGCCCATTTCTGGCGAATATGGTTCGTAAGACTGTGATAGTTTTTTCTGTGGTGGTTGAGGACATTTTTATTACCTCTGGCCACTTTCAATGTGCATCCACCGCAATTAAAAATATCGAGTCCATAAATAGACCAGCAAAATCAATGTGTACCCTTTGCCATGGGGATGAGGGCCACTCCCATGGGTGTAGAGGGGCTTGTGGTGGGGCATTTGGGACCTTCTGGCATCCTGTACAGCTCTTGGTCATCTCTTCGATTTCTCTATCGATTCCCGGCCACCACACAAACGCTCTGGCTAAGTTCTTCATTTTTACCCCTCCCAGATGACCCTCATGAAGCTCATTGAGCACTCTATCCTTCAATTTGGGTGGAATTACTACTCTGGATCCACACATCAAGGTTTCTCGGCACACTGACAGCTGTTCTCTTCTCGGCGAGAATGCTGGCAACAGTGGTTCGCCATGTGCTGGCCATCCCTTCACCGTTAAATCATAGACCCAGGAGAGTGTCGGGTCATTTCGTGTTTCCTTTTCTATGTTTGCATTCGTCACAGGTAGACATTCGACTACGATCGAGTGGAATATCTCCACAGGATCAACTGCAGGTGCTTCTTCCACCATCGGCAACGGTAGGCGCGACAATCCATCAGCATTCCCATGCTGTTTAGTTCCTTTGTACTCAATGTCATATTGGTGTGCCCCTAGGAAAAGGGACCACCTCTGTAGCCGTTGTGCTGTCATTATCGGGACGCCCTTCTTAGGGTTGAAAATGGAGACAAGAGGTTGATGATCAGTTAGTAGAGTAAATTTCTGTCTGTGCAGGTAGTGATTGAACTTCTTCACCCCCCACACCAGGCTGAGGGCCTCTCTGTCAATCTGGGCATAGTTACACTCGGCTGTAGTTAATGAGCGTGACGCAAAAGCTATCGGTCTCTCTGAACCATCAAGGGATTTATGTGACAGTACCGCTCCAACGCCGTAGGGAGATGCATCACACGCCAGTCTTATCGGTAGTGATGGGACCAGTCGGGAGCAGTGAGTCGGAGCCCGGTATAAAAACCGGAGAGAGGCGAGGCCCGAGACCACAGCTGGGGCAGTCGGGAGAGCAGGAGGCCAGTAACTGCTGGGGCAGTCGGGAGAGCAGGAGGCCAGTAACTGGTGAGTTTAAAAGCTCACCTTTCGCGGGCTTTTTCTTTCACAGCTGGTGCAGTCGGGAGAGCAGGAGGCCAGTAACTCTTATATAGGTGGAGCTGTTGCTAAACCCGAAACACTACAGTGTAGTGTCTCCCACCCTCCACCTCCTCTAACCTTTTAGGGGTTAGGGGAAGTTGAAAAGGTAGGTTCAATTTATTTTATTTCAGGAGCCTAACCTAGGTGGAAAAGGTTCCAGGACAGGAGGCGGCAGTGAAAATACAACACCAGAAAACAGGTAGGTGACTGGTTGGTGAGTACTTTCACAAACTTATTCTAAGTAGAATTCAATAATTAAGCTAAATCGTAGTAAATAAAAGGGTATTGTAAGGGTTAAGTCATGGAAGGGCAGCTCGGACCCGTGTCATGCTTCTCCTGTGCCATGTGGGAAATCAGGGACACTGTCCCTGACAACTATGTGTGCAGGAAGTGTGTCCAGCTGCAGCTCCTAGCAGACCGCATGGCGGCGCTGGAGCTGCGAATGGACTCACTCTGGAGCATACGCGATGCTGAGGATGTTGTGGATAGCACATTCAGTGAGTTGGTCACACCGCAGGTAAAGGCTAGCTCAGACAGTAAATGGGTGACCAAAAGGCAGGGTAAAGGCAGGAAGGTAGTGCAGGAGTCACCTGCGGTCATCTCCCTCCAAAACAGGTTTACCATTTTGGGTACTGTTGGGGGAGATGACTTATCAGGGGAAGGCACCAGCAGCCAGGTTCAGGGCACCATGACTGGCTCTGCTGCACAGAAGGGCGGGAAAAAGAGGGATAGGGCTATAGTGATAGGGGATTCAATTGTAAGGGGGATAGATAGGAGTTTCTGTGGCCGAGACCGAGACTCCAAGATGGTATGTTGCCTCCCTGGTGCAAGGGTCAAGGATGTCTCGGAGCGGGTGCAGAGCATTCTGAAGGGGGAGGGGGATCAGCCAGTTGTCGTGGTACATGTAGGTACCAACGATGTAGGTAAAAAGAGGGAGGAGGTCCTACAAGCTGAATTTAGGGAGTTAGGAGCTAAATTGAAAAGTAGGACCTCAAAGGTAGTAATCTCTGGATTGCTACCAGTGCCACGAGCTAATAAGTTTAGAGAGAGTAAGATAGATAAGCTAAATACGTGGCTTGAGCAGTGGTGCAAGGGAGAGGGATTTAAATTCTTGAGGCATTGGGACCAGTTCTTGGGGAGGAGTGACCTGTACCAAGGGGACGGTCTACACCTGAACTGTGAGGGAGCCGATGTCCTCGGGGTAATATTTTCTAGGGCGGTTCGGGAGGATTTAAACTAATTTGGCAGGGGGATGGGAACCTAGGTAGTGGAAAAGAGGGAAGTCATATGAAGTTAGAAATAGATGGTAGAAAGGTGAGAAGCAATAAGCAAAGGAGAGAAACACAAAGGGCCAAACTAATTCATAATGAGAGTGTGAAAAAAGCAAGCCTGAAGGCTTTGTATCTTAATGCTAGAAGCATTAGGAACAAGGTGGATGAATTAGTTGTGGAAATAGAGGTAAACAAGTATGATTTGATTGGGATTACAGAAACGTGGCTGCAGGGTGGGCAAGGCTGGAAACTTAACATCCAGGGATATACAATATTTAGGAAGGATCGGCAAAAAGGTAGGGGAGGTGGGATAGCATTGCTGGTAAAGGAGGGGATTAATGCAATGGAAAGGAAGGATATTAACTCTGATGAAACGGAATCTGTATGGGTAGAAATGAGAAATAGCAAGGGGAGGAAAACGTTAGTGGGTGTGATATATAGGCCTCCAAATAGTAATATGGAGGTGAGGGAAGGCATAAAAAGGGAAATTAGAGAAGCGTGCGATAAGAGCACAGCTGTCATCATGGGTGACTTTAATTTACATATTGATTGGACTACCCAAATTAGTAAAAATTCTGAGGAGGAGGAATTCCTGGAATGTTTTCGGGACGGTCATCTGGACCAATATGTCGAGGAGCCGACTCGAGATCAGGCCATTTTAGACTGGGTATTGTGCAATGAGAAGGGACTTATCAGCAATCTTCTTGTACGAGGCCCCTTGGGTCAGAGCGATCATAATATGATCGAGCTCTCAGTCGAGATGGAGAGTGAGGAAATTGAATCAGAGACTAAGGTCCAGAACTTAAATAAAGGGAATTACGAGGGTATGAGACGGGAATTGGGTAAGATTGATTGGGTGGTGTTTCTGGGGGGATTGACAGTGGATAGACAATGGCAAGCATTCAAAGATAGAATGGAAGAATTCCAGAACATGTTTATACCGGTTTGGCATAAAAATAAACCTAAAAAGGTGACTCAACCGTGGATAACAAGGGAAATTAGGGACAGCATAAAATCAAAAAAAAGGGCATATCAACTGGCAAAAAAAAGCACCAGACCGGAAGATTGGGGGCAGTACAGGATACAGCAAAAGAGGACAAAGGGATTAATCAGGAAGGGGAAAATAGAATACGAAAGTAAACTTGCAGCAAACATAAAGACAGACTGCAAAAGCTTTTATCGGTATATCAGGAGGAAAAGACTGGTAAAATCCCAAGTCGGTCCCTTGCAGTCCGATTCGGGAGAATATATAATGGAGAATAAGGAAATGGCAGACCAATTAAACTCATACTTTGGTTCTGTATTCACAAAGGAGGACACAAATAACCTCCCAGGAATATCGACAAGCATAGGGACTAATGAGAGGGAGGAGCTGACAGAAATTAGTATCTCTAGGGATATGGTGTTGGGTAAGTTGAGGGGACTGAAGGCCGACAAATCCCCGGGGCCTGATAAACTACATCCTAGGGTACTTAAGGAGGTGGCCCTGGAGATAGCAGATGCTCTAAGGATCATCTTCCGGAACTCCATTGACTCGGGAACAGTACCCGTGGATTGGAGGGTAGCTAATGTTACCCCAATATTTAAAAAGGGGGGTAGAGAGAAAGCAGGGAATTATAGACCAGTAAGCCTTACATCGGTTGTGGGCAAAATGCTAGAGTCCATTATTAAGGATAAAATAGCGGAGCACTTGACAAATGGGGAAAGGATCGGACAGAGTCAACATGGATTTACAAAGGGTAAATCGTGTTTGACTAATCTGCTGGAATTTTTTGAGGAAGTAACTGGTAAAATAGATGGGGGAGAGCCAGTGGATGTGGTGTACCTTGACTTCCAGAAAGCCTTCGATAAGGTTCCACACAAAAGATTATCATGCAAAATTAAGGCTCATGGGATTGGGGGCAAAGTATTAACGTGGATAGAGAACTGGCTGGCGGATAGAAAACAGAGAGTTGGAATAAACGGCTCGTTTTCGGAGTGGCAGGCTGTGACCAGCGGGGTGCCGCAAGGATCTGTCCTGGGACCCCAGCTGTTCACAATATATATAAATGATCTGGATCAGGGAATTGGATGCAATATTTCCAAATTCGCTGACGACACTAAACTAGGAGGAGGGGTGGGCTCTGATGAGGATGTCAGGAGGCTACAGTGCGATTTGGACAGGTTGGGGGAATGGGCGGATACGTGGCAGATGCACTATAATGTGGATAAATGCGAGGTTATCCACTTTGGGGGTAAAAACAGGAGGGTGGATTATTATCTAAATGGCAATAGATTGGGAGATGGGGAAGTGCAGAGGGACCTGGGTGTTCTTGTGCACCAGTCACTGAAGGAGAGCATGCAGGTGCAACAGGCGATTAAGAAGGCAAATGGTATGTTGGCCTTCATATCAAAGGGGTTCGAGTATAGGAATAGGGATACCTTACTACAGCTGTACAAGGTGCTGGTGAGACCGCATCTGGAGTATTGTGTACAGTTTTGGTCGCCCCATCTGCGGAAGGATGTTCTTGCCATGGAAAGAGTGCAGCGGCGATTCACCAGGCTGATACCTGGAATGGCGGGAATGACCTACGAGGAGAGATTGAATAGTTTGGGCTTGTACTCACTGGAGTTTAGAAGATTGAGAGGGGATCTCATCGAAACATATAAAATTATGGCAGGCCTGGACAGGCTGAATTCAGAGAGAATGTTTCCAATGGCAGGGGAGCACAGAACCAGGGGCCACAGTCTAAAAATAGCGGGCAAATCATTTAAAACAGAGATGAGGAAGAATTTCTTCACTCAAAGAGTGGTGAGCCTGTGGAATTCCCTGCCACAGAGGGCTGTGAAGGCTAATTCAATAAATATTTTCAAGAGAGAATTGGATATATTTCTGAAGGCTAAGGGGATTAAGGGTTACGGAGAAAAGGCGGGGACGGGGTACTGAACTGGTAAGATCAGCTATGATCTCAGACGAAGATCAGCCATGATCTCATTGAATGGCGGAGCAGGCTCGAAGGGCCGAATGGCCTACTCCTGTTCCTATCTCTATGTTTCTATGTAGTGAGCCAATACTTCTCTTGAAGTGATCAGGCCTTTACACTTCTGAAAGGCCCGCTTACATTCATCGCTCCATTTCCATGCTACTCCAGTTTGTAGCAGGGCGTTCAGTGGGTGCAGAATTGTGGACAAATTCGGCAAAAACTTATGGTAGTAATTCACCAATCCGAGGAATGACCTCAGTTGCGACACATTTTCAGGCGATGGAGCCTTAACTACCGCTTCAATTTTGTCAGGGGACTTATGTAACCCCTCTTCATCAATCACGTGGCCACAATACGATATTTGTTTCTTAAAAAACTCGCACTTGGGGCGATTGGCTCGTAGCCCATGTTCTCTTAGTCTAATGAGCACCTGCTCTAGGTTGGCAAGGTGTTCACTGTCATTTTCACCTGTCACTAGGATGTCGTCCAAGTAACACTGAGTCCCCGGAATCCCTTGCAGGACTTGTTCCATCGCTCTTTGCCATATAGCCGGAGCTGATGCTACTCCGAATACCAGTCGATTATACTGGTAAAGACCTTTGTGAGTGTTTATCGTGAGATATTTCCTAGAGGATTCTTCAACCTCCATCTGCAAATATGCTTGCGCTAGGTCAATTTTTTGTAAAACGTTTCCCTCCAGATAGTGAGGTGAAAATATCTTCTATCCTCGGAAGAGGATACTGTACTGTGAGAAGGACTGGGTTCAGAGTCACCTTGAAGTCCCCACAGATGCGAACCTTCCTTGGCTCCTCAGACTTATTGTTTAACATTTTCTGCATGACAGGTACGATGGGTGTCGCCCACTCACTCCAGTCTACCTTAGATAACATGCCTGCATTCTCCAGATTCTCCAGCTCTGCCTCGACGGCTGGGCGAATTGCATACAGTACCGGTCTTGCTTTGAAAAACTTGGGAATTGCATTCTGTTCTATTTTTATCGAGGCGGTTACGCCTTTAAGAGTTCCCAGTCCTTGTTGAAATACCTCTTTAGCGTTAGCTAAGATTTTTGACAATCGTCCAGGTGTGACGTCGTCATCCTTTTTACCAGCCACAGTCAGTGCCTGAATGGAGTGCCAGTCTAAACTTATCTTTCTGATCCATTCACGTCCCAATAATGGTGGTCCACCATCTTGCAGTATGTACAGATACAATTTCTGTATTTCCTTGCCGTTGTATTCAACAGGCACCCTTATTTTCCCTCTGGGGTATACTTTCTGCCCCGTATATGTCTTCAAGACAATGGATGTGTCTTTCAAGGGTATGTGTGAGAATAGCCGCTTGTAGTCTCGTCGATTCATGACGGTCAGGGCTGATCCTGTATCCAATTCCATTTTGACTTGGGATCCTGCTATCGTGAGGGTGACCCAAATGGTTCGGTGATCCTCTTTTGCGATTACATTGTGTAGTTTGAGACAGCTTAGTCTCTTGTTCCCGGATTCACTATCGCTCTTCTGGTCTTCGGAACTACTGTCCGTCATCTTTTGTACTTTCCTGTACTGTTCCTTAGTAGCCTTTTTGTTGTCGTTAGTCTTCTTCCCGGACCTGCAAACTCGTGCAATGTGTCCCATCTTTCTGCATTGCCTGCATGTTTTGTCCTTGGACCAGCAGTCCTTCTGGTCATGGGTTGTTCTGCCGCAGCGATAACATTTTTCAAATCCCCGTGTCATTTCATGGGTGCCGTATTCCTGTGGCTTTTTCTGTATTTCCACAGCTCCCCTTGCTGCTGCTTCATACGATACTGCCACGCTGAAAGCCTTATCCAGCGTCAGCTCTTTCTCTGAGAGTAACCTCTTCTGGGTTCCTTCACTCAGGAGTCCACAGACAAATTTGTCCCGTAGGGTATCTGCCACATCTTTATGCTGATTTCTCTTGTGGAATTTAATCTTTCTGCTATCAGCAGCGGTGTAGGATTTAGGTGTTCCTGTAGGATATGAACAATTTCGTTAAAACTCTTCGCCATCGGTTTGACTGGAGTGATCAGGTTCTGCAATAGGCCGTACGTTCTTGCGCCCATTAAGTTTAGTAGTGCCGATGCCTTTTTCTCATCGGCTACTTCATTTGCCTTGCAATATACTTCGACTCTTTCCACATACGTGGTCCAGTCTTCTATTGCATTATCGAAGGCAGTGATATTGCCAGTCTTCGGCATCTTGGAGATCTAAGATGGTGCCTCCCGTGCTTTGCCTTCTTCCCCGATTGAACAAAATGGCGCCTCCCGCACTTTGCCTTCTTCCCCGCTGGATTAAGATGGCGCCTCCCGCGCTTTCTGTCTTTTCCGCTGCTGCCAGCGCTGTTGCTGGCATTTCTATGCCTTGATGGCAACGCCCTATGGTCTTCGCGTGCTTCTCCCCCGCGCTGCTGCCAACGCCGCTCTCCGCGGTCCCCGTGGAAAACTGCAGCTCCTCGCGGCTTTCTGTGCTTCTAATTTCTTTTCTTTTAATTACTGTTCCCGTCGTCAGAGCAGACCCTATGGGACACTTCCCTCCCTCTTCTCGGGTCTGTACGCTGCCTGGCTTCGTAGCACCTGTGTGCTCCACCCTCTCTCTCTCTCTCCTCTTCCCGACAACGCTGCTCGGCCCCGTTGAAAAGCCACCCGATCGAGCTCTAGCCCGCCGCAGCCCAGGAAGGATCAGTGTACTACCTGCCACCAGCCCGATTAGCTGGAACACCATAGACTGGATAACCAAGCCCAGCTCTCGACAGCCTCTCCTGCAAATCTTCGAATTCGATGAATCAGAGGGCGGTTCCCCACAGTCGACGCCCGTTTCTTCTGCTGTTTTTTTTTTGGATTTCTTCCTTCTGGCTTCGACCTCTAATAACTTCGCTTCAGGGATGGATCCCCGTGAGGTGGTGCAGAACTGTAGGTAAGTTCGGATCTGTTCGTCACCAATGTAATGTCCGTGTGTAATTGAGACACGGACTGCAGAAGTTGGTTATAACAGGTGTTTACTGAATGGAGACAAAACTGGAACTACTATACAAAGTTACTGCACAGGCTTATATACAGGGGTGGTCACTACTGGTACTGCAGTATACAGGGGCTGCAGAATATAGTTCCTTCTTCAAGGTACATACACTGCAGGTATTTTAGTCTAAAGTTATAAGCTAGTGTCCATGGTCACCTACTCATTCTGCTGTAAGCAAGAGGAGTAGGGATTGTCGTTTTTGTGAGTGTAATAAAAGGAATCGATCTTTGACCAACCTGAACCATTTTGTTTTGTCGGAATCATTTATAATCTATCCATAGTAACTCCTTGGGTCCGAACTTGGGGTTTGTGGGGCTTGTGGTTTGCGGTATAATTCGGAAGACCAACCGGGTGGCATCCGATCACGGCCGGGTTGCACAGTAATCCCGCTGGGAACGCTGCACACCGGGCATAGGAGAAGACCGACCTGGCCTTGGTCTCTCTCTCTGTGTGTGGGATTACCCGCTAATCGAAGGGCTGGGCAGGGGCTATTGGCATAAGCTCCTGCCATCCAAGGGAAACAACCCAAACTGGGGAGTTTTTGTGGCACGGGTCAACTCAAGGGAGAGTCATAGAAACACGGAACATGCAAAAACACCCCACAAGTACCAGTGACTACAACCCCAATTCCCCTTTCAACATTAGTCCCACACTTTACCTTCCCTCTGTTACTGACCATCACAGTGTCCTCTTGGCCACAATGCTGAAACAAAAGCCACCACAAAGCAAACTTTCCAATCCATATATGCATCCAATATGACAGCAAGAAATCAACTAATCACCCTTGTGCATTCCCTTAGTATGTGCCTCTGCCTATCCTAGTGATGTCACGCAGTGCTACTCCAGTGGCTGCATCATGGCTGGTGGGAGTGAGGGAGAGAGAAAACAGGGAACTATAAACTGGTTAGCCTAACATCAGTAGTAGGGAAAATGCTAGAGTCTATTATAAAGGATGTGATAACAGGACACTTAGAAAATATCAACGGGATTAGACAAAGTCAACATGGATTTATGAAAGGGAAATTGTGTTTGACAAACTTACTGGAGTTTTTTGAGGATGTAACTGGTAGAATAGATAAGGGAGAACCAGTGGATGTAGTGTATTTGGATTTTCAGAAGGCCTTTGATAAAGTCCCAGGTTAGTCTACAAAATTAAAGCACATGGGATTGGGGGTAATATACTGGCATGGATTGAAAATTGGTTAACAGACAGGAAACAGAGAGTAGGAATAAATGGGTCTTTTTTGTGGTGGCAGGCGGTGACTAGTGGGGTACCGCAGGGATCAGTGCTTGGGCCCCAGCTATTCACAATATATATCAATGATTTGGATGAGGGAACCAAATGTAATATTTCCAAGTTTGCTGACGACACAAAACTAGGTGGGATTGTGAGTTGTGAGGAGGATGCAAAGAGGCTTCAAGGCGATTTAGACAAGTTGAGTGAGTGGGCAAATACATGGCAGATGCAGTATGACGTGGATAAAGGTGAAGTTATCCACTTCGGTAGGAAAAACAGAAAGGCAGAATATTATTTAAATGGTGATAGATTGGGAAATGTTGATGTACAAAGGGACCTGGGTGTCCTTGTACACCAGTCACTGAAAGCAAACATGCAAGTACAGCAAGCAGTTAGGAAGGCAAATGGTATGTTGGCCTTCATCGCAAGAGGATTTGAGTACAGGAGCAAGGATGTCTTACTACAGTTATACAAGGCCTTGGTGAGACCACACCTGGAGTAGTGTGTGCAGTTTTGATCTTCTTACCTAAGAAAGGATATACTTGCCATAGAGGGAGTGCAGCGAAGGTTCACCAGACTGATTCCTGGGATGGCAGGACTGTCGTATGAGGAGAGATTGGGTCGACTAGGCCTGTATTCACTAGAATTTAGAAGAATGAGAGGGGATCTCATTGAAATGTATAAAATTCTGACAGGGCTAGACAGACTGGATGCAGGGAGGATGTTTCCCCTGGCTGGGGGGTCTAGAACGAGGGGTCACAGTCTCAAGATACGGGGTAGGACATTTAGGAGTGAGATGAGGATAAATTTCTTCACTCAGAGGGTGGTGAACCTGTGGAATTTTGTACCACAGAAGGCTGAGGAGGCCAAGTCACTGAATATATTTAAGAAGGAGATAGATAGATTTCTAGACACAAAAGGCATCAAGGGGCATGGGGAGAGAGCGGGAATATGGTATTGAGATAGAGGATCAGCCATGATCATATTGAATGGCGGAGCAGGCGCGAAGGGCCGAATGGCCTACTCCTGCTCTTATTTTTCTATGTTTCTAGATGGCCTTGCAGGACAACCTCGAGGAGCTCCTGGCAAGGAGTGTCAAATCAAGTGATTAGAAGTAGTGTTACTTCTTTTTCTTCTTCCTCTTCTTCTTCACCCTCCTCTCCCTCTTCTTGGTGAACTACTAGAAGGCAATTCCCCTTTAAGGGCTTGAGACTGCTTTCTAAATTGACAGGCTAGCTTTAAGAGAACACTGCCTTGCTCCAGGGATGCTACGACCATGCTACATTGGGCCTCCTGCTGAGTGTACCGCCCAAAACATCGTGTTACATGATAGGTTCGGCGCTCCGATCATTTAAATCAGCAGGCAGCACCAAAATAATGGTGCTGCCTGTGTTCTTTTTACGGATGGGATTTAACCTTGCCTCACGGTGGCACCAGCTGTTTTCCCGCATTATCGGATTTCTAGGCCAATATATTCCAAATACTACGGATTACACCCATTATTCATCAACCCCAATTACTCTGGAAGAGTTCTTTTATGGCTCAGGAGCATCATAAAGTGCCTGAGCTCCATGGGTAAGTCTAACTTTATTGTAGGAATTTTACTTTAACCGCAAACCTTAGTCCTTATACCTGCGATCCCTTAAACTGATTGACACCAATATCACAAATCCAGTGATGAGCAAATCAGAACCATGGAGTATATTTTGATCAATCCTCTTTTTTAATGATTTGAATGTTTTATTATATGCTTGTTTCACATTTTAGAAAAGGATTCCTTGGCTTTTTCCTCCTGTATGTTTTCGCTTGGCCTCTTCCTGATCCATGATGCCAGATGAGTTTGTTAGACCGAGATACCCAAACCAACAGGAAGGCAGTAGACCATTTTGCCTCCTTTCTAGTTCCTTTACTTGAATGTCAAATCTGGGGCTAATGGCATTTGTTTAATCTGCCTTTGAGATTGGCATATTGAGGAACTGGCATTATGGTGCACATGAATGTTCATGCCAATGCTCTTACAAACATTAACAATGCAGAGAGACACAGAAAATGCCAGGTTCTCATCTGGCTATGTTACAAAGTGATTGTGAGAGTCCTGAATGTAATAATGAAGCATCGTTATATTGGAGAGTTCGAGATTATCAATGCCACAGGGGTGAAAAGCCCCATATCAGTTTGAGTCTGAGCTGTCCAGTGTTTCTCCATTGTTGCTTCCGACCTGATGCCACTACTGTGATGGCACTAAAACCAATCACTTGTCGTGCCAAGTGGCACTGATCAAACCCTTAACCCTCCTTAAAGCAATGTAAGTGTTGGCTATTCAAACTGTAAATTAATTAGCTGCACCCTTGATTTTGTTTGTCACCAGACATAACAGAAAAATAATCCCCTTCCAGAACTTTTCAGGAGTAGTGTTTTAGCCAGGACAACTTTTTTGACGTGAATAAATGTCGACTTTTGTGACTCATCAATCATTTATCAGCCATTTCTGTAGTGGCCAACCAGTCACCCACTGACCTCCAGTCCTATCAATCATTATTGATCTACCTCGCTGTCAGCCTCCGTGTAGAACAGGACATAGATTTTAAGTGTAATTTAATATCCTTAATTCCAATATTAATAAAAATGCATCATGTGTAATATTGTTTTTGAACAATATTATATCACTTTCAGCTTAGTAGATGACAGAAACTATCCCATGTATTTATTTCACTCCTTCCTCTCCTGAAAGTGCTAAATGATACTGTGGTACATTTCCAGAGACACTGGTTACCTTCCACTATCTTGCCCAAGTGGCCATGATTTATATGGGAGACTAAATAATAAGTGTGATACTTCACAGCTAGTCCCATCCTGTCCTCATGCAATGTCCACTCACATTTTCAAACCAGGATAGCAATCAAGAATGGGAATCCTGACAGATTTTCTCCTCCCTAAATCTGGGGCATGAGAGCTAGTTGCAGCATCTCTATTCCTCACTCTGTCTGATATCAGCTAGCCCAAGATATAAATCAAAACCCTTTCTGTTCTGCGTGGTTCAGTTATATCTTTACCAAATGAGTCAACAGGAGGAACTAACGGCCCCAATTTTAATCAGGATATCTCAACATGCAACAGAGCCACTGAGAAAAGCAGAGCAGTGTGCAAGACTGCAAAGGTGGCAAATTAGATGATTTTTCTGGTTCTACAAAAAAACACATTGGCCTAGAAATTGAGTTGACGCCGCGCCAGGGCTTTAGCGCCGGAAATTTAGCGCCGGCGCTAATTCCCTTGCGCGCGCCAAAAATTCAGTAACGCTGCGCCCAGACGGCTGCCGGCGCTACTGGCGGGCGTGAGTGCCTCCCAATGGGCGCTGAGTGCCGCATTGCGGCGCTAATCCGGCGCTGCGGCACCCGATGCGGTGCGGCAGGCTGGGGAAGTGCAGGCCTCCTCCTCCCGTTAAGGAGGCGCTGCCTTCACCCGATCGCTGGCCGTTTGATTTTTTCAAAAATGAGCCCGGCACCTCGGACAAGTGCCGGGCTTGCAGGCCAGACGCATCTGTTCCGCGGGGGGGGGGTGGAGGAGTCCGGGGAGGGAGGTGCGGGCAGGCGGCCGGCGGGAAAGCGGCCGGCCGCCGCGCGACCTTAATGCGCCGGCGCTAACTTGTGTAAGACTCGGTTGCCAGAGTCTTAGTTGCGGCTGCCACGGGCGAGGCGGCCGCAACTGAATTTCGGCATTCGGGCGCGTTGCCACGGCAACCGGGACGCTGCGCACACCGATGACGTCATCGGTGCCGGCGCAGCGCAACCAGCTAACGCCGATGGCAGCGCCGAAGTGAATTTCAGAAACGGCTATCATTGCGGCGCTAGGCCCTCTAGCGCCGCAAAATGGGCGCTAACCCTACTGAATTTTCAGCCCATTATCACCTAAATGCCAACTCAAATTCCATTCTTTTAACAGGTTGCAGGTTGAGAGGTACAAAGATGAACTTAAAAATAGTACATCAGGCTAGCAATCATTACCATTTGCAAGTTAGACTGGGTGTTCCACTATATTTCCTACTGAGTACAAGTATTGTCAGTGTTGTTTAGCTTTTCCTTTGAATTTATAGCCTTTCCATCTGTGTGTTTTCTGTTAATTATCTCCTTCATTAGTTTTGCAATATAACAATCGATTTGGCACAATCCAAAATGAAATGTGATTAGTTCCTGAGGTGTCATCCGCTGCAGCAGGGGCTAACCTACTTTTTCCTTCTGTGTCCATGATGTTTTCATAAACTCAAGTCCCGAGACATTGAGGTGATACGCTTATCAATTACTTCATAAAAGGTGATGAGTCGAAGAAGAGATGATGAGTCGAAAGAAGAGATGAATAAGGCTTTTATTAGCTAAGAAGAGACCATGCTTCTTCGTGAGTGACTGAACAAGTCTGAACGAAACCCACACAGTGGTGGGTGGAGTCAGCTGAGGCATGCCTCCATACACAGCGCCACCCAGAGGTGGCAATATACAATACAGTGGTTTACCACATTCACCCCTTGTTTAATGTGAAGTCCGGCGGGGTGAAGGGTACTACAAGTTAAGTCTATCAGGAGGCCTTGTCTGACGTCCTGATCGTCGTGGTGGCGGCGGTGGTGTTGCAGCATCCGACGTCGGGTCTGGTGTCTGGGTGGTTGGCGAAGATTCCTGGGGCTTTGGCATGCCGTCTGCAGGGGTTGGGTTGGGAGGGGTGGTGGGGGATAACAGTGGTAAGGGGGATAACGGTGGTAATTCAGGGGTACCCGAGGGTGCGAGATCTCGTATGGAGACCGTGTCCTCCCGCCCGTCTGGGTATGTCACCCAGGCATACTGGGGGTTGGCGTGTAGGAGGTGCACCCGCTCGACCAGGGGGTCCGTTTTATGCGTCCTCACGTGCCTCCGCAGTAGGACGGGCCCAGGAGAAGTCAACCATGCCGGTAGCGAGGTTCCCGATGTAGACTTCCGGGGGAAAACGAACATTTTCTCATGAGGGGTCGCATTAGTGGCAGTACAAAGCAGTGACCGAATGGAGTGAAGCGCTGCAGGGAGGACCTCCTGCCAGCGGGAGGTCGGAAGGCCCTTAGATTTTAGTGCTAAGAGGACTGCCTTCCAAACCGTCGCGTTCTCCCTTTCCACCTGGCCGTTCCCCCGGGGGTTGTAACTGGTGGTCCTGCTCGTGGCGATACCTCTTGTTAGCAGGTACTGCCGAAGTTCGTCGCTCATGAACGATGAGCCCCTGTCGCTATGTATATAGCTGGGGAACCCGAACAGAGCGAAGATGTCATTCAGACACTTGATGACCATGGTACTGGTCATGTCTGGGCAAGGGATGGCAAAGGGGAAACGGGAGTACTCATCAACTATGTTGAGGAAGTACACATTGCGGTCAGCGGAGGGGAGGGGCCCTTTAAAATCGACGCTCAGGCGTTCGAAGGGGCGGGTGGCCTTGATCAGGCTTGCTCTGTCCGGCCTATAGAAGTGCGGTTTGCACTCGGCGCAGATTTGGCAGCTCTTGGTCATGGTCCTGACCTCCTCGATGGAGTAGGGCAGGTTACGGGATTTGATAAAATGGAAAAACCTGGTGACCCCCGGGTGGCAGAGGTCATTGTGGAGGGACTGCAGCCTATCACTCTGCGCGTTGGCGCATGTACCACGTGATAGGGCATCTGGGGGCTCATTGAGTTTCCCTGGCCGATACAAGATATCATAATTGTAGGTGGAGAGTTCGATTCTCCACCTCAAGATCTTGTCGTTCTTGATTTTACCCCTCTGCTTATTATTAAACATAAAAGCTACTGAACGCTGGTCAGTGAGCAGGGTAAATCGTTTCCCGGCCAGGTAATGCCTCCAGTGACGCACCGCTTCTACAATAGCCTGGGCCTCCTTTTCGACGGAGGAGTGTCTCATCTCGGGGCCCTGGAGGGTCCTTGAGAAAAAGGCCACGGGTCTGCCCGCCTGGTTAAGGGTCGCGGCTAGGGCGAAGTCGGAGGCATCGCTCTCCACTTGGAAGGGGATGGACTCATCCACCGCGTGCATTGCGGCCTTCGCGATATCGTTCTTGATAAGAGTGAAGGCTGCACACGCCTCTGGTGTCAGGGGGAAGGAGGTGGCTTTGATGAGGGGCCTGGCTTTGTCTGCAGAGAGGGGCACCCACTGGGCGTAGTAGGAGAAAAACCCCAGGCATCTCTTCAGTGCTTTTTGGCAGTGGGGAAGGGGTAGCTCCATTAGGGGGCGCATTCTGTCGGGGTCGGGCCCGATGACTCCGTTCTCCACCACGCAGCCGAGGATGGCCAGGCGCTTGGTGTGAAACATACATTTTTCCTTATTGTACGTTAGGTTCAGCCGTTGGGCCGTACGGAGGAAATTTGCGAGATTAACGTCGTGGTCCTGCTGGTCGTGGCCGCAGATGGTGACGTTATCCAAATAGGGGAAGGTTGCCCGCAGCGCGTTCTGGTCAACCATTCGGTCCATCTCCCTTTGGAAGACCGAAACCCCGTTGGTGACACCGAAGGGGACCCTAAGGAAGTGGTAGAGGCGGCCGTTTGCCTCGAAGGCAGTATACTGGCGGTCCTCATGGCGGATGGGCAGCTGGTGGTACGCTGACTTAAGGTCGATGGTGGAGAATACTTTGTATTGCGCAATCTGATTGACCATATCAGATATGCGAGGGAGGGGGTACGCGTCCAGCTGGGTGTACCGGTTTATGGTTTGGCTGTAGTCGATTACCATGCGGCGTTTTGCAGTGGTTTTAACGACTACAACCTGGGCTCGCCAGGGGCTAGTGCTACCTTCGATAATGCCCTCCTTCAAGAGCCGCTCCACCTCAGAGCTGATAAAAGCTCTGTCCCCGGCACTGTACCGCCTGCTTTTGGTAGCGATGGGTTTACAGTCGCGGGTGAGGTTAGCGAACAGGGGAGGGGGGGGGACTTTTAATGTGGAAAGGCTGCAGGTGGTTTGCAGCGGGCGATTTAAAAGTTGTTGGTTGCAGACTGTGAGTGGGGGGAGGGGTCCACCGTATGCTAGTGTGACACTCTTAAGGTGGCACTGAAAATCCAACCCTAGCAGGACGGCAGCGCAAAGACGGGGCAGGACTAGCAGTTTAAATTTTTGATATTCAGTGCCCCCTACTGACAGGGTCACCACACAGTAGCCGCTGATGTCCATTGACTGGGACTTGGACGCCATAGAAATGCGATGGTGCGTTGGCAGAATCGTGAGGGAGTGGCTACGTACCGTGTCGGGGTGGACGAAACTCTCTGTGCTCCCGCTGTCGATCAGGCAACTGGTGGCGCGGCCGTTTACCGCGATATCCATCATGGAGCTGGATAGATGGTGAGGGTGGCCTTGATCCAGCGTCACGGAGGCCAGTATGTGGCTTAGTGAGTCACTATAGTCATCCGCCGAGACGGTGGTCGGTTCCGGTGACGAAATGGCGGTTGAGTGCGTTGGATACGATGGCGGCGGATGCCATGCGGCCGGGGGTACACAAAATGGCGGATAAGATGGCTGCTCCCACGGCCCGCACGCTGCGCTGCTGGCTGGCTTCCCCTTGCAGGCGTTAGCGTAATGGCCTTTCTTCCCGCAGCCCGAGCAGGTAGCTGTCTTAGCTGGGCAGTGCGCTCTGGGATGTTTTAACTGGCCACAGAAATAGCATTTTTGGGCCTGGTTACTGGGCATCGAAGCAGTTCTTACCGGAGGCTGCTGTCTCGGTTGGGTCGCTGCAGCGGTTGGTGCCGGGGGCGGCGGTCCCGTGTCCCACGGTTTCGATTGCCATGTCTCGGCGCCGTTATGGGGGTATGCCTCGAGGTTTCGGTGGGCCTCCTCTAACGAGAGCGCAAGGGCAATGGCTGTCTTCAGGTCGGGTTCCTTGCTTTCTAGCAGTCTCTGCCGGGTGTGGTCTGACTGGAGGCCCCTGACGAAGGCATCACAGGCGAGTCCCTGCGCGTGCTCCACAGCCGTTACCGCTTTACAATCGCAGTCTCTGCAGAGTGCCAGTAGCGCCCGTGCAAATGCCCCTACCGATTCTCCCGGTTGCTGCCTGCGGGATCCCAAGAGGTGTCGGGCGTAAATTGTGTTCACTGGGCGCGTATATTGCCCTTTTAGTAGCTCGAGGGCCGCCACGTACGTATTAGAGTCCCGGATTAGCATATATACTTGATGGCTCACCTGGGCGGTCAAAATTTTCAGTTTGTGATCCTCCTCTGTAACCTGTGAGATTGCGAGGAAGGATTCAAAGCAGCTCAGCCAGTGTTCAAACTTGGCTGATGCACCCACATCTTGAGGGTCGAGGTCCAGGCGTGGTGGTCTGAGGGCTCTCAGCAATGTCTGCTGTATCCGTTGCTGTTGTTGCTCCTCAGGTGTCGCCATTTAACTTTTAGCTAATAAAATTGATACGCTTATCAATTACTTCATAAAAGGTGATGAGTCGAAGAAGAGATGATGAGTCGAAAGAAGAGATGAATAAGGCTTTTATTAGCTAAGAAGAGACCATGCTTCTTCGTGAGTGACTGAACAAGTCTGAACGAAACCCACACAGTGGTGGGTGGAGTCAGCTGAGGCATGCCTCCATACACAGCGCCACCCAGAGGTGGCAATATACAATACAGTGGTTTACCACATGAGGTCAATTGTAATGTCCCCAAACGCTGCGTAGCAGGGGTCAACTATGCACAGACTTAGGGGGTGATTTTAACAATGGGGGCGCGTTGGAGGCAGGACTGCTGCTTGGTGGGTCGATGTCCCGTCTCCATCGAGTTGTGGCCAACCCACGCTATTTTCACTTGATTGACCTTGTTAAGCCCGCCCCGCGGGCTTAGCAGACCAATTAGGGGAAAGCCGATTGCAGAGAACGTCAATGTATGACGTTTCATCTGCCAAAAATTTTTGACAAATGAATTGTCATCGTTTGACAGTTCTGTGAAGCTGTCAAACAGTGACATTCTCTGTAGTTTGATAAGTTCTTGAATTCAAGACCTCATCAAACCTCTTTCCTTTGGAGAATGCAACGGTCATCTGTCATCTCTGCCGCGGAGGTGCGAGACTCTCCACATACCCACCGATTGAAGCCTGCAGGAAGAAACAAAGGTAAATAAACATTTTCTAACACTTTCCACTTACCTCAGATGCTCACCTCTCCACACTTGCACCCATCACTTACCTCCACAGCACACTTTTGGACCCCTCCGATCCCCACATACTCAGTACTCACCTCAGTGACCTTGGCGGGGTTCGGAGCCTTCAGGAAGCCTGCGCTTGAATGGGTAAAAAGGGGATAATCCTCTTATCTGCCTGTTAACAGCTAGTTAACAGGCAGATAAGAGGATTATCCCCTTTGTAATCCCTTCCCACCTCCAAGGAGACGGGACCCGGCGTGGGACGGCTACCTGCCTCCTGGCAAGATGGCAGGGAGAGGGTTGGGCACCCACCACAAATTCTGCCATTTTCTCGGCAGTCCCGCCTCCCCAGGGCTGGCAAGATCGTGCCCCAGGAATCAAAACTTTGAACCTCTAGTGTGAATGACTCAGTGGTACATTAGGTGATGCCTTTGCCCAATAAGCCAGATTCATGCTCCCAAATTCACTCCGAAACATGCACACAACTTATAGCAACTATGGTGGAAATTTTATTTATAACAATTATGGAGGTGAAAATACAGCTTCACTTTGTTTTTTATCATTTTGGGGGATATTTATTAAAACAGCATGGATTTGCAGGGGGTAGTGCTTAAAAAATGTATGAGTGAAATGGGTGTATTTACTTGGCTGTAGAATACTCCTCAACATTATTTAATTGGACAAAAGCAAAATACTGCAAATGCTGGAAATCTGAATAAAATCAGAAAATGCTGGAAATACTCAGCAGGTCAGGCAGCATCTGTGGAGAGAGAAACAGAGTTAACGTTTCAGCTCGATGGCAGATGTTAGAGATGGACACCTTCTCCAAGATCTGCCAGTTCTGATGAAAAATCATCGACCTGAAATGTTGAGGGGAATTTTAACCCCCGAAAACAGATGGCATTGGGTCGGGTGGGAAGTAAAAATGTAGAAAATCTCAAACTCGAACCCAACCCACCTCGAATCCACCAACTTCCGGTTTTAATGGAGGCGGGACAGGGGGGTGGGCGACCAACCCACTCCCAGAAGGCGGTCCCTCATTTAAATATTTTAATAAGGCCTTTTCTCTGAGCTTTAATGGGCCTTGGGATACCCAGCAGCTAAAGGGAGGCGAGGACTGCTGCATGGAAGAGGTAAGTGCATTTCCAGTACTGCTTGTGGGCCAGGAGGAGCAAGAGTGCTTCCGCCCGGCCCCCCAAGCAAACCTCCAAACCTGTAAATAGTGATCGGACCCCACCCCACAATCCAATGCTCTCCTGATTTCCTTCATAGCGAGAGGATTCGAGTACAGGAGCAAGGATGTCTTGCTGCAGTTGTACAGGGCCTTGGTTTGACCACACCTTGAGTACTGTGTGCAGTTTTGGTCGCCTTATCTGAGGAAGGATGTTCTTGCCATGGAGGGAGTGCAGCGACGATTCACCAGACCTGGGATGGCAGGAATGATGTATGAGGAGAGATTGGGTCGATTGGGCTTATATTCGCTGGAGTTTAGAAGAATGAGAGGGGATCTCATTGAAACTTATAAAATTCTGACAGGGCTAGACAGACTAGATGCAGGAAGGATGTTCCCAATGGCGGGGGAGTCCAGAACCAGGGGTCACAGTCTAAGGATAAGGGGTAAGCCATTTAGGACAGAGATGAGGAGGAATTTCTTCACCCAGAGAATGGTGAACCTGTGGAATTCTCTACCACAGAAGACAGTTGAGGCCAATTCATTAAATATATTCAAGAAGGAGTTAGATATATTTCTTAAGGCTAAAGGGATCAAGGGATATGGGGAGAAAGCAGGGACAGGGTACTGAGTTTGGATGATCAGCCATGATCTCATTAAATGGCAGAGCAGGCTCGAGGGGTCGAATGGCCTACTCCTGCTCCTATCTTCTATGTTTTTATGTTTCTATGTTTCCACGGCCCACTATCTCCTTCCAGCGCTCAGCCCCCTGCACCCGCCACCCCCCCCCACCACCCCCATGTCCTCCACCGGCCCTCTGCAATTTTCCCTCCTCCCCCAATCTCTCCGGCCCTCCCAACGGTCTTCTCCCCATGTCACCAAAAAATTCTTCCAAGCTTTAATGTTCTTTATTATTTTGTTTACAAATTAACTAGCATAACAATGGGCCCCTCTGGAGATGGCTGAAACAAGGATCGATGTCTGTCGCACAAAATTGGCTCTGGTGGTTGCTGGAACTATAGCAAGACTTGGAAAGATTGTACTGAGATACTAACTAGTAAACAATATATTTTCCCATAGCCTAATGCATGCCCCAGCTACTCTTGGTTTAGCAACTGAATGGTAACTTCATTTAAGCCTGCATTAATGGTCAGAGTTTCAGCTATGACATCCCTGGAAGAGAGTTTTATTTTTCCAAAAATATATACTTTATTCATAAAAATCTTTGTTCATGTACATGACAATACAGTCCACATCTGGTACAATACAAATTAACTTCAGTACATGGCACTCAATTTACAAATTACAATACATTTATCATTACATATATCAAAGCTTGTTGCAATACGTTACAATGTGCTCCACAAATCATATTACAGATGAAAGCAGTACATGGTACTCTCTTTACACAAACAGGTGCATTTTTATTACATATTTTATAAGTCATACAGCCCGAGGGGGCCAAGATACATTCCAACACTTGTCAAAAAACATTACATTAGAATCCACCAATCGTATTACATATGGCATAATACACATGAATGCAGTGCATGGTACTGTCTTTACATCAACAGGTTACAAGTGCTTTACAATTAACACACTTGTACATCATACGGGCCTAGGGGGGTTTTCTACTGGTTTCAGCCCCTCGGTGTACACTGGCAGTAGAGCCTTAAACTGTGGCCCTTCCCCATCGTGCCTTTGCGGCGACGGCACCAACCTTTAGTGCGTCCCTCAGCACGTACTCCTGGACCTTGGAATGTGCCAGTCTGCAACACTCGGTCGTGGACACCTCCTTGCTCTGGAAGACCAGCAAGTTTCGGGCAGAACAAAGGGCGTCTTTCACCGAGCTGATGATCTTCCAGCAGCAGTTGATGTTTGTCTCAGTGTGCGTCCCTGGGAACAGTCCGTAGAGCACAGAGTCCTGTGTTACGGAGCTGCTCGGGATGAACCTCGACAAAGACCATGTCGAAATCTCGACTCCGAGTAAGACTCTGAAACACGTAAGTACCGTCAGATAAGCAGAGCTTTATTTTGCTTGCATACAAGGGGAGAGTACTCAGACAAGCGGCTGAAATAACTACTCCGACCAAATACAGTTTTCAGCTCATATTTATACAGTGAAGAAAACAAGTTCCATATGATCATGTATAAAAGTTAGTTAGTCAACTCTATACAAAGCTATTTCAGTATTCATGCAGATAAAAAGAAACGAGATTAACCTTTAACAGAATTTTTCATTCTTTGACCAGATGTCATTATCACCTCTCAGTTTGCAAGCGTACAAAACGCGGTGCAGTTACCCAATAGTTCTGCAATGTATTGTTCTGGCAGTTTGTGATTAACTTATGCAATAGGTCAGAAGATTACGTTAATTGCTGCCGACTCGACTTTAGTCCAGCGGCAATGATACAAAAATACATTAGATGTCAAGTATCCCATCATGCACTAGTAAGGGCAAAATCATATTTCCACAACCACTGCATCTCTTTCTAGACCTTCTTTGCAAAGGCACATTCCAGAAGGAGATGGATGACGGTCTCGTCCCAAGCACAGCCTCCTCGTGGACAGCGTGCGGTGGAGCAGAGACATCGGGAGTGCATGAAAGATCTGACGGGGTGCGCCCTTCTCATCACCAGCCAAGCTACGTCTTGGTGCTTGTTTGTGAGTTCTGGCGATGAGGCATTCTGCCAAATGACTTCAACAGTCTGCTCGGGGAACCATCCAAGAGGATCCACCATCTCCTTTTCTCGTAGGGTCTCGAGGACGTTACGTGCTGACCACTACTTGACGGCCTTGTGGTCAACGGTGTTTGCCGTGAAAAACTTTTCCACGAAGGACAGGTGGTCCGGCACGGTCCAACTGGATGGAGCGTTCCGCGGCAGCATAGCCAGACCCATCCTTCGCAACACCGGAGACAGGTAGAACCTCAGCACGTAGTGACACTTGGTGTTTGCGTAGCGAGGGTCTGTGCACAGTTTGATGCAGCCGCACACAAAGGTGGCCATCAGGATGAGGGCGATGTTGGGTACATTCTTTCCCCCTTTCTCTGGAGATTTGTACATCGTGTCCCTCCGGACACGGTCCATTTTCAATCTCCAGATAAAGTGAAAGACGGCTCGGGTGACTGCGGCGGCACAGCGTCGGGGTATGGGCCACACCTGCACTACGTACAGCAACACCGACAGCACCTCGCACCTGATGACCAGGTTCTTGCCCACGATCGACAGGGAGCGCTGTTCCCACATTCCAAGTTTCTGTCGTACCTTGGAGATACGCTCCTCCCAGTTTTTGGAGGAGAGTTAGAGCAGGACAAGCAGTGTGTGAAGCTTTCCTCTGGTACACTGTGCAATATGCTACACTTCTTTGCTAGCAACTGCCTGTGTAGTTGATTTATATGTTTCCCTTGTCACATTTATATAGACATTTGTCTGCTGTGTATTGTACAGATGATATTAAGAAAGACAGACAATTAAGTTAACAATTACAAAATAATTGAATTGCTAACTAATGACACATGCTGAATTTACGCATTCTTTTATTGGGGATCAAATATGCTCAAGCGTTCATTAAAATACGCAAACTTAAAATTACGCTTGAGCCACACAGCAAAAGATTCCAAATATATTCTGCCATAGACAATGCAATCATTCATGTTCAGCAGTAAGTCTCCATGTACAGCTTGTTTACAGAGGATGTGCTATCAGTCCTGAGGTTATACAATATAACAGATGACATTATTTCAAGAAGCAATATTAAAATAAATGGTAGTGACATTGATGTAAGACCATAGATCACTGGATACAAATTGTTTTATATAAATAGTGCCCATGTAGGGTAATAAAAAAGCTAATTGTTCTACTAAGATTACTGCCTTCTCCTTATTAGTTGCACTTGTACAAAAGATGAGACAAGGACTCTTTCATTATCATTATGTCTGTGATATTATATTAAGTCAGCTGCTTTTTTGTTCTTCACGCTGGATAAACAATTTTACTGGGGTTCAAGAAGCCTTGAAATTCACATGAATTGGGATGTCCATAATAAGAAACTTCAGTCAACAAATATGTCCTTTGCAAGGATCTGTGTGCATTTGTCCTGAAGAATTGCTGCAGGCAGACTGCTGACATGTGATTTGTTTATCGTTAATCACTCATTCTTATTCCAGTCACACATGAGTATGCCAAGCTTCAGGCCTATAACAATCACATCTCAACATTCTTATATTGTCCCCAAGGGGTTTGCTTAGCATAGAGAAAAATGAGAATCTAAATGAGAAAGCTGTAGCCTAAAGATGGAGTAGAGAGGTTTCCACAGAATGGAATGATTCTTTGTGTGTGATTCTTGAGTGTTTATTAGCTTGCTGACTGATACTTTATCTGTTTAATACTACTCAAGAGTGGTGCTTTGACAAGGAAAGCAATATCCGTTATTAATCAAATCAAAGAGATGGATTATGACTGTCTTTCTTCACAGTATGGATCCTTCAACATATCTGCTTAAGAGGGAGAGGAGTTGTAAAAAAAGGACTTTCTTTTTTTAAAGTGCAATATTAATATTTCAAAACAAAATTATTTATTTTTAAAAAGTCCTAGATTTAGGGCATTTAGAAAAGAACAACAATAAGGGAATTAAGACACTGTATTGTGACAAGGTAAGAAAATAATCATCCCTTTGGGCAATCAAGGCTAATGGGCTTTGTTTTGTTTCAAACCTGATTGTCCAGAAGGGTGATTGTTATTGGACTATGTATCACACCTTGTCACAATGCACTTGTTCTAATTCCCCAAATTAATGTTAGCGGCTTCAAGGCATAATTGCAAACATTACCTTAAAGAAATGTATTAATTGGTCATAAATGCTGCTTGGAATTAGTAGAGAAATTTAACTTCTCCAACTCCCATCCTGATCCAAGGGAATATTTGTAAGCAATTTATGCTACCCTTCAGGTTCCTTGTTATTTATTTCTGTCTGTGATCATGAACCCAAAATAGCATGCTGTTGATTTACAGGGTATATTTGTTCAAATAATATCTTGCACATTTGTACTTTGGTATCTTCTCTCTTCTATTTGAATCTTATAAAATAGCTGCACAAATCTTTAGATGTGCCCTTTTCCTGAAAGCAAGGTGGCTCATGTCAAGCAAGGCAATCATTTGTGCTGTGCTGTAAAGCTTTCTCAGATGTTTATGTGTGTGGAGAGGGCTACAGAAATGCATGCAGTTGGTTCTGCAGGCACAATCTTGCCCAAGTCATTATTCTTGTGCATGAGCCTGCACTGTTAATGGCAATGGGCTGTTTAAACAGTGGAAGGCATCATAGGCAAGTCTAATCCTATCCGCACCTGACATTCGCACAAGTGCACTTGCTGCATTCCAGTAGGGATGACTAACAGGAATCTAGGCTGTCTTCCCTCTCTCCCATTTCCTAGCCCAGGAATATGAAGGCCAATTGCAGTGCCCCAATGCTTAAGTGCAATTAACTCAGCACAGACCGAATATTGAACTTGGGCAATTGCTGATTTGTATGATTCAGTATTATTATGTACTTATCGACTGAGCCTTCAGGAGGTCCCAGGCTAGATTTTCTAGTCGAACTTGTCAACACATGCCATTAAAAATTGAGTATTAAAACAAGAAAACATATGGAGAAAGGATTTGGAAGATGAAAGCAAAATAGTTAAAAGAAAGATAAATGTAGAAAATAAGGAAAATAAAAACACACACGATGCAAATAATTTGAATTTATATTTCTTGATTACTTTGATAATGGGGGGATTTTTTGACTTCTGGAGCCTCGAACCATTTTCAGATTCGTGTTTCAATTGAATGCCACTGGATAGCTATGGGTGCCAAAACGGCCTCGCACTACAGCTCATTGGTTGGACTCCTGCTCCTCCTGGCCCGACAAAAATTTTCCCCCAAAAGATTCTGGGCCTTTTCTTGACTGGCAACAGTGGTCCCTTTAAGGGCCGCTGATTAGTACGCTCAATGGCTGGAACAAGCAGTTAGAGCATGAGTGGGGCACGCACCACCCATTTGTACCTGAAAATTGCAAACAAGACCTACAACCGGTATATGACCCTGATTTGCATATTTAAACATCTCGGGCTCGTTTTCCTGCAGGTGTGGGGAATTATCGGGTACCCCAAATGTCGGGGTTCCCAAATGAACCTAAATGGGTCTGCCAGATTGATGCAATTTTCCCTCAATTGGCCAATTCATTTCCAACATGTGGGAACCCTTGCTAATTGACTATTTCCAATCAGAAAGCCGCACAGTATGATGTCATAATTCGTGGTGCTTTTAAGGTCCACAGCAAGCATTGCTTCCTCTGCAGGCTTCCAAACGAACCATACAGGATGGCAGAGGAGCCTGCAGCAGCTGTGGCCAAGGCCAGACCCCGAGCTGCCTCCAAATTCGACGAGGCTTCACTGCAGGCATTGTTGGATGGGGTTAGGGCCCACTGGGAGGTCCTCTTCCCTAGGTCAGGGAGGAAGAGGCCTCCCACTGAGACCAAGGCTGCATGGGTGCAGGTGTCAGCAGATGTCAACTCGCTGGGAGTCGCCTAAAGAACCTGGATAGAGTGTCGGAAACGATTCCATGACCTTCACCGTACAGGAAAAGTAAGTATGAAGTTTCCATCACCCTCAAACTGATCCCCATTGCCTTTCCCCACCAGCACTCAGCTTTAGCACTCTCTTCCTCCACATCCCACTTCACAGTCACATCCATGCACCCTTACCCTCTCTATGCTCACATTCACATAACTATTCCACCATGTAGCCCTCACACTTCCTCTCACTCTGATGCTTTGAACACAAGTGACAACACACAGTGAGGGCCCTTGGTCTTGCAGCCTCACACCATCTTTGTCTCCTTCTAAGTATCTATGCTATGCAATCTCTACACTCACTCCTTCATTCTCACTCAAACTCCACTTGTCTCCCTCATTGCAGGAAAAGAGAGCTCACAACAACAGAGAGTGAGCCAGGACTGGAGGAGGCCCACCCTCAATAGCCCACTTGACCCCCTGGGAGGAAGGAGTGCTGGAAATTGTCGGAGCTGATGTGGTTGCGAAAGCTGGGGAAGGAGAGACAGGGGCAGTCCCGCAAGCTGGTGACCGAATAGTTTTCCATCTCTCTCATTGACATAGCATGAGCCGCTGTTATGATTCTGAAGCTACATCATTTGGACTTATGAACATCTGCAAAATCCAATGTGCATGTAACCTTGGCATCACATCTCTAACTCCTTCCTCTACTCCCCCACAGGACCATCCAGAGCCCCCGTCCCCACTGTGGAGGAGAAAGAGGCTGAGCAGCCAGACTCCTCAGAGGAAGCTCCAACCTCTGAGGGCGTAGCGTCAGCAGAAGTAAGCGCACCCAGCACCAGCACAGACACTCACACCTCGGGGGGACCTTCGGGACATAGAGTAGTGTTGTCACCTGGTGTTTCACAGCTCACAAGTGAGCATCAGCAGATTGTGGAGACAGGGACAGCAATGGAAAGTCCTCGTCGGAGGGCGCAGGACTCTGCCAGCTCAGCTCCGCTGCATGTCGACCCTGTGCCTCTGGGTCCATCTGCAAAAGAAGAGGTGATGGATCTCTGTGCACAGATGCAGGAGTCTCTGGCAGGTTTTGTCTCCACGGTCGCTGCGAGTGTGGAGCAAATGGAGGAGTCCATAGCGAACATAAGCAGAGCCTTAGTGGAGTCATTGGCGCATGAATGCATCACCACAGAAAGGATGGCTACCTCCGTGGTAAGGATGGCTGCGGCTCAGGAGAGGAGGGCTACGGCTCAGGAGAGGAGGGCTACGGCTCAGGAGAGGAGGGCTACGGCCGAGGAGAGGAGGGCTACGGCCATGGAGGAGCTTAGTCACCAGGCTATGGAAAACATGGTGAGTGTTCAGAATAGAATGACATCTCTTGAGGAGCGATGGGCATTTATTGAACACAGAAACCAGACCTTCACGGAAATCCTTCTGAGTAGGACTTCCAGCGCAGATACGGGTCCCCATGGCCCCCCTGATGTGCAGCAAGGTGCTCTCCAGCCACTTGCAGGCGCTGAGGGGGACCTGACCCATGAGAGGGAGGTTGTTGGCACACCTCAAGGAAGTGGGGGATCCTCTCTACGCACTCACACTTCCATGCCACTGCAGAGCCCTCGGTCAGAGCCCCGCCGGAGTCCACACCCAAGTGAGAGAGGCGTCTCAACCCCTGCACAGCTGCAGGAGCAGCAGACTGCTGGCAAGCCCTCACAGGCTCGCCACCCCAGAGGACGCCCGCCAAAGGTGTCGAGACAGGAGCAGCAGGAAAATCAGCAAGGGGCCTCCACATCTGCTGAAGCCACAGGGGAACCACTACGTAGGAGCATGCGTAAGAGAAAAATAAAGCACCACTAATCATAAGGGTAGTCACTTGGGTGAAAAGTTTTGTATATAGTTATTATATCATCAGTATCTTGTTTATAAAAAATCTGATGGCAACTGCTGCAGTTGTGGCATGTGTCATTTGGCGAATGGGGATTTCGCATTGAGGCCTTAGGATTACTTGCAGTTGTCAGGATGTTGGTCAAATAGGTAGGAATGCGCAAGGTTTGGCCATTGTCCATGCTCGGGTAAGAAGCAGCGAGGCTACAGTGTTTGATGTACTAGGCTAAGCAAATCTGGACAGGATGAGTGCGTTCCTTGCATCCCGGGCAGCAATGTTCTCGCGTAATGGTGCCGCTGGTTGATGGGCCTCTGCAGGATGGTCGTTTTCACCCTCCTCCTCCTCCTCCTCAGCATCATCTTCATCCGAGGCGGGTCTGTGAGGAGCCACTTGGTCCTGAGGAATCTGCAAGCCACAATGCTGTGCCATGTTGTGAAGTACACAGCAAACCACGATGATTTTGGAGACCCTGGCTGCTGAGTATTGTAGGGCTCCACCTGATCTATCCAGGCATCTGAAGAGCATCTTCAGCAATCCGATGGTTTGTTCGATAATGCATCTGGTGGAAATGTGGCTGGAGTTGTAGCGCTCCTCAGCTTCATTGGTTGGTCTCCTCAACGGTGTCATTAGACAAGTCCACAGGGGATAGCCCTTGTCTCCGAGTAGCCATCCCTGAAGTTCGTCTGGCGGCCTGAATAGCGGAGGCACAGTAGACTGGCGCAGTATGAAGGAGTCATGGCAGCTGCCACGGTACTTGGCACAAACATGCAAAATCTCCTTCTTGTGGTCACACACCAGCTGAATGTTAAGGGAGTGGTTGACAAAAACTCCTGGGTTGCGATGGGGTGCCCTAAGGGCCACATGTGTGCAGTCATAGACACCCTGCACCCTTGGAAAGTCTGCCAGATGAGCTAATCCAAGCGCTCGTGCCCTCACACTTGCGCGATCCCTGCTGAAATGGATGCGATTGTGCGCGAGGGCAAAGAGGGCATTGGTTACCTGCATGATGCAAGTGTGTGCGGCCACCTGGGAGATGCCACTGATGTCTGCTGCTGATCCCTGGAAGAAGCCTGAGGCAAAAAAGTTGAGTACGGTGGTGACTTTGAGGGCCACTGGTAAGGAGTGTCGACCTGGTACTCTGGGTTCCAGGTCTTGCTGCAGCATTGCGCAGATGTCAGTCACTACCTCTCGCGAAAGTCAGAGCCGCCTTTGGCACTGCTGCTCAATCATGTTGAGGTAGCTGACCGTGTCTGTAGACCCTGTTTGGGGGGTATCTCCTGCGCCGACGGCCTTCCATGCACTGGCCCCTTCTGGCCTGTGCTGCCTCAGGTGGGTGAGCCGCAGCCTATCGCTCCTGCTGCTGCTGCTGTTGCTGGATCTGCTGCTGCCGCCTCTGCTGCTGGAGATCCTCTAATGCCAAGAAGGGAAGGGAAAAAAGGCCTCCCATGCTTCTGGTAGGTGCCCCCGTTGAGGAAGCGCTGAGTGAGGATGGCGAGAGGGGCTTCCCAGGAGCTCACGCTGGAGAAGTGTGTGAGGCTCCACCCTTCCAGAGCTGTGCCTAAGCCTGGAACAAGTTGCCCCAAGCCTGAAACAACAAGGTCCTGCAAACTACAAATGATGTCTGATTAAATCTCTTCTTTCCTGATTGACCGGCAGCTGATAGTCAGCAATGCGATATTGTTCACGCCAGGTTTCATCAGCGAGGTTCCCACCAGGCGTGTTTAATGTGGGAAAAGGCTGAAAATAGCAAGGGCCCCTTAAAATTACATTATAGATGCCAATTATTGGTGATTAAGGTGCCTGAAGACCAGTCCCACCAACTGCAGGCGGGACTGATTCGGGTCGGACAGAAACGCATGGGTGAAAATCGGACGGGGCAGGGAATCAGGCGGGGGGGTCGCAATCCCCTATATTTGCAATTTTCCCCCCCCCCCCCCCCGCCCACACGCCTGAAAGCCCGCCTGACGGCTCCAGGAAAATCGCCCCCCACCCGTCTGAAATTGGCAGGTGTTCTGCTTGTCCATTAAAAGGCCCACATGAAAATTGCATTTGGTGGGCCTTGGGTTTCGATGGGCTGGCTGAGGTGCCCCCTCAATTTTCAACTGCTGGCTGCCCATTTATCAGGCAAAAAACGGGTGGCTAGCAATTGAAAATGGCCCCCATAGTTTCATTGTTCTCTTAGGATTTTAAAGAATTTTTACAGATTAATGATCCAAGGGGGTGAGAGAGAGATTTTGATGTTGTCCAAAACTGTAAAACAGGTGATAGCGAACTGGCACTCATCTTAGATCACTCCCAATTTTTATCTCAATCGGCAGATGCTACTTTTAAGCCACGAATGGAAATGCACTAAACTGATTCTGCGGAAGAGCTTCATCAGTATTCAGTGCCTCCTGCACCGGCGTACGGTGCCTCCTGCACTGCCATCCGGTGCCTCCTGCACCACTAATCAGTCTCCAACACAAGCATTCGCTGCCCCTTTCACCAGTATTTGTAGTGTCTGCGCCTTAATAATACACGGACTGCAGGAGAACAATAAAACAAGTATTTACTGAACAGAAGGTAACTTAAGACTAACGTACAGAAGCCTGCTATGGCTCTATATACAGGGGTGGTCACTGCGGGTACTGCAGTATAGAGTCAGTTCTTCTCTTAAATGTACATACACAACAATTCCTCCCCTTTTAGATGAACAGTACATAACATTCATTTAACAACTAAATAATTAATTACAATTACAATTTTCTCTGTACTATATACATCAACTGAAATAATCATTTATAAGTTCAGTCTTTGAGGAGGCTTCCTGATCCTGACTGGATAGCGCCTTTCTCGAGTATCCTGTTCTTGAGGCGGAGTTGATTCTGGTTCATTGTCATTGGTTGGTTCGTCAGCTTCCAATACCACTGCTTCTGAGGTAGACGCAATCTGTACTTCGGGTTGACTACCAGGTGCACCTGCTCGTGGTATGGGTTTGGCTTGTTCCTGTGACTCTAGAATCTGGTCAGCATGGCATCTCACGATGCTCTCTCCAATGTCCACTGTGTACATTAGTGGTCCCTGCTGTGTGCATATCGTTCCTGGCTGCCATTTTTCTGTTCGGTAGTCGCGGGCCAAGACTGGTTGCCCTACCTTGAAGCTCCTGGTTGGCTTCTCATTTATGTGCTGGAATTGCTTATCCTCAACATCTCGTCTTATGTTTGGTTTGAGCAAATCCAGGTGACATCTTAGCCTTCGGTTGAAGAACATCATGGCTGGAGCTTGGTTGGTGACTGCATATGTCGCATTCCGGTAAGCAAACAAGAAATTATCCATCTTGTGTTGTAGTGGTATGTCGTCATTATGCATTGCCTTTATTGCCTTTTTAAAGGTCTGAACAAACCTCTCAGCCAATCCATTTGTGGCTGGATGATATGGGGCAGATGTGTAATGCTTCACCCCATTATTCCTCAGAAACCTCCGGAAATCCTCTGACACAAACTGTGGCCCATTGTCGGAGCAAATCTGTTCTGGCAAGCCATTCCTGGCGAAGATGGTCCGTAGGACTGCAATAGTTTTCTCCGTGGTGGTGGAGGACATTTTGATGACCTCTGGCCATTTCGAAAGGGCATCCACAGCGATTAGGAACATTGAGTCCATAAATGGACCAGCAAAATCAATGTGTGCCCGTTGCCATGGAGATGAGGGCCACTCCCATGGATGTAGCGGGGCCTGTGGTGGAGCGTTTTGGACCTGCTGGCATCCTGTGCATCTCTTGGTCATATCCTCGATTTCTTTATCGATTCCCGGCCACCACACAAACGCCCTGGCTAGGCTCTTCATTTTTACCCCTCCCAGATGACCCTCATGAAGCTCATTGAGCACTCTATCTCTCAACTTGGGTGGAATTACCACTCGGGATCCACACATCAAGGTCCCCCGGCACACTGACAGCTGTTCTCTCCTTGGCGAGAATGCTGGCAACAGTGAGTCGCCATGTGCTGGCCATCCCTTCACCGTCAAATCATAGACCCGAGAGAGTGTCGGGTCATTTCAGGTTTCCTTCTCTATACTTGAGCTTGTAACAGGTAGACATTCGACTATGGTCGCATGGAATATCTCAACGGGGTCCACTGCAGGTGCTTCCTCTACCGTAGGCAACGGTAGGCGCGACAGCCCATCAGTGTTTCCATGCTGTTTCGTACCCTTGTACTCTATGTCGTACTGATGTGCCCCTAGAAAAAGTGACCATCTTTGCAGCCGTTGTGCCGTCATCACCGGAACGCCCTTCTTTGGGTTAAAAATGGAGACCAGGGGCTGCTGATCAGTCAGTAGGGTGAATTTCTACCCATGCAGATAGTGATTGAACTTCTTCACCACCCACACCAGGCTAAGGGCCTTCCTATCAATCTGGGCGTAGTTACGCTCGGCTGAGGTTAACGAGCGCGACGCAAAGGCTATTGGCCTCTCTGAACCGTCAAGGAATTTGTGTGACAGCACCGCTCCGATGCCATAGGGAGACGCATCACATGCTAACCGAATCGGTAGTGTAGGATTGTAGTGGGCCAATACTTTTGAAGTGATTAGGCATTTACATTTCTGAAAGGCACGCTTACACTCATCACTCCATTTCCATGTTACTCCAGTTTGCAGCAGGGCATTCAGTGGGTGCAGAATTGTAGATAAATTCGGCAAGAACTTATGGTAGTAGTTCACCAACCCGAGGAACGACCTCAGTTGCGACACATTTTCCAGTGCTGGAGCCTTGCCTACTGCCTCAATCTTGTCTGGCGACTTATGCAACCCTTCCTCATCAATCATGTGGCCACAATACGAGATTTGTCTCCTGAAGAACTCGCATTTGGGGCGGTTGGCTCGTAGCCCATATTCCTGTAATCTTGTGAGCACCTGCTCCAGGTTGGCAAGGTGTTCACTGTCATTTTCGCCCATAACCAGAATGTCGTCCAAATAACACTGGGTCCCCGGGATCCCTTGCAGGACTTGTTCCATCGCCCTCTGCCAAATAGCCGGGGCTGATGCTACCCCGAATACCAGTCGATTGTACTAGTAAAGGCCTTTGAGTGTTTATCGTGAGGTATTTCCTAGACGCTTCTTCCACCTCCATTTGTAGATACGCTTGGGCCAGATCAATCTTTGTAAAGTGTTTCCCTCCAGATAGTGAGGCGAAAATATCTTCTATCCGTGGAAGTGGATATTGTACTGTGTGCAGGGCTGGGTTCACAGTTACCTTGAAGTCCCCACAGATGCGAACCTTCTTTGGTTCCCCAGGCGTGCTGCTCAATGATTTCTTCATTACAGGAATGATGGGTGTGGCCCACTCGCTCCAGTCCACCTTGGACAGCACACCCAAACGCTCCAGACTCTCCAGCTCTGCTTCAACGGCTGGGCGGATTGCGTAAGGTACCGGTCTGGCCGTAAAAAATTTTGGGTTTGCGTTATCTTCGATTTTTATCGTTGCCGTTACTCCTTTTAGAGTCCCAAGTCCTTGTTGGAACACCTCTTTTGCGTCAGTTAGAATCTTTGACAGTCGTCCAGGTGTGACATCATCATCCTTTTTATCAGTCACAGTTAGTGCCTGAATGGAATGCCAATCCAATTGTATTTTTCGGATCCATTCACGTCCCAATAATGGTGGTCCTCCATCTGGTAGTATATATAGATACAGTTTCTGTGTTTCCTTGCCGTTGTATTCAACTGGCACCCTTATTTTTCCTCTGGGGTAGACTTTTTGCCCCGTGTATGTCTTCAATACAATGGACGTGTCCTTCAAGGGTATGTGTGGGAATAGCCGCTCATAGTCTCGTCGATTCATGACAGTTAGGGCTGATCCTGTGTCCAATTCCATCTTTACTGGGGACCCTGCTATCATGAGGGTGACCCAAATGGTTCGGTGATCCTCCTTTGCGATCACGTTGTGTAACTTTAGACAACTTAGTCTCCTGCTCCCGGAGTCCTTATCACTCTCCTGATCTTCCGAACTACTGTCTGTCAATTTCTTTACTTTCTTGTACTTTTCCTTAATAGTTCTTGTAGTGTTGGTTTTCTTTCCCGACCTGCAGACTCTTGCTATGTGTCCCATTTCCCCACATTGCCTGCATACTTTGTCCTTAAACCAGCAGTCCTTCTGATCATGGGTTGTTCTGCCGCAGCGATAGCACTTTTCTGCTCCATACGCCATTTCGTTAGTGCTGTATTCTTGTGGTTTCTGTTGTATTTCCACAGCTCCCCGTGCTGCTGCTTCGTAGGATACTGCCACGCTGAAAGCCTGTTCTAGCGTCAGGTCCTTTTCCGAAAGTAGTCGTTCCTGGGTTCCTTCACTCTGGAGCCCGCAGACAAACTTATCCCGTAAGGTGTCTGCCAGTCCTGCTCCGAACTGGCAGTGCTTCGATAACTTGCGTAGTTCCGTAAGATAGTCAGCATTGCTCTCATCTTTGTGCTGGTTTCTTTTATGGAACTTGAATCTTTCTGCTATCAGCAGCAGTGTAGGGTTTAGGTGTTCCTGTAAGGTATTAACAATCTCTTCAAAACTTTTCTCCATTGGTTTAGCTGGGGTAATTAAATTCCGCAATAGGCCGTACGTTCTCGCGCCCATCAAATTTAATAATACCGACGCCTTCTTTCCATCGGCCACCTCATTTGCCTTGCAGTACACTTCAATTCTTTCCACATACGTGATCCAGTCTTCTACCTCGTTGTCGAAAGCAGTGATACTGCCACTTTTCGGCATCTTGGGTGATTTAAAATGGCGCCTCCCACGCTTTTTCTTCTTCCCCAATGGAATAAAATGGCGCCTCCTGCGCTTTTCCTTCTTCCCCTTGCTGCCACGCTGCTCCTAGCATTCTGCAGGGTAATGGCGGCGACCCGCGGCTTCGGCGCGTCTCACTTTTCCTTCCCCTTGTTTTATTTTCGCTACGCTGCCCGGTTCTTGAGCACCGACCGCGCCCTGTGCGCTCCACCCTCTCTCTCTCTCTCTCTCTCTCTCTCTCTCTCTCTCTCTCTCTTTTCCTCCCGACGACGCTGCGCGGCCCCTTTGCAGAGCCGCTCGATCGAGATTGAGCCCGCCGCAGTCCAGAAGGGTCAGCGCACTACCTGCTACCAGCACGATTTGCTGGAACACCTTGACTGGGGAGCCAAGCCCAGCTCTCCACAGCCTCTCCTGCAACTCTACATACTCCGATGGATCCTTGGGCGGTCGACGCCTGTTGTTCTGACTTCGACATCCAAAAGCTTCTTCCCAGGGAAAGATCCCCATGAGGTGATGCAGTACTGCAGGTGAGTTCGAACCTGCTCATCGCCACTGTAGTGTCCGCGCCTTAATACACGGACTGCAGGAGAACAATAAAACAAGTATTTACTGAACAGAAGGTAACTTAAGACTGACGTACAGAAGCCTGCTATGGCTTTATATACAGGGGTGGTCACTGCCGGTACTGCAGTATAGAATCAGTTCTTCTCTTAAAGGTACATACATAACAGTATTCATTGTCTCTTACACCAGAATTCAGTGCCTCCTGCAGCAGTATTCAGTGCCTCTTACACCAGTGTTCAGTGCCTCTTACATCAGTATTCAATACTAATGTCTGCACACTGTAATTCAACGACAGAGGATGGGACAACCTTGGATCTGGACTGGAGGCGACGGAGGTTGAACAGTTTCCCGTTTGTTCTGTAAATTAGCTCCTCCAGTGGGGAGCTTACTGAGGGTGAGATGGAGCATTGCAGCAAGGAAGATCGAGAAGAGCGTTGGTGCAATGACACAGCCTTGCTTGAACCCGGTCCGTACTTGAATTGGGTCTGTGGTGGAACCGTTGGTCAGGATCTTGGCTTGCATGTCGTCATGAAGCAGGCGGAGGATGGTGACAAACTTTTGAGGGCAGCCAAATTTGAAGAGGACACTCCATAATCCCTCATGGTTGACAGTGTCGAAGGCCTTTGTGAGATCAAAGAAGGCCATGTACAGCGGTTGGTGCTGTTCCCTGCATTTCTCTTGTAATTGACGTGCGGTGAAGATCATGTCCATTGCGCCCCTTAGTGGGCGGAATCTGCATTGCGACTCTGGGAGGAGCTCTTCAGCCACTGGGAGAAGACATTTGAGGAGGATTCTTGCAATGACTTTCCCTGTGGCAGACAGCAGAGAAACTCCTCTGTAATTACCGCAATCGGACTTGTCACCTTTCTTGAAGATGATCGCAATTACGGCATCTCTGAGATCCCCTGGCATGCTCTCCTCTTTCCAGATAAGAGAAATTAGTTCATGAATTCGTGCCAGAAGTGCTTCTCCGCCATGCTTTAGTGCCTCAGTGGGGATTCCATCTGCTTCTGAGGCCTTGTTCTTCAGTTGTCGGATGGCCTTTTCAACCTCATGCCGGGCTGGGATTGTGCTGAGATGGTGGCGGGTAGCATGCTGTGGGATGGAGTTGAGGACACTCGCGTCGAAGACAGAGATCTTTGAAGTGCTCCTTCCAGCGGGCACTAACTGCCTCTCTGTCGTTGATGAGTACCTCTCCGTTCTTGGCCTGCAGTGGGGAAGGGCCTTCGGTGCTTGGGCCGTAGATGGTCTTGACTGCGCTAAAGAATCCACGCAAGTCGTGGTTGTCGGCTAGCTGCTGGATCTCCTGCGCTTTCTCCACCCACCATCTGTTCTTTAGGTCACGAGTTTTTTGTTGGACCTCGGCTTTCCGGCTTCTGTAGAGCTGCTTTCTTGCTCTCGAGTTGTGTTGCCGTTTCCAGATCAGGAATGCCTTGCACTTGTGACTTATTAGCTCCAGGATCTCCTGGTCGTTCTCGTCGAACCGGTCTTGGTGTTTCCTGGTCGGGTGACCAAGCGTCTCTTCACAGGTGCTGATTATGGAGGCCTTGAGTGCAGACCAGACGCTGTGGGCACTCTGTGTCTCTGCATCACTGGGAGTCATCAGGTTGTTTGCGAGGCGCAGGCTGAATAGAGCTTTCATAGCGGGGTCTTTGAGTGCTCCAGTGTTAATTTTCCTGCGGCATTGTTTCTGTTGCTGCCACTGTTATGGGGCTACATTGATGGAGATGACAGAGCGGATTAGGCGGTGGTCTGTCCAGCAGTCGCCAGCTCCTGCCATGGCGCGGGTGATGCGGACGTCCTTACGGTCCCTCACTCGGACGATGACGTAGTCCAGCAGATGCCAGTGCTTGTCGGAGTGAGAGTGAGAAGCAAAGTGAAGGCGAGGGGGAGCTGCCGTGGCCGTTGGACGGAGCGACGTTCCCGGGAGAGAAACCGAGAGCTGGTGGCTCAGGGTTAGGGGTGGGAAGGAGAAGGAGGAGGAGGGAAAAAAGAAGAGACAAAGCGCCGTTTGAAGCCAGAGCGTTAACGGCTGTCGCCACCACCGCCCCTCAGAGGAAACTCGCCGGGGGACCGAAGGGAATCTCAGCGGCAGTAAGTATCCTTAGTCTAGATAGACTTTGTTTTAATGATGGATTTTAAGTATATCCTTTGTACTGCACTGATTTGCTGCTGCATGTGGTATGGACTTGCTCAATCAGATCACAGTGAGTGTTTAAAAGCCAATGCAAAATCATGTGGGGAATGTATACAAGCTGGAAAAAATAGTGGATGGTGCACATAAAATGGATCACGAGAATATCAGTGCTAATTTGATCCTGTGAGAGACAATATCATTCATGTCTGAGGCCGGGACCCAGGAGTGTGGACAAGCCCAGCAGCGAGGTCAAAGCCCAGGAGTGGTGCAGCTTGGACCAGCAGCGGGATCGAGGCCCAGGGAAGGTGCGGCAAGGGCCAACAGCGGGGTCGGGAGGACCACAATGCATCCTACGAAACCCAGGCAGAGAGAACCTGCAGGAAGGAGGGAGGAGGACAGTAGCATTTTGTTTGTGTGTGCTAGGCCATTGTAGCAGAGCCTGGTCTCCAATCGTCTTGGATCCCCTTGCCATTGGACCAAGACCTTGCTCTGTCAAGCCTGTGTGGTAGCTGGTGTGCAACGACCACCCCACATTAAAAGAATTCACGCACAGGCATCTTCCACCCTTTAAAATGAAGTTCGGGACCTGGAACGTCAGGACCCTCATGGACAACCCCAACAGTGACAGACCGGAACGCCGTACTGCTATCGTTGCCCAGGAGCTCAGACATTTCGACATTGACATTGCCGCCCTAAGTGAGACCCGGCGGGCAGGGGAAGGCCAGCTCAAGGAGCAAGGCAGTGGCTACACCTTCTTCTGGAAAGGCAAACCTGAAGAAGAATGCCGCCTCCATGGGGTAGGCTTCGCCATAAAAAATGAACTGGTTGGGCGTCTCAGACTCTCCTAGCGGTATAAACGAGCGCCTCATGACTCTTCGCCTCACCCTAGCCCGTAACCAGTGCGCTACGCTCATCAGTGCGTACACCCCAACACTGGAAGCCACAGACGAGACCAAAGAGGAATTCTACTCCAGCCTCGAACAATCCCTGTCCCGAGTCCCAACGGGCGACAAGCTGATCCTCCTTGGTGACCAGTATTCAATGCCTCCTACACCAGTATCCAATGCCTCCTACACCAGTATTCAATGCCTTCTACACCAGTATTCAATGCCTCTTACACCAGTATTCAATGCCTCTTACACCAGTATTCAATGCCTCTTACACCAGTATTCAATGCCTTCTACACCAGTATGCAATGCCTTCTACACCAGTATTCAGTGCCTCCCACATCAGTATTCAATTCCTCCCACATCAGTATTCAATGCCTCCTACACCAGTATTCAATGCCTCCTGAACCAGTATTCAGTGCCTCTTACCCCAGTATTCAATTCCTCCTAAACTGGTAATCAATGCCTCCTACACCAGTATTCAATGCCTCCTACACCAGTATTCAATGCCTCCTACACCAACATTCAATGTCTCCTACATCAGTATTCAATGCCTCTTACACCAGTGTTCAGTACCTCAAATCAAATCAACTTTTATTGTCATTGTTAGTGCACAAGTGCAGTACAACGAAATGCAGGCTTGCGGCTCCCGAGAGTGTACATTTGGATTAAGACGTTTAAACATTCAACATACATTTGGCTTGTAGTATATTAACATAAATATAACCATAATAAAGTGCATTGGCAGATGTGCAGGCTTTAGAGTTTATTTGTGGAGTTCAGTAGGATGACAGCCCTGGGAAAGAAGCTGTTCCTAAATCTGGTCGTACGGGTGCGAATGCATCTGTAGCGTCTCCCAGATGGCAGGAGGGCGAACAGACTGTGGCTGGGGTGGGTAGGGTCTTTGATGATGGACCGTGACCTCCGTAAACAGCGTTTCTGGTATATGTGCTCTGTGGTCGGTAGCCGGGTGCCGGTAATGCGTTGGGCAGTTTTGACTACCCGCTGCAGGGCTTTCCGGTCATAGTAGCTACAGCTGCCATACCATACTGTGATACAGTTTGTCAGGATGCTCTCTATAGTGCAGCGGTAAAAGTTAGAGAGGATCAGGGGTGACAGATTACATCCCTTCAGCCTCCTTAGGAAATATAGGCGCAGCTGGGCCTTCTTCACCAGAGAGGAGGTGTTGAGGGACCAGGAGAGGTCTTCCGTGATGTGGACTCCGAGGAACTTAAAGCTGTCCACCCTTTCCACCACAGCCCCATTGATGTGGATGGGGGTGTGACTTCCGCCTTTGGACTTCCTGAAGTCCACAATGATTTCTTTTGTTTTCTTGGTGTTAAGGGCCAGGTTGTTATCGGCGCACCACTTCAAGAGATGCTGGACCTCCTCCCTGTAGGCTGACTCATCGTTGTTGGTGATCTGGCCTACTACCGTGGTATCATCCGCAAACTTGATGATGGTGTTGGAACCATGAACAGCCACACAGTCGTGGGTGAAGAGGGTGAAGAGGGAATACTCCTACACCAGTTATCAATGTCTCCTACACCAGTATTCAATGTCTCTTACACCAGTATTCAGTGCCTCCTACACCAGTAATCAATGCCTTCTACACCAGTATTCAGTGCCTCCTACACCAGTATGCAATGCCTCCTACACCAGTATTCAATTCCTCCTACACCAGTATGCAATGCCTTCTACACTAAAATTCAGTGCCTCTTACACCAGTATTCAGTGCCTGTTACCTCAGTATTCAATGCCTTCTACACCAACATTCAGTGCCTCCTACACCAGTATTCAATGCCTCCTACACCAGTATTCAGTGCCTCTTACCCCAGTATTCCATGCCTCCTACACCAGTATTCAATGCCGCCTACATTAGTATTCCATGCCTCCTACATTAGTATTCCATGCCTCCTACACCAGTATTCAATGCCTCCTACACCAGTAATCAATGGCTCCTACACCAATATTCAATGCCTATTACACCAGTATTCAGTGTCTCTTATACCAGAATTCACTGCATCTTACAACAATATTCAATGCCTCGTACAACAGTTCTCTTGCAAACCCAAGTTGTTCTACCCCATGGCATTTCATATTATTCCAGCAACACTAATCTTTTTCATATTTATAATCTGCATTTGTAATCTTTTCTCCTATTTAATTCTCTGTACTTTTAAAATCTGTTATTTTTATTGCCTCCTTTTTTCCTATTGTCTGTTTTCCATTTTAGTCTCTCCTCTGCCATTTACACTATCATTATCTTACATTCTTTCATTAATTTATTTTCCTTTTCTCCTCCTTTCTGTGTATGTCCTTTCTCTCTCTTACATAGAAACATAGAAGACAGGAGCAGGAGTAGGCCATTCAGCCCCTCGAGCCTGCTCCGCCATTCAATGAGATCATGGCTGATCAGCCAAACTCAGTACCCTGTCCCTGCCTTCTCTTCATATCCCTTGACCCCTTTAGCCTTAAGAAATATATCTAACTCCTTCTTGAATATATTTAATGAATTGGCCTCAACTGCCTTCTGTGGTAGAGAATTCCAGAGGTTCACCACTCTCTGGGTGAAGAAATTCCTCCTCATCTCTGTCCTAAATGGCTTACCCCTTATCTTTAGACTGTGACCCCTGGTTCTGGACTCCCCCACCATCGGGAACATCCTTCCTGCATCCAGTCTGTCCAGTTCTGTTAGAATTTTTTAAGTTTCAATGAGATCCCCTCTCATTCTTCTAAACTCCAGCGAGTATAAGCCCAATCGACCCACTCTCTCCTCATACGTCATTCGTATTATTATCTTATTATCTGTCTCCCATAACGATGAAAAGGAAAACTAAAAATGAGGGATTGTACTGGAAGATTAATGCTTCCTGAATGTCCTAGTTCCCTCCATAATCTACTATAGAAACAGAAATGGAAAATCTTACTATTACTTCACTGTGAAGTTTTGCATTTCCCAGCAAAGGTCCATAACCACAAATCTGGCACTGGTGCAGGTTTGACTTTTGTGTAATTGATCACAGTATGATCAAGGCATTTGGTATATTGGCCTAGAAATTCGGTATGGCCCCGCCAGGTCTTTTGCGCCCGAAATTTTGCGCTCGCCAGGATTCCCGTAGCGCCCGCCTAAAATTCAGTTGCGATGGGCCAAGACGGCGGCGGGCTCTATTGCAGGGTTTGGCCGCCTCGCTAGGGGCGATGAATGTCACTTTCAGGCGTCCAGCTCCCGCTGCGGCACCCGATGCGGTGCGGCAGGCTGGGGTACTGCAGGCCTCCTCCTTCTCTTAAGGAGGAGCTGCCTGCAGCCGTCAGATCGCCGGTGGATTCCCCCGGCAAATGAGCCCGGCACCACGGAGAAGTGCCGGGCTCGCGGGACTCAGGCATCAATGCCGCGGGGGGGTGGTGCAGGAGTCCGGGGAGGGAGGTGCGGGCAGGCGGCCTCCGGGAAAGCGGCCGGCCGCCGCTCCACCTTTATGCGCCGGCCTTTCGGAGCTGCAAGACCCCGTTTCACAAACGCTGTTTGCGGCTGCCACGGGCGAGGTGGCCGCAACTGAATTTGGCCATCGGGCCAGAATAGCATTGCAACCGGGGCGCTGCGCACACCGATGATGTCATCAGTGCCGGCGCGGCGCTACTGGCTAACGCCGATGTTAGGGTCCATCTGAATTTCGGGCGATAAAAAACTTCAGGCGCAAACCACTTTATAGCCAATAAGTGGGCGCAAACGCAACTGAATTTCTAGGCCATTATGTGCAACAACTAACATTAAATAAGGTGCTAATCAAAATCAGATAAACATTTGAACATTCTTCCACTACTTGGGATTAACTTGTTCCATAGTGATGTAGATTTTACAGCAGGCAGCCCTAAATATAAATGCTTCCTTAAATGAGATGGCCTCAACCTATGAACTATTTATTTTCCACTCACCACAGCGAGACAGTGTGGAATAGTCCAAAAGTAGTATTCATTGCACATCTGTCTTACTCACCTTCAGATTTTACACCTGTCTTGTTGTATGCCAGTGAGTAATTGTCTTCACGATATATCCTGAATTAAAAGATCAATTATCATCTTTCATGTTGTGTTTTCCAGTCTTTCCACAGCTGGTCACCTATTATTCAACCTTTTAAAAATGTGTCGCTCAATCATATTGAACCAATGAAGTACCACATTGTCAGTCACCCAAGGTTCTCAATGTGTGAGCAGAATAAGGCCTCCACACAGTGGCAGATGATGGAATCATTGCACAGAATTTAAATAGATGATAATTTTCAGAATTTTCTCATAACTTCTTCAAGGTCTCAGATTGGAGGTGTATGAATTGCAAAGAAATTCAAAATCCTGTTCCTCCTCCACACCCAAAAAAACTAGTTTGTGGTATCAGTAGTGAAAGTACATAATCACATGATTCTGTTGGCTTTGGCTGTGATCCACTTGCATTTAGCATTTAGCTAGCTAAAAGTCCCATAATCTTTTTACAGTGTGCTGACTTTATGTGCGCTACATGCCTGTGTATATTATGTCTTACTGATGTTACCAGACTGCGAGGTTTAGCCAAATGCATAGGCACCTAAGTCTAAAAATTTAAAGATGATTTGGTTCTTTTTAAGTTGCTAAATCTATCTTTAGAATCCAAGAGCTTATCAGTCAGCTGATTACAGCCTGTGATGGATATAGAGGTTTCCTTGCACTCGATGAAAGACAGACTAATAGCTCAGTAAAGGAGACAGCATATATTGGGTTCTATTTTTAGTGTTGTTTGCAGCATAAAAATAGGTTGTACAGGAGAGAAAAATCTCCAGCTGTGCTCCAGCTGTTAAAGATTCCTCTTAGGAATTTAGAGTTGGCAAATATTAAATATTTTCTTTAGCTCATTTTCCCACAGGAAACTTTAAAATGTTTAGATGGCCTGGTTTTTCCAGAAAATACTGAGTTTGTAGAAGCAATGAATACTAAGATTCAGTCATTTTTGCCATTCTTTTTGTTATAGGATAGCTTTCACAAACACGGTAATCTCTGCCTTTCAATTAGAAGCACATAGAATGTTAAAAGAGTTTCAACTTTGAGTTACCAGAATGGAATAACATGTGCCAGATATCATTATATAATTTCTTTCTTTTTCTGTTTGTTCTTGCTGAAGTCAATTGGTGTCCCAGAGTGCGTTGCTGGCAAGTGAACAGTGCTGCAGACTTCACTGTACTTTCAGCAATGTCTGTTCAGCATTCTGTAAACTCCCACTGAGTTCATCTGAAATCCTAGAATGCCAAATGGCCTCTCTAATCTGCATTCTATTCCAGAAAAAATGTACGGCATTTCGTCATCACAGCTGAACGTTCGACTGACTCGGCACGTAGGCCTAGGATTCAAGGTCCATAAACACTGTGACAGGGCTCCCAGCTGCAGCTGCATCAATAAAAAGAGGTTTTTTTTTTCCCTCTCTCACATTTACCATTGTTTTGTATAAATGAAAAAAGACCTGAAACCCTGGAAGGTGGGGGAGGAGCTACAATGTAAGGCAGAATCAGTTAATGTCTTATTAAGATATGTCTGTTTAAAGGTTGTAAAACCTCAGCTCAGTTATTTTGTTTTTATATGACAAGCCAACACAATTCCTTTCTCCTGCACATTTGCAAATAAATTATTTTTATGGAGTACAGCCGGGTATAATTACTCAACACAGATTTGTTTGCCGATAAATGTAGAAATAGCTCATTGTTCAGACAAGTCCTTCTTAATGGAACATTGTTTGTTTCTTTGATTAGTATTTCCTACCATTTTACAAATAATGTTCTGTTTTTTTAATTGACTCAAAAGGGTAGATTTACAAATTTGCGCTCCCAGTGCAGAGTCAGAATGTTGTACTATTAAGCCTTACTCCAGAACCTCAGCACATTATCTAGGCTGGCAGGGCAGTACCGAGGGAGTGTACCATCGCCAGAGGTGTGTCCTTCAAATAAGATGTTGAACCTAGGCCCATGCAATTATTTGAAGAAAAGCAGGAAGTTTTCTGTGTGTCCTTTTAATTAATTACATAAAATGGCAGAGCAGGTGATGTGTTACTGCTGCAATATGTGGGAGCTGGTGGACACCACTGATGTTCGCGGTGACCACATTTGCAGTAAGTGTTGGCTGCTCGAGGAACTCCGGCTCCGTGTTGATGAGCTGGAGTCCGAGCTTCAAACATTGCGACACATCAGGGAGGGGGAGAGTTACCTGGACTCTGTGTTCCAGGAAGTAGTCACACCAATTAGATTAACTAACTCCGATGTATTCCGTGGTCAGGGACAGGAGGGTGTGACTATGAGTGAGGCAGGTATGGGGATCCAGGAGGTAGCGTTGGAGGAGCCGCAGCCCTTGCTCTTGTCCAACAGGTTCGAGGCTCTTACTCCCTGTGAGGACAGGAACAGGTACTGCAGGGAGGATGAGCAACCTGGCCACAGCACCATGGAACGAGGGGCCATTCAAGTGGGGGAAGTAAAAAGAAATGTTGTAGTGGTAGGGGATAGTATCATTAGGGGGATAGATAGGGTTCTTTGCAGCCGAGAGCAAGAGTCCCGAAGGCTGTGTTGCCTGCCCGGTGCCAGGGTTAAGGACATCTCCTCTGGGCTGGAGAGAAACTTGGAGTGGGAGGGGGAGGATCCAGTTGTCATGGTCCATGTTGGTACCAATGACATAGATAGGACAAGGAAAGAGGTTCTGCTGAGGGAGGATGAGCAGCTAGGGGCCAAATTAAAAAGCAGAACCACAAGGGTAATAATCTCTGGATTACTACCTGAGCCACGAGCAAATTTGGCTAGGGTAAATAAAATCAGAGAGTTAAATGCGTGGCTCAAAAACTGGTGTGAGAGAAATGGGTTTTGCTTCTTGGGACACTGGCACCAGTACTGGGACGGGAGAGAGCTGTTCTGTTGGGACGGACTTCACTTGGCCAGTGCTGGGACTAGAATCCTGGCGAATCGAATAACTAGGGCTGTAGAGAGGGCTTTAAACTAATTAGTGGGCGGGAGGTTTCAAGAGAGCGAAAAATAAAAATGTCAGCGGAGAAGGCAATAGAGCAAGGTAGCAGTGGGGAAATTAAAAACCAGAGTGTGTCAGGAAGGGACAGAATGTATAAAGATAAAGGTAGAGTAGTAAAAGGGGTAAAAGCAGGAATAAATTGTCACAAAACATATTTAAAAGTTCTTTATCTGAATGCACGCAGCATTCGTAACAAAATAGACGTGTTGACGGTACAAATAACTACACATGAGTATGATCTGGTGGCCATTACAGAAACATGGCTGCAAGGTGACCATGACTGGGAACTAAACATCCAGGGGTATTTGACAATTAGGAAGGACAGACAGGAAGGAAAGGGAGGTGGGGTGGCTATGTTAATAAAGGATGGAATCACTGCAATAGTGAGAAATGATATTGGGTCAAAGGATCAGGATAGTGAAACAGTTTGGGTGGAGATAAGGAATAAGAAGGGGAAAAAGTCACTGGTGGGCGTAGTCTATAGGCCTCCTAACAGTTGCAACTCTGTTGGTAGGAGTATAAATCAGGAAATAGTTGGGGCTTGTAATAAGGGAACAGCTATAATCATGGGGGATTTTAACTTTCATATTGACTGGACAAATCAAATTGGGCAGGGCAGCCTTGAGGAAGAGTTCATAGAGTGCATTAGGGATGGGTTCCTTGAGCAGTATGTAACTGAACCAACCAGGGGGCAGGCAATCTTAGATCTGGTCCTGTGTAATGAGACAGGATTAATAAAAAATGTCCTAGTAAAGGATCCCCTTGGAATGATTGACCATAGCATGGTTGAATTCCAAATTCAGTTGGAGGGTGAGAGAGTTGGATCTCAAACCAGCGTACTAAGCTTAAATAAAAGAGACTATGAAGGTATGAGAGCAGAGTTGACTAAAGTGGACTGGGAAAATAGGTTAAATTGTAAGATGGTACATGAGCAGTGGTGTACATTCAAGGAGATATTTCACAACTTTCAAGAAAAAATATTCCACTGAGGAAAAAAGGACATAAAAGAAAAGACAGCCATCCGTGGCTAAGTAAAGTAATAAGGGATAGTATCTGACAGAAAACAAGGGCATATAAAGTAGCCAAATCTAGTGGGAGGATAGAAGATTGGGAAGCATTTAAAAGCCAGCAAAGAATAACTAAAAGATTAATTAAGAAAGGAAAGATAGATTATGAAAGTAAACTAGCAAAAAATATAAAAACAGATAGCAAGAGATTCTACAGTTATATAAAAAGAAAAAGGGTGGCTAAAGTGAATGTTGGTCCCTTAGAGGATGAGACCGGGAAATTAGTGGTGGGGAACATGGAGATGGCAAAAACGCTGAACAAATATTTTGTATCAGTCTTTACAGTAGAGGACACTAAAAATATCCCAACACTAGACAAACAGGGGGCTATAGAGGGGGAGGAGCTAAACACGATTAAAATCACTAAGGAGGTGGTACTCGGTAAGATAATGGGACTAAAGGTAGATAAATCCCCATGACCTGATGGCTTACATCCTAGGATCTTGAGAGAAGTAGCGGTAGGGATTGTGGATGCATTGGTGGTAATTTTCCAAAACTCCCTGGATTCAGGAAAGGTCCCAGCAGATTGGAAAACTGCTAATGTAAAGCCCTTATTTAAAAAGGGAGGCAGAGAAAAGGCTGGAAACTATAGACCAGTTAGCCTAACATCTGTGGTTGGTAAAATGTTTGAGTCCATTATTAAGGAAGCAGTAACAGGACATTTGGATAAGCATAATTTAATCGGACAGAGTCAGCATGGTTTTACGAAGGGGAAGTCATGTTTGACAAATTTGCTTGAATTCTTTGAGGACGTAACAAACAGGGTGGATAAAGGGGAACCAGTGGATGTGGTGTATTTGGACTTCCAAAAGGTATTTGACAAGGTGCCACACAAAAGATTACTGCACAAGATAAAAAATCACGGGATTGGGGGCAATATACTGGCATGGGTGGAAGATTGGCTATCTAACAGAAAACAGAGAGTTGGGATAGATGGTTCATTCTCGGGTTGGCAATCAGTAAATAGTGGTGTTCCGCAGGGGTCAGTGCTGGGACCCCAACTCTTTACAATCTATATTAACGATTTGGAGGAAGGGACCGAGTGCAACGTATCCAAGTTTGCCGATGATACAAAGATGGGAGGGAAAGCAGTGAGAGAGGAGGACATAAAAAACCTGCAAAAGGACATAGACAGGCTAAGTGAGTGGGCAAAAATTTGGCAGATGGAATATAATGTTGGAAAGTGTGAGTTTATGCACTTTGGCAGAAAAAATCAAAGAGCAAGTTATTATCTAAATGGAGACAAACTGCAAAGTGTTACAGTTCAAAGGGATCTGGGGGTCCTGGTGCATGAAACACAGAAGGTTAGTGTGCAGGTACAGCAGGTGATCAGGAAGGCCAATGGAATCTTGGCTTTTATTGCAAGGGGGATGGAGTATAAAAGCAGGGAAGTCTTGCTGCAGTTATACAGGGTACTGGTGAGGCCACACCTGGAATACTGCATACAGTTTTGGTTTCCATATTTAAGAAAAGATATACTTGCTCTTGAGGCAGTTCAGAGAAGGTTCACTTGGTTGATTCCGGAGATGAGGGGGTTGACTTATGAGGAAAGGTTGAGTAGGTTGGGCCTCTACTCATTGGAATTCAGAAGAATGAGAGGCGATCTTATCGAAATATATAAGATTGTGAGGGGGCTTGATCGGGTGGATGCGGTGAGGATGTTTCCACTGATGGGTGAGACTAGAACTAGGGGGCATAATCTTAGAATAAGGGGCTGCCCTTTCAAATCTGAGATGAGGAGAAACTTCTTCACTCAGAGGGTGGTAAATCTATGGAATTTGCTACCTCAGAGAGCTGTGGAAGCTGCGACATTAAATAAATTTAAAATGGAGATAGACAGTTTCCTAGCTGATAAGGGAATAAGGGGTTACGGGGAGAGGGCAGGGAAGTGGACGTGAGTCTAAGTTCGGATCAGCCATGATCCTATTGAATGGCGGAGCAGGCCCGAGGGGCTGTATGGCCTACTCCTGCTCCTACTTCTTATGTTCTTATGTCCTGGCCAACATTTTTCCCTGAGCTAACGCTACTAAAAAAATAGATTAACTGCTCATTCATAGGATCGTAGATTTTACATTGCAAAAGGAGCCCATTCAGGTTGTCATTTGTGGCACATTCCAGTGTTCAAAATGGCTGCCAAGCTTGTCTACGCAATAATAGTTAATGTACTTTAAATTATTCATTATATGTTAAGCACATTTGGATGTTTCTGAGATGTGATAGGAACTTCACTTAAAACATTGTCCCCATTCCATGGTTGTCAACTTTCAGGAGGTGGGAAAGCACATGCTCTGCCAGATCACAAAACAGCACAAGATAAAGACTTCTTTAAGATTAAGTTCCCAAGGGAAGAATAAACAGACAAGCCAAACAGCTGAAGACCACCAGATGTGAAAAGTAGTGTTTAAGGAGGATGTGCAAATAGAATTACAAAAATTCTTCATATGGGCAGATCTACAGCCAATGAGGTGACTATTAGTGGAATCACTATTCAAGAACGGAGGGAGAGAGAAAACTATAGGCCAGTTAGCCTGACATTAGCAGTAGCGAAAATGCTAGAATCTATCATTAGGGACGTGGTAACAGGGCACTTAGAAAATCATAAAATGATTAGGCAGATTCAACATGGTTTCATGAAAGGGAAATTGTGTTTGATAAATCTATTAAGAGTTTTTTGAGGGTGTAACTAGCAGGGTAGATAAGGGACCAGTGGATGTAGCATATTTGGATTTTCAAAAGGCATTCGATAAGGTGCCACACAAAAGGTTGTTACACAAGGTAAGGGCTTGTGCGATTGGGGGTAATATATTAGCATGGATTGAGGATTTGTTTACGGACAGAAAACAGAGAGTAGGAATAACCGGTACATTTTCGGGTTGGCAGGCTGTAACTAGTGGGGTACCGCAAGGATCAGTGCTTGGGCCTCAGCTATTTACAATCCATATCAATGATTTACATGAGGAAACAGAGTGCAATGTATCCCAGTTTGTTGATGACACAAAGCTAGGCGGGAAAGTAAGCTGTCAGGAGAACACAAAAAGGCTGCAAAGGCTGCAGATTAAGTGAGTGGGCAATAAGATGGCAGATGGAGTATAATGTGGGGAAATGTGAGGTTATTCACTTTGGTTGAAAGAATAGGAAAACAGAATATTTTGTAAATGGTGAGAAATTGTTAAATGTTGGTGTTTCGAGAGATTTAGCTGTCCTCATACAGTAAACACAAAGTTAGCATGCAGGTACAGCAAGCAATTAGGAAAGCAAATGGTATGTTGGCCTTTATTGCAAGGGGGTTGGAGTGTAAGAGTAACAAAGTCTTGTTGCAATTATATCGGGCCTTGGTGAGACCACACCTGGAGTACTGTGCACAGTTTTGGTCTCCTTACCTAAGGAAGGGTATACTTGCCTTAGAGGCGGTGCAACGAAGGTTCATTAGATTGATTCCTGGGATGAGAGGGTTGTCCTATGAGCAGAGTTTGAGTAGAATGGGCCTATATCCTCTAGAATTTAGAAGAATGAGAGGTGATCTCATTGAAATGTATAAAATTCTTAAAAGGCTTGACAGCGTTGATGCTGAGAAGCTGTTTTCCCTGGCTGGAGAGCCTAGAACTAGGAGTCATAGGGCTGGATTTTGCCAGCCCCGAGGAGGCGGGTTTGAAAGCAGATCAGGTGTAAAAATTGCTAAAAATGGCGGCGGCCTCCGATCCCGCCTTTAACCCGCCTCTGCACAACTTTCCCAAATGCAGGCTTGCAGACTCTTTTTCGGTCCCGCCTCCAAGCGGCGGGATAGGCCCTTAAGGCACTTAACTACCACTTAAGTACCTCTATAATCCCATTTTGAGAGGCTTTTCAGAGTTTACATTTCCCGCATGCTGCACGTCTCCCTTGGAACACTCCAGCTAATCCTGTCGGGTTCACAAGTGGTTTGCTTACTAACAGCTGCAGCTCCACCATAAAATGGAGTTTTCCACAATGATCATTTGCAGGTGGCAGAACTTTCTTTTCTCAGGTCTTGGAGAACTTTTTGCAGGTCTACTGATTTTGGAAGTGTTGAAGCTGAGATCCATCTCCACTGTGACCTCCTGGGAAAACCCTCTCCCCACCTTGACTGAGCGCTTCCTCAACTGAGGTATATATCTGCAGCATGGGAACCATTTATTTCCTTTCCTCCTGGACCTCAGATTTGGACGAAGACCAGCCACGGCAGCAGCAGCACCCGGAACAGCAGCAGCAACAACAGGAGCGCCAACCTGCTGCTCACCCACCTGAAGCTGCACAGGCCAGAAGGCGCCAGCGCATGGAAGCACGCAGGGTTTACAGACAGAAGATGAGCTACCTCAACATGACTTAGCAGCAGTGCCAAAGGAGGCTGAGACATTCGCGAGAGGTAGTGGGTGACATCTGCACAATGCTGCAGCAAGACCTGGAGCCCAGAGGAGCAGGTGGACACCCCTTACCAGTGGCCGTTAAAGTCACCACTGCACTCAACTTTTTTTCTTCAGGTTTATTCCAGGGATCAACAGCAGACATCAGTGGCATCTCCCAGGCGGCCACACACACTTGCATCACGCAGGTAACCGGTGCCCTCTTTGCCATCGCTCACAATTACATCAACTTCTCCAAGGATCAAGCAAGTATAACTGCGCGTGCGGTTGGATTTGCTAATATGGCAGGCTTTCCAAGGGTGCAGGGCATCATAGACCGCACACATGTGGCCCTTAAGGTGCCCTATCACAATCCAGGTATTTTTGTCAACCGCAAGGGCTCCCACTCCCTCAACGTGCAGCTGGTGTGTAACCACAATAAGGACATTTTGCATGTTTGTGCCAAGTACCCTGGCAGTTGCCATGACTCATTCATCCTGCGGCAGTCTTCCGTCCGCCAAACCAACTTTGCGGATGGCTACTTGGAGACAAGGGCTATCCCCCGAAGACGTGGCTAATGACGCCATTCAGGAGGCCATCCAACGAAGCTGAGGAGCGCTATAACTCGAGCCACATTTCCACCAGATCCATTATCGGGCAAACCATTGGCTTGCTGAAGATATGATAGGTCAGGTGGAGCCCTGCAGTACTCAGCAGGCAGGGTCTCCAGAATCATCGTGGTCTGTTGTGCACTTCACAACATGGCACAGCATCGTGGCTTGCAGCTGCCTGAGGTACAAGTGGCTCATCGCACAGCCTCATCAGATGAAGATGAGGAGGCGGAGGAGGGGAGCGAGAATGAAGGCCTTGCAGAGGCGCATCAACCAGCGGCAGCAGCACGCGAGAACATTGCTGCCCAGGATGCAAGGGATGCACTCATCTTGGCCAGATTTGCTTAGTCTGCCCAATCAAACACATTTGGCTCGTACCTTCTTACCACACCATCGACAATGGACAAGAACCTGCAGCTTCCTATCACTCTGACCACCATACTGACAAATCCAAGTCGCCCTGAGCCCTCAATGTGGAAGTCCCATTTGCAAACTGACACACTGCACAACTTCAACAGTTTGCCATCAATTCATTTTATAACATTCAGTAAAGGATGGCATTTCACAATTAAACACAACAGAACACCCAAGTGACTACCCTTGTGACTACTTGTGTTTTATCTTCCGCTTACGCGTGCTCCTAGGTGGTGCTTCCCCTGTGGCTTCGGCAGATGTGGAGGCCCCTTGCTCACTTTCATGCTGCTCCTGCCTTGACACCTTTGGTGGGCTTCCTCTGGGGTTGCGAGCCTGTAAGGGCTCGCCAACAGTCTGCTGCTCCTGTGGCTGTGCAGGGGCTGAGATGCCCATCTCAGTTGGGTGAGGACTCCGGTGGGGCTCTGACCGAGGGCTTTGCAGTGGCATGGGAGTGTGAGCTGTTGGAGAGGAGCCCCCACTTCCTTGTTGTCTGCCACCAACATCCTTCTCATGGGTCAGCCCCACTTCAGAGCTAGCAAGTGGCTTGACAGCACCTTGCTGCACATCAGGGGGGCCATGAGGACCCATTTCTGCACTGGCAGTCCTACTCCAGAGGACTTCCATGAAGCTCTGGTTTCTCTGCTCAATAGCTGACCATCGCTCCGCCAGAGATGTCAGTCTATTCTGAACAATGACCATGTTTTCAAGACCCTGGCGACTTAGCTCCTCCATGGCCGTAGTCATCCTCTCCTCTACCATAGCCATCCTTACCATGGAGGTAGCCATCCTTACCATGGAGGTAGCCATCCTTACCATGGAGGTAGCCATCCTTTCCACAGAGGTTGCCATCCTTTCCATGGTGATGCGTTCATGCGCCAATGCCTCCACAAAGGCTCTGCTCATGTTAGCAATGGACTCCTCCATCCTCTCCACACTCGCAGTGACCCTGGAGACAAAACCTGCCGGAGACTCCTGCACCTGTTCCTGGAGTCCATCACCGCTCTCCTTCTGGATGGACCCGGAGGCACAGGATCGACATGCAGCTGAGCCAAGCTGGGAGCGCCCTGCGGCCTCCGACGAGGACTCTCCACTGCTGTCCCTGTCTCCACCATCTGCTGATGCTCACTTGTGAGCTGTGATACACCAGGTGACAATACTACTCTATGTCCCGAAGGTCCCACCGAGGTGTGCGTATCTGCGCTGGTGCTGGATGCTCTTAATTCTGGTGACGCTGCGCCCTCAGAGGTTGCAGCTTCCTCTGCGGAGTCTTCTGGCTCAGGCTGTTCCTCCTGGACAGTAGGGAGGGGGGCTGTCGATGGGCCTGTGGGGGAGTGAAGGAAAGAATTAGACATGTGATATAAACGTTGCATGCACATGGAATTGTACAGATCATCATAAGTCAATCTGTTCGAGCATCAGAATCAATATCAGTCACTCATGCAATATAAATGAGAGAGATGCAAAACTATTCTGTCACCAGCTTGCTCTGATGCGCCCGTCTGTCCGTCCCCCACTTGCACATCCTCCTCGGCTCCCACGATCTCGAGGGCCACCTCCTCAGCGCTGGTGAGCTGGGCTATTGAGGGTGGCCCTCCTCCTGTCTTTGCCTTTTCTCTCTTATTGTGAGCTCTCTTTGCCTGCAATGAGGGACACAAGTGGAGTTTGAGTGAGAATGATGGAGTGAGTGTAGAGAATCCATAGCATAGATGCTTAGAAGGACACAAAGATGGAGTGAGGTCCCAAGACCAAGGGCCCTCCCTGTGTGTTGTAAGTTGTTGTCATAGCATAACAGTGATAGGGAGTGTGAGGGCAGCATAGTCGAATAGTTAAGTGAATGTATACATAGAGAGAGAGGGAATGGTTTAGGGTGCAGGGGATGTAAGGGTCAAGTGGGATGTGGAGGCAGAGGTTGACAATGCAGAGTGCTGGTGATGAGAGGCGATGGGAGCAGATTGAGGGTCATGGTGACGTCATACTCACTTTTCCTGTGTGGAAAAGGTCATTAAACATCTTTCTGCACTGCAGCCAGGTTCTGCTGCACATGACCTCCTGTGCCACTTGCAGCCACACAGCTTTGGTCTGCTGGGGAGGTTTTTTCCTCTCAGAGGACGGAAACAGCACCCCTTTCTGAGCTCTGGCTCCCTCCATCAGAGCATGGAGGGAGTCCTCATCAAAGCGGGATGCGGCCTTGGACCTTGAAGTTGACATCTCCGCAGCACAAATCCCTTAAAAGAATCCCACATAAGTTATAAGGCAGAAAATGAACCAAGACTTTAATCTACATATAGATTGGGCTAACCAAATTAGTAACAATACTGTGGAGGAGGAATTCCTGGAGTGTTTACGGGATGGTTTCCTGGACCAATATGTCGAGGAGCCAACCAGGGATCAGGCCATCTTAGACTGGGTATTGTGTAACGAGAAAGGATTAATTAGCAATCATGTTGTACGAGGCCCCTTGGGTCGGAGCGGTCATAATATGATCAAATTCTTCATTAAGATGGAGAATGAAGTAGTTGACTCAGAAACTAGGGTCCTCAATTTAAATAAAGGAAACTACGATGGTCTGAGGAGCGAGTTGGATAGGATTGATTGGGGAATGGCACTCAAAGGGTTGACGGTGGATAGGCAGGCAAACATTCAAAGACCGAATGGATGAACTACAGAAGTTGTTCATCCCAGTTTGGCATAAAAATAAAACAAAAAAGGTGACTCAACCGTGGCTAACAAGGGAAATTAGGGATAGCATAAGATCCAAGGAGAGGACATGCAAATTGGCCAGAAAAAGCAATAATCCTGAGGATTGGGAGCAGTTCAGGATTCAACAAAGGAGGACAAAGGGATTAATTAAGAAAGGGAAAATAGAATATGAGAGTAAGCTTTCAGGGAACATAAAAACTGACTGTAAAAGCTTTTATAGATATGTGAAGAGAAAAAGATTGGTGAAGTCAAGCGTAGGTCCCTTGCAGTCAGAATCGGGGGAATTTATAATGGGGAACAAAGAAATGGTAGACCAACTAAATACATATTTTGGTTCTGTCTTCACAAAGGAGGACACAAATAACCTCCCAGAAACACCGGGGAACATAGGGTCTGATGAAAGGGTGGAACTGAAAGAAATCAGTATTTGTAGGGAAATGGTGTTAGGAAAATTGATGGGACTGAAGGCCGATAAATCCCCATGGCCTGATAATCTACATCCCAGGGTACTTAAGGAAGTGGCCCTAGAAATAGTAGATGCATTGCTGGTCATCTTCCAGAACTCAATAGACTCTGGAACAGTACCCATGGATTGGAGGGTAGCTAATGTTACCCCACTATTCAAAAAAGGTGGCAGAGAAAAAGCGGGGAATTATAGACCGGTAAGCCTGACATCGGTAGTGGGGAAAATGCTAGAGTCCATTATAAAAGATGTAATAGCAGAGCACTTGGAAAGCAGTGACAGGATCGGACAAAGTCAACATGGATTTACAAAAGGTAAATCATGCTTGACTAATCTACTGGAATTTTTTGAGGATGTAACTGGTAAAATAGATGAGGGAGAACCAGTGGGTGTGGTGTACTTGGACTTTCAGAAGGCTTTTGATAAGGTCCCGCATAAGAGATTAGCGTGCAAAATTAAGGCACATGGGATTGGGGGCAAGGTATTGACTTGGATAGAGAACTGGTTGGCGGACAGAAAGCAAAGATTTGGAATAAACGGGTCGTTTTCCGAGTGGCAGACAGTGACTAGTGGGGTACCGCAAGGATCGGTCCTATGACCCCAGCTGTTCACAATATATATTAATGATCTGGATGAGGGAATTGGATGTAATATCTCCAAATTTGCAGATGACACAAAGCTGGGTGGGAGGGTATGCTGTGAGGAGGGTGACATGAAACTCCAGTACGATTTGGACTGGTTAGGTGATTGGGCAGAAACATGGCAAATGCACTATAATATGGATAAATGTGAGGTTATCCACTTTGGAGGCAAAAACAGGAAGGCAGATTATTATTTGAATGGCAATAGATTGGGTGAAGGGGAAGTGCAAAGAGACCTGCGTGTTCTTGTGCACCAGTTGCTGAAGGTAAGCATGCAGGTGCAGCAGGCGGTTAAGAAGGCAAATGGTATGTTGGCCTTCGTAGCAAGAGAGTTCGAGTACAGGAATAAGGATGTCTTGCTGCAGTTGTACAGGGCCTTGGTGAGACCGCACCTTGAGTATTGTGTGCAGTTTTGGTCGCCTTATCTGAGGAAGGACGTTCTTGCCATGGAAGGAGTGCAGCGAAGATTCACCAGGCTGATACCTGGGATGGCAGGAATGACGTATGAGGAGAGATTGCGTCGATTGGGCTTATACTCACTGGAGTTTAGAAGATTGAGAGGGGATCTCATCGAAACCTATAAAATTCTGTCAGGCCTGGACAGGCTAGATGCTGGAAGGATGTTCCCGATGGTTGGGGAGTCCAGAACCAGGGGTCATAGTCTAAGGATAAGGGGTAGGACATTTAGGACTGAAATGAGGAGGAATTTCTTCACCCAAAGAGTGGTGAACCTGTGGAATTCTCTGCCACAGAGGGCGGTGGAGGCCAGTTCATTAAATATATTCAAGAAAGAGTTGGATATATTTCTTAAGGCTAAAGGGATCAAGGGATATGGGGAGAAGGCAGGGACAGGGTACTGAATTTGAATGATCAGCCATGATCTCATTGAATGGCGGAGCAGGCTCAAAGGGCCGAATGGCCTACTCCTGCTCCTATCTTCTATGTTTCTATGCTTGCAGGCCTTAAATGCAGTTGCATAAATGACGTAATCAGAGCCGAGTTTCAGGACCAAAAGACTCATTGGGCCAGGGGTGCACACACACTGGGAATCAATTGCCCAATTAGGGCAAAATCGCTAAATGATCCTGCCTGACATCGGAGGCGGGAGCGGGAACCGCCGACCACCTGACCCGCCCCCAACCCGCCCCCAATGGCAAAATCCAGCCCATAGTCTCAGGATAAGGGGTCAGGCATTTAGGACTGAGATGAGGAGAAATTTCTTCATTCAGAGGGTTGTAAATCTTTAGAATTCTCTACCCCAGAGAGCTGTAGATGCTTAGTCATTGAGTGTATTCAAGACTGAGAGCGATAGATATTTGGACACTAAGGGAATCAAGGGATATGGGGATAGGGCGGGAAAGTGGAGTTCAGGTAGAAGATCAGCCATGATCTTACTGAATGGAATAGCAGACTTGAGGGGCCATATGGCCTACTCCTGCTCCTATTTCTTATGTTCTTATGTTCTCATGATAGCTTCCTTAAGTGGCAGTCCATAATGCCTGAGTTTTTTGAAGTCTCCCTCCCCATTTCTCCCACAGACTTCAGGCCAAAACTGCAGAGGGCCATCTTCTCCTTCATGTTAATGAGCTCCCCACAATCTGGCCGCAATTTTACTTATCTCGGCAGGTCCATAGCAGGCGATGTCGATGGTGGGTCGCAACCCTGCTGCTCGCTCAATCCCGCTGTGTAAAATGAATTTACGTTGATAGGGCTTGTTAAGCCCGCCCAGTGCATTACCTGGCCCGATTAGAGGAAGCGGGTCTGGTGACGTCATTTCATGATGCATCATCAGCCGGTTTCCTTAAAGGGACCATGGCCACATTTGTCTTGACATTTGTGCTGTCAGTGTTTTACAGCATTGAGGTGCTGCAAGCACTGACAATGACTGCACAAAGGCACAGGACTGCACCCAGGCTCTCCCATGACTCTCTCCATATGCTTATGAAGGGAGTCACTGCATGTAGGGAGGCCCTCTTCCCTTCCCATGGGCAGAAGAGACCTCCCCAGGAGATCAACACAGCCTGGTTACACATTGCAGAGGAGGTCACAAGCAGCGATGTCGTCAGGAGGACTTGGATGCAGTGCCGCAAACATTTCAATGATCTCAGTAGATCAGAAAACGTTAGTACAAAACCACACTCACCTTCATCCTCCTGTGCCTCTCCTCTCAACACATCCCCATCACTCTGCCTTCCCTACCCTACTCCTTGCACATCCTTACTCACACCAACTTACATTGGACCGCCACCCATCCCTCTCTATCTATATTATCACATCCCCATCTCACATACCACCCCTCACACTCACCCTCATCCTAGTGCAATCATACACAAGGGTAGGCACTTGGGTGTTTTATGCAATGTTCATGTGAAGTTTCTGTTAATGTGCTATCAAACATTGAAACCTTTATTTTCAACACTTTGTGTTCTTGGACAGAGTTGTGTGCACCTTTGGAAGTAGCTTAGTGAGTTGCAGTGAATGGTGAGACATAACGGTACCCCCCGCAATGGTGAGGAGTGTGAAAGGAATGGCTTGGTCATTGTAGGGATGCTTTATGCTGTTGGTGTGGGGTGGTGCCATCCTGGCACATCATGTGGCAGCCAAGGTGTACAGCATTAAGTGAAGAAAATCTAGCCATGGTGAGGCCATCCCTGGCCTCTCGGGCAGCAATGTGGTCGGGTGTTGATGCCCTGTGGCCTGTGCAGCATCAGGTGATTGCAGAGAAGGTTGGTGTTGGTGTTGTTGTTGGTGCTGCTGGTGTGCCTGGGGCTGCTGGTGTGGGGGCTGATGATGGTGGGATTCTGAGGACCAAGGTGAGCGAGTATAAAGGGCACCCATGTTGATGGAATAGATGGCAGATGAAGTAGAGACGACAGAAACATTGGTGAGAGAGTTCTTTCAATGAGGTGAGAGTGGTTGGAGAGTGGAAAGTGGAAAGCCTGCAGAATGTATGCTGGAAGTGGAGTGAGAGAAAGCTTCTGCCTGACAAAAGTGATCTCTGTCAGGTGGGAGCTTTTACTGTACATTTGAAACTGTCAAGTAATCAGCTGGAGCAATAGCCACTGAACGCGCGCCTCAGCTTGACAGCCATGATCTGCGCACAGCAGGGATCCTGTGGTCATGAAGTTAAAGCCAAAAGGTAGGTGACAAAAGTCTGTTAAGCATTTGGCAACTAGATGCTCATCATTTCAATTAGGTCCCCCGCCGCTGCCGGTCGAGTCTGCTCAGCGTTGACAGACCTGACATTGGGAAAGGCGCGTAGCAGCAGGTTCACAGCAGGGTCCCGACCCACTGTGGGAAAAAAAACACTTTCATCCAACCTACCACCGATCCCGCCTACTAACCCCCCCGGAAAATACCGGCCTCTGTGATTGTGAGCAGTTTTCTCCGGAAACAACTAGATGTTAGAAATTGTCAAAGCACCCAGACTGCTCCCATTAAGGCCAGATGTTTTCAGGTGCCAGGAAGAACACAAAGTTAAGCCTTGCCAGATTCACTATTACTATTGGTCCACAGCATGCATGGCACAAATGTCGTTTTTAATATGGACGGCATAATGTGAAGCAAGGAGACAACTTTGCAGATGTTCAGTCTAGCAGCAGGGTACACTTTTGTATATTTCACCGAATTAGCTTGTATGGCCCTACATAAATCATATAAGCTGTGCCCCGAACCAACACTCACACCAGAAACTACATGCATGCTGCATTACAATGAACTCACAAAAAGAGAGATTTAGGTTTGGCACAGGGGTTTATGTTTGACTATTCTTGCAAAGTCCAACATCTGTATGTTTTGTGTATTACTTCCAGGAGAAGTTTGCACATCAAGAGAATTCAGATTGGAGGGGCTCCTCCCAACCTTTAATATCTGTTCCAACATGACATAGTGCACTCAAAATATGTTCCTGCACAGATCCTGGGTCATCCTGCAGAGTGCCCAGCACTGGGACATGGCAGGAGGAGGGAGGGATAGAGGACACTTTCTGTAAGTGCAACAGCACATCCATCCAATCCAGCCAGCCCGCTCAAACTGAAGAAGTGCCAGATAGTGAGCAGGTGCAGATAGCCACTGCATTATCAGGTGTGGCACCAGATGATACAGGGCCATCTCATGACCCTCCAGGAGGCCACCTGGTCACTGTCATCCCATGAAGCCCCCAACAACAGCCTGGCACCACATTGCTCATCCAACTGTTAGCACAGCACCAGGTTAGGATCTAATAGACACATACTTTATAGGGTCACCAAGAGGAAGGACCATAGTTTCACTGCAACTCACTAAGCCACTTCCAAAGGTTCACATAAATCTGTCCAAGAACACAAAGTGTTGAAAATAAAGATTTCAATGTTTGACAGCACATTAACAGAAACTTCACATGAACATTGGCTAAAACACACAAGTGCCTACCCTTGTGTGTTGTTAGTTGGTATGATTGGACTATGATGAGGGTGAGTGTGAGGGATGGCATGTGAGATGAGGATGTGATAATATAGATAGAGAGGGATGGGTAGAGGTCCAAGGTAAATTGGTGTGAGTAAAGATGTGCAGGAGTAGGGTAGGGAAGGCAGAGTGATGTGGATGTGATGAGTGGCACAGAAGGATAAGGTTGAGTGTGGCTTTGCAGTAACGTTTCGTCATCTACTGAGATCATTGAAAGGTTTGCGCCACTGCAGCCTGGGAGCCCTGATGACATCCCTGCTTGTGTCTTCCTGTGCAATGTGCAACCAGGCTGCATTGATCTCCTGGGGAGGTCTCTTCCGCCCATTGGAAGGGAAGAGGACCTCCCTGCGTGCTGTGACTCCCTCCATAAACAGAGTCATGGGAGAGCCTGGGTGCAACCCTCCTCCTTTGTGCAGTGCTTGTCAGTGTTTGCAGCACATCAATGCTGTAGAACAATGACTGCACAAATGTCAACATTAATTTGTGCATGGTCCCTTTAAGGAAATCGGTTGATGACGCGTCATCGAATGATGTCATCAGATCCGCTTCCTTCAATTGGCCGGCAAACGGGCTGGGCGGGCTTAACAAGCCCAATCAGAGGAAAATCATTTTGGACAGTGGGCTGGAGCCAACAGCGAGGCCGGGACCCGCCACCGACATCGCCCACCACAGACATGCCGAGGTTAGTAAAATCCAGCCCATTAACTCTGATTCACTCTCCACAGATGTTGCCTGACCTGCTGAGTATTTCCAGTAAAATGTCCCAAGGTGCTTCACAGAAATGTTATAAAACAAAATTTGACACCGAGCCACATAAGGATATATTAGGGCAGATGACCAAAAGGTTGGTCAAAGAGGTAGGTTTTAAGGAGCTTCTTAAAAGAGGAAAGAGAGGTAGAGAGCCAAGAAGGTTTAGGGAGAGAATTCCAAAGCTTAGGGCCTTGGCAGCTGAAGGCATGGGCATCAATGGTGGAGCAATTAAAATCGGGGGTGCTCAAGAGGCCAGAATTAGAGGAGTACAGATAATTTGGAGGATTGTGGGGCTGGAGGAGATTACAGAGATAGGGAGGGCCGAGTGTCATGGAGGATTTGAAAACAAGGATGAGAATTTTAAAATCGAGCCATTGCTTAACCGGGAGCCAATGTAGGTCAGCGAGCACAGGGGTGATGGGTGAACAGGACTTGGTGCGAGATAGGATACAGGCAGCAGAGTTTTGGATGACCTCATGTTTACGGAGGCTGGCCAGGAGTGCATTGGAGTCAGCAAGTCTAGAGGTAATAAAGGCATGGATGAGGGTTTCAGCAGCAGATGAGCTGAAGCAGGGGCAGAGTTGGGCGATGTTCCAGAGGTGGAAATAGGCGGTCTTAGCGATGGCACGGATATGTGGTCGGAAGCTCATCTCGAGGGTCAAATATGACACCAAGCTTGCGAACAGTGTGGTTCAGCCTCAGACAGTTGCCAGGGAGAGGGATGGAGTCGGTGGCTAGGGAACGGAGTTTGTGGTGGGGACCGAAGATAATGGCTTCAGTCTTCCCAAGTACTGGATGTTGGACAAGCAGTCTGACATATAGAGACAGTGGAGGAGTCGAGAGAGGTGGTGGTGAGGTAGAGCTGGGTGTCGTCAGCATACATGTGGAACGTGACATTGTCATAAGAGCTGCATTTGCCTCCTTCTGTAACTTTGGATATCTGTCTACAAAGAATGCAGAAAAAAACTCATGCTTATTATTGCAGGAGAATGTGGTGAACATGCCAGAGTACTTTGACTCAACATACCTGGAACAGATACTGTACCCCAACTATTCCTGGAAGCTAAGCAGAGCCAGGCCTGGTTAGTACCTGGAGGGGTGACCATCAGGTAAGACCAGGTGCAGAAGGTCATGGAAGGAGCCCCGAGGAGGGGCGGTTGGTGAGAAGGTCACGGAAGGAGCCCCGGGAGGGGCGGCTGGTGAGCAGGCCCGGGCGTTGGGCTGAAGATTGTCGGACAGGAGGAATGGTGGAAATGGAATGGCGGCGCGCACAGACGCAGCGGCTTTGCTTCTCCCAGGACGGTGCTATTTACGTTTAATGTTAATGTTATTTGTACTGGACTCATGGGAGCTTGCAAGATCACATTTTGTTGTTCATGTACTTGTGCATTGTACAATGACAATAAAGTTGAATTATATTATTATTAGCAAAACAAGAAATTCTCACAGAATTATTGAATGAAAAGTACACAACAAACAGCAATATACATTAACAAGCAAAAGGCTCAAACACCAAAGATACAACCCTCCACCCAAATAAAAGTTAAACTTGTTTCAATGTTCAAAATGCATAAAGAAATATTGTGAAGAACTGTATCTTTGGTGGGTATGATGTTGCTTCCTACCAATTCAAAAAATCCAAAATTGCCCAGGCTTTTCATGAAGAGGCAATGGGTGGATCAACAAGGTTTCTAAATAAGGCATAGATAGAGAAATGACCTCTGTTTGACAAGGGAACTGTTGGTTTTAAGAATGATCACACAGTCAATGTTATGAGGAAAAGGGAAAGAACCATTAGCAGAAGTTTACAGACTAAAGCTGGCTGATAATGAAAAAATATATCAGGAACTGTATGTGGGGAACAGAAGAGAGTACAGCAAACAAGAAATAATTTGAAGCTTAGGTCAAGGAAGGTCAAGGATGGGTTTTCTTAAGTAAATCAATAGGATATAAGCACACTATTGAAGGTCAAATTATCCAATATTTAAGCTTATTTATTCTTGTCAGTTCATTTGTGAATTTTGCATGTGACTATTTTTGGAAGATATCAAAAGCCCAATGACATCACCAGAACCCCTAAAGCTACAAACCCATCGAAAAACTATAAAGAACTGTTGTGCACCCTTTACCTCTTCAATAACTTTTCTGTATGGATGTCATATTGACATTTAGGAGCACCCTCAGTGCAAAGTTAGTTCGGAAGAAAATATTTTGTATTAGAAACATGCCCTCTTTACTAAAATCCTCAAGCATTCCGCATGCATTTTGCTGATTGAGGATGATAGTATTCCAAGATTTATGAGGATGCCCCTATTTCATAAACACTGTAGTTCAAAAACATATAAGGGTAAATAATTATTAGGAACACCTGATCAATCAGCTTTCAATTAGATTTTGCTCATCTTCTTCTGAACAAGTTGTGCAATTTCCCATAAATCTTGTGACTTGTGATTTTATTCTGTGCCTCTCTTTCATCTACAAATGGAGGGACTGAGTGGTATGATCTGGAACATTTGCTTTCATGTTTTCTTTAGAACATCAGCAAAAAATTAGTCTGGCAAGTGAAAATTATATTTTTGTTTACATTTCTTTGCTGTCTGTGTGATGGCTAGCTTCAGTGGTATCAAACCCTGCTGAAACTCACAATTCGTTTGTAGTCTCTCTTTCTTCTGGGTCCCCTTCAATTTCATATCTCTCCTCAATTTCCCTTCCTCCTTTGTCTCTCTGTCTCTTCAGGATGAAGTTCTATTTGTTGGAAACTTTTCGGACAGTAGATGCTAGAAACTGCCATGCTGCATGAGTCAACATGTTCATCTGGTGCGGTCAGAGGTTGCAAGTTACAACATCAGAAACAGGTTGGCAAAGCTGTCACCAGTTACGGTGACTAAAATAAACTGGGCTTATTGATCCAAATTAGAGGGCCAAGTTGCAGTTTCCACATATTTAAGAGGACTGCAGATCTGTTCCCTACATGTCCAATGCAGAACTGATAGTAATGAGCTGAAGTTTTTATAAAAACTAGCAACAAAGTACAGGTGGCAACCATGTAGTCATCCAGGCAGCAAGGTCTTGTTCTTCCTTTGGCAAAATCATTTGCTCCTCCTCACTTGGGCACTGTGACTCATCTAATGTTAGATACTCAAAATCTTTATGATCTAAGGTGTGTGTAGCTGTTCTTGCAAACATTGGTGAGAGGGACGCAGGGTATTTCAAGATGATGGTTTCTTCTGGGCTACTGGAAGTGCTGGCAGGCTGCAATTCCAGGTCTACAATGACAGAAGAGGGACATCTGTTAGAATATTTGCTCCAAGAGATACCTTCAAGCAGAGCTTGCATTGCAAATTACCATATGTAATGGTTTTGTAGTTCTTGGGTATGACACATGAAATAAGATCAAGCCACAGATAGATTAATCAAGACATAACAAAAGATGGTATTAGCCCTAAGTTGGAGCGAGGTCTCTGACCTTACTTTTCCTACTCCTTCAATGCTCATAGGTAACGATGTCCAGGGTGATCTGTTCCAAGGGAATCAAGAGCTTCTAGTTTCTGGATCCACCTCCAGTTCAAGATATACATATAGTAGTAGTTAATACCCCATTGCGTTGTACATAGGTGTGGAGGAAGGGACACAGATAAGAGTGTGAAGGTGGGAAGGGGTAGGCAGTGAGGCAGAAGGGCAAGGGATAGGAGGAAAGGAGAAATATGCAAATTGTCAGCCTGTCTCAGCAATCAATAAATACTCACACCAATTGTTTTAGGAAGCGTCTGATCCCTTATGGCTGTGAAGAGAGGGAGATAAAAAAAAGAAGAGGTACAGCATTTAAACAAACGTTACAAGACAGTCAGGTCCAGCAAAGGCTGCAAGAAGGTTAGAATGCAGAAGAATAGTTAGAACTTACTTTGTTTAAGTCAAGCTAAATGACCCACTGATGTGAGGAAGCATAGCATGTTCATTATTTTGTATTATTACACAAAGGCTGATTGAATTACGTGAATCTGGCCATAATTGTTGCTCTGTATGTTCACTTGCTGTGAAATTAAGCACCTTAATGATTCTTACCTGGCCTCATCTCACCAAGTAGTAGCTTGGTTGACCTTTGGAGAGATTAAAGAAGCACATGGCGAATGATGCAGATATCCAGTGCAGACACATTGGAATTATATTATCGTACAGTTAGATATTGGGCAATACTGGCACACCCCTAAATATAAGACACTCAGGCCTAGAAATTCAGTTTGGGCCCGCCAGCTCGCTTGCGCCCAGAAGTTACCGCTGCGCGCGGAGCCACTTGCGCCCGCCGGAAATTCAGTTTCAGCGCCCCACGTCGAAGCCGGCTGCTATTCAAGGGTTTCGGCGCCCCCGCTTGGGGCGCTGAAACTGAATATCGGCGCGCTAGGTGCCGCAGCGCCACCCGCTGCGGAGCGGCAGGCTGCGGTACTGCAGGTCTTCCTCCCTCTCTTAAGGGGGAGGTGCCTGCAACAGCGAGATCGCCGCTCGCTAGTGCCAGCAAATGAGCCCGGCACCACGGAGAAGTGTCGGGCTCCCGGAAAACAGCCGGCAATGCCGCGGGGGGGGGAGGGTGGAGGAGGCCGGGGAAGGAGGTGCAGGCAGGCGGCCGGCGAAAAAGCGGCCGGCCGCACATCTGCCTTAACTCGCCCCACTAACGCTACAGTACGGCCCCGTTTTCTGATCGCTGTTTGCGGCCGCTGCGGAAGAGGCGGCCGCAACTCAATATGGCGGTCGGGCCGGTAGCGGGGCGGTAGCGGGGTACTGCGCACACCGATGACGTCATCGGTGGCGGCGCAGCGCTACTGGCTAATGCCGCCATTACCGCAGCGCTACTGGCTAACGCCGCCATTACCGCAGCGCTACTGGCTAACGCCGCCATTACCGCAGCGCTGAATATTGGCGAAAGCTCAGCAAGTGGCGCAAAAGCCCTCTTTGGGCGAAAACTGGGCGCAAAGCCTACTGAATTTCTAGCCCTCAGACTACTTATGGGAATTACGAGTTCTGCTGTACCAGAGAAAATATTTAAGCCAGAAATGTAACATTTCTGGTGAGAGCTACTTGGGACGTTGAGTTATACTGGAGATTAAGGCAATCAATAACATTTAAAATTTTAAACTGACTGAGTGCAAACAGTGAGATTTTAAAAAAAATTAAAGAGGGGATGATATAGTAATTTTATCTGGGTATTTGAAGTGGTAGAAAAATGAACGGGCAGTCAACTTGTTACTAAGCAGAAAAGGATTTGCAGTGTTTTCTCATGTCAGTTCTGCTGACACTATGGAATATATGATTTAATGCCTCAAGCGTACGGGCAGAAACTTAAGAAACTAAGTAAGAATCTGGACAGTACTTATAGTGAAATTGTTATTTCCAGGTTAGCAGCCTAAAGGGCAACTAGAAGCCACTCACAAAAGTTAAAAAATGTAATAGATTTCTTTCAGAAAATAATACTTTGGGATACAGTTTATGAGTAATTTGAGACATGACATATGGTAAGTGCAGCATGCTTGGAAGGAACAGGTGACTTTGGATCTATGGTTCCCAAAGCATTCAACCACTGGGGTTTTCGTTGCCTGATGTCTGGGCCTGCTGTACACTAATTGATAGAGATTGATTGCCATGATTATTCAACAACTCTATTATTGTTGTATCATGTGACTACCAGGATGGTAGAAGGTGAATTAGATGGACGTTGGGCTTTTCTCAACTACCATTTCCTATGTACCATGCCTGAACTGATACTGAGCTTTGTATATTTTATTCCTTCCTCCCTTTGACGCCTGACTTCTGCAATGTAAATAACATCATATTCGCAATTTTAATTCATTGCTTTCCTCCTCCAAGTCAAGCAGATGCAAGAATATCCTTTTATCTCTCTTGGTTAAGACCTGTGGTGGGTCTTACCAGTGCTGACTCCAATTCCATGCTATGCATGGAGTTAATCAGATTGCCAGCAATGGTGGAGCTAGGTAGTGTAAGACTAAGCTCTTCGGATTGTTTATTCTATGTAAGTGAGTGATATTCTCTCAGCCGAGTGGAATAATAATTCACGTCAGTGAAAAATAAAAATAGTAACTCATAAGTCATAACAACCACTTTTCAGTTGAAAAGCAGCAGACATTAATTTCCAATCGCTGCACAAACTGCTCTAAGAGTTGAGCAATCATTTAGTCCCATGCAATTAACAAATCAGTTTGTTGACAGCAAGTTTCTTGCAAATCACTGATGAATGTGATCTTCCTGTAACTTACAAGTATTCATAAATCTAAGTGAGCACCTTGTCTTTCTTACAAGAATGGCTGGTTTTCAATGAAATCTGATTTTTTATTTGTTTTTGCATAACAATAATTTTCTATCAGCAGTGAATCTCCCATCAAGTTGCTCATAGTAAGTTGCAGGATCCATGATAGCCTGGTCATTCCTACAACCCTGCTCTGCTGGCGTAAGTGCAGTGTACGGAACCCCCACTCACCTCCTCCAAGGCTAGAGACAAAGGGAGACCTGCCGGACTATCCATGATTGCAATAAAAGTGAACTGAAGGCAGTCAAAAGCAGTCCAACACTAGCAAAAATATTTCTGGCAGGCCAGCATTCAGTTTCAGAAGGCAGAAAATAGGCAAAGAAACACCCAGGAGCCTAAAAGGACAAACCAGCAACTAAACCATATGGAATGCATGTGCCCTTTCAATAGCACGGCTGCAGGGTTCTTCTGCCCATTAGTGCTATGATTTGTTGAGTGGCGAGTCAGGTGCTGGGGCAGACCAATTTCACAAATGAGTCCTACCGTAAGCGTAGAACTCTTATTTAAATATTATAATGAAATGTTTTAATACTTCTGGAGCTTGACCTTGACGCCTACGAAGAAGTCTGATCCAATATGGCGGACGGTGCATGTCCGGTGTAGACTGAGCATGCGCATTCCGCCAGTCATATTGGATCATCAGGTGCCCATTTTACGCCTGTAAAATGGATGCAGCACGATGGAATTTCTAGGCCTGTACATTCAAAATTCCCAATATGCTGTCCTATTGAGCAAACAAACAAATTCATAAAATTGCCCTTCATGTCTAACTATCTGCAGGACCAGATTGTCGCACCTGGTACTAATAGAACAGCAAAGTCTAAATAGATTGCCAGTCCTAGAGTGTTTAAAATAGCAGCAGATAAATTGAGGGTCTTGTCTGAGACCTGAGCTGCTCTGTCTATCACTAAGGAGGTCACAGCTGCTGAGAATTTTTGTGACATTGGTTCACTCTAATCACCTGCTGTTGATTTAGCTGGCATTAAATATAATACAAAATAAGGTTGCATTCATTTCACACTGTTTCACAGGAGTCACAGGCTCACTGACTTCAACAGAGGTGAAGAGCAACAGTTGCAAAGACAGCAGGAATTCTATGCCATTTTTGCCTTCCTCGAAGTCCTAGCTGTTCTCAACTTCAGAGTTAAGGGTGTCCACAACCTTTTTCCATTTGGTCAATAAGCAATTCCTTTACACTGTACAATGAAGGATCATGCACGTGAATTAATGGTACCTGGGATCAATGTAAGACTCATTTATCCTCAGCCAGTCATCTCTGGTTATTGCATATGCACCAAAAAGTAGGACCAGAGGTCATAAATAGATATTAATAAATAGTAAATTTACCTTAGATAGCAGGAAAATCACTTTCACAAAAAGTAATAGATGCTTGGAATAATTTACCAACCATGGTAATAGAGGCAAAAACATTGACATTGAAGTTATTATAAATGCAATAGGTTGTCATAATGGGAGACTTAATCCACTAGAGTGATAAGCTTCAATGGGCAGAGTGACCTTTTCTCATCCACTGTAGAGAACCTGAGATGGAAACAGCAAATGAAAGGGATTCCAAACATGAAAGGAAAAGGAAGTAATAAATAAAAAGACCATTCCTGACAAAGGATTATGTAGAATTTGTACTATCATGGAATCTCCCCAGTTTATTAAATCTCCTGAGCGGGGGAAATAAAGATGCAAAATTTCTTTCTAACCCATAAAGGTAGTCAAGTGGAAATTGCAGAAAATCAATCCGACAATACAACCTAAATTATTCAACCCTGACTTGCTGCTTTCCACAGATGGTATTTTTCATGAGGCTCAAAGGACAGGAACCATAGATTTTTCATAAAATATTTCTTTATTCACAGTATGTTGATTCTTGTAACCTTCAATCCTATTGTTAAAAAGATCCCAGTTCCTTTTTAAGATTTTCGTTTCTTCCTGCCAGTTTTTCTCTTGCCAATTTCCACCCTTTCCCCACACACAGGAACTAACGGCAGGAATTTTCTGTACCTGGGCGGGTCGGGTGTAGGCGGCTGCCGTGGAGGGTCGGGACCCTGTTCTTCATTCCATCCCGCTCCTGAGATCGACTTTCCGTTAATGGCGCCTATTAAGGCCGCCCTGCGCTTAACCCAGCCCTATTAAATGGTGCCGGTCTGATGACGTCATTGATGACGCGTTTTCAGCCAGGATATTTAAAGGCGCCATGGCCGCATTGCATTTGAAGGTTCATCTAGGATAGTGTAGGCACTGTATTGGACCAGTGGAGTGTTGGAAAGACTAGCAAACATGACTGCACAGAGACAGAGGGCTGCACCCAGTTCTCCGATGACTCCCTCCATATGCTTGTGGAGGGAGTGAGAGCATGCAGGGAGGTCCTCTTCCCTCTAATGCGTGGAAGAGACCTCCCAGCCGACCAAAGGAGCCTGGCTCCAAATAGCAGAGGAGGTCAACACCAGGGATGTTGTCAGGAGGACCTGGGTGCAGTGCCGCAAACGTTTCAATGATCTCATTAGATCAGGAAAGGTGACTGCAAAACCACACTCAACTTCATCCTGCTGTGCCTCTCATCACATCCCCATCACTCTGCCTTCCCAACCCGACTCCCGCACATCATTACTCACACTAACATACATTGCACGTCCACCCATCTCCCTCTCTCTATCTACATTATCACATCCCCATCTGACCAACCAGCCCTCACACTCACCCTCACCCTCATCCTAATTCAATCATATCCACAAACAACACAGGGAACGGTAGCGTAGTGGTAACGTCAATGGGCTAGTAACCCAGAGGCCTGGCCTTAATGATTCCATGACGGCAGCTGGGGAATTTAAATTCAGTTAATTAAATAAATCGGGACTAAAAAGCTAGTAACAGTAATGGTAACCATGAAACTATCAGATTGTCGTAAAAACCCAATTGGTTCACTAATGTCATTTAGGGAAGGAAATCTGCTGACCTTACCTGCTCTGACCTATATGTGGCTCCAGACCCACAGCAATGTGGTTGACTCTTAACTGCCGTCTGAAATGGCCTAGCAAGCCACTCAGTTGTAACAAACCGCTACAAAACAAGGGACTAGCAACAGCACACCAGCCCGGTCAACCCTGCAAAGTCCTCCTTACCAACATCTGTCCCACAGACTAGTCAAGCAACAACCTGACATAATTAGAGAATCATACCAGACTCCTCCGGCAGGGCAAGCCCATGAGGGGTGGCGGCACAGTCGGGAAGGTGTGGCCCTGGGGTCCTCAACATTGACTCCAGAACACATGAAGTCTTATGGCTTCAGGTCAAGCATGGACAAGGAAACCTCCTGCTGATTACTACCTACCGCCCTCCCTCAGCTGATGAATCGGTACTCCGCCATGTTGAACAATTCTTGGAAGAAGCACTGAGAGTAGCAAGGGCACAGAATGTGCTCTGGGTGGGGGACTTCAATGTCCATCACCAAGAGTGGCTCGATAGCACCATTGCTGGCCGAGTCCTGAAAGACATAACTGCAAGTCTGGGCCTGCGACAGGTGGTGAGAGAACTAACACGGGGGGGAAAACCTACTTGATCTCATCCTCACCAATCTACCTGACACAGATGCATCTGTCCATGACAGTATTGCTGGCAGTGACCACCGCAGAGTCATTGTGGAAACGAAGTCCCGTCTTCACACTGAGGACACCCTCCATCATGATGTGTGGCACTACCACCATGCTAAATAGGATAGATTCAGAGCAGATCTAGCAGCTCAAAACTGGGCATCCATGAGGTGCTGTGGGGCAGCAGCACAATTGTATTCCACCACAATCTGTAACCTAATGGCTCGGCATATCTCTCACTCTACCATTGACATCATGCCAGGGGACCAACCCTGGTTCAATAAGGGGTGTAGAAGAGCATGCCAGGAGCAGTACCAGGCATACCTAAAAATACCAACCTGGGGATGCTGCAAAACAGGACTGCATGCATGCTAAAAAGTGGAAGCAGCATGCTATAGACAGGGCTAAGCGATCCCACAATCAATGGATCAGATCAAAGCTCTGCAGTCCTGCCACATCCAACCATGAATGGTGGTGGACCATTAAACAACTAACAGGAGGAGGAGCCTCCATGAATATCCCCATCCTCAATGATGGTGGAGCCCAGCACGAGAGCAAAAGACAAGGCTGAAGCGTTTGCAACCATCTTCAGCCAGAAGTGTCGAGTGGATGATCCATATCAGCCTCCTCCTCAGGTCCCCACCATCACAGAAGCCAGTCTTCAGCCAATTTGATTCACTCCACGTGATAGCAAGAAACGGCTCAGCGCATTGGATACAGCAAAGGCTATGGGCCCTGACAACATCCCGGCTATCGTGCTGTAAGGATTTCGCAATAATTTCAAAATTTCCTACAATTCCAAAGATTGATTTTTGATTGAAGAATACCTGGGTCTTCTTCTTATCATGTCTACACACTATTCCCTTTGGGTAATGGTATGAAGTAGTGGCAGGATTTCTGGCCGCGTTAAACGCTCCTTCCGTGACCGTAACCATCTTCATACCAGCCATTAGGGTGGTTAGTCCTATGGCGGGAGGGTTTTACGGGCTCCCACAACCCAAACGAGGGGGTGGGGCCACCCACACCCACGGACGCAAGTATCCCGCTGGATGTCAACCCAGAATTTAGAGCCGGAGCTCCGACTCTACTTGCCGGGACTGTCTGGAGCGGGGTTCAAAACCCTACACCTTCTGGCCCAGCAGCGGGGATGCTTACCGCTACGCCAAAGGCCCAGTCCCAATGCCTGGGTAATATACCTTTAAAAATCCAGGGATCAAAATGGCCATCAGACCTTGTGGCAGAAGACAAAAAGGACTTGAAAAGGCAGCCTGTTGTGTCTGTGAAAAAGGGGTAATCACAGATGGCTGCCCGATCTCGTGGCAGGACACAGACTGTGTGCATATAAAAAGGGAAGATCAAAGATGGCTGACTAAACTGCCAATCAAAGGCAGTTCAGGGAGTTTCCCTCCCTGCAGAGACAATCAATGTTTGTTTACAGAAACTGCTACAATGTTTACACAAAGGATTAACCACTTGAGACTGCAGTTTCAGTTTGACCACAGGACAATGACTTTTGTTTACACTAACCTCCAAGGCTGTTTACTCAAGCAATTAAGGAAATAGCCATGCTTTTTTTCAAACCAAGACAGCTCTATTCAAACCCAGTATGATGAATGGGAATACATTCAAACCCATCACGATGAATGGGAATACATTTGCAAACCCATCACGATAAATGGGTAATTCATCCAAAACCCATCTCAGTTAATGGGGACATCGGATCCCTTTTGTTTAGCCCAGATGCACCCGGATTTGGGCGGGAAGGTTTCAGCCCCAAATGGGGTATAAGATAGCTTCTCAGGAAGTGATCGCTCGCTCTGCAGCCTCACCTCCGTGCCCCATCTACAACTGAGGAGCCCGCCCAAGGGAGTGCAACACCAGCAGTTACTTTTCAAACACTGGGGTATCTCCATTTTCAGGGTGGTGAAGATCAAAGACCGCAAGGGCACGGAGCAGGCATTTTCATTGGTGAGCATACCTTTTCTGGCCCATTACAAGGCAACTTAGAATAGGTATAGGGGTGGGAATTAAGGGGAATTTTGTTAGAACTGTAACTTAAGTCAAATTTTCCCTCGTTGTGTCCATTTTCTCCTCCCCTATTTAAGTAACAGTGTTGCACTAGCAGAAAAGTGCTGTAGTGAACACTAAGAGTTCTGTATTGAAAGTGCTATTAAAAGGGTGTTGCACTGGGCAGTGAAGTACTGTAGTGAACACTAAGGCCTAGAAATTAGGTATAGCCCCGCCAGGTCTTTAGCGCCCGAAATTTAGCGCTCGGCCAGATTCCCGTAGTGGCCACCTGAAATTCAGTTGCGCCACCCCAACACGGAGGCGGGCGCTATTGGAGGGTTTGGCCGCCTCGTTTGGGGCGAAGAATGTCAGTTTCAGGCGTCCAGCTGCCGCTGCGGCACCCGATGCGGTGCGGCAGGCTGGGGTACTGCAGGCCTCCTCCTTCTCTTAAGGAGGAGCTGCCTGCAGCCGTGAGATCGCCGCTGGATTCCCCCGGCAAATGAGCCCGGCACCACGGAGAAGTGCCGGGCTCGCGGGAGTGACACACCAATGCCGCGGGGGGGTGGTACAGGAGTCCGGGGAGGGAGGTGCGGCCGGCCGCCGGGAAAGCGGCCGGCCGCCCCTCCACCTTTATGCGCCGGCCTCTCGGAGCTGCAAGGCACCGTTTTGCAAACGCTGTTTGCGGCCGCCACGGGAGAGGCGGCCGCAACTGAATTTGGCGGTCGGACCGGAATTGCATTGGAACCGGGGCGCTGCGCACACCGATGACGTCATCGGTGCCGGCGCAGCGCTACCGGCTAACGTCGATGTTACGGACCAACTGAATTTCGGGCGCGAAAAAACTTCCAGCGCAAACCACTCTATAGCCCATAAGTGGGCGCAAACGTGACTGAATTTCTAGGCCAATGAGTTCTGTATTCAAAGTGTTATTTAAGTAAGACAGTGTTGCAATAGCAGAAAAGTGCTGTAGTGAACACGAAGGCCTAGAAATTGGCCTGAGGCGCCCAAGCGGCACAAAGTTCGCTTGTGCGCTGGAATTAGCGCTGCGATCGCCGCATTAGCAATCGCAGCAAATTCAGTTGAAGTGCCCCTAGAGGGAGACGGGGCACAGCTCGAGGCACTCCGCGTCCCTCTTAGGGCACTGAAAGTGAATTTTGCAGCGCTACCTGCTGCAGCGCCACACGCTGCGGCACGGCATGCCGCGGTACAGCAGGCCTTCCTCCCACTGTTAAGGGGCAGGGGCCTGCAACAGCGCGAGCCCCGATCGCGAGTGCCGGCAAAAGAGGCCGGCACCAAGGAGAAGGGCCGGGCTCTCGGGAAACAGCCGGCAATGCCGCGGGGGGGGGGGACCAGGAGGCCGGGGACGGAGGTGCTGGCAGGCGGACGCCAAAAAAGCGGCCGCCCCACACCTCCACCATAACTTGCACCTCTGCCGGCGCAGCAAGGCCTTGTGAAGCGGGCGCGGGTAGCGAACGGTGCTACAGCGGCATTTGCTAACAAATATCGCGATCGGGGCGCGAATGGGGCGCTGCGCGCACCGATGATGTCATCGGTGGCGGCGCAGCGCGAAAGGCTAACGTCACCATTAGCGCCCCTGCTGAATAGCGCGGGAGGCGCCGCCAGTGGCGCTACAGCCACGGACTGCCTCTTTAGGCGCTAACAGGTGGAGCTACTCACCCAATTTTTCCCCCTAAGAGTTCTGTATCAAGAGTGCTATTTAAGTAACAGTGTTGCACTAGCAGAGAAGTGCTGTAGTGAACACTAAGAGTTCTGTATTGAAAGTGCTATTAAAAGGGTGTTGCACTAAAGAAAAGGTGCTTCAGTGGACACTAAGTAGCTGTATTTAAAAAGTGCTGTATCTAAGTAACAGTGTTGTACTAAGAAGTAAAGTGCTGCATTTAAGCAACAGTGTTCCATTAAGTAAACGAGTGCTTTAGTGGACAAGAAGTGTACTGTGTTAAGTGAAGTGCTGTATTTCAGCATAAGTGTGCTGTATCGTTTATTTTCAATTTGTTTCCTTCTTTTTGTTTCAATAAATGCTGGTCTGTTTTGTACCCAAGCACGAGTCACGTTTTCTGTCTACATCGCTACCGAATAAGTCCGGCGGACAGAACCAGGAATAGGGGAGCGCTTCGAAACCACATGTGGGTGCCTGGAGCAGCTCAGAGGCTTCTGACTGGCCAGTGACAATAACCCCAACCCCGCTTGTTAATTCCTACAAAATGGCGACTACGGCAGGACCATCGGCAACGGTGTGCGATGTGGCAGACAGTGGTTTGGGTCTGGAGAGAGCAGCGGTTATTGGTTTTCTTTTTATCCCGCTGGTTTGTTTGTGGTTAGGTTCCTGCAGGCTTGGGGAGGTTACCCGCAGGCTTAGGGAAGCCAGAGCAGAGAGTTGGGACAGGGAAAGGGAGGTTGAAGAATACCAGGCCAAGGTAGAGTGCCTGGTGGTCCAGTTTATTGAGGGCAAAAGCCACACGAGGCACGAGTCACAGTACCTGAAGTGCCTAGTTGCAGAGGCCAAGAACAATGAGATGAGGGTGCGGGAGGAGAATGCTCGCCTCATGCAAGAAATAAAAGAGCAGGAGGAAAAGGTTAGGGAGGTAAAGGCAGCATATAAGCTGGCCTGCGAGCAAGGGTTTGAGGAAGCAGATCATGGCCCCTGTAGGGCAGAGATAGAAAGCCTGAATATGGCTTTGAAAAGAGCAAAGGGGATGATATGTCTGATCAGCCTGAAGGCAGGTCAATCGGATTTTACTGGCAACCCAATAAAACCGTCCCACAGGCAACACCCAGGGAGAGGTTGGTCTGGGAATCAGAGGTCCCACTACCGCCACCCACAGCTCCAAGCTTTCAGGAGCACTGGCAGCAAAGTGGGGTGGAGGTTGAGGTGGTAGAGGAAGCACAGCAGGCCCCGCTAGATAGGCCGGGGCCAGGACCAGTGTACCCCCTCCGACAATGGAGGTACGGTCCGCCCGTTGATGAAGATGACACAGGGGCCATCCAGAATCAGTTTGTGGTGCCGTATGGCACCCAGCAGCTCAGGGACATGGTTAGCCACATCCCCAAGATCACTAAAATGGGAGACCCCTCTCTGCTCTTCAGGGAGATAGAGCAGGCAGCTTGTGTAAATGACTGCGATGAGGCAGAGGAAGCAAAAATGCTGCTGTTTTCCCTGGCAGGTGATCTCCGCCAGTCCCTATCTGGCGAGTGCAAAAGGGGGCAGAGGGATTATGAGGGTCTCAAGAATGAGGTATTGGAGGCCATGGGACACAATGATGGTAGCCCGTTCGCTCGGGTGGAAAGAACAGTGCCAGGGGAGACCCCGCAGGCGTTTGCAGACAGGCTGTGGCCAGTCTACTGGAGTGCATGCCCAGGAATGCCAGGGCGGGCAGCACTGGACCCAGTCCAGTTGACTCACTGGCTCCGGTGTCTCATGACAAACAGCCTACCCCAGATCCAAGCCCAGGTCGTGGGTTGGTTTGACCCCCGAAACCCCCAGACCACCGAAGAAGCGGTGATCCGCCGGCTCACAGTAGCCTTCAGGAATTTGAGAGGTATCGAGACTCCCCAACCCAAAGGAAGAGTCCATGAGGTTAAACTTGGGAGCCAGAGTAAGAAAGAATGGCACCAGGAGGGGAACCGGCCCTCTCAGGCTAGGTTAAATTGTTACGGGTGTGGGAAAGATTGTCACTGGAGAAAAGACTGTAAAAATCCTTGGAAGGACAAGGGAAAGGATCCCACAGCCCCAGCCCAAAAGGCAGGGCCAGACCTCCCTCCCGCAGCAATTGAGTCATTTTTATGGTCCCTACGGTCTCTTCTGACTGGCCAGGGGAGAGTAGCAGCCACCACTGGTGCTTTGACCCCACCTGCCCCACCTCTCTCCCAGCAATGACTAGAGCCAGCACAGCCTGTTGACCTGTGTCCCCGCGAAAATGCTGAGGGGAGCAGGCCCTATGTTGAGATGGGGGTGAAGATGTTGCAGGGCAGATATTCGGTGGACACTGGAGCCTCCAGCACGGTGGTCCACTCGGAAGACCTGACCAATTCCTCCTGGTCTAACCAGGTCCCATTTAACTTAATGGGACCCACAGGGAAACAGGCAGCTGAGAGTGAACCTGAGGACAGAAATCCCCAGCCCACAGCGGGCACAAGCTCATAGGCTACACAGGCACGCACTGTGGCTTGTATTAGGGGAGGTGCCATTCATGACCAGTGCGAGCTGCTTAAGCAGGGGAACAGGGAAGGAGAGTTCTGGGACCCCTGTAGAGCAGGTCCGGTAGCAGAAATTCAGGACAAGGGAGGCACACAGGGGATAGTTTTGGCCCCGGACCAAAAGCAGGTCCAAGCCCCAGACTCCACCTTTGAGGCCGCCCTGGTAAGAGAAATGGATTTTGAACAGGATTACTGGCAGGCAGCCAGTTATATCAAACAACGCGGTTTGCTTAGGCAAGGGGCAGGGAAACAGACAGCTGGGATTGTACCCGAGATTAGAAATCCCCAGCCTGCAGTGCGTATGCACACACAGACTGCACACGCAGGTGCAGTCGCGTGTAAGAGAGGAGAAGCTCCCCAGCACTTGGCCCGAGCGATTCCCCCTCTCTTGCGGGACTCCAGGAAGGAGCCTGAACCAGGTTTAAGAACTGAAGGGGAAAGCTCTCAACCACCGGCAGCCGGTGGCAAGGGATTGCCTGTCCCCAGCCCAGATTTGGTAAGGGAGAGACCCGAAGGAGGAGGTCCCCAGCTAGCAGGGAGTGTGACCCGAGCTAAGGGTCTGCTCGCTGGGGTAGCCCCACCAGCGACACTCCCTAGGAGGTCTCTTTGGGTACCCCAGCCCAAGAAAGTATGGTCACCCACTTTCCAGTGGAGTAGGGCGGTCTCCCAAGTCAGGGAGAAGCCAAAAGGCAGAGGTCCCCAACCAGCAGCCATAAGCTGCGAGGGACTCGAAGCTGGAATCAGTCCAGCCACGCCACAGGAAGCAGCCTGTGGCAGCCCAACCAGGGATTAGGCTGGCCACCCAGAGATGGGCGGCGCTTGTATATAGTTTTGTGCAAGTAATGTGCAATTAAAGAATTAAGGTAGTGCGTGTCAATTTTAGATTTTATATTGCAATTAATTTAGTGTGTAAGTTTTAAGTATGGTACCATTCCAGAATTTTATTGTGAATCGAGGTCACAGGTCCTGATTACACTCCCCCGAGCCAGGGGACCTGGCTAGATGGTTTTTTTTTAGTCTTTTTCAGAGTTCCGGAAGGCACAGAGGACCAGCTCAAGGAAGGAGCACTCCCCGCCCGCGAAGGAAGGGGTCTGGAGGAGGCAGATGCCCACAACATTTAAACTGTTACTGGAAATTAAATTTAAGATTAAGAATTTACAAAACTTGTTAATTATTTTACTGCTTGTTTGGAGTTGAGGGAATGAATTGCATATGCCTAGGAATTGTTGTGCTTGCAGTTCATGAAAATTTAAAATACATTTATGGCTGAAGAATAGTGCCATTTAATAAAGTGCCAGGCAATTGCATTGTAATAAAATTTTAAAAAGCGGAAGCTCGTTGTCTTCCATGTGTATTTTTAGCAGATATGTTGGCTGGGTGACAATCCCATTAAAGATGTTGTATCATGTTAAAATTATGTTACAAGTGGTGCAGGGGCATCGGACCCCCTCCATTCTTGAATTATTGTGAATATAAGTGGTGCAGGGGCATTGGACCCTCCGTGTATTGATTATTTAATTAATCTTGTTTTCTGTCGATAGATGCCTACCGGGTACTGCAATTCTCTCTGGGTAGGGGAGATGGAGGTGTCGGGGGATCGAAGATAGATTTAGATAAGAATAAGGGAAGGTTGTTTGTGGGGCATCAGAAATTATTGCTCACCTTTGGCCAGGATACTACAAGCAAGTTTTAGTATCTGATGGGGGACTGTAAGGATATCGCAATAATTTTCAAATTTCCTACAGTTCCGAAGATTGATTTTTGATGAAAGAATACCTGGGTAATATACCTTTAAAAATCCAGGGATCAAAATGGCCGTCAGACCTCGTGGTAGAAGACAAAAAGGACTTGAAAAGGCAGCCTGTTGTGTCTGTGAAAAAGGGGTAATCAAAGATGGCTGCCTGACCTCGTGGCAGGACACAGACTGTGTGCATATAAAAAGGGAAGATCAAAGATGGCTGACTAAACTGCCAATCAAAGGCAGTTCAGGGAGTTTCCCTCCCTGCAGAGACAATCGATGTTTGTTTAGGGAAACTGCTACAAAGTTTACACAAAGGATTAACCACTTGAGACTGCGGTTTCAGTTTGACCACAGGACAATGACTTTTGTTTACACTAACCTCCAAGGCTGTTTACTCAAGCAATTAAGGAAATAGCCATGCTTTTTTTCAAACCAAGACAGCTCTATTCAAACCCAGTATAATGAATGGGAATACATTCAAACCCATCACGATGAATGGGAATACATTTTCAAACCCATCACGATAAATGGGTAATTCATCCAAAACCCATCTCAGTTAATGGGGACATCGGATGCCTTTTGTTTAGCCCAGATGCACCCGGATTTGGGCGGGAAGGTTTCAGCCCCAAATGGGGTATAAGATAGCTTCTCAGGAAGTGATCTCACTCTCTGCAGCCTCACCTCTGTGCCCCATCTACAACTGAGGAGCCCGCCCAAGGGAGTGGAACACCAGCAGTTACTTTTCAAACACTGGGGTTTCTCCATTTTCAGGGTGGTGAAGATCAAAGACCGCAAGGGAATGGAGCAGGCATTTTCATTGGTGAGCATACCTTTTCTGGCCCATTACAAGGAAAGTTAAAATAGGATAAGGGTGGGAATTAAGGGGAATTTTGTTAGAACTGTAATTTAAGTCAAATTTTCCCTCGTTGTGTCCATTTTTCTCCTCCCCATTTAAGTAACAGTGTTGCACTAGCAGAAAAGTGCTGTAGTGAACACTAAGAGTTCCGTATTGAAAGTGCTATTAAAAGGGTGTTGCACTAGGCAGTGAAGTGCTGTAGTGAACACTAAGAGTTCTGTATTCAAAGTGTTATTTAAGTAAGACAGTGTTGCAATATCAGAAAACACTAAGAGTTCTGTATCAAGCGTGCTATTTAAGTAACAGTGTTGCACTAGCAGAGAAGTGCTGTAGTGAACACTAAGAGTTCTGTATTGAAAGTGCTATTAAAAGGGTGTTGCACTAAAGAAAAGGTGCTTCAGTGGACACTAAGTAGCTGTATTTAAAAAGTGCTGTATCTAAGTAACAGTGTTGTACTAAGAAGTAAAGTGCTGCATTTAAGCAACAGTGTTCTATTAACTAAATGAGTGCTTTAGTGGACAAGAAGTGTACTGTGATAAGCGAAGTGCTGTATTTCAGCATAAGTGTGCTGTATCGTTTATTTTCAATTTGTTTCCTTCTTTTTGTTTCAATAAATGCTGGTCTGTTTTGCACCCAAGCACGAGTCACGTTTTCTGTCTACATCGCTACCAAATAAGTCCAGCGGTCAGAACAAGGTATAGGGGAGCGCTTCGAAACCACACGGGGGTCCCTGGAGCAGCTCAGATGCTTCTGACTGGCCAGAGACAATAACCCCAACCCCGCTTGTTAATTCCTACAAAATGGTGACTGCGGCAGGACCGTCGGCAACGGTGTGCGATGTGGCAGACAGTGGTTTGGGTCTGGAGAGAGCAGCAGTTAATTGGTTTTCTTTTTATCCCACTGGTTTGTTTGTGGTTAGGTTCCTGCAGGCTTGGGGAGGTTACCCGCAGGCTTAGGGAAGCCAGAGCAGAGAGTTGGGACAGGAAAAGGGAGGTTGAAGAATACCAGGCCAAGGTAGAGAGCCTGGTGGTCCAGTTTAGTGAGGGCAAAAGCCACACAAGGCACGAGTCAGAGTACCTGAAGTGCCTAGTTGCAGAGGCCAAGAACAATGAGATGAGGGTGCGGGAGCAGAACGCTCGCCTCATGCAAGAAATAAAAGAGCAGGAGGAAAAGGTTAGGGAGGTAAAGGCAGCATATAAGCTGGCCTGCGAGCAAGGGTTTGAGGAAGCAGATCATGGCCCCTGTAGGGCAGAGATAGAAAGCCTGAATATGGCTTTGAAAAGAGCAAAGGGGATGATATGTCTGATCAGCCCGAAGGCAGGTGAATCGGATTTTACTGGCAACCCAATAAAACCGTCCCACAGGCAACACCCAGGGAGAGGTTGGTCAGGGAATCAGAGGTCCCACAACCGCCACCCACAGCTCCAAGCTTTCAGGAGCTCTGGCAGCAAAGGGGGGTGGAGGATGATGTGGTAGAGGAAGCACAGCAGGCCTTGCTAGATAGGCCGGTACCAGGACCAGTGTACACCCTCCGACAACGGAGGTGCGGTCCGCCCGTTGATGAAGATGACACAGGGGCCATCCAGAATCAGTTTGTGGTGCCGTATGGCACCCAGCAGCTCAGGGACATGGTTAGCCACATCGCCAAGCTCACTAAAATGGGAGACCCCTCTATGAACTTCAGGGAGATAGAGCAGGCAGCTTGTGTAAATGACTGCGATGAGGCAGAGGAAGCAAAAATGCTGCTGTTTTCCCTGGCAGGTGATCTCCTCCGGTCCCTATCTGGCGAGTGCAAAAGGGGGCAGAGGGATTATGAGGGTCTCAAGAATGAGGTATTGGAGGCCATGGGACACAATGATGGTAGCCCGTTCGCTCGGGTGGAAAGGACAGTGCCAGGGGAGTCCCCGCAGGCGTTCGCAGATAGGCTGTGGCCAGTCTACTGGAGTGCATGCCCAGGAATGCCAGGGCGGGCAGCACTGGACCCAGTCCAATTGACTCACTGGCTCCGGTGTCTCATGACAAACAGCATACCCCAGATCCAAGCCCAGGTCGTGGGTTGGTTTGACCCCCGAAACCCCCAGACCACCGAAGAAGCGGTGATCCGTCGGCTCACAGTAGCCTTCAGGAACTTGAGGGGTATCGAGACTCCCCAGCCCAAGGGAAGAATCCATGAGGTTAAACCTGGGAGCCAAAGAAAGAGTGGCACCAAGAGGGGAACCGGCCCTCTCAGGCTAGGTTAAATTGCTACGGGTGCTGGAATGACGGTCACTGGAGAAAAGACTGTAAAAATCCTTGGAAGGACAAGGGAAAGGATCCCACAGCCCCAGCCCAAAAGGCAGGGCCAGACCTCCCTCCCGCAGCAATTGAGTCATTTTTATGGTCCCTACGGTCTCTTCTGACTGGCCAGGGGAGAGTAGCAGCCACCATTGGTGCTTTGACCCCATCTGCGCCACCTGTCTCCCAGCAATGACTAGAGCCAGCGCAGCCTGTTGACCTGTGTCCCCGCGAAAATGCTGAGGGGAGCAGGCCCTATGTTGAGATGGGGGTGAAGATGGTGCAGGGGAGATATTTGGTGTACACTGCAGCCTCCAGCATGGTGGTCCACTCGGAAGACCTGACCAATTCCCCCCGGTCTAACCAGGTCCCATTTAACTTAATGGGACCCAGAGGGAAACAGGCAGCTGAGAGTGAACCTGAGGACAGAAATCCCCAGCCCGCAGCGGGCACAAGCTCACAGGCTGCACAGGCAGGCGCTGTGGCTTGTGTTAGGGGAGGAGCCATTCATGACCAGTGCGAGCTGCTTAAGCAGGGGAACAGGGAAGGAGAGTTCTGGGACCCCTGTAGAGCAGGTCCGGTTGCATAAATCCAGGACAAGGGAGGGACACAGGGGATAGTTTTGGCCCCGGACCAAAAGCAGGTCCAAGCCCTAGACTCCACCTTTGAGGCCGCCCTGGTAAGAGAAATGGATTTTGAACGGGATTACTGGCAGGCAGCCATTTATATCAAGCAACGCGGTTTGTTTAAGCAAGGGGCAGGGATACAGGCAGCTGGGATTGTACCCGAGATTTGAAATCCCCAGCCTGCAGCGCGTATGCACACACAGACTGCACACGCAGGCGCAGTCGCCTGTATGAGAGGAGAAGCTCCCCAGCACTTGGCCCGAGCGATTCCCCCTCTCTTGTGGGACTCCGGGGAGGAGCCTGAACCAGGTTTTAGACCTGAAGGGGAAGGCCCTCAGCCACCGGCAGCCGGTGGCAAGGGATTGCCTGTCCCCAGCCCAGGTTTGGGAAGGGAGGGACCCAAAGGAGGAGGTCCCCAGCCAGCAGGGAGTGTGACCCGAGCTAAGGGTCTGCTCGCCAGGGTAGCCCCACCAGCGACACTCCCTAGGAGGTCTCTTTGGGTACCCCAGCCCAAGAAAGTACGGTCACCCACTTTCCAGTGGAGTAGGGCGGACTCCCGCGTCAGGGAGAAGCCAAAAGGCAGAGGTCCCCAACCAGCAGCCATAAGCTGCGAGGGACTCGAAGCTGGAATCAGTCCAGCCATGCCGCAGGGAACAGCCTGTGGCAGCCCAACCAGGGATTAGACTGGCTGCCCAGAGACGTTTTTTGCAAGTAATGTGCAGTTAAAGAATTAAGGTACTGCGTGTCAATTTTAGATTTTATATTGCAATATTAGTGTGTAAGTTTTAAGTATGGTACCATTCCAGAATTGTATTGTGAATCGAGGTCGCAGGACCTGATTACACTCCCCCGAGCCAGGGGACCTGGCTAGATGGTTTTTTTCAGACTTTTTCAGAGTTCCGGAAGGCACAGAGGACCAGCGTGATGATGAGTGCTCAAGGAAGGAGCAATCCCAGCCCATGAAGGAAGGGGTCTGCAGGAGGCGGATGCCCACAACATTTAAACTGTTACTGGAAATTTAATTTAAAATTAAGAATTTACAAAACTTGTTAATTATTTTACTGCTTGTTTGGAGTTGATGGAACGAATTGCATATGCCTAGGAATTGTTGTGCTTGCAGTTCATGAAAATTTAAAATACATTTATGGCTGCAGAATAGTGCCATTTAATAAAGTGCCAGGCAATTGCATTGTAATAAAAAAATTTAAACGGGGAAGCTCGTTGTCTTCCATGTGTATTTTTAGCAGATATACTGGCTGGGTGACAATCCCATTAAAGATGTTGTATCATGTTAAAATTATGTTACAAGTGGTGCAGGAGTGTCGGACCCCCTCCATGCTTGAATTATAGTGAATATAAGTGGTGCAGGGGCATTGGACCCTCCGTGTATTGATTATTTAATTAATCTTGTTTTCCGTCGATAGATGCCCACTGGGTACTGCAATTCTCTCTGGGTAGGGGAGATGGAGGTGTCGGGGGATCGAAGATAGATTTAGATAAGAATAAGGGAAGGTTGTTTGTGGGGGGTCTGAAATTATTGCTCACCTTTGGCCAGGATACTACAAGCAAGTTTTAGTATCCGATGGGGGACTGTAAGGATATCGCAATAATTTTCAAATTTCCTACAGATCCAAAGATTGATTTTTGATGAAAGAATACCTGGGTAATATACCTTTAAAAATCCAGGGATCAAAATGGCCATCAGACCTCATGGCAGAAGACAAAAAGGACTTGAAAAGGCAGCCTGTTGTGTCTGTGAAAAAGGGGTAACCAAAGATGGCTGCCCGACCTCGTGGCAGGACACAGACTGTGTGCATATAAAAAGGGAAGATCAAAGATGGCTGACTAAACTGCCAATCAAAGGCAGTTCAGGGAGTTTCCCTCCCTGCAGAGACAATCGATGTTTGTTTACAGAAACTGCTACAATGTTTACACAAAGGATTAACCACTTGAGACTGCAGTTTTAGTTTGACCACAGGACAATGACTTTTGTTTACACTAACCTCCAAGGCTGTTTACTCAAGCAATTAAGGAAATAGACATGCTTTTTTTCAAACCAAAACAGCTCTATTAAAACCCAGTACGATGAATGGGAATACATTTACAAACCCATCAGGATAAATGGGTAATTCACCCAAAACCCATCTCAGTTAATGGGGACATCGGATCCCTTTTGTTTAGCCCAGATGCACCCGGATTTGGGCGGGAAGGTTTCAGCCCCAAATGGGGTATAAGTTAGCTTCTCAGGAAGTGATCTCTCTCTCTCTGCAGCCTCACCTCCATGCCCCATCTACAACTGAGGAGCCCGCCCAAGGGAGTGGAACACCAGCAGTTACTTTTCAAACACTGGGGTGTTTCCATTTTTAGGGTGGTGAAGATCAAAGACCGCAAGGGCACGGAGCAGGCATTTTCATTGGTGAGCATACCTTTTCTGGCCCATTACAAGGCAACTTAGAATAGGTATAGGGGTGGGAATTAAGGGGAATTTTGTTAGAACTGTAATTTTAGTCAAATTTTCCCTCGTTGTGTCCGTTTTTCTCCTCCCCTATTTAAGTAACAGTGTTGCACTAGCAGAAAAGTGCTGTAGTGAATACTAAGTGTTCTGTATTGAAAGTGTTATTAAAAGGGTGTTGCACTAAGCAGAAAAGGTGCTTCAGTGGACACTAAGTAGCTGTATTTAAAAAGTGCTGTATCTAAGTAACAGTGTTGTACTAAGAAGTAAAGTGCTGCATTTAAGCAACCGTGTTCTGTTAAGTAAATGAGTGCTTTAGTGGACAAGAAGTGTACTGTGTTAAGTGAAGTGCTGTATTTCAGCATAAGTGTGCTGTATCGTTTATTTTCAATTTGTTTCCTTCTTTTTGTTTCAATAAATGCTGGTCTGTTTTGCACCCAACCACGAGTCTCGGTGTTTTTCTGTCTACATCACTACCAAATAAGTCCAGCGGTCAGAACCAGGAATAGGGGAACACTTCAAAACCGCACGGGGGTCCCTGGAGCAGCTCAGAGGCTTCTGACTGGCCAGAGACAATAACCCCAACCCCGTTGTTAATTCATACAGTGCTGAAGACTTGTGCTCCAGAACTAGCCGCGCCTCTAGCCAAGCTGTTCCAGTACAGCTACAACACTGGCATCTATCCAACAATGTGGAAAACTGTCCAGGTAAGTCCTGTCCACAAAAAGCAGGACAAATCCAATACTGCCAATTACCACTCCATCAGTCTACTCTCAATCATCAGCCAAGTGATGGAAGGTGTCATCGACAGTGCTATCAAGCAGCACTTACTCACCAATAACCTGCTCACTGATGCCCAGTTTGGGTTCCGCCAAGACCACTCTGCTGCCGACCTCATTACAGCCTTGGTCCAAACATGGACAAAGGAGCTGAATTCCAGAGGTGAGGTGAGAGTGACTGCCCTTGACATCAAGGCAGCATTTGAACGAGTGTGGCATGAAGGAGCCCTAGTAAAACTGAAGTCAATGGGAATCGGGGGGAAAACTCTCCACTGGCTGGAGTTACACCTAGCACAAAGGAAGATGGTTGTGGTGATTGAAGGTCAATCATCACAGCCCCAGGACATTGCTGCAGGACTTCCTCAGGGCAGTGTCCTAAGCCCAACCATCTTCAGCTGCTTCATCAGTGACCTTCCCTCCAACATAAGATCAGAAATGGGGCTGTTCGCTGATGACTGCACAGTGTTCAGTGCCATTCAAAACTCCTCAGATAATGAAGCAGTCCATGCCCACATGCAACAAGACCTGGACGATGTTCAGGCTTGGGCTGATTAAGTGGCAGGTAACATTTGCGCCACAGAAGTGCCAGGTAATGACTATCTCCAACAAGCGAGAGTCTAACCACCACCCTTTGGCATTCAATGGCATTACCATCGCCAAATCCCCCACCATCAACATCCTGGGGGGGTCACCATTGACCACAAACTTAACTGGACGAGTGTCTCACCTCCTGACTCCCCAAAGCCTTTCTACCATCTGCAAGGCACAAGCAAGGAGTATGATGGAATACTCTCCACTTGCCTGGATGAGTGCAGCTCCAACAACACTCAAGAAGCTTGACACCATGCAGGACAAAGCAGCCCGCTTGATTTGCACCGCATCTACCACCTTAAATATTCACTCCCTCCACCACCGTGGCTGCAGTGTGTACCATCTACAAGATGCACCGGAGCAACTCGCCAAGGTTTCTTCGGCAGCAACTCCCAAACCCGCGACCTCTTCCAGCTAGAAGGACAAAGGCAGCAAGCACATGGGAACACCACCACCTCCAAGTTCCCCTCCAAGTCGCACACCATCCTGATTTAGAAGTATATCGCCAATCCTTTACCGTCGCTGGGTCAAAATCCTGGAACACCCTCCCTAACCGCACTGCGGGAGTAACTTCACCACACGGTGTAAGGGGTTTGTCCTCGAGAGGTTTCCCTGAGTTTTTTCTCTCTCTAGAGGCCTCTCTCTCTTGCACAGTAAACCTTGAGTGTTTCGACCCACTCGCGCCTTAGATTCTATACTCTGGACTTAGGCGCAGGAACTACAATGTAGAGAAAACTCTTGTGGACCAAGTTTGATGAAACAAAATGAAATTTATTGCATAAGGAAAAATATCAAATCAAATGCAAGCAGATAAGGAAGTACATGGGAGGGAAAAACACACAAACAAATCATAACGACACAGTACTAACTAAAGCAAATACAGGCATCTTCTACTCTACAAAGATCATTATGAAATAAGGAAACACACGGAACATCGAGGGACAACAACTCATGTTAATTGTACCCTTAAATCCACCCCCTTATTAAACCTATCTAGATCTGATTGTGAAGGGCCAGAAACATGCTCACCAATGCCACTAGGAAGTGCAAGGTTTTGAAATCGAGTCTGTGTTTGGTCCTTTCAGGCGTCTCATGGATCGTGGAGCTCCTGCGAGCTGCGCCACACCTCTCTCCTGAGGTGGGGGTCGGGGGCGGCTGGACACCGGCGGGCCTGGATGTCGGCGGGGTCGAGGATTGTTGGCTCGACCCTGGTTAGAGGAGCCTTGGGCTGGCTCCCATCGCTTCTTCAGGTTCCTTTCCTCTTCTCCCGTGCCGGGGTGGCTGGAAGGTTTCTTCGCTTGGGACCTTTATTTTTTCTCTTCTCCCAAGCTGGATCGATGGCCTCTCATTCCGGCAATGGCCCGGGGATGGTCGATGATCTCCCGATGTGCTTCCCCGGGGCGGAACGCTGGTTTCGGGATGGCCTTTTCGATGTTGGCCTTCTTCTTCCTCCTGCGAGTGCCTCTTTCTTCTTCTGGGTGTCCGGATTCAAACTGTGTGTCTGAGCTCAAGCTGCAGGCTTGCAACTGTGTTCCAGCTCGACTCTCCTTGTGACTGTCCAAGCTTGCTTCTGTGTGTAACCGCCGAAAAAGTCTTCCAGATATACCTTTCTTCCAGAGGCTTCACTTCCCGCCCAAAATCAGGTTAGTCTTTGTTTTATTTTTGGCGGGCTGAGAGCACAGTGGGGTAGTTATTATATTTTAAAATGTCTTAAACGGCTGGTAACAGGCCCATCTCTGGTTTGGAATTACCTCCATTGTTTTGAATGGCCTGCTGATCTCGTTATCTAGTCCTGGGTGCTGTTCTCATGAATATGAAATTGTCCCCTTTTGTCTGGGGCAACATTTTGATGGCCTCTGTCTCCAGGCCGATCTTGACTGGATCTGCATCTAATCCATATGCATACGTGTGGGTCTGGTTTCGTTCTCTCAGAAACGGCTTCCAGAACTTACTGTGGGTTGAATTCACAAATCTGTCTGAGGTTGCGCAGGAACCATTTTAAAGTGTCCCAATAAGCTGGTCACATGGTATGGTGGCCATTTTGTATGCCCCTTTTTCTGGGCTTCTTTTAAAACAGTCTTTAAAATCACGGCCTCTTCTGCCATTTGACCCTTATTAATATAAAGTCCAATTTTGTGAATCCTACAACGGACTGCTACGGTTCAAGAAGGCGGCTCCCCACCAGCTTTTCAAGGGCAATTAAGGATGGGCAATAAATGCTGGCCTTGCCAATGACGCCACATCGCATAAACACATTTTTTAAAAAGGAGGCCATTTAGCATTGGTATCCTACTCCAGCACAGTCACCTTTTAAAGATGTAACCCATTCATTCCTTACACTCATTCCATCACTCTCATTCAATCTTCTCTCCTTTCCCTCCTTACAGGAGAAGAGAGCCCATAATAGGAGAGAGAGGGAGAGAACCAGAGGTGGACCTTCATCATTGGCTACCTTAACAGCAGCAAATGAGGTCGCCATGGAGGTGTCAGTAGTCACAGAACAGCTGGTGGTGGGAGACGGAGAAAGGGGGACATCTCAGCAACCTTGCGGCAGAATTACATCTCATACAGCCACATGGCATACAGCAGTCACTCATATGGGGACTGATGTCAGCAGACAGTGAATGGTCATCATGTGAATAATGGTATTGTGATCCTTTTTGATATGACATATCTAACTCATCTCTTTACTGTCCCACAGGTCCATCAAAAGTCCCCCACACTGTCCAGTAGGAAGAAGAAGACAACTCCTCAGAGGAACCTCCAGCCTCTGAGGGTGCACCGTCACCAGACATAAGCGCACCCAGCACCAGCACAGATACTTACACCTGGGTGGGTGCCACGCGAGATAGAGTAGTGTTGTCACCTGGTGTCTCACAACTCACAAGTGAGCAAGAGGAGATGGTGGAGACAGGGGCAGCAGTAGAGACACCTCACTGGAGGGTGCAGGATGCTCCCAGCTCTGCTCAGCTGCATGCAGACGCTGAGCTTCATGGGCCATCCAGAAAGAGGGCGACCCTGGGGGTGCAGCAAGAAGTGCAGGAGGCTCTGACAGGTTTTGTGACTGTGATGTCTGCAAATGTGCAGAGAATGGAGGAGTCCATTTCCAACATGAGCAGCACCGTGTGGCAGGCGATGGTGACTGTGGGCTCTTCCATGGATAGGATGGCCACCTGCATGGAGCAGCTAATGCACCACTCACAGGAGCACATGGCCTCTATGGAGAATAGATGGCAGATGCACATAGGCCTCCTCTTTAGGAGGGATGTCAATGTAGACATGGGTCCTCATGGCCTCACTGCAGTGCAGCAAGGTGCTCTCCAGCTCATTGTTAGCGGGGAAGTGTGGGTGGCCCATGAGAGGGATGATGGTGAGAAGGGACATGGAAGTGGGGGCTCCTCTCAAAGCGCTCACACTTCTCCCCGATTGCCCCACCCTCAGTCAGAGCCCCACATGCCTCCTCGTATCGCGATGGCCGAGTCTGCCCCTGCACAGTCGCAGGAGGAGTAGACTTTGGCGGGGCCGTCACAGGCTCCAAAACCCAGAGGACATCCACCAAAAGTGTCTATGCAGTCGCAGCAGGGAAGTGAGCAGGCTACCTCTACCTCTGCTGAAGCCACAGAGGTAGCACCTCATAGAAGCACGCATAAGAGAAAGATGAAACAAAAGTAGATGCACAAGAGTAACTACTTGGGTGTTTTAATAACTGTTTGCGTAAAGTTTCCATTACTGTGATGTCACAGATAAAAATATTTATTTTCACCACTTTCCAGTCATGGCCAACTTTGTGTACAACTTTGGAAGTGGCTTCGTGAGTTGGAGTGAATGGTGAGACATAAAGTTACCTCCAGCAATGGTGGTCAGTGTGAGAGGAAAGGCTTGGTCTTTGTAAGGATGCTTTATGGTGTTACTGTGGGGTGGTGGGAACTTGGTGCAGCATGTGCCAGCCATATGGGTGTAATGCCTGAAGTTAAGTAAATCTGGCCATGATGAGGCCATCCCTGGCCTCCTGAGCAACAATGAGCTCGGGTGCTGTTGGAATCTGGACCGCAGGACCCTCCTACTCCTCCTCCTCCTGCTCCTCCTCCTCCTACTCCTCTGAAGAGGCTATGCACTCAGAGCCTTGCTCCTCATGCAGCGCTAATCCTCACTGCTGCACTATGTTGTGCAGGGAGCAGCAGAGCATGATGATTCTGGAGGCCTTGGCTGGTGTGTACTGAAAGGCTCCTCCAGATCTGTCAAGGCATCTGAAGCGCATTTTCAGCATGTCTATTGTCTGCTCTATGACACATCTGGTGGAAATGTGGCTTCCATTATATCTCTCCTGGGCTTCAGTACTTGGCCTCCTCAAGGGTGTCATGAGCCATGTCCCTTGTCTCCAAGCAGCCAGCTGGAAAGTCTGTCTGGAGGAGCAAAAGCTGAGGGAGAGTGAACTGGCGCAGGATGAAAGAGTCAAGACAGCTGCTAGGGAAATTGGCGCACACATGCATGATGATTTTACTATGGTTGCAGACGAGCTGCACATTGAGGGAGTGGAAGCACTTGCGGTAGACAAAGACTCCTGGGAAATGATGAGGTGCCCTGATGGCCACATGTGTGCAGTCAATGATGCCCTGCACCCGTGGGAAGCCAGCCAGAGTGGCAAAGCCAAGCGCCCGTTCATTAACACTGGCTTCATCAGTGATAAAGTTGATATAATTGGCTGACTTGTCAAAGAGGGCATCGGTGACCTGTGTGAAGCATCTGTGGGCAGCCGACTATCAGATACTGCAAATTTCAGCTGCAGATTCCTGGAAGGAGCCTGAGGCGACAAAGTTGAGGGCGCTGGTGACTTTGACAGCCATTGGTAAGGCCTCTGGGCTGCAGGTCTTGCTCCAGCAATCTGCAAATGTCTGCGACAAACTGGTGTGATAGCCTGAGCCTCCTTTGGCACTGCTGCTCAGTTATGTTGAGGAAGCTCATCCTTTGCCTCTATACCATGTGTTGGGGGTATCGCCTCTAGCGTGTTGCAGCTCTGCGCTGATGCCCTCTGTCCTGTGCAGTGTCAGGTGGTTGAGGAGAAGTTTGGTGGTGTTGTTGTTGGGGCTGCTGGTGTGCCTGGTGCTGCTGGTGTTGGGGCTTATAATGTTCTGATTTGGAGGACCAAGGTGAGACAGTATAAACGGCACCCACGCTTATATAATAGATGGCAGATCAAGTACAGATGAGAGAAGCAAACAGTCCATGGTGCGATAGGTCCTACGAATGAGATGACAGTGGATCCCGACTTTGCTGAAACGACTTGCAACCTCTAGAAGGCTAAATTATTGCTGACAATGAATTCAGCAACAACATCTGCCTTAGGAAAGTGACCAGGTGTCACTTTACTTTTCATGTTGTGCACTAATGAGGTGGATCAATGGCCACTCAACTTCCACTTCTGGTTCACAGGCGTGGTTCCAGAGTTGCGTGATACCCGTGGTCATCCAGGGAAATTTGAAAGGTAGGGTTAAAAAAAGGTTTAAGGGTCTGACAACTACTTAATAATCATCTAAATTACCTCGGCCGCCTCTGCCATTTATGTCGCTGCCGAGCTGGCAAACGCGCCCGAGGGAAAGGCGCGTGGGGGCGAGATGACGGCGTGTTACCGACCCACTCCAAGTTTTTTCAAATTTCCCTCCTGACCCACCTCCACTTGTGCCCGCACGGACATCAGAAATTCCCGGCCAATTTATTTCAATATGGTTGCACAGGTACCAGTACCTTGTCCATGTGGCCACAATTCTAATGTGTGCAATCACTAGTAACTCTGTAAATATGGGAAACTGCAGTTTATTAAAGGGGTGTATTACTCTGGAGGGGTGGATAATAACAAAAGGATGTAGGAATAAAAGTCATCCATTCAATTCAGTCAAAGTACTTCACAGAATCACAGAAACCCCACAGTGCAGATAGAGGCCATTTCGTCCCATCGAGCCTGCACTGACACATATCCCACCCGATCCCCGTAACGCCTACACCAACACATATCCCACCCTATCCCCGTAACCCCACGTATTTAATCCCCCTAACACTAAGGGTCAATTTATCATAGCCAATCATCCTAACCCGCACATCTTTGGACTGTGGGAGGAAACCGGAGCACCCGGAGGAAACCCATGCAAACACGGGGAGAATGTGCAAACTCCACACAGACAGTCACCTGAGGCCGGATTCGAACCCGGGTCCCTGGCGCTGTGAGGCAACAGTGCTAACCACTATGCCACTATACTTCATTAACAAGGTAATGTTTCAGGTACTTGTAATGATCAATAACATGTCATTCTATAGTGGACACTAGGTGGAGCCGTAGAGCTGTGTAGAGCTGTATGTATAAGACTACACCACCCAGCTGTATGTATATTAAGACTACATTACCCATGAGGCACTAGGCGACCCACAAGGCAGCAGTCAATATGGAAGCCTCTACAGATACTGTACCTAGTCCACATGTGCTCAATAAAAGTGTCTAGCAAAAGCTAGCTGTGTTCATAATAAGAATGACTATTTATTAATGAACATAAGATGGTACCAGGATGGTGAAGATCTGCTGAAAATTGTGAAAAGCGACATGGAGTATTTGAAGCCACCAGAGCGTTTGAATCTCAAGGGAAATGTCGACTACAATTGGCGGATTTTTAAACAACAATTCGAACTCTACATTGCAGCCATCGGATTCGGTACAAAGCCAGACACAAGAAAAATAGCGTTGCTGCTTACGGTTGCAGGCCCACAGGCAATAGAGGTATTTAATACATTTGTATTAAAAAAAAAAAAATTTTTAATTCTATAATTGCTCTCCCAAAAAGAATGAGACGTATGAAAGATACATCTTCCGTTCTCGGACACAGCAGCAAAATGAGACTTTTGATAGCTTTATAACTGATCTGAAACTGAAAGCACAGACATGTAATTTCTCTGAGCTCAAAGCATCCATGATTCGTGACCAGATTGTGTTTGGTATTCATGATAAAAAAGTCTGTTGAGAGAAACTGAACTAAATTTGGAAAATGCAGTGAAAATATGCCAAGCCAGCGAGCTAGCTCGAAAGCACGCGAAGACTTTCAGTGAAATCAATAATGATGCGATTGTAATGAGTGATAATGCTGCTGTCGGTGCTGTGTCCTACAAGGGGAAGAAACGTGGGCAGAACAGAAATGAACAGCAATCGGAGGATGAAAATTTTAATTGTAAACGCTGTGGTTACAAACACCAGTTAAGACAATGCCCAGCGTTTGGAAAAATGTGCACAAAGTGTAATGGAAAGAATCACTTTGCCAAACAATGCTTTTCAAAAGTAAAAACAACGAAAGGGCAACAAGTTAATGTGATTGAGGACACTGATTTAAGTGAGACATTTTTTGTAGGAATGGTGTCATGTGACGATATCAAAAAAGATACAGAAAATGTGCAGCCCTCAGAAATGGACAATGCTGAACATAAAGTTAATGCAGTAAAAGAGGACAAATGGATGATCCCACTGCAGATAAATGGAGCATTAGTTACATTGAAACTGGACACTGGGGCAAAAGCAAACATAATCAGTATGAGTGACATAAAAAATATGAAAGAAAAGCCCAAAATACAGAAAAAGTCAGTACTACTGAAGAGCTATAATGGACAGAAAATAGATAGCTTAGGTGTATGCAAACTTAAATTGACAGTCAAAGACAAAGTGCATCATCTCATGTTTTCTGTTGTGGCTGAAAGACTTGATTCGATACTAGGTGACAAAGCTTGTGAAGACTTAGAACTGGTCAAGAGAGTCTACCGTATAAACTGTGCCATAAGCAGACCAGATGACTCAGGTGATGAAGCAGAGAGCCCATCAAGGATGAAAAGGCCAAAGGGTATCCATGTCTTCAAAAAGCCTAGTTTCTCCAAGAAGAAAGAAAAAGACTTTAAGGTCAAAGAGAAGCCAAAGGAAGAAAAGCACAAAGAGGAAAAACACAAGGAGAAAAAGTCCAAAGATATAACCGCAGCAGATGTTGTTAAGCAGTGGAAAGAGAAAAAGAAAAAGAAGAAGCCTGCACCAGAGCAGGAAGCAGTTCCGGTGGATACTCCTTCTTCCCTCAGGTCAATCTTTGGTGTTCCATTAGCCGAGGCTGCTGAGAGGACTATGCTGTATGATGGGATCCAGCTGCCAGCAGTTTTTCGAGAGTGCATTGACTACACTGAGAGTTATGGCATGAAGAGTGAAGGAAACACTGAAACCCTCTCCAAGCAAAGATCGCAAGGAGACCTCGATCTATACAAGAGCAGATTGATGACAATGCCGCAACTGCATCTTGTCATTCACCGCCAGAACAATCTCATGAAGACACATCAGACATACCCGTGTTGAGAAGATCCACACGTGAAATAAAAGAGCCTGATAGACTTAATCTTTGAGTACAATGTAAAGCTTTGAAAATGTGTTGACTGTTTTGAAAATGTTTATGTTTATAGAGCACTAACAAAAGTGTTACTGATATTATCTTTATTGTTTTCTTGAAAGTTGATTGATATTGATTTTGTTAAACCTCAAAGAAAGGGGGATGTAATGATCAATAACATGTCATTCTATAGTGGACACTAGGTGGAGCTGTAGAGCTGTGTAGAGCTGTATGTATAAGACTAAACTACCCAGCTGTATGTATATTAAGACTACATTACCCATGAGGCACTAGGCAACCCACAAGGCAGCAGTCAAGATGGAAGCCTCTACAGATACTGTACCTAGTCCACATGTGCTCAATAAAAGTGTCTAGCAAAAGCTAACTGTGTTCATAATAAGAATGTCTCTTTATTAATGAACATAAGAGTACTGACTGGTGGCAGGGAGGGGAGAGCGTAGGCTGGCAACAGCTCACGGTGTTTGTGTGGAGCCAAGAGCAACACTCATGCTCCTCCTGGACCCACAAAAATTCTCCCAATGGAATTTTTGGGCCTTTTCTTGAGCCACCACCAGCAGTCCATTTAAGGCTCTGTCCATTTATACCGTGGCAAAGCCACCAAGGGACTCCTGTATGACTATATGACTGCCTTTAACAGAGTGCTACAGCACCTATGTTTGTTTACTGTTTGTAAATAACCCGTTCTCGGTAAGTTCCAGAACCAGCGCGATGACGTCATCACATTGGTCACGTGACGTCCCGAACGGCGGGAAATGTGATGATGTCATGACGTCAGGCTGGGAGGTTCCCAGGTTAGACCTCGTGAAGCCAGCCTTAAGAAAAGACCTGTTGATTGTTTCTCCTGCATTCCATTGTTTGTTCTTTAGTTTACATTAAACTTCGTTTAATTATCGGACTGACTCGACCTCAGTATTTCAGCTAGGATCTGATGATTCCTACAGTACCTAATATTTGTAAATCAGCATTGGACCTTGTTTTCTATATCTAAGCTGCCTCCCACCGGGAACAGATGGGTATGCTATTTGCCCATTTACAGGCCCATCTGTAAATTGAATCAAGTGGGCCTTGGGTGTCAATGAATCACCTGAGGTGCCCACCCCAGATTATCAACTGCCAGCCGCCCATTTTTCAGTTGAAAATCACCCCTGATTACATTTAAGAATGAAGAAATTATCAAAGTTAAATTTGATTTTTGGCTTCTTTAATTTATAATGATATCCTCTGGTTTTTGAATCATGACTTTCCACAAAGTAGCTCTCAACATCCACATTACTGATTACATTACTCTCCAGCACTAAAAAAAACTTGGATCATACCTACCCCCATCTTTGTTTATTTTTTCCATTTGAGAATAGCTTTAACTTCCTCAGGTTCTATTCATAGCTAAATGATCTAATACCTTCAATCTTCCTTACATAGAAACATAGACGGTAGGAGCAGAAGTAGGCCATTCGGCCCTTCTAGCCTGCTCTGCCATTCAATGCGATCATGGCTGATCATCCAAATTCAGTACCCGGTCCCTGCTTTCTCCCCATACCCCTTGATCCCTTTAGCTTTAAGAGATATATCCAACTCCTTCTTGAATATATTTAATGAATTGGCCTCTACTGCCTTCTGTGGTAGAAAATTCCACAGGTTCACCACTCTCTGGGTGAAGAAATGCCTCCTCATTTCTGTCGTAAAAGGCCTACCCCTTATCCTTAGACTATGACCCCTGGTTCTGGATTCCCCGGCCATCGGGAACATCCTCCCTGCATCTAGTCTGTCTAGTCCTGTCAGAATTTTATAAGTTTCAATGAGATCCCCTCTCATTCTTCTAAACTCCAGCGAGTACAAGCCCGATCGACCCAATCTCTCCTCATACGTCATTCCTGCCATCCCAGGTATCAGCCTGGTGAATCTTCGCTGAACTCCTTCCATGGCAAGAACATCCTTCCACAGATAAGGCGACCAAAACTGTACACAATACTCAAGGTGTGATCTCACCAAGGCCCTGTACAACTGCAGCAAGACATCCTTGTTCTTGTACTCAAACCCTCTCACTATGAAGGCCAACATACCATTTGCCTTCTTAACCGCCTGCTGCACCTGCATGATTACCTTCAGCGACTGTTCCACAAGGGCACACAAGTCTCGTTGCACTTCCCCCAATCTATTGCTATTCAGATAATAATCTGCCTTCCTGTTTTTGACACCAAAGTGGATAACCTCACATTTATCCACGTTATATTGCATCTGCCATGCTTCTGCCCAATCACCCAACCTGTCCAAATCATCCTGTAGATTCTCGGCATCCTCCTCACAGCACACACGCCCACCCAGCTTTGTGTCATCTACAAATTTGGAGATATTACATCTAGTTCCCTTGTCCAGGTCATTAATATATATTGTGAATAGCTGGGGTCCAAGGACCGATCCCTGCGGTACCCCACTAGTCACTGCTTGCCACTCGGGAAAAGACCCGTTTATTCCAACTTTTTGCTTTCTATCTGCCAACCAGTTCTCTATCCAAGCCAATACCTTGCCCCCAATCCCATGTGCCTTAATTTTACACGCTAATCTCTTATGCGGGACCTTATCGAAAGCCTTCTGAAAGTCCAAATACACCACATCCACTGGTTCTCCCTTATCTATTTTACTAGTTACATCCTCAAAAAATTCCAGTAGATTAGTCAAGCATGATTTACCTTTTGTAAATCCATGTTGATTTAGTCCGATCCTGTCACTGTTTTCCAAGTGCTCTGCTATTACATCTTTTATAATGGACTCTAGCATTTTCCCCACTACCGATGTCAGGCTTATCGGTCTGTAATTCCCCGTTTACTCTCTACCACCTCTTTTGAATAGTGGGGTAACATTAGCTACCCTCCAATCCATGGGTACTGTTCCAGATTCCATCGAATGTTGGAAGATGATCAGCAATGCATCTACTATTTCTAGGGCCACTTCCTTAAGTACCCTAGGATGTAGATTATCAGGCCCTGGGGATTTATCGGCCTTCAATCCCATCAATTTTCCTAACACCATTTCCCTACAAATACTGATTTCTTTCAGTTCCTCCCTTTCATCAGAACCTATGTTCCCTGACATCTCTGGAAGGTTATTTGTGTCCTCCTTTGTGAAGGCAGAACCAAAATATGTATTTAATTGGTCTGCCATTTCTTTGTTCCCCATTATAAATTCCCCTGATTCTGACTGCAAGGGACCTACACTTGACTTCACCAATCTTTTTCTCTTCACTTATCTATAAAAGCTATTACAGTCAGTTTTTATGTTCCCTGAAAGCTTACTCTCATACTCTATTTTCCCCTTCTTAATTAATCCCTTTGTCCTCCTTTGCTAAATCCTAAACTGCTCCCAATCCTCAGGTTTGCTGCTTTTTCTGGCCAATTTATATGTCCTCTCCTTGGATCTTATGCTATCCCTAATTTCCCTCGTTAGCCACGGTTGAGTCACCTTTTTTGTTTCATTTTTATGCCAAACTGCGATGAACAAATTCTGTATGCGGTCTTTGAATGTTTGCTATTGCCTATCCACCGTTAACCCATTGAGTGACACTCCCCAATCAATCCTACCCAATTCGCGCCTCAGACCATCATAGTTTCCTTTATTTAAATTCAGGACCCTAGTCTCTGAGTCAACTACTTCATTCTCCATCTTAATGAAGAATTCGATCGTATTATGATCGCTCTGACCCAAGAGGCCTCGTACAACAAGATTGCTAATTAATCCTTTCTCGTTACATAATACCCAGTCTAAGATGGCCTGATCTCTGGTTGGTTCCTCGACATATTGATCCAGGAAACCATCCCGTCAACACTCCAGGAATTCCTCCTCCACAGTATTGTTACTAATTTGGTTAGCCCAATCTATATGTAGATTAAAGTCACCCATGATGACTGCTGTGCCCTTTTTGCACGCTTCTCTAATTTCCCTTTTAATGCCATCCCCAACCTCCACATTACTGTTTGGATGTCTATATACCACTCCCACTAATGTTTTCTGCCCCTTGGTATTTCTCAGTTCTACCCATACAGATTCCACATCATCAGAGCTAATATCCTTCCTTACAATTGTGTTAATCACTTCTTTAGCCAGTAATGCTACCCCATCTCCCTTTCCTTTTTGCCTATCTTTCCTGAATATTGAATACCCCTGGATGTTGAGTTCCCAGCCTTGGCCACCCTGGAGCCATGTTTCCGTAATCCCAATCAAATCATATTCGCTTACCTCTATTTGCACAGCTAATTCATCCAACTCTTTACGAATGCTCATCGCATTAAGACACAAAGCCTTCAGGCTTGTTTTTTTAACGCTCTTAGACCCATTAGAATTATTATTTGCTGTGACGATGTTTGATTTAAACCGTTGATTTCTCTGACTGCCAATTTTGTTTTTCTCCTTCCTATCTTTTGCTTTTATCCTCGTTTCCATTTCCTCTGTCCCCCTGCTCAGGTTCCCAACCCCCTGCCATTTTAGTTTAAACCCTACCCCAGAGCACTTGCAAACACTCCCTCTAGGACATCGGTCCTGGCCCTGCCCAGGTGAAAACCGTCCGGTTTGAACTGGTCCCACCTCCCCCACAACCGGTTCCAATGTCCCAGAAATTTGAATCCCTCCCCCTGGCACCATTCCTCTAGCCACGTATTCATCTGAAATATTCTTCTATTTCTACTCTGACTCGCACATGGCACTGGTAGCAATCCTGAGATTACTACCTTTGAGGTCCTATTTTTTAATTTACCTCCTAACTCCCTATATTCAGCTTTTAGGACCTCATCCCGTTTTTTACCTATATCATTGGTACCTATATGCACCACGACAACTGGCTGTTCACCCTCCCCTTCCAAGATGTTCTGCAGCCACTCTGAGACATCCTTGACCCTTGCACCAGGGAGGCAACACACCATCCTGGAGTCTTGTTTGCGGCCGCAGAAACGCCTATCTATTCCCCTTACACTAGAATCCCCTATTACTATAGCTCTACCCCTCTTTTTCCTCCCGTCCTGTGCAGCAGAGCCACCCCTGGTGCCAGGAAGTTGGCTGCTGCTGCCTTCCCCTGGTAAGCCATCCCCCCATCAGTATCCAAAGCGGTATATCTGTTTGAGAGGGGGATGGCCACAGGGGACCCCTGCACTACCTGCCTGTGCCTACTACTCTGCCTGTTGGTCACCCGTTCCCTTTCTGCCTGTGCCACCTTTACCTGCGGTGTGACCAACTGATTAAATGTGCTATTCACAACGTCCTCAGCATCGCGAATGGTCCAGTATCTATCCAATCGCTGCTCCAGCACCGCAATGCGGTCTGCCAGTAGCTGTAACTGGACACACTTCCTGCACACATGGTTGTCAGGGACACAGGAAGTGTCCCTGAGTTCCCACATAGCGCAGGAGGAGCATACCACGGCACCAGGCTGTCCTGCCATGACTTACCCTTTAATTAATTGCAATTAAATTAAATCAAATCAATCCCACCAATTACACTACAGTTAAATGGTATATTTAAGGGCCCTGGTTTACAAACAGTCCCCACTACACCACAGAGACTTTAGAAACTATAAACCACAGAGTTAAAGTTTAAAAAAGAGAGAAATACTCACCAACCAATCACTTACCTGCTTTCTGGTGACGTCACACTTCGATTACTTTTTACTTCTCTCCTTCCCTCTGAGTTCGGAGGGAGCATACCTGGGTCTCTGGGGCCTTTTGTACTGCCGCCGCTCCGCGATTCCCGCCGCCTCTCGCGCCACACTGAGGCCTACCTGGGTCTCTGGGGCCTTTTGTACTGCCGCCGCTCCACGATTCCCGCCACCTCTCGCGCCGCACTGAGGCCTACCTGGGTCTCTGGGGCCTTTTGTACTGCCGCCGCTCCGCGATTCCCGCCGCCTCTCACGCTGCACTGAGGCCTACCTGGGTCTCTGGGGCCTTTTGTACTGCCGCCGCTCCGCAATTCCCGCCGCCTCTCGTGCCGCACTTGTTGCCCTTTGCTGAATTTTTTCCACTGCCTCTAAAAATTTAATGCTTCCGTTAAATTGGCAGACTGGGGAATATCGCTAACAGTAACTTCTAGCTTCATATTTTTAAATACTGGCCCAGAAATTCGGGTCTCCACGGGTAAGTACGCATGGGGTACTCACCCATAAGCCCAATGGAAGTGCCGGTTTCCTGCATGCACTGCGCATGCGCGGGAAACCGGCACTTTGTAAGGGGTCGTTTTAACGAGCTTATGGTGTGCTAAATCGGTTTTGATTTTCGCACTACTCGTGAGCGGTTTTGAAGCGCTCCCCCCTCATGGTTCTAGACACTGGGCTTATTGCCAGACAACCTTTGTGTGTTGGCTCAACTCGTGACTCGGAAGACAAATGGTCAGATGAGACAGATTGAGTTTTAAATCAAAACGATCTTTATTTTTGAAAGAGAATGTACACAGAGAAAAATGGCAAGAATAAATGCAGACGAAAAATAACGTTTCTCACAGAGGACTAAATTATACACTGAGAAAAATAACTTTAAAGCATGTAAACAGTTCTAAAATAGCGATAAACTAAAAGCGGGGGTGAGGGAAGCGCACGGACACATCGAGGGATAAATCACACTCCTGACTTACAAATACCCTTAATGTTACAAACCCTCCCGTTACTGAATATACCTCAATTATGTCAGTTAGGTAGAGTTGGGCCTTTATGCTCACCAGAATTTCAAAACCCTTCTGGACCTTGGTACTTCTTGTTACGTCTGGAATTTCCGATCTTCCTTATGGGACCGGCTCCTGGACCCTGTTACTTGGTGTCGTCCGGGACCTCCGACCTTCCTTATGGGACCGGCTCCTGGACTCGCTCTCCTGTACAAACTTTGGAAGTCCTCCGAAATCCTCGAGCCGTTTTCTGTTCCGCACGGTCCTCGAACTCCTGATGGTAACTAGACTTGGACTTCACGGTGTGAACCGTCTCCGGAGGAGTCTTCCTTACTCTGGTCGAATCTTAGACTGGCTTGCTGACGATTTACCTGAACGGTTATACTCTTTTCTGGCCCTAATCTTGGCGCCAAATCAACCGTTTTCCTTTGTTAAGGTTGCTTTAACAAAAGCAAGCACATTAATTTTAACTGCTCGCAAATTGAACTAATGGGAATCCGATTAGTGTCCCTTCGTTTGTGTGTGCTCAGCAGTTTCTGAGATCGGTTACCGCTTTGCCATAATGGGAATCCGTTTAGTGTCCCTCCGTTTGTGTGTGCTCAGCGGCTTCTGAGATTGGTTACCGCTCTGCCAGCGATTAGCGCACCTCCAGGTGCTAATAGTTTTGTTTACTGCTGTAACCACATTACAATATCAAAAACAGTAAGGTTCTGGATTCTTCTAATCGATGATGACTCAGACTGCTTTAAGGTACTGTGTGTGTGTCCTTTTGAACTGGGCCATGAGCACTGCCAACTCCATTCTGTGTTCTCACAATGTGGCCACTTCAGGGGCCCTACCCGTATACTGTATTTCATGGATTTTTGCGAATCCTACAGTCCTCCCTGTGATACAATGAGCATCTTCAATCGTCTTTGTATCATAAAATGTCTTTGGGTGAGCACAAATCCGTTCCCTCCCCAACTGACCTTCCCCGTAATTTATCTTGCTAATGAGTGTACCTCGCCCGCACTTTCCTCATTCCGAACAACGAAGTTTGAGAAAACATTTCCTATTGGAGACAAACCTTTAAACAATATACAGACTCACCTAGAGTCATAACAGAATAATCATAATACAATATAATGTGAAATCAAACAAGGTACGGAACAATCCAAAATATTAAAACAACAGTAATTACACGGGCGACTCCCCGTTTATACTGACATAGTGGCCCCGCCAATTCGGCTGACTAGGGAATTCCCTGCTGTGTCCCTTCCTTCTGCACTGTACACAGACCAGGTACAAAACTATCCCCAGTTGGCACACCACCAAAATGTGGGAAGCCAGTCAGATCCATGATGGGACCTCTATATTATCAAAAAGGTCCCACCACGGTGGAACCACTATATCCTGAATTTCTGCCCCTATATCAACGGTCTTTTGTTCCAAAGTGAAAAAGTGTTTCTGCGAGATGGCGACCGCTTTGAGCAGCGCGGTTAGGTGTTCTGGGAGAGGGGGAATCGTAAAACCAAAATGTGCTACGTACTTTTGGAGATCAGTGAAATTCTCCTTAACGGTGAGGTGAACAGTGGATGGTTCGGGGATCGGGATAATCTGCAGCTGTGCCACTTGAACGATTGCCTCGGGTTTAAAACAGAAGCTGCTGTCACTGACCGCGCACCAGCCGTGCTGTCCGTGCCGGTAGTGAGACGCTGCGGTGGTGACACAATATGTCCCACCTCCTATGTATGCCACCTGTGGGGGAACATGGCCCTGTGCCATGGCTTCCATAGTGCAATTGATAGGCTTAGCGTCAGCAGACCTGAACCCGCATTGTGGTATTGAACAGGCGTTCAAGTGCTGGGGACACAGGATTATGTGTGCTCCCCGGCTACGGCACCCCGAGAAGTCAGTCCCCGTCATAGCATGCTCCCACTTAATGATGTAGGGTGGCACCTCTGCAAAACGGACATGAGCTCCCCCCCGAATGACTCCAATGTTCACCACCCTATACACCGGCGCAGGTCGGGCTGTCCTGCTCATTATGGGGATCCGCACGACGACCCCCATGATGGTGTGGTTGGAGCGACCACAGTCCACCGGGACTGGGTAGGCCTCAGAAGCGAGCCGGAGCTGGCATGGACTTAACGCCTTCTCAAAAGGGTGGAGGGCTGCGAGGTGTTTGTTACTGATCCAGGAGGGGACCAAACCCTGTTTCAAGTCCTCCAGATTGCTGCGGCCCTCGCCCAGCAACCATGCTCCATATAGTACGCACACCTCATTCTGGGCAGCCTGATCTGAGGCGTTCCTGTCCTCCCTAATGAGAGCGTTGACCGTCCGAGCCTGCTTCTCCAGCTCCGCTATGATCTCTTTTAAGTGGAAAGTCATAGCCTGATCCTCATAGAGCTCCGAACCCACCACCCGATTGTCGTCCGTGAGGATTCCCTTCAACTGGGTCTTTAACCCGTTGACCTGCTGCTGCAGTTCAATGTCATCCAAACTATTTATGATGGATGACCCAGTGTTAAACCCTGTGAACCAGTCGTTCACGGCGCCCCTTCTTTGTCTCCCCACTTGCTCCCATTCCTTGTGGCCCTCGGTATAGAGTTTGGTCCTGTTGACCCTTGCAAAGTCAAATTCAAAGAACTTCTGCAGGGTCTCTTTTAGCAGGGCCTGATATAGCCTTCCTGTTTCTACGGGGCACCATTCCGGCAGGTGCACCTCAGTCAGGTTAAGGATGACCAAGGCCACCGCGTAATGGACCCCCTGGTAAGCCATTTGATCAGTCGGAACTAAAACAAAACCGTTCCCCGGTCCCTTGGTGGTGGTGGGGCACCCCTCTGTTACCGTCCGTGGTGTCTGGGTCGTGGGCAGGGGCTGTCGGGGGCGGGTCACTAACTCAGTGGCATTAACTGCGATTGGGGAGTAGGGGACCGCGCATGCGTCGAAGCGCGATTCCCAGTCCACCCCCCTCCCGTTATCTTGCCACTGGCTGTGGAAAATGATGGAAACACCTGCGGGGCAGACTTTTCCTGAACCCCACATACATACGTAAATCCCTTGATCGGGTTCCCACCATTTATCCCAGCACACTGTCAGCCCTCCCTGGGTCCCTGTGATGGTCCGGTGAGTGTTGTTCCCTAACCTTTCCCACAGTCCTCTGGGGTTCCCCATGTCCTTGCTCAGTTTCCTGAGCCACCACCACCTATCCAGGGGGACGTTCCCCCTGCACGTTAAACAAATTTGTTTTCCCACAGTAACACTGATCTGCGTGGCCTTGATCGTGACCTGAGGACACAACAGTGAAACTTCTCCATAAGTGAAACCAATGTCATTAGAGTATTTAGTGGCGTTCGATCCCAGCCAACCCGGCCAGTTGCCCTCGTGGGTATATCCAGCGACTTCCTCTGCCTTGCGCAGGCCCTGCCCGTCGTGAGCCAGGGCCGCCGTTTCCCCGGTACATCCGAAGATGTGGTGATCCTCCGTCTCCCCTCGCCACGCGATGTTGAGGCCCACCAGGGCCGCGAGGATGATGCCTCTTAGTAGCATCATTGGATTAATATCTGTTGGAGAGATAAAAGAGAATGTTCGAGCCGGGCTCCTTGGGCTCCTCGGCTTGGGTGTGGGGTGAGTGGGTCCCGCGACCCTAGCTCACTTAACTTGCCACTCTGTACCGTTCCAAAATGCCACCATACCTCAGAAAAACCTTATACATACATACTAAATTTACAAATAACTAAACCTTACTTAGCAAACTATGGTGTATGTACATGTGCCGTCTGGCTCCGGACGGCCAGCTTAAAATCTGTGGGGACTGTCGCAGGCCTCCCCCTGCGGCGTTCCCACCTCAGTTTCAGCTGCTGGTCCCTAGCAGCCTGTAGCTGCTGGCTGTGAACTATTTAAAATTCCCACAGCTTTCCTACGGGGGTATCTTTTTACAGTAACCGGCGGCCAGACCTTTTCAATGCTACACTGAGGGGCAAGACCTAAGACCTCTGGCTCCTCCCCTTCACCGCTGTCGGGGGCGGGAACTTCGTCCTCCGACTCGGCTTCACTTTGGCCAGGGACAGGACCTAGGACCTCCGGCTCCTCCCCTCCTGGGTCCCAGAACAATGGGGGAGTCTCCCGCTTAGATGGGACAACTCCTCCCCTCACGCAGGCTGCACATCCAGCCTGTGTGACCTGTGGCTGCAGCTCCCCTACAGCGTTTGATTCTTTACTGGCCTTTTCAGCCCCCGCTGCCTGTTTTCCTGCCTCCGGTTTAAACAGTTTACATTGGTTAATGTGAAACCATTTAGTGCGCCGGGGCAGTTTCACAGCATACACCATGGGGCTGGCCTGATCTACAATACTGTAGGGACCCATGTAAAGTGGCTCGAAACTCCCCACACGGGCGAAGTTTCTTACCATTACTAGGTCCCCTACCTCCCAGCGATGGGTTTTACTGGGCTCGAGCAGCATTTTATTTCCCTGATGCTGCCTCCCCATGTTACCTGTGGCTCCCTCATAAATCCTTTGGAGGCGTTCAAGGAGCGTGCGGGCAAATTTGTCCCGATTCACCTCCCTTAGCTGCCCCTCCATTAGGACTGGGGCCAGGACATGAGTGGGGGTTCTCATGACCCTGCCGGTCATGAGCTCATGCGGAGAGTACCCCGTACTCTTTGATTGGCTGGCGCGGACCCCCATGAGGATAAGAGGCAGGACTTCTGCCCACCTTTGGGGCGAACCCATTATCTCCTTCCTTATTTTCTCTTTTAAGGTGCGGTTCATCCGCTCCACAATCCCAGATGACTGGGGATTGTAGGCGACGTGCCATTTCCCTTGAATGCCCAGCAGCATCAGGGTATTCTGCATGACTTGGCCGGTGAACTGGCTTCCCTGATCGCTTTTCACGAACTGGGGCAGTCCCCATCTCGAGAACACCTCCCGCACCAAGATTCTTGCAGTTCCTAACGCTGTGGCTGTTCGGCAGGGGAAGGCTTCAACCCATTTAGAGAACACGTCCACCAGAACGAGGCAATACTTATAGCCTCCCTGGGTGGCGGGTAAGGGTCCGATATAGTCAATTTGGATTGACTGCCATGGTCCCCCTACCCTCCTAACGTGTCCCATTGGCACCTTCCTCCTGTGAGGGTCGGGGTTATTTGCCGCGCACACAAGACAGTTCGCGCAAAACTCCCGGACGTCCTCCCGGAGTCCTGGCCACCATCCTGCCTGCTCTACCCGCTGCCAAGTGACCTCAGGCCCGGGGTGCCCTGCTCCCGGCCCCTCATGGGCCAGTTGAAGGAATTCCCTCCGGTGCTGCTGAGGTACCACCCACTGCTCTTCTCTAAACAGCATCCCCTCTCTTATGGAAAGAGATGCTGTGCCATATGGGCCTTCTATTTTCTTCCCCTCGCTAACCGCGTTAAATACCCCTCTCAGGGCAGGGTCCTGAGATTGGACCGATTTGAGGTCCAGGGCTAGTGCTACCCCTACACTCTTCTGAATCCCATCCCTGCCTTTTACAGCTGCCACTGGTCCAGGCCTGTAGGGGTCCCAGAGAATGCCAGACATGGCACCCTCTCTCGCCAGTGCGTCAGCTCGCTGGTTTCCCTGACCGCGAGGTTCTGTGGAGGAGTGAGCCTTCACTTTGTGGATGAAGACCTCACCCTTCTCCCCCACGGCTGCCAGGATCTTTTCCAGCAGGGGCTTGACCACCACGGGTCTCCCATCCGCAGAAGTGAATCCACGACGGGACCAGATGGCCAGGTACTCAGTACACGAATTGCATGTGAACATGCTGTCCGAGCAAATCGTGTACGGGGTAGGGAAGACTTCGGGGTGGGTGACCACATACGCCACAGCGGACAGTTCTGCCTGCTGGGCGCTCATGGTGCTGGGGAGTTTAATTGCCAACGCAATGTTTGCCGTCGGGTCATAAACTCCGCACCCCGTGAGCCATTTTCCAGCAGATACCATGCTGGAACCATCCACGTAGATCTCACGGCCGGTGGGATGTATCCCAGCCCGGAGACCAACGTCGACCTCCCAGACCCCTTCAACGGAACATTGATGGGCTGTCCCAGGGTAAGCCAGGTTGGCGGCTAATCTGGGCTCACACAGGCCTTTTACCCGCAGATCCATTTGTGAGAGGAGTAGGGTCCAGTGCGCAATGCGGGCACTGCTTACTGTCCCATCCTTAATCCTTCCATCCAAAAGCATCTTGGTGGGCGTGTGGTGTGTGAGGAGGGTGATGGGGGAGGTGCCTGTGAAGATGGCGGATCTTTTCACAGCCCAGTGTGTGGCCAAAAGGTGCCGCTCACAGACCGAGTAGCTCCTCTCCACGTCGGTGAGCACCCTGGAGGAGTAAACCACGGGTCTCAGCTTGCCATGTCGCTCCTGGAGCAACACAGCACTCAGACTGTCCCCGCTGGCCGCCACCTCCAGGAAGAACTCCCTTCCCCCATCTATCGCTCCCAGGGCTGGTGCGGTCTGCAGCTTCCTTTTTAGGAGCTCAAACGCGGCCTGGCATCCTTCATCCCACGACCACTCCACTCCCTTGTGCAGGAGTCGGAGTAGCGGGGCTGCCATGGCCGCATAGTCCTCCATGAAGTCTCGGCAGTACCCGGTTAGCCCTAGAAACGACCTCACACCCTTTATAGTGACGGGGACCGGTAACTCCTGTACCGCCTCCCTCCTAGCCCTATCGATGGCCCTTTCTCCGGCGCGGATGGTCAGCCCCAGGAACTTGACTTCCTTCTGACCGATCTGTGCCTTCTTTGGGTTAACCTTAAACCCCTTTCGGGTCAGCAGCTCCAACAATTCAGCCAGCAGTGGGCCGTGCTCTCCGACCGTGTCGGTAAACAGGAGCAGGTCGTCCACATACAGCTCTAACTGAAGGGGCTGACTGAACTCCTTCAGGCTGTCCGCCATGCATTGGTGGAAAATGCTGGGACTATTGTGAAAGCCTTGTGGCAAGCAGTTCCAAGTATATTGTTGCCCCTTAAAAGTAAAGGCAAATTTATACTGATCCTCCCTCCGCACAGGGATTGACCAGAACCCATTAGAAATATCCAGCACCGTGAACGTGATCGCGGATGCGGGAATACTCCCAATGAGGTCAGCCACTGCTGCCACTGTAGGGGCACATGCGGGGATGTTGCTGTTCAACACCCGATAGTCCACCGTGGCTCTCCAGGATTTGTCCGGTTTCTTAACCGGCCAAAGCGGAGAGTTCACATGGGTGGCTATAGGCCTTAGCACCCCCTGCTGTACCAGCGCTGATATGGCCACCTCCATATCAGCCTCTGCCTCCTTTGGGAAGTTGTACTGCTTTTGGGGCCGGGCCATGGGATCCCCATCTACCCTGACCTCAAAGCTGACGACTCTCCCACAGTCGTGTTTGTGCGTGGCGAACGCACCTAACTGAGCCTGCACTTCGGCCCTAAATACTACCGGGATACCCTCCATCATTTCACCGAGGTCGTAACTCCCTTTCGGCTTCATGGTACACAGGGTTCCCTTCCCATCCTTTCCCGGGATTACTACTACTCCACTTTCCTTCCCGGTATTGGCCCCCCAAAGACAATGGTTCCTGAGGTCTACGAGGATCCCATGGCCCACGATGAAGTCGGCCCCTAGGACCCCTTTACCTCCCTCCGCGTCCCATCTCGCCAGGACACATGTCCACTTTGTGTGTAGTGTGCCGAAGCGAATCGAGAGTGGCCTGGAGAACGCACCCATCTGCTCTGCCCCTGTGAACCCCGATAAGACGTATGGAACCCCGCTAGACAGAGGTGAGGCGGTGGGATTCTCCATATGAATCACGGTGCAGGAAGCCCCCGTATCCAACAGATATGTCCCCATACCCTTCTCTACCTCCATCTGCACGAGCGGTCTCTTCCATCCGTCATACCGGAGCGCACACAGATAGACGGGCTGCGCGGGTTCCAGTCATTGCGGGCCACCTTGGGAAGGGGTTGTGGGAACCACTGGACCGGTGGTGGCTGCTATCTTACCCTTTGTGAGGACCAATGATCTCACTGAAGCTAGCAGCATGTCCAGCAGCTCTTGAGGAGCATTTGGCTCCGTTTCTTTTTCTGGGGCAGAGGTCGGGGTTGTAGCCGGGGCTTGGGCTGGGGCTGTTGGGACCTTCTCCCTATTATCCTTCCAAGGATTTTTGCAGTCCCTGCGCTAATGCCCTTCCTTTCCGCAACCGTAGCAAGTTTGCCTGCTTTGGTTGGGACGGCTCCCTTCCTGGCGCCACTCCTTACGGGGCTGGTCACCAGGCCTGACCTCACAAACCTTCCCATTTTTTCGGGGGGTTTCACTATCTCTACCATTTCTAAAAGTGACTGTGAGTTGACGGATTACCGTCGCCTCCGTGGCCAGAGGGTTTCGGGGGTCGAACCAAGCCATTGACTGCATTCGAACGCGGGGCAGGGAGTTATTCATAAGGCACCTTAGCCAGTGAACTAACGGTTCCCCGTCCAGGTGCGCTCGCGCCGGCATTCCCGGGCACGCATCCTGGTAGACTGGCCACAGCCTGTCCGCGAGCGCCTGCGGGAATTCCCCGGGGAGCTGGACTGTTCTCTCTACCCGGGAGAACGGACTCCCCTCGTTCATCCCCATGGCCTCCAGGATCTCTTCCTTGAGCTTGCCATAATTCTCCTGACCCCTCTTACACTCATCGGGTAGCGTCTGGAGGAGATCGCTACCCAGGGAGAACAGCCCTATCACGTTCTAATTGCATCCTTCTGCCAGTGATATGCTGTACACCTCCACTTGAGGGAAGGGTAATTACAGCGTAACAAATTTACAAAGACAGTTTCCATTATAAGTGTGGACATAGGAACATATAATGAAAAAAGTTGGCAGGGATTGTGTGCAGATACAGGATTTCTAATGTTACTAGTCGACCTCCTGTGGTTAAGACCAATTTGAATTTTTCAGTGTAAGCAGGTTTAGAGGGTGAGGTATAATAGAGCCAAAGTGGGGGAGCGAGGAGGAGAAAATATGCAGGAGGAAGCGTATTGGAGGGGGAAGCAGATTGGGAGATGGGAGGGTGAAATGAGCTGGGGGGGCGGAAGTGAGGGGGAGGGAGAAGACAATGAGAGAGGAGTGGGAAGGGGAGGGGGAGAGAAAGGGAAAGTGGCAAGTTAGGAGAGGAAGCAGACTTCGGATCAGCGGGGTAGGGGGAATTGAGGCATGGAATAGCCAGCCAGCAGGGGACAGGAATACAGACAGTGAATGGGGGAAATTAAGTGATATGGGAGTGACCTATGAGGGGCAGCTGCGAGGGATTGAGTGGAAAAGGTTTGTTAACCAGCGTGTGGGTTAGAATCATAGAATCATAGGCCAGGAAATTCCCTACTTTAGAGCCGACCGTTAACGTAGATTTTCTGGAAAAAATGGCGGGCGCCTCGCTTCCGCCCGCGGCCGCTATTTTGGAGAGGTTGATAGCGCTGCCGATGCCAGCGCTCACCTATCCAATGCAAATGCATAGATTGTGACATCAAAGTATAACGTCTGATTTGAAGCACGATTGCGAATTTGGACATCACCACATGCCATAATGCTCTCTCCTAACCACACACAGAAGAACATGTGTGCAGCAGCACTGCAGAGATGCTGTTAGCACTTAGTAAAGGGACATGCACATCTTTCAGGTAAGTTTCGATTTTAGCTTTTGGAGAGTATTATTTATATTTTATTGAAGTAGTGGCTTGGTGCAATACATTTAAAAGCAGGGAGTGCTGCTGGATGCATACAAAGCTTTGGATGTTAAAGGAAGGCCTCTGAGAAGATCACTTGCTCACAATCCAGGGGACACATGGAGATGAAGCAGAGGCAGCAAAGGAGACAAGCTGCTCGCAGAGGGAGGAGGAAGAAGCAGAAGAGGAAGACGCAGAAGAGGAGGAAGCAGAAGAGGAGGAAGCGGGAGGAATGATACAACCCAGACAACCCCTTTCTGGCCGGAATATCCAGGATTGAATCATCCGCCTGCAGTACCAGTGAACACAACCCCAATTCCCCTTTCAACATTAGTCCCACATTTTACCTTCCCTCTGTTACTGACCATCACAGTGTCCTCTTGGCCACAATTTCTGAAATAAAAGCCACCACAAAGCAAACTTTCCAATCCAACTTTATCCATGTATGCATCCAATATTACATCAAAAAATCAACTAATCACCCTTGTGCATTCCCTTAGTGAGTGTCTTGCATGTGCTTTTGCCTATCCTAGTGATGTCATGCAGTGCTACCCCAGTGGCTGCAGCATGGCTTTTGGAAGGCTGCTAACTTTCAGTGGTAGACACAGCAGATAGCCTTGCAGGATGACTTCGGGGAGCTGGTGGCTGGGAGTGTGAAATTGAGTGACGGTGTTGCTTCTTTTTCTTCTTCTTCTTCTTCTTCACTCTCCTCTCCCTCTTCTTGGTCAACCAGTGGCTGGGCAGGCTGGATTTCTTGGGTGTCTGAAATGAGGAAGGTACAAGGGTAGAGTTGTGTGAGAGGAAGGCAGGAAAGCAAGAGCTGCATGCTTCCATCATGCGCAGCTTGTACATCAGAAGGTATTGTGGGATGAGGGAGTGTGCAATGTGAGAAGGAGCAAATGTATGAAGATACCAGCATCTTGTAATCTTTCAGCCCTGCTGGCCACTTCTTAAAACTAGCACATTTTGAGCATAGATATCATGGAGGGTTGTGGGCCTGGAGGAGGTTACAGAGCTAGGAAGGGGCGAGGCCATGGAGAACTTTGAAAGGAAGGATAAGAATTTTAAAATCTTGGTGTTGCCGGACCGGGAGTCAATGTAGGTTAGTGAGCACAGGGGTGATGGGTGAACAGAACTTGGTGCGAGTTCGGATACGGGCAGCAGAGTTTTGGATGAGCTCAAGTTTATGGAGGGTGGAAGATGGGAGGCCGGCCAGGAGAACATTGGAATAGTCAAGTCTAGAGGTAACAAAGGCATGATTGAGGGTTTTAGTAGCAGATGAGCTGAGGCAGGGGCAGAGTCAGGCAATGTTACGGACATGGAAGTAGACAGTCTTGGTGATGGAGCGGTTATGTGGTTGGAAGCTAATCTTGGGGTCAAATACGACACCAAAGTTTCTCTGGTTCAGCCTCAGACAGTTACCAGGGAGAGGGATTGAGTCAGTGGCTAGGGAACGGAGTTTGTGGCGGGGACCGAAAACAATGGCTTTGGTCTCCCCAATATTTAGTTGGTGGATATTTCTGCTCATCCAGAACTGGATGTCGGGCAAGCAATCTGACAATTTAGACAACTTAGTATCATCTACAAACTTAGACATTCTGGCTCTGCAAATCTGCAGCTTTATGATCCTGGTACCCACTGGTATCTTCTGCCACTGATCCTGTTGGACTTATTGGTGTCAGCGGAAGGTCCTTACTTTGAATCCCATTAACGGCGCCACTAGAGATGCATCTGGGGTGCCTATCATACCAAACATGCCAGAAAATCCAGCATAACTGCCCAGGCCAGGAGGATGTATTCTTTGTCCCCAAAACAATATACTATTGCCCCAGGGTTGTCTTCACCTCCTCTTTAGGGGTCCAGGATTTGATCCTGGCCTGGGCCCATTAAAGGGTCCTTTTCCTGTTCCTGTCAGGTGTACCTCACTTGACCATATACTAAGTCCCAATAAAGGGCCAAGAAATGGAAACTCTGATGTTTGGAGTCTCCATCCCCAACCCCACCCCCTCATATATCAATGGCCATGTTTGGGGATGGTGGAGACTCTATCTCTGATGGGCCATTCAGGAAATTTCAGAGCGGGACTCAGTCAGTTCCTGACCATTCTGGCATACTCCTAACAAAATTACAGCAGGAGGAAGTTGAAATAGCCACAAATTTTCAGGGCTTCTACATTTAATGGCCCAGAATTTTCTGAACAAATAACGGCATGTAAACGTCGCTCACCATTATTAATGTGCAAATCAGCCAGCAACTTGTGGCGAGGAAGAGTTATCCTGTGCATTACAAATCACCACAAGTTGCTGGCTGACTTGAGCCGCTCCACCATTAGCTTCACAAAAACGAAACCCTTAACCTCCCGTGATTTTCATTAAGTTGCTGCATTTGCACATTAATTGCCCATTAAACTCACCGCAGAAAGTTAAGTCTAGTAATTAACAGTCTAAGTACCCTTTTAATGAAATGATAATTGCTGATGACTGAAAATCAACCTCTTTTGCCCAATGAACAATTAAAAGTGTGGAGTTTCATTCTTTCAGGTTGTGAATTGTTGTTGGAGTTTTAAAAAATGTAAAATTGTAAATTTTAATTTTTTTCTTACTTTTCCTTTATGTCTTGTTTCTCTCTCTCTCTTAATCCAATCTTGACATGGCCCTCGGCTGTGTCCATTCCATTTCCTGCACTTCTGCTCTCACTCCTTCCCCTCCCTCCCAGAACCACGACAGAGTTCCCCTTGTCCTCACCTTTCACCCCAACAGCCTCTACATCCAATGGATCATCCTCTGCCATTTCTGCCACCTCCAGCGTGATCCCACTACAAAACACATCTTCCCCTCCCCTCCCCTTTCAGCATTCCAAAGGGACCGCTACCTCCATGACAACCTGGTCCACTCCTCAATCACTGCCAGCACCCCCTTCCCTTCCCACGGCACCTTCCCATGCAAGCACAGGAGATGCAACACCTGCCTATTTACCTCCTCCCTTCCCACTGTCCAGGGCCCCAAACACTCCTTCCAGGTGAAACAGTGATTTACTTGTATTTCTTGCAATTTAGTATACTATATTTGCTGCTCACGATGTGGTCTCCTCTACATTGGGGAGACCAAATGCAGATTGGGTGACCATTTTGCGGAACACCGCCATTCAGTCAGTAAGCATGGCTCCGAGCTTCCAGTCGCCTGTCACTTTAATTCTCCGCTCCACTCTCACTCTGATCTCTCTGTCTTCAGCCTCCTCCACTGTTCCAACAAAGCTCAACGCAAGCTCGAGGAACAGCACTTCATCTTTCGATTAGGCACTTTACATCCTTCTGGACTCAACATTAAGTTCAACAATTTTAGACCATAACCTCTGTCCCTATTTTTTCAGATGGCAGCTGTTGATGTTCCTACCATTTCCATTTACACCTCTTCTAGACTCATCTTTTATTTCTTTACCAGTCCCATTACCATCTCCTTTTGCTTTGTACAATCATACCTTTTGTCATTTAATCAATCCTGCCTCCCACTATTATGTCCGTGTATAATTGAGACACGGACTGCAGGAGTTGATTATAACAAGTCTTTACTGAATGGAGACAACCTGGAAACTGAAACTACAGAAGCCTGCTAGGGCCTTTTATACAGGGGTGGTGACTGCCGGTACTGCAGTCTGAGACCAGTTATTGCCTTAAAGGTACATACACAACAATTCCTCCCCTTTTAGATAAACAGTACATAACATTAATTTATCAACTAAATACTAACTAATTACAATTACGGTTGCTTGATACATTGGTTGAAGTTAAGCAATTATAAGTTCAGTCTTTGAGGAGGCTTCCTGATTCTGTCTGGATAATGCCTCTTTGGGATATCAGGTTCTTCTGGCAAGGTTGAGTCGGGATCAATGTCGTTGTTTGGTTCGTCTGCTTCCAATATCACCGATTCTGCGGTAGATGCAATTGGTACTTCGGTTTCATCGCCAGGTGTATCAGATCGTGGTGTGGAGTTGACGTTTTCCAGTGACTCTAGAATCTGGTCAGCATGACGTCTTACAATGCTCTCTCCAACGTCCACGGTATACATTAGAGGTCCTTGCCGTGTACAGATCGTTTCTGGCTGCCATTTCTCTGTGCGGTAGTCCCGGGCCAAAACTGGTTGACCTATCTTAAAACTCCTGGTCGGCCTTTCATTCATATTCTGAAACTGCCTGTTCTCCACATCTCTTCTGACGTTTGGCTTAACCAAATCCAAGCGGCATCGTAGTCTTCGATTGAAGAACATCATGGCTGGAGTTTGGTTGGTAACCGCATGTGTCGCATTCCGGTAGGCAAACAAGAAGTTATCCACCTTGTGTTGTAGGGGTATATCTTCATTACACATTGCCTTGATAGCCTTCTTGAATGTTTGAACAAACCTCTCGGCCAATCCATTAGTGGCTGGATGATATGGGGCGGATGTGTAATGCTTAATGTCATTGTTCTTTAAGAACCTCCGGAACTCTTCAGACACAAACTGTGGTCCATTGTCAGAGCAAATCTGTTCAGGCAACCCATTCCTGGCGAATATGGTTCGTAAGACTGTGATAGTTTTTTCTGTGGTGGTTGAGGACATTTTTATTACCTCTGGCCACTTTGAATGTGCATCCACCGCAATTAAAAACATCGAGTCCATAAAGGAACCAGCAAAATCAATGTGCACCCTTTGCCATGGAGATGAGGGCCACTCCCATGGATGTAGAGGGGCTTGTGGTGGGGCGTTTTGGACCTTCTGGCATCCTGTACAGCTCTTGGTCATCTCTTCGATTTCTCTATCTATTCCTGGCCACCACACAAACGCTCTGGCTAAGTTCTTCATTTTTACCCCTCCCAGATGACCCTCATGAAGCTCATTGAGCACTCTATCCTTCAATTTGGGTGGAATTACTACTCTGGATCCACACATCAAGGTTCCTCTGCACACTGACAGCTGTTCTCTTCTCGGCGAGAATGCTGGCAGCAGTGGTTCGCCATGTGCTGGCCATCCCTTCACCGCTAAATCATAGACCCAGGAGAATGTCGGGTCATTTCGTGTTTCCGTTTCTATGTTTGCATTCGTCACAGTTAGACATTCGACTATGGTCGAGTGGAATATCTCCATTGGATCCACTGCCAGTTCTTCTTCCACCGTCGGCAAAGGTAGGCGCGACAATCCATCAGCATTCCCATGCTGTTTAGTTCCTTTGTACTCGATGTCATATTGGTGTGCCCCTAGGAAAAGGGACCATCTCTGTAGCCGTTGTGCCATCATTATCGGTACGCCCTTCTGAGGGTTGAAAATGGAGACGAGAGGTTGATGATCAGTTAGTAGAGTAAATTTCTGACCGCGCAGGTAGTGATTGAACTTCTTCACCCCCCACACTAGGCTGAGGGCCTCTCTGTCAATCTGGGCGTAGTTACACTCGGCTGAAGTTAACGAGCGTGACGCAAAAGCTATCGGCCTCTCTGAACCATCAAAGAATTTATGTGACAGTACCGCCCCAACACCGTAGGGAGACGCATCACACGCCAGTCTTATCGGTAGTGATGGGTTGTAGTGAGCCAATACTTCTCTTGAAGCGATTAGGTCCTTACTCTTCTGAAAGGCCCGCTTACATTCATCGCTCCATTTCCATGCTACTCCCGTTCGTAGTAGGGCGTTCAGTGGGTGCAGAATTGTCGACAAATTCGGCAAAAACTTATGGTAGTAATTCACCAATCCGAGGAATGACCTCAGTTGCGACACATTTTCAGGCGCTGGAGCCTTAACTACCGCTTCGATTTTGTTAGGGGACTTATGCAACCCCTCTTCATCAATCACGTGGCCACAATACGATATCTGTTTCTTAAAAAACTCGCACTTAGGGCGATTGGCTCGTAGCCCATGTTCACATAGTCTAGTGAGCACCTGCTCTAGGTTGGCAAGGTGTTCACTGTCATCTTCACCTGTCACTAGGATGTCGTCCAAGTAACACCGAGTCCCCGGAATCCCTTGCAGGACTTGTTCCATCGCTCTTTGCCATATCGCCGGAGCTGATGCTACTCCGAATGCCAGTCGATTATACTGGTAAAGACCTTTGTGAGTGTTTATCGTGAGATACTTCCTAGAGGATTCTTCAACCTCCATCTGCAAATATGCTTGTGCTAGGTCAATTTTTGTAAAACGCTTCCCTCCAGGTAGTGAGGCGAAGATATCTTCTATCCTTGGAAGAGGATATTGTACTGTGTGAAGGACTGGGTTCACCGTCACCTTGAAGTCCCCACAGATGCGAACCTTCCTTGGCTCCTCAGACTTATTGTTTAACGTTTTCTTCATGACAGGAACGATGGGTGTCGCCCACTCACTCCAGTCGACCTTAGATAACACGCCTGCATTCTCCAGATTCTCCAGCTCTGCCTCGACGGCTGGGCGAATTGCATATGGTACCGGTCTTGCTTTGAAAAACTTGGGAATTGCATTCTCCTCTATTTTTATCGAGGCGGTTACGCCTTTAAGAGTGCCCAGTTCTTGTTGAAATACCTCTTTGGCGTCAGCTAAGATTGTTGACAATCGTCCAGGAGTGACGTCGTCATCCTTTTTACCAGCCACCGTCAGTGCCTGAATAGAGTGCCAGTCTAAACTTATCTTTCTGATCCATTCACGTCCCAATAACGGTGGTCCACCATCTTGCAGAATGTAGAGATACAATTTCCGTATTTTCTTGCCGTTGTATTCGACAGGCACCCTTATTTTTCCTCTGGGTTATACTTTTTGCCCCGTATACGTCCTCAAGACAATGGATGTCTCTCTCAAGGGTATGTGTGAGAATAGCCGCTCGTAGTCTCGTCAATTCATGATGGTTAGAGCTGATCCTGTATCCAATTCCATTTTGACTTGGGACCCTGCTATCGTGAGGGTGACCCAAATGGTTCGATGATCCTCTTTTGCGATTACGTTGTGAAGTTTAAGACAGCTTAGTCTCTTGTTCCCGGATTCACTATCGCTCATCTGGTCTTCAGAACTACTGTCCGTCATCTTTTGTACTTTCCTGTACGGTTCCTTAGTAGCCTTTTTGTTGTCGTTGGTCTTCTTCCCAGACCTGCAAACTCGTGCAATGTGTCCCATATTTCCGCATTGCCTGCATATTTTGTCCTTGGACCAGCAGTCCTTCTGGTCATGGTTTGTTCTGCCGCAGCGATAACATTTTGTAAATCCCCGTGTCATTTCGTGGGTGCCGTATTCCTGTGGCTTTTGTTGTATTTCCGCAGCTCCCCTTGCTGCTGCTTCATACGATACTGCCACGCTGAAAGCCTTATCTAGCGTCAGCTCTTTCTCTGAGAGTAACCTCTTCTGGGTTCCTTCACTCAGGAGTCCACAGACAAATTTGTCCCGTAAGGTATCTGCCAGTCCTGCTCCGAACTGGCAGTGCTTTGATAGCTTGCATAGTTCCGTAAGGTAATCAGCATTGCTCTCATTTTTATGCTGATTTCTCCTGTGGAATTTAAATCTTTCTGCTATCAGCAGCGGTGTAGGATTTAGGTGTTCCTGTAGGATAGCAACAATTTCGTTAAAACTCTTCGCCTTCGGTTTGGCTGGAGTAATCAGGTCCCGCAATAGGCCGTACGTTCTTGCGCCCATTAAATTTAGCAATACCGATGCCTTTTTCTCATCGGCTATTTCCTTTGCCTCGCAATATACCTCAACTCTTTCCACATACGTGGTCCAGTCTTCTATTGCATTATCAAAGGCAGTGATATCGCCAGTCTTTGGCATCTTGAAAATCTAAGGTGGCGCCTTCCGCACTTTGCCTTTGTCCCCGATGGATCAAAATGGCGCCTCCCGCGCTTTTCCTTCTTCCCCGCCGAGTTAAGATGGCGCCTCCCGCGCTTTCCCGCCGCTGCCGCTGCTGCTGGCAATTATATTTATTTTACTATCCTGTAATGGCGACGCCCTATGGTCTTCGCGCCTCCCCGATCGCTGCTGCCAACGCCGCTCTCCGCGGTATTTTTATTTTTCTATCGCGCTTCAATATTTGCTCCGTTAATTGAAGAACCGTTCCCATCGTGAAGCGGACCCTCTGGGACACTTCCCTCCCTCTTCTTAGGTCCGAACGCTGCCCGGCTGCGAAGCACCGGCCGCGCCCTGTGTGCTCCACCCTCTCTCTCTCACTTTGCTTCCCGACTCGCTGCCCGGCCCTGTTGCAGAGCCACCCGATTGAGCTCTAGCCCGCCGCAGCCCAGGAAGGATCAGTGCACTACCTGCCACCAGCCCGATTAGCTGGGAAACCACAGACTGGAGACCAAGCCTGGCTCTTGACAGTCTCTCCTGCACTTTTCAATTCGATGATTTGGAGGGCGGTTGCCCATGGTCGACGCCCGTTCCTTGAGTTTCTTTGGATTATTTTTTTTCCTTCTTCTGGCTTCGACCTTCAATAACGTCGTCTGAGGTGCTGCCGAGTTGCAGGTAAGTTAGTTTCTTACTTGTCGCCAGTATTATGTCCGTGTATAATTGAGACACGGACTGCAGGAGTTGATTATAACAAGTCTTTACTGGATGGAGACAACCTGGAAACTGAAACTACAGAAGCCTGCTAGGGCCTTTTATACAGGGGTGGTGACTGCCGGTACTGCAGTCTGAGACCAGTTATTCCCTTAAAGGTACATACACAACACCCACCCTATCACAGACCTTTCCCTTTTGTTCTTTCCTCCCCTCTCCCTTTTCCCTGCCCCTGCACTTGCTTAAAATCTGTTACATCAAGGTCATCGACCTGAAACATTAAATCTGTTTCTCTCTCCACAGATGTTGCCTGACCTGCTGAGTATTTCCAGCATTTTCTGCTTTTATTCCAGATTTCCAGTGTCCGCAGTATTTTGCTTTTGTGTTGAGTATGTGCGATGTCTCCGCTTCACTGAAATTTGCCAACTGCTGCAGCCACAACTTCAACCTCAGAGCAGGGCAAGGACTGCATTGCCTGTGGCTGTGAAGGTGATCGTGGCCTTGAACTTTTATGCATCTTGCTCCTTCCAGGCTGGAGCTGGAGATATTAGCAACATCTCACAGCTTGCCGTCCACTGTTGAATAAGGGAGGTCACTGAGGCTCATTATTCAAACAAAGCTAACTTTATTTCATTCTCTCTTGCCAGAGACAAGCAGGCGGAGCAAGTATGAGGGTTTGCTAGGAGTACAGGCTTCCCCATGGTGCAGGGTGCCATTGATTGCAAGGCAATGTATGTGCATACGCTGCATGTCAACACTGCCATGTACCAGAACAAAATGGGATTCCACTCCCTCAACATCCAGCTGATATGTAACCATAGGCAGCGCATCATGCAGGTCAATGCCCGGTATCCTGGCAGCAGTCATGAAGCCTTCATTTTGCGGCAGTCCACTGTGCCAGCTGCATTTCAGCCACCTCAGCAAACTAAATGGTGGCTACTGGACAACAAATGCTATCTGCTGACGACATGGCTCATGACTCCGGTTTGCAACCCATGCACATATGTGCAGCATGCGTACAATGAGAGCCATGCTGCCACAAGAAATGTGATAGAGCAGATCATTGTTGTGCTGAAGTAACAATTCCGCTGCCCTGGACCGCTATAGAGGAGCCCTCCAGTTCTCGGCTGAGCATGTCTCAAGAATTGTGGTGGTCTGCTGCATGCTGCACAACCTTGCCACCACGAGGGGACAGCCCTTGCCACCAGCTATCAGGTGAGAAGCTGAGAAACAGGAGGAGGAGGAGGAGGAGGAGGAAGAGGAGGCGGCAACCTAGACAACCCCTTTCTGCCCGGGTTGTACATAAAGAACACATTCGAGTACGATACCAGTAACCGCAATCCCAATTCCCCATTCATCAAGTCCCAGACTGCTCACCTTCCCTCTGTCACTGAACATCACATCGTCCTCTTGGCCACATTGCAAAGATAAAAACCACCATAAAATAAACATTCCAAACCAAATTTATAAATGAAAGCATGGTATATTGCATACAAACATAAACTAATCACCCTTGTACATTCCCTTAGTACCTGTCTTCCGTGTGCCTTTGCCTGTCCTAGTGCTCCTGCGCAGTGCTACCCCAGTGGCTGCAGCATGGCTGGTGGAAGGCTGCTGACTTCCAGTGGAGGAGACTGCAGATGGCCTTGGAGGATTACCTCGAGCAGCTCTGGGCCTAGAAGGCCCGGCTTCAGACTGCTCCATCTCGGCATAGGCAGCAGCAGTCTGGGCTGGCTGGTTGACAGGCAACAGCAAGGGCACTGGCAGAGTGGCAGTGGTAGGAGGATGAATTCTGTCATCCTGAATGAGAACAGCAGGCTTCTGCTCCATGGAGCCACTGCCACTCCCCCAGGGAGGACAGATTGCTGGACTGCTGTGGCACCCTGTAAGCCCCTTTGAACACTGGTATCCACAGCCATGATTGCAGCTGTCTGAGCTTGCATGGCAGCAAGCTAAGTTTGCATGAGAGCAGCCTGAGCTTGCATGGTAGCAAGCTGACCTTGCAGGACAGAAGTCCGAACTTCCACTGCAGCAATCAGACTTTTGGTGGAACCTACTTGTTCTGCAATGGAAGCTGAGACATCGGCCATCAGATGCTGCATCATGGTTGCATCCACAAGTGTGCTAATGGAGTTGGACACCACTTACATGCTAGAAAGGCTGGGCTCCAAGCTCTGCACAAAGCCCTGTGGCAAGTTGGTGGCAGACTCCTCCATACTCCTTGACATTGAATGCACGCTTTCTAGCAGGCTTCCCAATGCACCAAGCATTTTGTTCTGCGTACTCATCAGCCTTCTTCTGCAGCCTGTCCCATCGAAGTCCTCATCTGAGTCCTGTGCAGCATAACTCATGTGTGACCTTGCCCTCTGGTGAGCTGGCACCTACGCTATCCTTGCCCCCTGCCCTGGCTGCAGTGTCCACTGTCTCACCAAATGCAGATTCCGCCTCAACTCTAGCCTCTAAGATATGTGCATTGTTGGTATCTGAGCTGGTGGCTGCGAGTGTGAAATCAAGTGACGGTGTATCTTCATCATCATTCTTCTTGGTGTTCCTCCACTGCCTGGCCAGGTTGCACTTCTTGGGTATCTGAAAGGACAAAGGCATAAGGGTATGATTGTGGTGAGGGGGTGGGGGATGGGGGGTAGAAAGTAACTGGTGCATGCTTACACCATTTGCAGCCTGTAAATCAGAAGAGATTGTGGGATGAGGAGGAAGTGGGATGTGAGAAGGAAGATTAGGTATGAGGATATCATCATCTTCATAGTTTCAGCCCCGCCACTGGCCACGGCCTCAGCAATGGTCATTCTGATAATGGCCAGCACCTTATCCTCCATGGGGTTAAAGCATGCAGGCGTGCCTCTCCCACTCTGATTAGGTCCTGCTGCCTTCGGTTGTATGCCACCTTCTCTTGCAAGAGAGAGGGAAGTGTGTCAGTGAGTGTCATGCAATCTGTTTGGGTGATGTGGCTGTCATGGATGAATAACTGGCAGTGGGTGCAAGCTGGGCGATGTATGTGTGAGGCTTGTAACAGTGCTAAGTATGTGAGGGTGAGATGAAGCATATGTATGCTAGGTATGAGTCCTGATTACATAGATACATAGATACATAGAAGATAGGAGCAGGAGTAGGCCATTCGGCCCTTCGTGCCTGCTCCGCCATTTAATGAGATCATGGCTGATCCTTTAATTCAGTATCCCGTCCCCGCCTTCTCTCCGTAACCCTTAACCCCTTTTGCCCGTAGAAATATATCTAATTCCCTCTTAAATATATTTAATGAGCTGGCGTACACTGCCCTCTGTGGCAATGAGTTCCACAGGTTCACCACTCTCTGAGTGAAGAAATTCCCCCTCATCTCTGTCCTAAATGGTTTAGCCCTTATCCTTAAATTATGTCCTCTAGTTCTGTTTTCACCCGCCAAGGGAAACATTCCTTCTGCATCCAGTCTGTCTAGACCTGTCAGAATTTTATACACTTCTATGAGGTCCCCTCTCAATCTTCTAAACTCCAGTGTGTACATCCCTAAACTACATAGTCTCTCCTCATAGGTCATTCCCGCCATTCCTGGTATCAGCCTGGTGAATCGCCGCTGCACCCCCTCCATGGCAAGAACATCCTTCCTCAGATGAGGCGACCAAAACTGTACACAGTACTCGAGGTGTGGTCTCACCAGTGCCCTGTACAGCTGCAGCAAGGTATCCCTGTTCCTGTATTCTAACCCTTTTGCTATGAAGGCCAGCATACCGTTTGCCTTCTTGACCGCCTGTTGCACCTGCATGCTCGCCTTCAGTGACTGGTGTACAAGAACACCCAGGTCTCTCTGTACTTCCCCCTCTCCCAATCTATTGCCATTTAAATAATAATTTGCCCTCCCGTTCCTGCACCCAAGGTGGATAACTTCGCACTTGTCCACATTATAGTGCATCTGCCATTTATCCGCCCAATCTCCCAGTCTGTCCAAATCGCTCTGGAGCTTCCTGGTCTCTTCCTCTGAGCCCACCCCACCTCCTAGTTTAGTGTCGTCTGCAAATTTGGAAATGCTGCATCCGACTCCCTGATCCAGGTCATTAATGTAAATTGTGAACAGCTGGGGGCCCAGGACAGATCCCTGTGGTACCCCACTTGTTACTGCCTGCCATTCAGAAAATGAGCCGTTTATTCCAACTCTCTGTTTTCTATCTGACAGCCAGTTCCCTATCCACGCCAAAACTTTCCCCTTTATCCCATGAGCCTCAATTTTCCATGCTAATCTTTTATGTGGGACCTTATCGAAGGCCTTTTGGAAGTCCAGGTACACCACATCTACTGGCTCTCCCCCATCTATTCTACCAGTTACTCCCTCAAAAAATTCCAATAGATTAGTCAAGCACGATTTACCCTTTGTAAATCCATGTTGACTCTGTCCTATCCTGTCCCCATTTGCTAAGTGCTCCGCTATTTCATCCTTAATGATGGACTCCAGCATTTTGCCCACAACTGATGTAAGGCTTACAGGTCTGTAATTACCTGCTTTTTCCCTACCCCCCTTTTTGAATAGTGGGGTAACGTTAGCTACCCTCCAATCCATCGGCACTGTTCCCGAGTCTAATGAATTCTGAAAAATCATCCTTAGTGCATCCGCTATCTCTAGGGCCACCTCCTTCAGTACCCTAGGATGCATGTTATCAGGCCCTGGGGATTTGTCCACCTTCAATCCCTTTAGCTTCCTTAACACCATATCCTTAGAGATATTGATTTGCGTCAGTTCCTCCTTTGCCAATGTCCCTATTTTTCCCGATATCCCAGGGAGGTTTTTTGTGTCTTCCTTCGTAAAGACTGACCCAAAGTATGCATTTAGTTGATCTGCCATTTCCTTATTTCCCATTATATATTCCCCCGTATCTGACTGCAATGGACCAACTTTGGTTTTCACCAGTCTTTTCCTTTTGATATATTTATAAAAGCTTTTGGAGTTAGTTTTTATATTTTCCGCCAGCTTGTTTTCGTAAGCTATTTTGCCCCTCTTGATCATGCCCTTTGCCCTCCTTTGCTCTATCTTAAACTGTTCCCAATCTTCCGCTCTGGCGCTTTTTTTGGCTATTTTATACGCCCTATCTTTGGATTTTATGCTGTCTCTAATTTCCCCTGTTATCCACGGTTGAGTCACCTTTTTAGATTTCCTTTTATGCCAGATTGGTATAAACAATTTTTGCAATTTTGTCATTCTATCTTTAAATGTTTGCCATTGTTTATCTACCTCCAGTCCTCTCAGGAACGTTGTCCAATCAGACCTACTCAGTTCCCGTCTCATGGCATCATAATTCCCCTTGTTTAAATTCAGGACCTTAGTCTCTGAGTCAATTTCTTCGCTCTCCATTTCGAGTGAGAAATCGATCATGTTATGATCGCTCTGACCCAAGGGTCCCCGTACAACAAGATTACTGATTAGTCCCTTCTCATTGCACAGTACCCAGTCCAATATAGCCTGTTCCCGAGTTGGTTCCTCGACATATTGATCCAGATAACCATAGAGATTGCTGGCAGGTGAGTGATGGGGATGTGGTGATTTGAGCAGTGGCTGAGGCTTGTGGTGCAGTGTGTAGGATATGACATTTGAAGATGCATTCACTGACCTTGACCACTCGTGTGAGTCATTGAATTTCCTGAGTCACTGCATCCAGGTCCTCGGGGTTGACTGCTGGCATTGATCTCCATGACTATCTGCTCCTACTGCCTTTTCACCGTGTGTCTGGAGAGCCTCCTGACTCCTTGCGGATACAGGCTGTCTCTCCTCCTTTCCACTTCCTCCACCATGACCTCCAGTGCAGCATGGGAAAACCCGGGTGCCCACTCTCTACCATGTTCAGCCATTCTTGTGTCTTTCTCAGGTCAGATTCAGCTTCCACGTGACTCCCAGCTCCTGCTCCAGCCACGATGTACCTCCCTTTAAAAGGTGCAGTAACTTTAAGCAGTGCAGGCTAACTTTAAGTAGTGCTAGCAAGTATCAATTTTGGGCCCCCTGGTGATGTGTGCAGCCAATCAATAGTGTGTTTAGCACTGGTTGCACTCAGAAATCATGTAAATGAGCATTACATCCAATAGGCATGGGTTAATCGTGAATCGCGATCCCCGCACCCATTTTCAGGGCTATCAATTTAGCCCCCATCATCTGAACAGGTCTTTCAAGTTGGTTGGTCTCCAGTCATGGCTTTCAGACTGGCACCAATTAAGCCATTCAGGACATAGGTAAAAATATCTATTTACGTTAGTCTTTCTTGGAGGAGTACATTGAAAGCACATCCCTTTCATAATGACATTTTCGCTCAACACTTTTTGAATATGGTAACAAACAGTAGAATTTCTAGCAGTGAGAAGAACTTGACTGTTCAGACTGTGGAATGATTGAATATTAAGTAAGTTAGTCGGCAGCAATAGTAGTCTGCAAAATCCATCACTAGACTTCCTAAAAAAAACTATGAACAGACTAATCATAGGCACGGGACTTTTTGCTCATCTTAACTTTCAAATTTAGATGTTAGCCTTGGCTAGATGGTAGTGCTCTCTCCTCTAAGTTAGAAGGTTGTAAGTTCAAGCCTCACTCCAGAGGCTTGAGCACATAATCTAAGGTGATACTTCAGTGTGGCACTGAGGGAGTGCTGCATTGTCAGAGGTGCTGTCTTTTGAGACCCCATCTGACCTCTCACTTGGGTAAAAAAGATCCCATGGCACTATCAGAATAAGCGGAGTGAAGTTCTCCCTGTGTCCTAGTTAACCAACATCACTATAACAGATTATCTGGTCTTTTACCTCATTGCTGTTTGTGGGACCTTGCTTTGTGCAAAATGGCTGCCAGGTTTCCCTACATTACAACAATGATTATACTTCAAAAGTACTTCATTGGCTGTGAAGCACTTTGGCACTATATTAAATGCAAGTTCTTTCTTTCTTTGCTGCGAAGCAAATTAAATCCACAAGCAGATGGTGAGAGATTTTATTCAAAAACAAGTTTACAGCAGCATACTTCCTGGTGATCACAGTCACAGCTAGTTCAGTACAGCTGCTAATACGCTGTTATTCCACTGCATAACTGCATTAGTTGTTGCAACGCAAAAAGGATACAGAGTATGATTAGCAGCAGAAGACTTTATTAAAAGACTGAACTAAACAGACTGATTTTCATTCAAAAGGAATAATTTTAAATCTAAGTTTAGTTCAAGAGCAGGTTGGAATGGAACATTTGCTATAGTTAGTGTAAGCTCCCAGTAGAATCTTATTATGCAAGAGTTCTCTCCAAGAACCATACTTGGAAGAAAATCAATTAGATTCATTAGATAGATTAGAAAGAAGAAAAATAATTGAAGTGAAGGAATCAAGATCCTTTGCATTGGCAACTCAAAATTGATGATATTTTCAAATAATGAATTAAAGGACACGGTGTTATGACCAACCAGAGGTTTACTGAAAACAAACTCAACTTTTTAAAAATTAATTCGCTGGCAAGGCCAGCATTTTCCTAGTTTTGTTTGAGAAGGTGATGGTGGGCCTTCTTCTTGAACTGATGCAGTCCAGTGGCAGAAGGGTCGGTAACCGAAAGACACAGATTTAAGGTAGCTGGCAAAGGAACCACAGGCGACACCAGGGGGAAAAAAATGATGCAGCAAGTTGTTATGATCTGAAATGCACTGCCTGAAAGGGTGATGGAAGCAGGTTCAATAATAACTTTCAAAGGGAATTGGATAAATATGTGAAAAGGAAAAATTTGCTGGGCAATGGGGAAAGAGCAAGGAAGTGGGACCATTTGGATAGCTCTTTCAAAGAGCCAGCACAGGCATGATGGGCCAAATGGTCTCCTTCTGTGCTGTGTCATTCTATGTGGTGAAGGCACTTCCACCATGCTGTTAGGTAGGGTGTTCCAGGAATATGACCCAGTGTCGATGAAGGAGCGGCAATATATGTTCAAGTCAAGATGGTTTGTGATTTGGAGGTGATGGTGTTCCCATGCATCTGCTGCCCTTCTTCTTCTAGATGGTGGATGTAACAGACTTGGGACGTGCAGCAGAAGAAGCCTTGATGACTTGCTGCATTGTATTCTGTAGATAGTACACACTGTATCCACAGTGCACCCATGGTGGAGGGGGTGGATGTTTAGTCAAATGCATGAAGTACAGATCAAGCAGACTGCTTTGTCAAGCTTTTTGAGTATTGTTGCAGCTGCACCCATCCAGGTATGTGAAGGGTACTCCATCACACTCATGACTTGTGCCTTGTAACTGGTGGAGAAGCTTTGGAGAGTCAGGAGTTGAGCCATTCGCTGCAGAACATCCAGCCTCTGACCTGCTCTAGTAGCCACAGAATTATGTGGCTGGTCCAGTTGAGTTTCTGGTCAATGGTGATCCCAAGATGTTGATGATGGAGGACTTAGCAATGGTAATGCCGTAAATGTCAAGAGGAGGCAGTTCGGCTCTCTTTTGTTGAAGATGGTCATTGCTTGGCATTTGTATGGCACAAATGTTACTTAGCATTTATCAGCCCAAGCCTGGATATTGTCCAGGCCTTGCTGCTTGCGGGCATGCGGGCACGAACAGCCCCACTTCTGTCCTTATGATGGAGGGAAGGTCATTGATGAAGCATTTGAAGTTTGTTGGGCCTAGGATGCTGCCATCAGGAACTCCTACAGTGATATCCTGAGGCTGAGATGATTGGCCTTGGTCAATCAGAACCATCTTCCTTTGTGCCAAGTATGAATCCAGTCACTGGAGAGTTTTCCCCCTGATCCCCATGAACTAGTTTTACTAGGGCTCCTTGGTGCTAGACTTTCTAAGTTGAAACTCAGTAATATATCAAGGAATCTGCGCTGGTAAGTCAACTGATAGGTCTCAAAGTTACACTACTTAGGATTGACATATATGTTTGTACAATTATTTCCTCCTAATGTATCAATTTTACTTTTGAGGCTTCATTCAGAAATTCCTTCATGGAATTTCCATTAGTACTGTAACACTTTCAAGATCCATTAACTTAATTAAATCCCATATTCTAAATTTGTAGTGAGATTTTTTAATATACGTTAATTTCAAGAAATAGTTTATCTTACATATTGGCTTTGTTTGTACAGTTCTGTAAAAACATATTGTAAATTTGATTTTGTAAACATTTAATGCAACTTATTGTATTAATTGCAAATGTTGTTATATAATTGTGATAAAACTCCAGTCTTTGTGTCAAGATTATACCACTGTTCACTAAATATATCAAACTTCCCAGGAAATTTCAAGTAAAGATACAGTTTGAAACCCATTAGTCTTTCAATCTCAGTTTGCATGCACAATTGCTTTCTGCAATATAAATATATCTGTCTACTGTCAGGCAAATTCCCAACTGTTAGGCAAATGTTGACTGGCTGTGAAAGATATTAGCATTGCTGTCAAGGAAACAGAAACCTGATCCTGTGAACGGTGACGAGACTTTAACTTCCAAGATCATCTGTTGCATTTAGACGTGGAGATAGATTTTTAAATTGCCACCCGGCTGCAGAACTGGCATTCTGGATTGGCCACATATTATAGAATCCACCTAATTTTTATTTCTATTGAAATCAATGGAAATTAACTCGAGCTGTTTCTATAATGGGTGACTAATCTGTAACGGCAGTTTTATACCCAGGCAGCAAGAGAGAGGGCACTTTCTGTTTTTATTTCAGATTTCCAGCATCTGCAGTATTTTGCTTCTGTAGTTGAAAATCTACTCTGTTGAATCTCCAGAGGTCCCCAAGAATACCTTCTATCAGTGAAGATCTTTTAAATCCAGATCCCAAAATATACAGAGCCCGTAAATCCTCAGAGCCGATAGCATACTGATAGTGCAAACTGGAGGCGGAAATTCAGGCAGGATCCAGAAACGCTGGATCTTCACCTAGAAGATTGAGAGCATCCAGTTGCTGATTGGTCCTGAAATAGGTGGACCTTCCGTCCGCCACAAACATAGCCTATAATGTCAAGGGGGAAGGCTTGCCTATGCTGGAATTCCCTTCGCTCACGCCTACATTCCACTCAATAATCTTGATTTTGTACTCTGTGCACCTCATATTGGCTCATTTCTCTGCCCAGTTAATTTGGGCAAGATCCCTTTTATCTCTCTGAATTTTGCCTTTTTCCAGTACAGCACAATTATCTTTGACTCTTCATAATCTCTTTTTGTTCTTATGTTGAACCTAACTACATTGTGGTCCCTATTTCCCAGTTGTGCTCCTACATCAGTTACTTGCCAAATGTATATCTCAGAACTAAATCAAGCAATTCCTTGTTGGACTAGAATCATTCTGATCCAGGAAGGGGCCTTGGATGCACTATATACAGCAGTCCCGAATTTGACCACATGCATTGGCGCAAAATTTGGATCCGTAGTGCCTGTTTTTTTGGGTGATATGCATGCCCTTACTGGCCCAAAATGGTGCCTGTGGCACACGGGTGCGTGCGCACTCATCTGGTGCGAGTCGCACTGGAAGCCATATTGGTGAGGGTGTTAGAGTGCAAGCAGTGAGCGTCTGCCGGACGTGTGCAGAGTAGGCAGATTGTGGCGTCAATCATCGTGTATCGCTGATTTGATGCAAGCATTGCCATTTTGGAGCTCAGCGCTCCAGCTAACGCCCTCTCTTAAGCTCGCACAGCTGAACACGTGTTCAGCAGCAGAAAGAACCCCTAACAGCGCTATTTAAAAATTTAGTTGCTGATTGATTTCTACTAGCTGTTCCTGCTATTTTTGGTACTTTCTAGAGTTCTTTAAAGTTGCTCAAGTCTGCAGGGAGTGGTATGGCAGATGCTGAAGGACTTTGTCCTGACTTCAAGACTTCTGCACAAACTAATTGCTCCCAAGCATGAGGCATTCCCCTGGTATTACAGCATGACTGGGAGAATGCGCAGAGGTGAAAGAGAGCAGGACAAGCTGCTAGAAGAGGGAGGAGGAGAGGGAGAAGGACTGTTAGCAGGAGGCCATATCCGCCCAGGGTGTCAGGGAGCAATTCTCCTACCTGAACCTCAGCGAGGAACAGTGTGTCACTAAGGACATCCTAACTGAAATCTGTGAAGGTGACCTTGGCCATGAGTTTATTGCGTCAGGCTCCTTCCAGGCTAGAGCTAGAGATATTTGTAACATTTCACAGTTTGCCATCCACTGTTGCATAAGGGAGGTCATTGAGGCTCTCTATTCCAAGAGAGCAAACTACATTGCTAGAGAGCAGCAGGCGGAATGAGCATGCAGTTTCATGAGGATTGCAGGCTTCCCCATGGTGCAGAGTACCATTGAATGCATGCATGTCACTTTACGGGCGCTCCATGTCAACTCTGAGATGTACTGCAACCAAAAGGGATTCCACTCCCTCAACGTCCAGCTGGTGTGCGCGACCATATGCAGCGAACCATGCAGGTCAATGCCCAGTATCTTGGCAGCAGTCATGATACCTTCATTCTGCAGCAGTCCACTGTGCCATCTGCATTTGAGCCACCACAACAAACCAAAGGGTGGCTATGGAGCAACAAGGGCTATCCGTTAACAACATAGATCATGACCGGTATGCAACTCACGCACATGTGGGCAGCATGCATACAACGAAAGCCATGCTGCTGCACAAAATGATGTAGAGCACACCATTGGCATGCAGAAACAACGCTTCCACTGCCTGGACCGCTCTGGAGGAGCCCTGCAGTACTCACCAGGGCACATCTCAAGATTCATTGTGCTCTGCTGCATGCTGCACAATCTCGCCATCATGAGGGCATAGCCCTTGCCACCAGCTATACGACGAAGAGCTTGAGGAGCAGGAGGAGGAGGAGGAGGAAGAAGAAGATGGGAGGAGGCAACCTAGACAGCCAATTACTGCCCGGGCTATCCATGAACAACTCATCCAACTGTAACGATAGCAAAATACTGCAGATGTTGGAAATCCGAAATAACAACAGAAAATGCTGGAAAAACTCAGCAGGTCAGGCAACATCCGTGGAGAGAAATTTGAGTTGACGTTTCGGGTCGAACCCTTCTTCAAAACTGGAAAGAAAAGAAATTAGATCGAAGGCAGGGCTGCGATCGGACAAAAGAAGTGAAAGAAACAAAAGAGCTAGACGAGATGGTAATAGGCTGAGATTAGGTGTAAAGTGTACTGGCAGGGCAAGAGATAGCTGCAAGGTGTGAGAGAGAAACAAAAGGAAAGGGGGGGGGGGAAAGGAGTGGAAAAATTACAAGAAAAAATGTGTAATAGGGGCCGAGGTTATGATCTGAAATTGTTGAACTCGATATTGAGTCAGGAAGACTGCAGAGTGCCTAATCGGAAGATGAGGTGCTGTTCCTCGAGTTTACGTTGAGCTTCCGTGGAACAATACAAGGCGCCAAGGACAGTGAGGTCCGAGTGGGAATGGAGCGGAGAATTAAAATGACAGGTGACCGGAAGCTCAAGGTCACCCTTACGGACTGAACGGAGGTGTTCCGCAAAGCGGTCACCCAATCTGCGTTTGGTCTCCCCAATGTAGAGGAGACCGCATCGTGAGCAGCGAATACAGTATACTAGATTGCGAGAAGTACAAGTAAATCGCTGTTTCACCTGGAAGGGGTGTTTGGGGCCCTGGACAGTGGGAAGGGGGGAGGTATAGGGGCAGGTGTTACATCTCCTCCGCTGGCACGGGAAGGTGCCAGGCGAAGGGGAAGGGCTGTTTGGGGTGATAGAGGAGTGGACTAGGGTGTCTTGGAGGGAGCGGTCCCTACAGAATGCTGAAAGGGGAGGGGAGGGGAAGATACGTTTGGTGGTGGGATCACTTTGGATGTAGCGGAAATGCCGGAGGATGATCCGTTGAATGTGGAGGCTGGTGGGGTGAAAGGTGAGGACAAGGGGAACCCTATCGTGGTTCCGGGAGGGAGGGGCAGGGGTGAGGGCAGAAGTGCGGGAGATGGAACTGACACGGTCGAGGGCAGTGTCAACCACGGTAAAGGGGAATCCTCAGTTGCGGAAAAAGGAAGACATGTCTGAAGCACTGGTGTGGAAGGTGGCATCGTCGGAGCAGACACGGCGGAGACGGAGAAACTGGGAGAATGGAATAGAGTCCTTACAGGAAGCGGGGTGGGAGGAAGTGTAGTCCAGGTAGCTGTGGGAGTCAGTGGGCTTGTAGTGAATATTGGTCGATAACCTGTCCCCAGAGATGGAGACGGAGAAGTCGAGGAAGGGAAGGGAAGAGTCAGAGATGGACCATGTGAAGGTGAGGGAAGGGTGGAAATTGGAGGCAAAGTGAATGAAATTGTCAAGTTCGGGGCGAGAGCAGGAAACGGCACCGATACAGTCATCAATGTATCGGAAAAAGAGGTGAGGGAGGGGACCCGAGTAGGACTGGAACAAAGATTGTTCCACATAGCCCACGAAAAGGCAGGCATAGCTAGGACCCATGTGGGTACTCATGGCAACACCTTTGATTTGGAGGAAATGAGTGGAGTTAAAGGAGAAGTTGTTCAATGTGAGAACAAGTTCAGCCAGGCAAAGGAGGGTGGTGGTGGATGGGGACTGGACGGGCCTCTGTTCAAGGAAGAAGCGGAGCGCCCTCAGGCCATCCTGGTGGGGGATGGAGGTGTAGAGGGATTGTACGTCCATGGTGAAAAGGAAGCGGTTGGGGCCAGGAAACTGGAAACTGTTAAAGTGGCGGAGGGCGTCCGAAGAGTCGCGGATGTAGGTGGGAAGAGACTGGACAAGGGGAGAAAAGATAGAGTCAAGATAGGAAGAGATAAGTTCCGTGGGGCAAGAACAGGCTGAAACGATGGGTCTACCAGGGCAGTCCTGTTTGTGGACCTTGGGAAGGAGGTAGGAGCGGGCTGTGCGGGGTTAGGGAACTATGAGGTTGGTGGCAGCGGGGGGAAGATCTCCAGAGGAGATGAGGTCAGTGACAGTCTTGGAAACGGTGGTTTGATGTTCGGTAGTGGGGTCATGGTCCAGGTGGAGGTAGCAGGAGGTGTCGGAGAGTTGGCGTTCAGCTTCCGCTAGGTAGAGGTCAGTACGCCAAACAACAACAGCACTACCCTTGTCAGTGGATTTAATGACAATGTCAGGGTTGGATCTAAGAGAATGGAGTGCTGCAAGTTCAGAGGGAGGTAGATTGGAGTGAGTGAGGGGAGCAGAGAAATGGAGACGGCGAATGTCACGGCGGCAGTTAGCGATGAAAAGATCTAGAGAGGGTAAGAGGCCAGGGGGAGGGGTGCAGGTAGAACTGTAATACCAGTAAACGCGACCCCAATTCCCCATTCACCCAACAGTCCCACACCTTACCTGCCCTCTGCTCCTGACCATCACAGCATCCGCTTGGCCACAATGCAAAAATAAAAGCTAACACAATATAAATATTCCAAACCAAATTTATAAATCAAACCATGCCATGTTGCATACAAACGTAAACTAATCACCCTTGTGCATTCCCTTAATGCCTGTCTTCCATGTGCCTTTGCCTGTCCAATGCTCCTACGCAGTGCTACCCCAGTGGCTGCAGCATGGCTAGTGGATGGCTGCCGACATTCAGTGGGAGAGACTGCAGAGGGCCTTGGAGGATGACCTCGAGCAGCTGTGGGCCTAGAAGGCTCGGCTGCAGGCTATCCCATCTCAGCATGGGCGGCAGCAGTCTGGGCTGGCTGATAGGCAACAGTAAGGGCACTGGTGGAGTGGCAGTGGTGGGAGGATGAATGTTTTCATCCTGAGAGAGGACAGCAGGCTTCTGCTCCATGGAACCACTGCCACTCTCCCCGTGGCGACACTTCAGCAATCCTAGCAATCTGTTGGAGGACAGATTGCTGGACTGCTGTGACACCCTGCAAGCCCATTTGAACAATGGTATCTGCAGCCATGATGGCAGCAGTCTCAGCTTGCATGGCAGCAAGCTGAGCTTGCATGAGAGTAGTTTGAGCTTGCGTGGCAGCAAGCTGACCTTCCATGACAGAAGTCTAAGCTTCCACTGTAGCACCCAGACATTGGATGGCTTCTACTTGTGCTGCAATGGAAGCGGAGACATTGGCCATCAGACGCTGCGTCACGGTAGGGTCCAAAAGTGTACTAATGGAGTTGGCCACCACTTTCATGCTGGAAAGGATCGGCTCGAAGCTCTGCGCAAATCCTTGTGCCAAGTTAGTACCACCTCCTCCATGCTCCTTGACATTGCATACAGGCTTTCTGGGAGGCCTGCCAATGCACAAATCATTTCATTGTGCATACCCATCAGCCTTCTTCTGTAGCCTGCCCTTTTGAATTGCACAGCTGAGTCCTCTGCAGCAGAACTCGTACACAACCTTGCCCTTCAGCGGCGTGGCACCTGCGCTACTCTTGCCCCTGCTCTGACTGCAGGCCACTCGTGCCCAGTGTCTCATCACATGTAGATGCCGCCTCCAAACGATCCTCGAAATTACATGCAGTGTCAGTATCTGAGCTGGTGGATGCGAGTGTGAAATCGAGTGACGGTTTTTCTTCCTTATAACTGTCTTCTTGGTCTTCCACCTGTTGCTCTTCCACCACTGCCTGGCCAGGTTGCAGTTCTTGCGTATCTGAAAGGAGAATGGCACAAGGGTAGGGCTGTGGTGAGGAAAGGGGGAAAAGTAAGGGGTGCATGCTTACACCATCTGAAGCTTGTAAATCTGAAAAGATTGTGGGACAAGAGGGAAGTAAGATGTGAGAAGGAGGATTAGGTATGAGGATACCGTCATCATTTCAGCTCCACCGCTGGCCACGGCTTCAGCAATGGCCGCTCCAATGATGGCGGCGAGCACCATCTCCTCCATGGGGGTAAGGACATGCAGCCGCGCCTGTCCCCCCGCCGCTTAGCTCCTGCTGCCTCCGGTTGTGTGCCTCCTTGTCCAGTAAGAGAAATGGAAGTGTGTCAGTGAGTGTGGTGCAATCTGTTTGGGTGATTTGGCTGTCATAGAAACATAGAAGATAGGAGCAGGAGTAGGCCATTTGGCCACTTGAGCCTGTTCCGCCATTTAATGAGATCATGGCTGATCATCCAAATTCAGTACCCTGTCCCTGCTTTCTCCCTATATCCCTTTAGCCTCAAGAAATATATCTAACTCCTTCTTGAATATATTTAATAGGTTGGCCTCAACTGCCTTCTGTGGTAGAGAATTCCACAGGTTCACCACTCTCTGGGTGAAGAAATTCCTCCTCATCTCAGTCCTAAATGGCTTACACCTTATCCTTAGACTGTGACCCCTGGTTCTGGACTCCCCCGCCATCGGGATCATCCTTCCAGAATCTAGTCTGTCTAGTCCTGTTAGAATTTTATAAGTTTCAATGAGATCCCCTCTCATTCTTCTAAACTCTAGCGAATATAAGCCTAATCGACCCAATCTCTCTTCATACGTCATTCCTGCCATCTCAGGTATAAGTCTGGTGAATCTTCGCTGCACTCCCTCCATGGCAAGAACATCCTTCCTCAGATAAGGCGACCAAGACAGCACACAATACTCAAAGTGTGGTCTCACCAAGGCCCTGTACAACTGCAACAAGACATCCTTGCTTCTATACTCGAATCCTGTCGCTTTTAAGGCCAACATACCATTTGCCTTCTTAACCGTCTGCTGCACCTGCATGCTTACCTTCAGTGACTGCTGCACAAGGACACCCAGGCCTCGTTGCACGACCCCTTTTCCCAATCTATTGCCATTCAGATAATAATCTGTCTTCCTGTTTTTGCCACCAAAGTGGATAACCACGCATTTATCCACATTATACTCCATCTGCCATGCATCTGCCCAATCACCCAGCCTGTCCAAATCATACTGGAGTTTCTCTGCATCCTCCTCACAGCACACACGCCCACCCAGCTTTGTGTCATCTGCAAACTTAGAGATATTACATCTAGTTCCCTCGTCTAGATCATTAATATATATTGTGAATAGCTGGGGTCCTAGCACTGATCCCTACGGTACCCCACTAGTCACTGCCTGCCACTCGGAAAAAGACCCGTTTATTCCAACTCTTTGCTTCCTGTCTGCCAACCAGTTCTCCATCCAAGTCAGTACCTTACGTCCAATCCCATGTGCTTTAACTTTGCATGCCAATCTCTTATGCGGGACCTTATCGAAAGCCTTCTGAAAGTTCAAATACGCCACATCCACTGGTTCTCCCTCATCTATTCTACCAGTTACATCCTCAAAAACTTCCAGTAGATTAGTCAAGCATGATTTACCTTTTCTAAATCCATGTTAACTTTGTCCGATCCTGTCACTGTTTTCCAAGTGCTCTGCTATTACATCTTTTATAATGGACTCTAACATTTTCCCTACTACCGATGTCAGGCTTACCGGTCTATAATTCCCCGTTTTCTCTCTACCATCTTTTTTAAATAGTGCGGTTACATTAGCTACCCTCCAATCCATGGGAAGTATTCCAGAGTCCATATAATTTTGGAAGATGACCAGCAATGCATCTACTATTTCTAGGGCCACTTCCTTAAGTACCCTAGGATGTAGATTATCAGGCCCTGGGGATTTATCGGCCTTCAATCACGTCAATTTCCCTAACACCATTTCCCTACAAATACTGATTTCATTCAATTTCTCCCTCTCATTAGGCCCTATGTTCCCCGACATCTCTGGGAGGTTATTTGTGTCCTCCTTTGTGAAGACAGAACCAAAGTATGTATTTAATTGGTCTGCCATTTCTTTGTTCCCCATTATAAATTCCCCTGATCCTGACTGCAAGGGACCTATGCTTGACTTCACCAATCTTTTTCTCTTCACATATCTATAGAAGCTTTTACAGTCAGTTTTTATGTTCCCTGAAAGCTTACTCTCATATTCTATTTCCCCCCTCTTAATTAATGCCTTTGTCCTCCTTTGCTGAATCTTAAACTGCTCCCAATCCTCAGGTTTGATGCTTTTTCTGGCCAATTTATATGTCCTCTCCTTGGATCTTATGCTATCCCTAATTTCCCTTGTTAGCCACAGTTGAGTCACATTTTTTGTTGAATGTCATGGTTGAATAGCCAGCAATGAGTCCAAGCTGGGAGATGTAGGTGTGAAGCTTGCAGCACTGCTAGGTGTGTGAGGGTGAGGTGATGCTATGAATGTTAGGTATGAGTCCTGATTGATAGAGATTGTTGGTAGGTGAGTGATGGGGGTGTGGTGCATTGAGCAGTGGCAGTGACTAGTGGTGCAGTTGGTGGGATATGGCATTTGAAGATATATTCATTGACTTTGACCACTCATGTGAGGACATTGAACTTCTTGCAGCACTGCATCTAGGCCCTTGGGGCTTGACTCCTGGCATTGACCACCACGGCTATCTGGTCTCAGTGCCTTATGAGAGTTTGTCTGGAGGGCTTCCTGGCTCCCTGTGGATATAGCACATCTCTCCTCCTCTCCCCCTCTTCTACCAAGGTATCCTGTGGAGCCCGTTCTCTGTCATGTTCCCCGCCGCCCGCTCCCACTGCTGGAGCGATGTGTTCGGCGAGTCGGGCGGAGGCAGCGCAGCAGCAACAAGCAGCAGCAGCAACCACGATGACCCACTACAGCACGTCGGCCAGCAGCTCCTCGGCGGGAAGCTCGCATTCCGACTGGGAGGAGGGGAGCCGGGCATGGCGGCCAGAGGCTGGACTGTGAGTGGGAGAAGCAGGCCCCGGGCCGTCGGACCATGGAGCCGGCGACAGTGAGGAGGAGGCCGTGGCGACCGGAGCTTATACATCTCGACGATGTGTTCGGCGAGTCGGGCAGAGGCAGCGCAGCAGCAGTAAGCAGCAGCAGCAGCTACGACGACTCGCTACAGCACGTCGGCCGGCAGCTCCTCGGCAGGAAGCTCGCAGTCCGACTGGGAGGAGGGAAAGCTGGGCACGGTGGCCAGAGGCCGGACCGTGAGCGGGAGAAGCAGGCCACCACATCGTGGAGCCGGCAACAATGAGGAGGAGGCCGCGGTGACGGAGCGACTGAGGGACATCGCGTTCCCGCTGCCATTGGATGCCATTGAATTGACTTTTCTGAACATGGCGCTGGAGAATAGCGACGTGTCTCTGTGAGCTCCCACAGCTTATTGTGGGAGTGATCGGGGAGTAAGCATTCCATTGTACTAGTTACATATGGCAAATAAAATTGAAATTGAATTGAAATGTTGTGCCACTCTTTTTGCACTTCACAATGAGTTGCACAATGTTTGCCACCACCTGCTCCACTCACAATGCACCTCCCCTTTAAGAGGTGCAAGCTGGCTTTAAGTAGTACAAGCTGGCTTTAAGTGGTGGAAGCTAGCTTTAAGTAGTGCTAGCCTCTCACAATTTTGGATCCTCTGCTGAGGCATGCAACCACTCAACAGCATAGTTAGCACTTGCTACACGCTGCATTCATGTAAATTAGCAGGCAGTATGAAGATAGCTGGTTAATCCCGCATTGCGATCCCCGTGGCCGTTTTCGGGCCCTGTCCAATTTAGCCTCCATTGTCTTTATTCCAGCCTATCTTGGAATGGTTAAAGTCACCCAATTGCATTGCCTTTACATCTCTCTGAGCTAAATGCAAATCTCCCCAACCATCTCATCTCTGCGGCTTGGTGGCCTGCAATGTTGTGAATTGTACTATTTCTCTTCCTATTTCTTAATTCTATCTATATGGATTCTGTCTTAGCACAGCTCCCTAGGGCATTCTTATGTTCTAGTGCTTAACTAACACTGTCACTCCATCCCTTTCTCTTCTGAAATGTCATAACCAGGAATATTAAGTTCCCAGTCCTGTCCAAACTTAAGCCACTTCTCTGTTATAGCTACAATATCATATCCCTCCATAGTTATTAATGTTTCTAATTATCTTATTTTGTTTTGTACATTCACATACATACTAGTCAATCCTGACTTCAATTTTTAGGTGCAAGGTTGGCTCAGTGGTAGCACTCTTGCCTCTGAGTCAGAAGGTTGTGGGTTTATAGCATCCCTGCAGAGGGTTGAGCACATAATCTAGGCTGACACTTCAGTTCAGTAATGAGGGAGTGCTGCACTGCCAGAGGTGCTGCCTTTCAGATGAGACGTTAAACCAAGGCCCTGTCTATCCTTTCAAGTGGATGTAAAAGATTCCACGGCACTAGTTAAAGAAGAGCAGGGGAGTTCTCTTGGTGTCCTGGCCAATATTTATCCCTCAATCAACATCACTAAAACAGATTATTTGGTCACATTGTTGTTTGTGGGACCTTACTGTGTGCAAATTGGCTGCTGCGTTTCCTACATTACATTCCCAGATGTTATGTGTGCACAGAGCATTCTCAGTACATGCAAATAACCTGAATATAGAAATATGGATGGAGTTGGAGCCAGATCACTGCCTGAGTCGCTTCTGTCTTATTACCTCTTCAGCAACTGGAAACGCTTCCAGTTCTCAAAATGCAATATACTTTGCGTATCAATTTAAGTGCTGATATCATTATTCATCCACCTGTATCGAGCTAAGAATCACAATTGCATGCATTAAGCATTGAAGTGGCATTGCCATGATACTGGGAAGTTTCAGGCCGGCATAGTTCCTTAGAAAAGCTAGTATGAAATTGCATACCCTAGTTACAGAGTCTGCACTGTTACACTGGACTTAACCGGGTCGATTTTAACTCGGGTGCGGGGAATTGTCGGGTTCCCCGAATTTGGTGTTTCCCACATGAATCTAAATGGGTCTGTGAGATTGATGCAATTTTAACTCAATTGGCCAATTGATTTCCAACGTGTGGGAAGCCTTGGCAATTGAGTATTTCCAGTCAGAAAGTTGCAGAATATGACGTCATCATTGCTGCTGCTTTTAAGGTCCACAGCAAGCCTTGCTTCTTCTGCAGGCTTCCAAACTTCACCATTGAGATGGCACAGGAGCCTGCAGGAGCAACGGCCAGCAGGAGGGCAAGAGCTGCCCCCAAATTTGATGAGGCTTCACTCCAGGCATTGCTGGATGGTGCTAGGGCCCACAGGGAGGTCCTGTTCCCTTCTTCAGGGAGAAAGAGGCATCCCAGTCAGACCAAGGCTGTGTGGCTACAGGTGGCTGGTGAAGTCAACTCCTTGGGGCTCACACGGCGCACCTGGATGCAGTGCAGGAAAAGATTCCATGACCTTCATCGCACTGGAAAAGTAAGTACTGTATGAAGTTTCCATCACCCTCAATCTGATCCCCATTGCCTTTCCTCACCAGCACTCAGTTTTAGCAATCTCTTCCTCCACATCCCACTAGACACTCACATCCATGCACCCTTACCCATTCCCTCTCTCTCTATGCTCACAGTCACATAACTATTCCACCATGCAGCCCTCACACTCCCTCTCACTCTGATGCTTTGAACACAACTGACAACACACAGGGAGGGCTCTTGGTGTTGCAACCTCACTCCATCTTTGTCTCCTTCTAAGTATCTATGCTATGCAATCTCTGCACTCACTCCATTCTCACTCAACCTCCACTTGTCTCCCTCATTGCAGGAAAAGAGAGCTCACAACAGGAGAGAGCGAGCCAGGACAGGAGGAGGGCCGCCCTCATTAGCCCAGCTCACCCCCTGGGAGGAAGGCGTCCCGGAGATTGTCGGGGCTGACATAGATGCGGAAGTTGGGGAAGGAGCGACAGGTGCATCCCCGCAAGCTGGTGACAGAATAGTTTTCCATCTCTCTCATTGGCATTGCATGAGCCGCTGATAATGATTCTGAAGCTACATCAGATGGACTTATGATCATCTGCAAAATGCAATGTGCATGTAACCTTGGCATCACATCTCTAACTTTTTCCTTGACTCCCCCACAGGACCATCGAGAGCCCCCATCCCCAGTGTGCAGGAGGAAGAGCCTGAGATGCCAGACCCCTCAGAGGGATCTGCAACCTCTGAGGACGCAGCGTCAGCAGAAATAAGCGCACCCAGCACCAGCGCAGACACTCACACCTCGGTGGGACCTTCATGACATAGAGTAGAGTTGTCACCTGGTGTATCACAGCTCACAAGTGAGCATCAGCAGATTGTGGAGACAGGGACAGCAGTGGAGAGTCCTCGTCGGAGGGCACAGGACTCTGCCAGCTTGGCTCAGCTGCATGCTGACCCTCTGCCTCTGGGTCCATCCGTAAGATCAGAGGTGATGGAACTCCATGCATTGATGCAGGAGTCTCTGGCAGGTTTTGTCTCCAGGGTCGCTACGAGTGTGGACCAAATGGAGGAGTCCATAGTGAACATGAGCAGTGCCTTTGTGGAGTCATTGGCGCATGAACGCATCAACACGGAAAGGATGGCTACCTACGTGGAAATGATTGCTGCCTCCGTGGTAAGGCTGGCTACCATAGAGGAGAGGAGGGCTACGGCCATGGAGGAGGTTAGTCGCCAGGGTATGGAAAACATGGTGAGTGTTCAGAATAGAATGACATCTCTTGAGGAGCGATGGGCATCTATTGAACAGAGAAACCAGACGTTCATGGAAGTCCTTCTGAGTAGGGTTGCCATTGCAGATACGGGTCCCCATGGCCCCCCTGATGTGCAGCAAGGTGCTCTCAAGCCACTTGCAGGCACTGAGGGGGAGGTTGGTGGCAGACCAAAAGGAAGTGGGGGTTCCTCTCCAAGCACTCACACTTCCATGCCACTGCAGAGCCCTCGGTCAGAGCCTCGCCGGAGTCCACACCCAACTGAGATAAACGTCTCAACTCCTGCACAGCCGCAGGAGCAGCAGACTGCTGATGAGCCCTCACAGGCTTGCCACCCCAGAGGACGCCCGCCAAAGGTGTCGAGACAGGAACAGCAGGAAAGTGAGCAAGGGACCTCCACATCTGCTGAAGCCACAGGGGAACCACTACGTAGGAGCACGCATAAGAGGAAAATAAAGCACAAATAGTCACAAGGGTAGTCACTTGGGTGAAATGTTGTGTATTCTGTAAAAATGCCATCAGTTGTTTGTTTTGCATAAAAATTTTGATGGCAACTTCTGCAGTTGTGGCGTGTGTCATTTCGCGAATGGGGCTGGACGTCCTCTAATGCCAAGAAGGGAAGGAAAAAAAGGCCTCCCATGCTTCTGGTAGATGCCTCAGTTGAGGAAGCGCTGAGTGAGGCTGGCGAGAGGGGTTTCGCAGGAGGTCACACTGGAGAAGTGTGTGAGGCTCCAACCTTCCACAGGTGTGGTTAAGCCTGGTAAAAGTTGCCCCAGACCTGAAACAACAAAGTCCTGCCACCTGCAAATGATGGCTGATCAAATCCCCTCTTTAATGGTTGACCTGCAGCTGATAGTCAGCAAGCCAATAGTGCTCACGCCAGGTTTCACAGGCGTGATCCCCACCAGGCGTGTTTTACGTGGGAAAAGGGTTAAACAAGCAATGGCCTGTTAAAATGGGATTATAAAGGCCAATGAGTGCTGTTTAAGGGCACTAAAGACCAGTCCCGCCTGTTTCGGGACCATCAGACATGCCTGGGTTAAAATGGCTTGGTGTCGGGAACCAGGCTGGGGGGGGGGTCCCGACCCCCAGGTTTTGTGATTTTAATCCCCACACGCCTCAAAACCCGCCTGACGGCTGAGTTAAAATCAAGCCCAACATGTTTCATTATAAAGTGTCAGAGGTTTGAATCAGTTACATTGGCTCCACAGAATTATATACAAAGTTATGAAAGGACCATCACCTAATAAATTAAGGGGCACACAATTCAGAACTCATGCTGGTTTATAGTTACATTGCAGCTGTAGGCAAGACAAACTAGACAGAAACCAACATATGCATTTGCTTTGTTTGTTCTGAGATTGGCTGGCTCCAAACTAGATCTTGATGCTCATGCTGCACCTTGAAAACCAATTTTAAGACCATTTTAGGACTGTTCCAGTTCCAGTTCCCAATACTTTAGATATCATTTTAAATGTAACCATGTGTGTTGGGGGATGTTTGAACTGAAACAACAGCTGTATCTGAAACAACTCTGACATGGGTTTTGTTAGATCCGTGATTCTGAGAGTATGATGTTTTTCAATAACCACACGGATGCTGTAACTTAACAATCAACAGGTGTTTACTGGAGGAGGGTAGTCTCAAGACTGGGGGTACAGAGGCATGCGCAAGGCTTATATACAGGTGTGGTCACTGCCGGTACTACAGTATACAGGAGCTGTAAAAGTAGTTCCCTCTTAAAGGTACATACACTACAATTCCTCCCCTTTCAGATTAGTAGTACCCATAATATTCAAATAACAATTAACACTTTAACATGTACGTTAAACAACAATAGTCCATTTATAGATTCAGTCTTTGGGGCGGCTTCCTGATCCTTTCGGGATAGCGCCTTTCCTGAGGTTCTTGGTGCGGAGGCGATTCTGGCCCCTTTTCATCGGTTAGTTCATCGGTTTCCACTGCTACTGGTTCTGAGGAAGATGCCACCGGTATGTTGGGTTCATCCCCAGGTACTCGGGACATGGGGTTGACTCGTTCCTGTGACGCTAAGCTCTGATCGACGTGGTGTCTCACAATGTTCTCCCCGACATCCACTGTGTACATTAATGGCCCCTGCCTTGTGCATATCGTTCCGGGTTGCCATTTCTCTGTTCGGTAGTCACGGGCCAAGACTGCTTGTCCTACATTGAAGCTTCTTGTCGGCTTCTCATTGATGTGCTGGAATTGTTTATCTTCAACATTTCTTCGCACATTTGGTCTGAGCAAGTCCAGACTAGATCTCAACCTTCGGTTAAAGAACATCATGGCCGGGGTCTGGTTGGTAACTGCATGTGTCGCGTTTCGGTAGGCTAATAAGAAATTGTCCACCTTATGCTGTAGTGGAATTTCATCGTCGCACATGGCCTTTATCGCCTTCTTAAAGGTTTGTACGAACCTCTCAGCCAATCCTTTTGTGGCTGGATGATACGGGGCGGATGTGTAATGCCTTACCCCATTCCTTCTCATAAATTTTCAAAACTCTTCGGACACAAACTGTGGTCCATTATCAGAGCAAATCTGCTCTGGCAAGCCGTTTCTGGCAAATATGGGCCGTAGGACTGCAATCGTTTTCTCTGTAGTGGTTGAGGACATTTTTATCACCTCAGGCCACTTCAAATGAGCATCCACTGCTATTAAGAACATTGAGTCCATGAATGGACCGACAAAGTCAATATGCACCCGTTGCCATGGAGAGGAGGGCCACTCCCATGGGTGTAGAGGGGCATGTGGTGGTGCATTTTGGACCTTCTGGCATCCTGAGCAGCTCTTGGTTAGGTCTTCGATTTGTTGATTGATTCCCGGCCACCACACATAAGCCCTAGCAAGGCTTTTCATTTTCACTCCCCCAAGATTACCTTCATGTAGCTCATTTAGCACTCTCTCCCTTAACTTGGGTGGAATCACCACTCTGGATCCACACATCACTGTCCCCTGGCATACTGACAGCTGTTCTCTTCTGGATGAGAATGCTGGCAACAGTGAGTCGCCATGTGTTGGCCATCCCCTCACCGTCAAATCATATACCCGAGACAGAGTCGGATCATTGTGGGTCTCCTCTATATCCACGTTCGTTACTGGCAATCGTTCAATTATTGACGAATAAAATATCTCGATAGTGTCCACTGCTGGTGCTTCCTCCACAGTAGGCAGTGGCAGGCGCGATAGCCCATCAGCGTTTCCGTGCTGTTTCGTGCCTTTATATTCTATTTCATATTGATTCGCCCCATGAAACAGGGACCATCTTTGTAACCGTTGTGCAGTCATCACTGGAACGCCCTTCTTAGGATTAAAGATGGAGACAAGTGGTTGGTGGTCAGTCAGCAAGGTGAACTTCTGCCCATGCAGATAGTGGTTGAATTTTTTTACTCCCCATACTAGGCTGAGGGCCTCCCTGTCAATCTGGGCGTAGTTGCGCTCGGCTGAGGTTAGTGACCGAGACGCAAAGGCTACTGGCCTCTCCAACCCGTCTGGGAATTTGTGCGACAGCACCGCTCCAATACCATAGGGTGATGCATCACATGCCAAACGAATTGGTAGTGCTGGGTTGAAATGGGCCAACACCTCTTTTGCTGTGACCAATTCTTTACACTTCTGGAAAGCTCATCTACGTTCGTCATTCCACTTCCATGGTACCCCTGTTTGCAGTAGGGTGTTCAGTGGGTGTAATACCATGGACAAATTTGGTAAGAACTTATGGTAGTAGTTTACCAGCCCGAGGAGCGACCTCAGTTGTGACACATTTTCCGGTGCTGGAGCCTTGACTACTGCCTCAATCTTTTCAGGGGACTTATGTAACCCCTCTTCATCGATGACGTGGCCACAATACGAGATCTGCTTCTGGAAAAACTCGCACTTGTGGCGATTAGCTCGTAGCCCATATTCCTTTAATCTGGTGAGCACCTTCTCCAAGTTGGCGAGGTGATCACTGTCATTTTCGCCCGTGACCAGGATGTCGTCCAAATAACACTGGGTCCCTGGAATCCCTTGCAGGACTTGATCCATCGCCCTTTGCCAAATAGCCGGAGCCGATGCTACCCCGAACACCAGCCGGTTGTATTGATAAAGACCTTTATGAGTGTTAATCGTAAGGTATTGTTTCGAGGCTTCGTCTACCTCCATTTGCAAGTACGCCTGGGCTAGATCAATTTTGGTGAAGCGTTTACCTCCAGATAGCGAGGCGAAAATATCCTCAATTCGTGGAAGCGGATATTGTACCGTGTGAAGGACTGGGTTCACTGTCACCTTAAAATCCCCACAGATGCGGACCTTCTTTGGTTCCCCAGGCGTATTACTCAACGACCTCTTCATTACAGGAACGATGGGTGTAGCCCACTCGCTCCAGTCCACTTTGGACAGTACTCCTGAATGTTCCAACCCTTCCAGCTCTGCTTCGACAGCTGGTCTGATCGCATAAGGCACTGGTCTGTCCTTAAGAAACTTTGGGCTTGCATTTTCCTCTATTTTAATCATTGCTGTTATGCCTTTTAGTGTTCCGAGTCCTTCCTGGAACACTTCTTTTGCATCAGTTAGCATTTTTGACAGTCATCCAAGTGTGATGTCATCATCCTTTTTGGCCTCAACCTTCAGTGCCTGTATGGAATGCCAATCTAATTGTATCTTCCGGATCCATTTACATCCTAGCAGTGGTGGTCCTCCATCTGGCAATACATATATGTCCATTTTAGGTATTTCCTGGCCTTTATATATCACTTTCACCCTTATTTTTCCTTTGGGGTAGACTTTTTGCCCCGTGTACATCTTCAAGACAATCTCTGTAGCTTTCAAGGGTATATGTGAAAATAGCCGCTTGTAGTCCCTTTGGTTTATGACTGTTAGGGCTGATCCTGTGTCCAATTCCATTTTCACTTGGACTCCGTCTATCTTGAGTGTAACCCAGATAGTCTGGTGATCCTCCATTTTGGTTACCTTATGTAGTTTCAGACAACCCAGCTCCTTGCTTCCGGAGTCTGTGTCACTTTTCTGTTCGTCTGAACTATTGTCCATCACCTGGTGTACCTTTTTGTACTTCTCCTGTGGAGATTTCTTACTGTTGGTTTTCTTCCCAGACCTGCAGACTCTTGCTATGTGTCCGGCTTTTCCACACTGTCTGCACACTTGGTCCTTGAACCAACAATCCTTCTGGTCATGTGTTGTTCTGCCGCAGCGATAGCGCTTCCCTGTTCCATAGGACATTTCATTGGTGCCATATTCTTGCGGTCTCCTTTGTATCTCTGCAGCACCCCTTGCGGCTGCTTCATGTGATACTGCCATACTGAAAGCCTTGTCCAGCGTAAGATCCTTTTCTGATAGAAGCCGTTTCTGGGTTCCTTCACTTTGCAGCCCACACACAAGCTTTTCCCTTAACGTATCTGCTAGTCCCGCTCCAAACTGGCAGTGTTTCGATAGCTTGCGCAGTTCCGTTAGGTACTCAGCATTGCTTTCGTCTTTGTGTTGGTTCCTTTTATGGAACTTAAATTGTTCTGCTATCAGCAGCGGTGTGGGGTTTAAGTGGTGTTGTAGGATTTCTACTATGCTTTCGAAATTCTTGTTCACCGGCTTCTCTGGGGTTATTAGGATTTGCAGTAACCCATAAGTTTTTGCACCCATGGAATTTAACAAAACCAGTGCTTTCCTAGCATCTGGCACTTCATTCGCCCTGCAGTACACCTCAATACGTTCCACATATGTCGCCCAAGCTTTGACTTCATTGTTGAACGTAGAGATATTACCACTCTTTGGCATCCCTGGGTGTGATTTAACTGTCAAAAATGGCGTCTCCCGCGCTTCCCCTTCTTCTCCGCTGGCACAAAATGGCGTCTCCCGCGCTTTCCTTCCTTCCCGCGCTCGCCCTTCTTCTCCGCTGCGGCTTCCTTCTTCTCCGCGGCTCAATGGCGTCTCCCGCGCTCTCCCTTCTTCTCCCCGCGGACACTGTTCAGCCCTTGAGCCCTGGCTGTGCTCTGCGCGTTCTTTTTTTTTTGTGTGCGCCTTTCCCGTTTCCGCCACTCGGGCCTGAACCCAGCTGTTGCTTTACCCTCTCTCTCTCCGTTTGTTTTTCCTCGACGCCGCTCGGTTTTCAACCCCCGGCAGCGCACTGTGCGCTTCACCCTCTGTCTTACCCCGTCGACGCTGCTCGGCTTTCTCTCCGCCGTCGGTCGGCTCCAGCCGCCGCTGTCCGGGAAGGGTATGCGCTGCACCTGTCGTCAGTCTATTGCTGATCGTCGTGGCTGGAGAACCAAGCCCGGCTCTCCACAGCCTCCCCTGCGATGTTCACTCTCTGCCGGACGACTGGGCGGTTGCTCGTGGTCGACGCCCGTGTTTCTGGCCTCGACTTTCTTCCACCGCCCTCCCGGAGCGAATCCTCGAAGGGAAATGCAGAGTTGCAGGTAGATTCGAATCGACACTCGTCGCCACTGTTAGATCCGTGATTCTGAGAGTATGATGTTTTTCAATAACCACACGGATGCTGTAACTTAACAATCAACAGGTGTTTGCTGGAGGAGGGTAGTCTCAAGACTGGGGGTACAGAGGCATGCGCAAGGCTTATATACAGGTGTGGTCACTGCCAGTACTACAGTATACAGGAGCTGTAAAAGTAGTTCTCTCTTAAAGGTACATACACTACAGGTTTCATGTTTTAATTCAGAGTAGTAAATAAAATAACATTTCATGTTTTGCTAATTTTAGTGAAAAAGTTGATATGATAAAAAATATATTAAAGTTCATAATCTTAAATAAGTTATTGCATAATTCTCTCTAGGTATCACTGGTAAATAAAAGATTTGCTACATCTCAGCCTGGGATTTTTCACCATTAATTTTAATGTGGCAGGAGCACTGAAGGTAAAAATATCTCCCTTTAAGTCTAGTTTAGAGTCAGCAGTTTTATAGGGTCTGATTACTACATTTTACTCATGTTGCCTTTTTCACTAAAAGTTCTAGAAACAGGAATTGTAGCCCCAGACGACTTCCAATAAACTACAGATTGTAATCAGTCCAGATTTGGCAGGCTGCTTTATTTGAACATTAACGTTTGTTCTGCATATTTCTGGATGTCACTTAAAATTGCTGATTTACGATTGGACACATTTGTTTAACCACAGCTAGTGCTTATAGCAGGGCTCAAAGACATCACAGCTCACAATTCAAAATGGTAATGTTGCATTGCGACTTACTTTGATGTCCATACCAACAGCTGTTACTTATGTCTTTCAATAAGCAAAAGATATTTCACTGCAGAAAATGTCCCTGCATTTTACACGAGTTCTGCATTATATAAGAAAGTTAATTATTCACAGTATGCACATATATAGGGAATAAAAGGACATTTGTGCAAACAGTAAGATAGAGTGTTGCATAACACCGTTTGGCATGTGTTCTGTGTAATCAGAGCGCATGGCCTTTTGTTATTTTGTTTACATATGCCCATTCCTGTAACAGGAACAAGTTCACATAATAAAATACTGGAAATATTCAGCAAGTCAGGCAGCAACTGTGGAAAGAGAAACAGAGTTAACGTTTCAGGTCGATGACCTTTTGTCAGAACTGGAAGAAGTTTGAGATTTAAATATTTTTAAGCAAGTGCAGAGACAGGGGGAGGGGGGAGAGGGGAGGAAAGAACAAAAGGGAAGCTCGGTGATAGGGTAGAAGGTGGGAGTGATTAAATGACTAAAGGGATGATGGTGCAAGAGAAAAATGGTGGTAATGGGACAAGTAAAGAAACAAAATATGGGTCTAGATGAGCTGTACATGGCAACAGCAGAATCATTAATATCACCTGCTGTCCGAAAAAATGGCAGCAGCGGTTATGATCTGAAGTTATTGAAATCAATATTGAGTCCGGAAGGTTCTAAAGTGCTTAATTGAAAGTTGAGGTGCTGTTCCTTGAGCTTCCATTGAACTTAATTGGAATAGTGTAGGTTGCCAAGGACAGAGAGCTCAGAGTGGGAGTGGGACAAAGAATTAAAATGGCAAGAAATCGGAAGCTCAGGGTCATGCTTGCGGACTGAATGGAGGCGTTCCACAAAGCGATCACCCTGGTGTTTAGTCTCTCCAACATAGAGGAGACTGCATTGTGAGCAGCGAATACTGTATATTTAATTGAAAGAAGTCCAAGTAATTGGCTGTTACACCTGGAAGGAGTGTTTGGGGCCCTGGACGGTGGGGAGGTGAAAGGGCAGGTGCTGTATCTCCTGCGCTCGCATGGGAAGGTGCCGTGGGAACGGTCCCTTCGGCATGCTGAAAGGGGAGATGAGGGGAAGATATGTTTGGTGGTGGCATCGCACAAATGGCTGAGGATGATCAGTTATATGTGGAGGCTGGTGGGGTGGAAGGCAACGTTCCCCCTAAGTTATTTTGGGCGCATGGCCCGCAGCCCATTCAGTTTTGCACATGCGTGAAATTTAACGTTGAAAAAACTGATCCTGGGCTGCACAGGACCGGTAGAGAGCTGCGCAACCACTCAACTTAGAGGGAACATTGGTGGATGCTGAGGGCAAGGGGGACCCTATCATGGTACTGGGAGGAAGGGGAAGAGTTAAGGGCAGAATTGTGAGAAATGGGACAGCCACGGTCAAGGGCCCTGTCAACCACGGTGGAGGGGAATCTTCGGTTGAGGACAAAGGAAGACGTATCAAAAGCACTGGTGTGGAAAGTGGCATCGTCAGAACAGATGCAACAGAGATGGAGAAACTTGGTGAATGGAATAGAGTGTCACATAATTTTACCTTTGCCAAAAAAGTAACCTGGGGTTAAATAATAGTTTGCTTTGAATGTAAACTGAGTTCAAGAATGTTGCAGTTCAATTTCGGAAACAGGCATTGCTTAAAGTCCAGAAACAAGTCATGGTTTAATCTTCACTGTCAATAGCTCCACAAGTATTTCATCACAAGTTGGAGTCATGCTGCTGTTGCCATTTCAGTACCAGCACCAATTGAGCAAATATGTAAACAGCAAGTATACAATCTTGCACTTCTGTGGAAGAAGGGTAGCAGCTCAGCACCCTGGAAGAGTAGGTACTTTGCCAAATCCCACATATAACAGCCTGGTTAAGCAGTTTGTGAAGAGTATGCCTGATATGTAGCATTGGACTTGGACATCTAGAACATTGAAGTAGCTGCCATATCACAAGTTATCGTGTGTGGGTTCTTTCACCACCATTAAAGCTGATAGAAAGAAGAAAAAACATGAATTTATATAGCACCTTACTTGACTTCCGGACGTCACAAAGCACTTTACAACTAATGAAGTAATTTTGAAGTGTAATCACATGTAAGAAACGTGGTAGCCAATTTGCACACAGCAAGCTCCCATAAACAGCAATATGATAATGGCCAGATAATCTGTTTTTGTTATGTTGATTGAGGGATAAATATTGGCCAGGACACCAGAGATAACTCCCCTGCTCTTCTTCGAAATAGTGCCATGGGATCTTTTATATCCACCTGAGAGAGCTCAGTTTAATGTCTCATCTGAAAACAGCACCCCTGACAATGCAGTACTCCCTCAGTATTGCACTGGAGTGTCAGCTAGATTTTTGTGCTCAAGTCTCTGGAGTGGGACTTCAACCCACAACCTTCTGACTTAGTGATCGCAGCTGCTTCATACTGTCAGCGGGAATTCTCGCACAAACAAGAATTCTCATGTACAGTATGCAGCAGCCGGAATCGCTTCCATTAGCAGTAGGAATGGTGGTGAGGGGAATGGAAAGTTGTGGGAAAAATAGATGGCAATGAAGATGAGAGAAAAGGGGGAATTGAATCACAATTAAGAGGAAAGGGATGGCAATGAAGGGGGTAGTGGAAGGGAAAGGGGATATCAATCAAAGCAAAAAAAAAGGAAATTAATTTCAATGAGCGGGAGAGTGGATTATGCTGGCACGGTTGCATTTATTGGCCATTATTAGTTCCCCTGAGAGGGTGGTAGTGAGCCTTCTACTTGAACCGCTGCAGTCCTTGTGGTGATGATTCTCCCACAATTAGGTAGGGAATTCCACAGTATTGGAGTGGCAGACCAATTACTGGGGGCTGTGAGTAATAGGGTAATCCTAGTTTGATAAGCTTTGGAAAGCTTACCGGTTCTCTGTACTGGTAAGCAGCACCGTTTCAGCTGGTTAAACTCCAGCAGTACCTCCAGCAGTATCTCAGCTATTGCCTCTTGCACCAAAGTTCTCTGTTTTCTAGAGCAATATTTCAAGGAACCAACTAGGGAACAGGCTATTTCAGATCTAGTATTGTGTAATGAAACAGGGATAATTAGTAATCTTATAGTAAAGGATCCTCTGGGGAAGAGTGATCATAATATGATAGAATTTTATATTGAGTTTGAGAGTGATGCAGTTAAGCACAAAATTAAGGTCTTAAATTTAAACAAAGCCAATTACATAGGCATGAGGGTCAAGTTGGCTAAGGTAGATTGGGAAATTAGATTAAAAGATATGACTGTAGATAAGCAATGGCGAACATTTAAAGAAATAATTCCTAATTTTCAATGAATATACATTTCCTTGAGGAATAAAAACTTCACAGGAAAAGTGATGCACTGTTGCTAACTAGAGAGGTTAAGGGTAGTATTAGATTAAAAGAGGCTTACAATGTTGCCAAAAAGTATAGTAAGCCTGAGGATCGGGAGGGTTTTAGAAATCAGCAAAGGATGACCAAGAAATTGATAAAGAGGGAGAAAATAGAATGAGAATAAACTAGCAAGAAATATAAAAACAGATTGTAAGAGCTTCTACAAGTATGTAAGAAGGAAGAAATTAGCAAAAATAAACGTGAGGCATAGATAAGAGAAATTATAATGAGGAATAAGGAAATGGCCTTTCCAGCGACACCCACATCCCATGAACGAATAAAAAAAAGATGTTAAACAAATATTTTGTATCTGTCTTCACAGTAGAAGACACAAAAAAAATACCAGAAATAATGGGGAACCCAAGGGTCTAATGAGAGTAAGGAAGTTAAAGTTACTAATATTAATAAAGAAAAAGTACTGAAGAAATTAATGCAACTAAAAGCAAACAAATTCACTGGACCTGATGGCCTACATCCTAGGCTTTAAAAAGAGGTGGCTGCAGCGACAGTGGATGCATTGGTATTGATCTTCCAGAATTCCATAGATTCTAGAATGGTCCCCGTGGATTGGTAGGTAGCAAATGTAACCCCGCTGTTCAAGAAAAGAGGGAGAGAGAAAACAGGGTACTATAGAACAATGAAATAACAACAGAAAATGCTGGAAATACTCAGCAGGCTAGGCAGCATCTGTGGAGAGAGAAAGAGAGTTAACATTTCAGGTCTGGGACCCTTCATCAGAACTGGAAAAAGCTGGAGATGTAACAGATATTAAGCAGGTGCAGAGACAAGGGGGGGGGGAGGTTAGGAGGGGAGGAAGAAATAGAAAGAACATCCTGTACTTTTGTAAGAGGAAATGTTGCAAATGGGAATGGCAAAAATCATACTGCATGAAAAATGGGGGCAGGGATAATTATCTGAAATTGTTGAACTCAATGTTGAGTCCGGCAGGCTGCAAAGTGCCCAATCGAAAGATGAGGTGCTGTTCCTCGAGCTTACGTTGAGCTTCATTGGAACAATGTAATAGGCCAAGGACAGAGAGATCAGAGTGGGAGTGAAGCGGTGAATTAAAGTGACAGGCGACCGGAAGCTCAGGGTCACCCGTACGGACTGAACGGAGGTGTTCCGCAAAGCGGTCGCCCAATCTGCGTTTGGTCTCCCCAATGTAGAGGAGACCGCATCGTGAGCAGCGAATACAGTATATTAAATTACAAGAAGTACAAGTAAATCGCTGTTTCACCTGGAAGGGGTGTTTGGGGCCCTGGACAGTGGGAAGGGAGGAGGTAAAAGGGCATGTGTTGCATCTCCTGTGCTTGCACAGGAAGGTGCCAGGTGAAGGAGCAGGGCTGTTGGGGGTGATTGAGGAGTGGACCAGGGTGTCACGGAGGGAGCGGTCCCTTCGGAATGCTGAAAGGGGAGGTGAGGGGAAGATGTGTTTGGTGGTGGGATCACGTTGGAGGTGGCGGAAATGGCGGAGGATGATCCGTTGAATGTGGAGGCTGGTGGGGTGAAAGGTGAGGACAAGGGGAACCCTATCGTGGTTCTGGGAGGGAGGGGCAGGGGTGAGAGCAGAAGTGCGGGAAATAGAACGGACACGGTCAAGGGCCGTGTCAACCACGGTAGAGGGGAATCCTTGGTTGAGGAAAAAGGAAGACATGTCAGAAGCACTAGTATGGAAGGTGGCATCGTCAGAACAGACGCGGCGGAGACGGAGAAACTGGGAGAAAGGAATAGAGTCCTTACAGGAAGCGGGGTGGGAGGAAGTGTAGTCCAGGTAGCTGTGGGAGTCGGTGGGCTTGTAGTGGATGTTTGTTGAAAGCCGATCGCCAGAAATGGAGACGGAGAAGTCAAGGAAGGGAAGGGAAGAGTCGGAGATGGGCCATGTGAAGGTGAGGGCAGGGTGAAAATTGGAAGTAAAGTGAAAGAACCTATCCAGTTCAGGGCGAGAGCAGGAAACGGCACCAATACAGTCATCGATGTACCAGAAAAAGAGGTGAGGGAGGGGACCTGAGTAGGACTGGAACAAAGAATGTTCCACATGTCCCATGAACAGGCAGGCATAGCTAGAGCCCATGCGGGTTCCCATAGCAACACCTTTAATTTGGAGGAAGTGAGTGGAGTCAAAGGAGAAGTTGTTCAATGTGAGAACAAGTTCAGCCAGGCGGAGGAGGGTGGTGGTGGATGGGGACTGGTTGGGCCTCTGTTCAAAGAAGAAAAGAGCGCCCGAAGGCCGTCCTGGTGGGGGATGGAGGTGTAGAGGGATTGGACGTCCATGGTGAAAAGGAGACAGTTGGGGCCAGGAAACTGGAAACTGTTAAAGTGACGGAGGGCGTCGGAAGAGTCGCGAATGTAGGTGGGAAGAGACTGGACAAGGGGAGAAAAAATAGAGTCGAGATAGGAAGAGATAAGTTCCGTGGGGCAAGAACAGGCTGAAACGATGGGTCTACCAGGGCAGTCCTGTTTGTGGATCTTGGGAAGGAGGTAGAAGCGGGCTGTGCGGGGTTGGGGGACTATGAGGTTGGCGGCCATGGAGGGAAGATCTCCAGAGGAGATGAGGTCAGTGACACACTTGGAAACAATGGCTTGATGTTTGCTAGTGGGGTCATGGTCCAGGCGGAGGTAGGAGGAGGTGTTGGAGAGTTGGCGTTCAGCTTCCGCACGGTAGAGGTCGGTTCGCCAAACAACAACAGCACCACCCTTATCAGCAGGTTTAATGATAATGTTAGGGTTGGATCGGAGAGAATGGAGTGCTGCAAGTTCAGAGGGAGTTAGGTTGGAGTGAGTGAGGGGAGCAGAGAAATGGAGACGGCCGATGTCACGCCGGCAGTTAGCAATGAAAAGATCTAGAGAGGGTGCATCTCTCCACGGATGCTGCCTGGCCTGCTGAGTATTTCCAGCATTTTCTGTTGTTATTTCAGATTTCCAGCAACCGCAGTATTTTGCAATTATACTACAGAACAATGTTCCCTGTAAGCTGTGTGGCTGCACAGTGCTCCAGGGATCCTGCGCAGCCGGCTTGCTGGCTTTCAAATAGAAAAAACGGCATGCGTGGTATTTTGAATGAGCCGCAATGCCCCCCAAAAATTTACAGGGAACATTGTAATAGACCAGTTAGCCTGACATCAGTTAGAAATGAAAATGGTAGAATCTTTCTTTAGGGATGTGGTAACAGGGCACTTTGTTAGGTGACCTTGTTAGTTGTTAGAAGGTTCAAGTTAGACAGGGTGGAGCCTATCAGGATGTGTACAATACCTCATTAACTGTTAAATGGTCTTCGATGGATTTAACTTTGTCAACTGTTATCAACTTATCAATGACATGCTTTGACAATTGATTAGAGGGAAGTCACAGTTTATTCCAGGCAAACAAGGACACATAGGCCAGAATATTTACTTGAATGTCGGGGCGGGAGTGTGCCGGCTGCGTAGCAGGTCATCATCCGAAATTTTTAACAGAGCATTCTGCACTGCGCATTTAACTCCATTACATCAATTGAAACAGTCATGCGGGTTTCCCAGTCCAATTAAATGGAGCGGGTTTGCTAACGTCACAGATGATTCGTTTTCAGCTCAGATATTTAAAGCAGCCTTGCACACGTCCCAGTTGAAGGTTGTTGGAGGAGGGATAAAGGTGTTTGGTTGAGATTGGAATTGCTGGACATCACAGAGATTTGTGTGGGTCATGGAGTCACACCGACAGAAGGCTGCGCCCAGATTCACTGATGCCACCCTGGACGTCCTGGTCCAGGGAGTCAGAGCACGCAGGGAGGTTCTGTTCCCTGGGGATGAGCGCAAAAGAGCAGCCAGAGACCTCAAGAGGGCATGGCTGGAGATCGCAGAGGAGGCCAGCAACAGGGATGTCGTAAAGCCTGGATCCAGTGCCAGAAAATATTTAATGATCTCATGCGGTCAGGAAAGGCGAGTGCAATGCCACATTCAACTACATCCTGATGTGTGTACCACCCGAACCCCATCACTCCCTTCCAAGCCTACTCCTGCACGTCAATCCTCACACCGGCCTATCTTGCAAGATGCACCCATCTCTCACTCGTTATGCACTCACTCACATCTGACTAACCACCACTGACACTCACCCTCATCCTAATGCAATCATAGGAAGTAACACCACAGAAGGCGGCCATTTGGCAATGTCACCCCACTCCCTCATGGTCATCCTCTACAGATGTAGCCCATCCATTCCTTACACTCATTCCATCACTCTCACTCAACATTCTCTTCTTTCCTTCCTTGCAGTAGAAGAGAGCCCAGAACAACAGGGAGAGGCAACAAACCAGAGGTGGCCCTCCATTCTTCACCAACTTGACTCCAGCAGAGGAGGAGGTGCTTGAAATCACTGGAATTGCAGAGCTGCTGGCATTGGGAGACGGAGAGAGGGGGGCCTCCCAGCAAGTCACTCATAGTGACTTGATGTCAACAGCCAATGAAATGTCATCATGTGCATAATGGTAACATTATACATTCTTATCATGAGACTTCTAAATCATCTCTTTACTCTCCCACAGGTCCATCAAGTGACCCCCCACCCCCACACTGTCCCACTGTCCAGCCAGAGGAGGAAGACGACTCCTCAGAGGAAGCTCCACTTTCTATGGATGCACCGTCACCAGACCCATGTGCACCCAGCACCAGCGCAGAAACGCGCACCTCGGTGGGTACAGCAAGACAAGGAGTAATGTTGTCACCTGGTGTCTCACAGATCACAAGTGAGCAAGAGCAGATGGCGTTGACAGGGACAGCAGTGGAGACTCCTCACTGGAGAGTGCAGGACTTTCCCAGCTCTGCTCAGCTGCATGCAGATGCTGAACCTCAGGGGCCATCCAGAAAGAGGGCGATCTTGGAGGGGGAGCAACAATTGCAGGAGGCTCTGGCGGGCTTTGCAGCTGCAATGTGTGCGACTGTACAGAGAATGGAGATTAGCATAAGAGATTAGCATGTAAAGTTAAGGCACATGGGATTGGGGGCAAGGTACTGACTTGGATAAAGAACTGGTTGGCAGACAGGAAGCAAAGAATTGGAATAAACGGATCTTTTTCTGAGTGGCAGGCAGTGACTAGTGGGGTACCACAGGGATCGGTCCTTGGACCCCAGCTATTCACAATATATATAAATGATCTAGACGAGGGAACTAGATGTAATATCTCCAAGTTTGCAGACGACACAAAGCTGGGTGGGCGTGTGTGCTGTGAGGAGGATGCCAAGAAACTCCATTATGATTTGGACAGGTTGGGTGATTGGGCAGAAGCATGGCAGATGCAGTATAATGTAGATAAATGTGAGGTTATCCACTTTGGTGGAAAAAACAGGAAGGCAGATTATTATCTGAACGGCAATAGATTGGGAGAAGGGGAAGTGCAACGAGACCTGGGTGTCCTTGTGCACCAGTCGCTGAAGGTAAGCATGCAGGTGCAGCAGGCGGTTAAGAAGGCAAATGGTATGTTGGCCTTCGTAGCGAGAGGGTTCGAGTACAAGAACAAGGATGTCTTGCTGCAGTCGTACAGGGCCTTGGTGAGACCACACCTTGAGTATTGTGTGCAGTTTTGGTCGCCTTATCTGAGGAAGGATGTTCATGCCATGGAGGGAGTGCAGCGAAGATTCACCAGACTGATATCTGGGATGGCAGGAATGATGTATGAGGAGAGATTGGGTCGATTGGGCTTGTACTCGCTGGAGTTTGTATTGATTTCTTTGTGGGTTCAATGACGAGACATTTATGAAAGAGAATGAGTTTTAATCTAAAGTCTGTTCAACTCTTTTATACAGCTTTTACAGGAGACACGAAGCTTGTGATGCATCTAGAACGAAACTGAAACTAAACTGACTGCCTTGCTTCTCTCGGTCACATGCTCTCTGCTGGTCAGGCACAAGCAATCAATACATACAAACATGCTATTAAGGCATCATAATCGAACAGGCAAATACCATCTCTATTTGTTGATATCATTACATCTCCTTTTCTTAAAACAAAAGTATTTTACTTTTAACTAACAACATGTTTTCTTTGTATTAATCTGCATTTTAACTGTAACACTTAATGAACTTACATTATCATTATCATGATCAAGGTTTTTTAACCTTGCTTTGTGTGTTCACATGAAATATGTCAATACACTAGAACTTGAAGAAAGAATAAGATAACATTACTTCCTTCTATAACAATAGTCCTTAAATTTGCTCAATGAGTCTCTCAGGAGGCTTCACGTGTCTTGAGGATTTTCTGATTGATTGTCCTTGAATCTGAGTTGTTGCCTCAGATGATGTGTTCTCAGCTGTGTGATCAGGTTGTTCAACAGTATCAGTCTCTTGGCCTGCTGTGGCTGGTCCATGAGAAGATCTCGACGATTTCTTCTCAGAACAGCACCCTCATCTGTCTGAATGGTGTATGATCTTGGTTGAACTTCACTCAGGACAGTTCCCTTCTGAGTCCATGTGTTTGTTTTGTCTTTGAACCTTACTTGGTCACCAGTGTGGAGTTCAGGTAGGTTTTGTGTTCCTCTGTCATAGTAGTACTTTTGCTTTTCTTTCTGTTGTTCTTTGAACTTCCTCACTTTCTCCCCCTCTTTTGTTTTCAGGAGGTTCTCCGGGATGGGTAGGTTTGACCTTAGCCGACGTCCCATCAGGAGTTGGGCTGGTGACATACCACACTCGAGCGGCGTTGTGCGGTATACAAGCATGCTCTGGTAGAAGTCAGTTCCGCTGTCTTTTGCCTTGTACATCAGTCTTTTCACTGTGTTTGCAGGCTCTCCTGGGTCAACAGCTCTGGACAACGTGTCTGCTGTATACATCAGCTTACCCGGTGTGTACGCAACATTCAGTTCATCATAGACTGTCTCTCCTTCGCTTTCCACAACGAGGACTCTCTTTACCAGGTTCAGTCTCTCACAGGCTTTTAAACCTAGTATGGCTTGCACATCCTTTGGCACCACGATTAATGCTAGCGTGTGCTCTCTGTCCTTGTGTGTTACTTTGACAATGCAGCTTCCTGTCACTGGTATATCAGTACCTGAGTATCCTGTCACTTTCACTTTGATTCCATGTATCTTTGGTCTGGGTCTAATTTTCTTAAAATCAGTCTCTGATATCACATTAACTTGTGCTCCAGTATCCAATTTAAATGGAATATGTATGTCATTCACTTTTAGTGTCAACATCCAGTCTCTTTCTTCTTTTTTGTTTTCAGACACAACATCTACATTGAACTCCTCTGTGTCGCTTTCATCTACTGCATGGACCTTGCTTTGTTGCACTTGGTTCTTGCAGCAACGGGCATAATGGTTGTTTTTGTTGCAACTATTGCATTTTTTACCATATGCTGGACACTTTTTTGGTGGATGCTGTGTACCGCATCGACTACATGACTTTCGATTGTCCCTTTCAGTTTCGTTCGCTGGCCACGCCTCTTTTTTCACATTGGTGCTTTTTGTTAAACGGTTTGTGTCCGTTCTTACTCACTGCATCCACGTTGCAGCTACTGTCACTGAACAGCTCCTTTGCCTGCGACTTCACAGTTTCTGTAGCCCTACACAGTGCTATGGCTTTTCCCAGGTCTAGATCTTGCTCTCTTAGCAGTCTTTCCCTTAGACCATTATCTGGAATACCACACACCAGTCTGTCTTTTATCAGTGAGTCTGTCAGTCCCCCAAATTCACATGTTTTGCTTCGGTTTCTCAGTTCAGTCACATACTGATCAATAGTCTCTCCCGTTTTCTGTACACATGTGAAAAATCTGTGCCTCTCAAACGTCACGTTACGTTTAGGTATGCATTAGGCCTCAAACTGTTCCATTATTTTATCTAGCTTCATATTGTCTCCATCAGCAGCGAATGTGAAGTTATTATACACCTCCAGCGCTTCATCACCCACGACATGTAAGAACATTGACGATTTCATTTTATCACTTTTCTCGTCAGCTCCGATTGCCGCTAAATACAATCCCACATGTTGTTTGAATCTCCTCCAATTTTCAGCCACATTACCTGTCAACTGAAGCGTCGCTGGTGGGTGTAATCATTCCATTTTTCACTTCGTTAGCTATTCTCTACTGGTAAGTAATGATGTTCTCTTTTGGCTTGCTAATCTGTGCAGAGCTGATTTAACTTCAGATTTTTCCTCTCATCTCTTTCAATCACTTCTGACACCACGTATTGATTTCTTTGTGGGTTCAATGATGAGACATTTATGAAAGAGAATGAGTTTTAATCTAAAGTCTGTTCAACTCTTTTATACAGCTTTTACAGGAGACACGAAGCTTGTGATGCATCTAGAACGAAACTGAAACTAAACTGACTGCCTTGCTTCTCTCGGTCACATGCCCTCTGCTGGTCAGGCACAAGCAATCAATACATACAAACATGCTATTAAGGCATCATAATCGAACAGGCAAATACCATCTCTATTTGCTGATATCATTACAGAGTTTAGAAGAATGAAAGGGGATCTCATTGAAACTTATAAAATTGTAACAGGACTGGACAGACTGGATGCAGGATGGATGTTCCCGATAGCCGGGGATTCCAGAACCAGGGGTCACAGTCTAAGGATAAGGGGTAAGCCATTTAGGACAGAGATGAGGAGGAATTTCTTCACCTCGAGAGTGGTGAACCTGTGGAATTCTCTACCACAGAAGGCAGTGGAGGCCAATTTATTAAATATATTCAAGAAGGAGTTGGATATATTTCTTAAGGCTAAAGGGATCAAGGGATATGGGGAGAAGGCAGGGACAGGGTACTGAATTTGGATGATCAGCCATGATCTCATTGAATGGCGGAGCAGACTTGAGGGGCCAAATGGCCTACTCCTGCTCCTATCTTCTATGTTTCTATGGAGGAGTGCATCTCCAACATGAGCACCACCATCTCGCAGGCGATGGCGACAATGTGCTGTTCCATGGAAAGGATGGCCACCTGCATGGTGCAGCAAATGCGCCAGTCCAACGAGAACATGCTTGCTGGGGACAAAAGATTGCAGACACTCATTGGCCTCATTTCAAAGGGATACTAACGTAGACTGGTGTGCAGTAGGGTGCTCTCCAGCTCCTTGCTAGCAGGAAAGTGTGGGTGGGCCATGAGAGGGATGATGGTGAGAGGGGACATGGAAGTGGGGGTTCTTCTCAAATCACTCCCACTTCTCCCCCATTGCCTCCCCCTCAGTCAGAGCCCCACATGCTGCCTTGGACCCTGATGGCCGAGTCTGTCCCTGTACACTTGCAGGAGGAGCAGTCTTTGGCAGGGCCATCACAGGCTCCAAAACCCAGAGGACATCTCCCAAAAGTGTCTAAGCAGTCGCAGCAGGGAACTGAGCAACCTGCCTCTTCCTCTGTTAAAGCCACAGGGGTTGCACCTCGTAGAAACACGCTGAAATGAAGAGAGACACAATCATAGATGCACAAGGGTACGCGCATGGTTGTTTGACAAAATGTTAATGTTAAGTTCCAGTTATATTTCTTTGCACTACTTTCCAGTCTTGTCCATTTTTGCCTGCTACCTGGGAAGTGGCTTTGTCACTTGGAGTAAATGGTGAGACATTACTTAACCTCGAGCAATGGGGGTTTGGGTGACAGGAATGGCTTGGTCATTGTAGGACTGCTTTGTGGTGTTGGTGGGGAGGGGGGGTGCGGTGGGAGCAGAGGAGAGGCGAAGTTGGTACAGCATCTGGGAGCCGTATGGGTGCGCTGGTGCAAGTTAAGTAAATCGGACCATTATTAGGCCATCCTGGGCCTGCCGGGCAGCAATGTGTGCTGCTGCTGGTGCCATCTCCACCTCAGGTACCTCTTCCTCCTCCTCCTCGCGTTTCACCTGTTCCTCATCCTCCTCCTCTGAAGAGGCTGTGCGTTCTGTGCCTTGCTCCTCCTGCAACTTCAATCCTCATTGCTGCGCTGTGTTGTGCAGTGCGCAGCATACGGCCATAATGCTGGTGCGTACAGATCTGTCAAGGCATCTGAAGCGCATCTTCAACATGCCGATTGCTTGCTCTATCACACATCTGGTGGACATGTGGTTGTCATTATAGCGCTCCTCGGCCTCATTGCTTGGCCTTCTCAACGGTGTCATTAACCACATCTTCAGTGGATAGCCCTTATCTCCAAGCAGTGGAGGTGCCTTGATGGCCACATGTGTGCAGTTGATGATGCCCTGCACCTGTGGGAAGCCAGCCAGACCCACAAAGCCGAGCGGCTGCTTAGTAGCACTGGTTTCATCAGTGGCAAAGTTCAGATAATTGTCTGACTTGTGAAACATAGCATTGGTCACCTGGGTGATGCATCTGTGGGTGGCCGACTGCGAGATCCTGCAAATGTCTGCTGCAGATCCCTGGGAGGAGCCTGAGGCAAAGAAGTTGAGGGCGGTGGTGACTTCAGCCACTGGTAAGGCGTGTCCACCAGGTCCTCTGGGCAGCAGGTCTTCTTCCAGCAAGTCACAAATATCTGCGACAACCTGATGCGATAGCCTGAACCTCCTGAAGCACTGTTGTTCAGTCATGTCCAGTAAGCTCATCCTCTGCCTGTATACTCTATGTTGGGGGCATCACCTTTGGCACGGTGCACCTCTGTGCTGGTTCCCTGTCTCTTGTGGAGCATCAGGTCGGTGAGGAGAAGGCTGCTGGTTTGGTTGCTCCTGCTGCTGGTGCTGTTACTCTTGTTGTTGTGTGGCTGGTGTTGTTTGATTCTGAGGTCCAAAGTGAGATAGCGTAAACGGCACCCATGATGATCCAATATATGCCAGGTAAAGTGGAGATCAGAGGCATGATCCTCCAATGTACTGAGAACGACTAGCAATGTGGTGAGAGTGGCTTCAGATGTTGCAGAAATCACCAGCAAACTCCTGAAAGCTAATTGTCTGTACAAAATGGTGTCAGCAGGAGCCTTTTCCTTAGATAAGGTAGCAGGTGTAAGGTGTGGTTATTTATGTGCTTTTTCCAGCTGTCACTTAATGAACTCGTAAAATGGCCACTGAGCTTCCGCCTCCAATTCACAGGCAAGGTTCCCGAGGTACGTGAATCCCGTGCGCAACCAGTGAAAGTCCAAACCAGACATTAAAAAGGAAGTTAAGGGTCTGTAAACGAGCAGTTAAGTACCTCAATGAGGTCACCCATTTCTCCCGAGTGGATCCGTGGCGCACCTCGAAACACGCCCGAGTTAAAGGTGGAAGTCGGAAGGATAATGGTGGGTTCCTGACACGGTCAATTTCTGTGCTTTTAACTGCTGACCTGACCCCAAAACAGCACGCTCTCCAATGTGAAAATTCCAGTCATAGTCTGTGTAAGAGAATGGCTGGTTAAAACTAGACAGGGTGAAGCCAATGAGTTTCAGTTGATAATATTCATGCACCACAGAGGCTTAAGAAAAGGGGTATATGTGCAAGAGCACGAACAGAATAAAACACAGCAGATTTTTGAACAAGACCTTCCACGTTGCACTGTTGTCCAGAAGCTCAATTTAGAAGAATGAGGTGTGAACTCATCCAAAAATATAACATTCTTAGAGGGCTTGCCAGGGTAGATGCTGAGAGGCTCTTTCCCATGGCTGGAGAGTCTAGAACTAGGGGGTCACAGTCTCAGGATAAGGAGTCGGCCATTTAGGACTGAGATGAGAAGAAATGTCTTCACTCGGAGGGCTGTGAATCTTTGGAATTCCAGGTGGCTGTGGATGCTCAGTCATTGAGTATATTCAAGGCAGAGATAGATGGATTTTTGAACACTAAGGAAATCAAGGGATATGGGGATAGGGCAGGAATGGAGTTGAGGTATAAGATCAGCCATGATCTATTGAATGGTGGAGCAGGCTTGAGGGGTCATATGGCCTACTCCTGCTCCTAATTCTTATATACTTATGTTCTCTGGACGAAGGTAAGTGGGGGGTATGAGGAAAGAATGTTGTTTAAATGGAAACTCTAATGGTGCGGCATTCTCATTTGTTTTGTTTGGATACTCTTAAGCATGGCATTAGGATTTGGCACCCAATTGGAAAATAAAATGGAAGTAGCAGCATATTTCAATATATTCAATCCATGCATAGATCACAATTTAGCTGCCTGCTCCTATTGGTGGGGCATTTCTTACTGAGTTTAGTGCTGAAGTGGATTAGAAATGTATTCCAGGAGACACTGCCCAGCGATCCTAGCAATTACGACAGGATGGTGCCCAACAAGAACCTCTGCTGCTGACCCTGAAAGACTTTCTACGATCAGCAGGAGGTTCCCTCATATACATATCAGTGACAGATGCCTATGCCACTGTGATGAAATATGTCATTCATCAGACTCTGTATTTAACTACATATATTGTATTGCCTGCTCCTGTGTTTGTATTGCCTGCTCCTGTGTTTTACCTTGTATTGTATATAGTGCACCGCCCCCTTTCTCCCCATTGGGTGTGTCGGCTCCGCCCATACCTGGCCCTACTTAAGACAAGCCCAGGCTTGTCTTGCAGCACAACAGCAGAATGCTAGGTGAAGCTAGGTGAAGACACAGGCATCTTTCTTTGCTAATAAAAGCCTTGTTTTATCCAGTTAACTTTGAGCCTTGAAGTTATTGAGGCGCACCAGCCACTATGGGCACATCTTGGGCACCTGCTTGCCCCCAAAGGCTGCAATATGTGATGCACTGTGCTTAATCTGGGGGTGGGGGGGGGGAGGAAACGGGTGTGCAGCCGTCCCCCGGAAAGACCGATGACCTGATCTCAGCGGCCCTCTTTGTAATAAAAAAGTAATTTGCCTGCATTTTCTTCAGGAGTCTAGGTCATGATTTCAGCCTGGACCTCTAGGTGGGACCTACTTCTGCCCTATGGTGGCCTAGTAGGCCTGGTCTCACCAGGCATACCATAACTGACCCTATGCCACGTCCCTCCGAGGACTGGAGAAGTGAAAACACCCAACAATGGGAGTCCTTGCCCCCTCAAATATTACTGGCCTTGTAACAGGCAGATGTTCCACCCTTACAAGACCTGTGGGTATTCCAAAATTCTGCTAGTGCCCGGGGTATGGGGGACCCAGCTTAATTTCCAGCCCTTCAGGAATACAGTAGAATTGCAGCACTGGAAGGGTTGTTGATTTTCTGTTCTTGCTCTAGGAAAAGGGAACAGATTGGTAGACCAAGGTATATAAACATTCAACAGTATTTACAGGTAGTGTTTTGTCAGTAGATTGTGAACTAAAATTGTTCACTCCAACTTCCCTACACATGTCTCTTGACCTGCAATGTTACTGGTAGGAGTCTGTACAGTGATTTGGGCAATAGGATTTTTTTTTAGCTGTGCAGTCAGCAAACTAGCTGATTTTGCCAACTGCAGAGTCTTGCATGCGACTACTGCTTTTCAGAGTGGCACTGTTCAATATCAGCACGTTGCGATTAAAACAGAGCAGTTGAGTTTTATGCTCCAATGTGACCTTGCAGTTTGAGTCAGGCCTCCTCTGAAATGCAGTTAGTATTTACATACCATTATACTATAAATGAGGAGGACTTGCCTCAGTGATTACATTTTGCCAGCTTATGATCTTTTCAGTAGCCAGCTGCACTGGGAATCTGTTTTGTGTACATTAAATGAAACGCTTGATGGTGGCGTAAGCGCTCCATGAAAGCTGATGTGGGGTTGCAGAATTGGCAAGATCAGTTTCACCCCATACAGGCGCATCTCCAGTTGTCCACATGAAGCAGAATCAGTGGAAAGAGTAGAGAAACCTGTGCCTAACTTCCTATATTCTCTAAAACAAAAACAAAATCAGAAATAAAAACAGAAAATGCTGGAAACACTCAGCAGGTCAGGCAGCATCTGTGGAGAGAGAAACAGAAAAAGGTGAACAGGGTAAAAGAGACAAACGGAAATCCAATTGGAAAGAGAACATCTTCAAGGCGAACATTCTTGGAAGAGAAGTGGCAGTGAATTAAACAAACAAAAACAAAATACAATGGATGTTGGAAATCTGATATAAAAATGTCAGATTTCTTAAGAAATGTGAGTTCTGATGAAAGGTCACCGACCTGAAATGGCCCAGATTTTGCAATCAGTGGTAAATGAACAGCAGCCGTCCACAGATTTTTCGTGGGCTTTTGCGCGGCAACTCAGCTATGAAGAAAGACTGGACAGGCTGGGGTTGTTTTCCTTGGAGCAGAGAAGGCTGAGGGGGGACCTGATTGAGGTGTACAAAATTATGAGGGGCATAGATAGGGTAGATAGAAAGGAACTTTTCCCCTTAGTAGAGGGGTCAATAACAAGGGGGCATAGATTCAAGGTAAGGGGCAGGAGGCTTAGGAGGGATTTGAGGAAGAACTTTTTCACCCAGAGGGTGGTTGGAATCTGGAACTCACTGCCTGAAAGGGTGGTAGAGGCAGGAACCCTCACAACATTCAAGAAGCATTTTGATGAGCACTTGAAATGCCATAGCATACAAGGCTACGGACCAAATGCTGGAAAATGGGATTAGATTAGACAGGGCCTGATGGCCGGCGCGGACGCGATGGGCCGAAGGGCCTCTTTCTGTGCTGTATAACTCTATGGGGGAGAAATTGGGTGAGTAGCGCCACCTGTTAGCGCCTAAAGAGGCAGTCAGTGGCTGTAGTGCCACTGGCTGCGTCTCCCGCGATATTCAGCAGGGGCGCTAATGGTGGCGTTAGGCATTTGCGCTGTGCCGCCACTGATGACGTCATCGGTGTGCGCAGCGCCCCATTCGCGATATTTGGTTGCGAACGCCGCAGTTGCGCCGTTTGCTACCCGCGCCCGGTTCACAGGGCCTTACTGTGCCGGCAGCGGTGCAAGTAAAGGTGGAGGTGCGGGGCGGCCGCCTTTTTCGGCGGCCGCCTGCCAGCACCTCCATCCCCGGCCTCCTAACCACCCCCCCCCGCAGCATTGCCGGCTGTTTCCCGAGAGCCCGGCACTTCTCCTGGGTGCCGGGCTCATTTGCCAGCACGCGCGAGCGGGGATCGCGCTGTTGCAGGCACCTCCCCCTTAACAGTGAGAAGAAGGCCTGCAGTACCGCAGCGTGCCATGCCGCAGCGTGTGGCGCTGCAGCACGTTGCGCTGCAATATTCAGTTTCAGCACCCTAAGAGGGACGCGGAGCGCCTCGAGCCTCGCCCCGTGTCCCTCGAGGAGCAATGAAACTGAATATCTGACGATCGCTAAAGCCTCGAATGCTGCGCTAAATCCTGCGCTCAGGCGACTTTTGCGCCCCAACCCAATTTCTAGGCCTATGACTCTAACTTAATCATCGAGAGTCCGAAACAGCACGGCGCCCTCTACAGGGAATCAGGGGCCTGTGTGAACAGGGCAAGTGCGTCTCTTCAGCCAATCAGATTAAAGAATCCTTACTGAGGCAGGTAAAGTCTAAACCAGGAAGTGTAAGTTGGAATATTTAATTCAATGGGAAAGATGGGATTGAGAGAGAGGGATGAGAAAGTTAAAAAAAATTAACCGCATTTGCGGACGCCGGAAGTTGCTGTCTGATTTACTCCTTAATAATGGTGAGTGTGGATAGCCTCATTGTTATTCCTACTGCAAAATCCGGGCTGTTAATTCTGGTTTTTCTCTCTCCACAGATGCTGCCTGACCTGCTGAGTATTTCCAGCATTTTGTGTTTTTATTTCCTGTATTCCCATTTGGTTCTGGGTGGCAAGGAAACTTCAGGATTGAGAGTATTAACTAAATTAGGCCTGGTTATTTATTCAGAAGTTTTCGTGAATTTTCTTGAAAAACTATAGCCTTCATTGATCTCATAGCTTGAACAAATGATTGTTATGCAGAACAACCTCTGTCCAACAAAGAACAAACACTATTACTGAGAAGATACAAAACAATGGAACGGGAGTCAGTTTGTACAATAACCTTATAGATGGCTAAACTCATTTCTCAAGTAGAAAATACTGCGTTGTATCCTGGCTCAAACCTAGCTCACCCTGAGGATGATAAACTCTAGTCCCAGCTAGTATTCATTTTTTTGTATTGAAATGCCAGGATCAGCAATCAGGGCTGGGAAAGACGCCAATCCCTGGTCAACCATACCAAGAGCCAGACCTGATGCATATGTAATGTAAGTAGGCCATTTCCAGCTGCGAGACGCAACATGTCATTTTCCATGTATATGAATGGTAGGGATTCAAGCTCAACAGATTCACTATTGTGTCCGACACTGCACCTGACCTGGAGATGGGGGTGACAGGCAAGTTCAACTGGATTACTGTGTACCAGCACAACTAGACTATTTTAATATATGAGTAAAAATGGCTTGAAAATACTATTGGAGGAATTATGGGTCACTGCAATTACAATTAAAATATTTTGTTTTTAAATATGGCATAATGTGCTTTAATATGGGGCAAAAGTTTACCAGCATGAGTGAACTGAGTATTAAGAGGATGTGGTTAGATGTATGGCAGTGTGCCCAGAACACTTCAAACAATTGGAAGCAAAGACTAAAATTACTAATGGAGCAATATTCTGCAAATTAAAACTGTATCTATCTAATTATGTCTTCTAGTACCATTGCTGTCTGACAAATATCAACAGTATCTATTAGCAACTCTAGCTGGTATAGAGATCAAACAACATACTTTATATTGATAGAGAAGTGGCAAGGTCGTGTCATTATTTAAAAAAAATTATTCTTGGAACTTTCCCCAAATGTTGTTCCTCACCACAACCATGATGTCCTGGCTTGGTAGGAAGTCCTTGCTATGTCAATCCTTTGAACACCTTCAAAGATTCTGACAATACACCTCTTGATTGTCTCAGTAACTTTTTGGTCAGCCAGATGTCTGACACGCAGGGAAACCCATCACCATATTTAAGAGTTTCCAAATCAAGCTACTAAGAAATCCATACAGGCAATTTCTGCTTGCCCAATATGGTGTGCACACTTAATGCCCAATGGGGACAAACCCCTTTTAAACGTCCACAGAGCTGACATGCAGGATAACAGACTGCCAAGTGTGCACAGGGGGTTCTGTTAGAGTTTAACCAGTAAAAACCAAGCAGCCTCCCAGTACGGAGCACTGGTAAATGTCTTGCTGCTTGTCCAGTGAGGGCCATTCTACCCTTAGGCCATTTGGTTTGCAGGGTTATCTGGAGCCAAGTGGAAAGAATCTCAGCCCCCACTGACAGCTCTACCCTTTTAGGTTCTATTACTGAGCCACACTGTCAATCATCAACAATAACTTGTTGGCTTGTTGACCTGCATAGCTCAGGGATCAGATTACTCTCAGTTGACTTGATTCTGAACTTCCATAGTCAGGCATTTTGGATCCGCCAGAGAGTGGTTACCTACTCCCACATAGGATGGCAACACTTTGGCCATTTTATAAGCACAGGTTTGACAATTTACTGGTGGACCTATGCCCAATAAACTCCTCATAAGCAGCATCTGAGCAACATAAATTACCATAAAATGTGAGTGCATTGCTACCATCCTCAACACAGGATGGCCATGGTTACACATGTTGGTGATGTGAAGTTTCAGCAGCATTTGCTTGCCTCTCTGCATTCCAATCCTGATAGGCACTGAATCCTGGATAAAGGAGTACATAGACCTGGCCTCCAGTCTCCTCATTAATGAACGTCTGGCTTCAGCGTGGTGAAAGTATCGACATAAGGTTTGCAATCTGCCAGCCATCTGGATATCCCAGATATTCATATCCAGTGTCATGTACCATGTTTAAATGTCAGCAACTTAATCCAGATCCTCATTTTGTCAAAACTGCGCACAATGACATGCCTGCCACAGAGCTACCTCATGGTACTCAATGACAGGCTACTATAGACTGCAGCCTTTCCTCCCTACAAGAATTTCCACTTTTTCCTACAAATCCATGTCCCAACTCAGATCTGGGTCTCACACATAGACTAGAGAAAGCCCTTCATGCCAAAGTGGTTTGAACCATGCAAGAATAATAGAATTTTATTGCACAGAATGGGGTCATGAAAGAGTTACATATCCACGCACACTAACGATGGCTTTCAAAGTGTAATCTAATTTCAGGGTCAGATAACAGATAGAAATCAAACTTTATTCTTAGTTTTTCATTTGAATTGCTTGCTTATATTACTGCCTTCCAGGTATCTATCCATTATTTACTCTCTAACTTTGAAGAATTTTCAAATTATATATATCTAGAAGGTATGTTACAATTCACTACTGCTCAATATTTAAAGCATACAATTAAAGTCTGTATGAATAATATCAAAGAGTTCATAGAAATATGAAAAATCGTCCTGGTGTTGATTTAGAATGTGACTCCAAACACCGTACTGTATATATAAAAAAAAAGCATTGTGAGCCAAGTTAAGAGTGGGTGGGAAGCATTTTTCCTTCACCTGGGTATGTTTCCATTAAAATGGAAGGTGCAGCAGTGAGGCTAAAAGTAAAAACTCTCAGCTCTGAGCAACAATTTTGTTTCTCAGGTCTATCCAGTGCCCTTGCATTAAGACAGTGTATAGTTTGCATATGCACGACTTGAATTGTTCTGAACCTATCTGTATTTCTAGGTTCAGCTTATTTGCATAATGTGAGCGAGCGCTAATCATGAATCCACTCCATGCTCATCCATAAGGGGTAGGAATTCACTTGCTGCTGCAGGCTTTAAACCAGTGATTTTTAATTTTGGGGCTGACATATTGTGTAGCACAAGAAAATGTTGGTGAACAGTTGTGGAAACAGCAGGGCAGGCACCATGAATTAGGAGTAGGTCATAGAAATCTTGCTGGAATGAATGCAGCAGGACTGAACTGATTACACAGAATCAAAAATCTACGTGATGCTTCTTTGCTTTAATAATGCCAAATATGTTTCAACAAACTGATTAACTAGACTTCTGGTATGTGCATCTGCCTTCAACATTTTACTAAATGCAGGTAACTGCCATTAAGACTGCTTTCCATTTGATGAAATCATCTCTAGTTCTTTAGATGGTTCTCCAGTACTTAAAAAGGGCGAGAAGAATTTGCCTTTCACTGAGTTATCTTTAGGCCAAGTTAACAACTGCATTATAAACCTTAATCTGCATTTGTTTGCAGGGTAAACCTCGTCTTCATACGTCATTTCACAGACCAAAACTTTTTGCATTCATTAGCTATTAGCAAAAGTACTTGTATAAAGTGGAATTGCAGATTTCTGATTCAATGTAAAAAAATTGCCTGTGGAAATCAGAACGCAATCAAACAGTTGGAACCTGTTGAAGTGACAAGTAAATTGTTGCATGTGTTTAATAATATAAAGTGCAGCAACACCACAACCGAAACACTTGCTGATAAACTTTACAAGTCCTGGATGAAAACAAATTCACAAATATACAACTTTGCAATGTTGGCCCAGAAATTCGGGTCTCCACAGGTGAGTACGCACGGGGTACTCACCCGTAGGCCCAATGGAAGTGCTGGTTTCCTGCATGCACTGCGCATGCGCGGGAAACCGGCACTTCCGTTCCTCTGAACGAAGGGGTTCAGAGGTCGAACGCGTGCGCAGGAGGGGCTGCGCGTGCGCAGGAGGGGCTGCGCGTGCGCATCGAACTTCGGGTTTTTTTTTAAAACAGGTTTTCCCGGGAGGGTAAGTCTGCAGAAGTTAGAAATGTAAAAAGCAGGCGTAAGGCCTGCTTTTTACAAGGTAAGTGGTGAATTAATTAAAATAAAAACATTTTTTCCACAGGTTTATTACCTTGCTTTAAAGTATTTAAAAGTAAGTTTATTTTTAGCCCTGTTAGAAAATAAAATTATTTTTTTCAAAAATTTAAATTATTGTTTAAAATAGTTATTTCATGTAATTTATAGTTTATTTAAAAAATGTGATGTTTTAAAAAAAATTATTTGAAGATTTAGTGCTGTTTTGGGGCCGTAGTATTTATAAGTCTTGACAGCACTTCCTGTCAGACTTATGAATGGAGCATTCCCTGCTCCGATTGGCTCCCCATGGGACACATCGAACTAACTGCGCCCCTGGGATACGCAAGCACTGCGCGCCGACAGCTGGAGCAGGCCCCAGATCGGAATTCCACGGGGGCCCATAGCACAACGGCCAGCGCGCAAGGTAAGTGCAGATCGGGGGCTTGCACCCGCGGGAAGCCCCCGACCCGAATTTCTGGGCCAACATGTTCTTGTGGTATAGTTTTCACCTGACTACTATAGGGAATTATTGATTTAGGTGTCAGTGGCTGAAACATATCTAAAATAACAGCTTTTCACACACATTCTACCATCTACAAATTACTACGGATATTGTTTTAACAGATTTAATTTATTATTGGAATTAGCAATGCGCTTGAGGAATATGCCATTTTGTTTGCTGATGCAACAAAACCACCTCAGTATTAACCACTGTTCTAAATGTACCAATATTTCAATATTAATTACACTTGGGGGACTTTAATTACCCAAATTAATTGGGGGACTTTAATTACCCAAATTAATTGGGGGACTTTAATTACCCAAATATCAATTGGGATAATGCTAGGGTAAAGGGAAAGGAGGGGGAGAAATTTCTGAAATGTGTTCAGGGGAATTTCCTTGACCAGTATGTTCTTGGCCCAACTAGGAAGGAGGCATTGCTGCATCTGGAGCTGAGGAATGAGGTGGGCCAGGTCGACCAAGTGTCTGAGAGAGAACACTTGGGTACGAGTGATCATCGTATCATAAGATTTAGATTAGCAATGGAGAGGAGCAAGGAACAATCTAGAGAGGAACTTCTAAACTGGAATAGGGCTAATTTCAATGGGATGCGAAAGGATCTAGCCAGGGTAAAATGGAACCAAAGACTGACAGGAAAAACTGTAATGGAACAATGAGTGATCTTTAAGGAGAAGATGTTCCAAGTACAGGCTAGGTACATTCCAACAAGAGGGAAAGGTAAGGGAACCAAAGCAAGGGCTTCTTGGATGACGAGGGAGATTGAGAAGATGATGAAACAAAAAAAGAGGGTGTATGATGAATGTCAGGTGACTTCTTCAAGGGAGAACCAGACCAAATACATTAAGTTGAGAGGGGAAATGAAGATGAAAATAAGATTGGCAAAGAGAGAATATGAGAGTAGAATGGCAGTTAATATAAAAGGGAACCCTAAAATCTTCTACCAGCATGTAAACAGTAAGCGGGTAGTAAGAGGCGGGGTGGGGCCTATTAGGGACAAAGAAGGTGATATATGCTTAGAGGCGCAGTGCAAGGCTAGAATACTCAACGAGTACTTTGTATCGGTGTTTACTAACGAGGTGGATGCTGACAAAATATCGGTAGAAGTGGAAAAGGTAGTAGCAATAGAAGGGGTGAAAATTGATAGACAGGATGAACTAGAAAGACTGGGTATGCTTAGAGTGGATAAGTCGCCTTCCCAGGTAGCTTGCATCCCAGGTTGCTAAGGGAATTGGGAGAGGAGATAGCAGAAGGGCTTGCCATAATTTTCCAATCTTCCCTAGATGCGGGGCAGGTGCCCGAGGATTGGAAAGTGGCAAATGTGACACCATTGTACAAGAAAGGGTGTAAGGACAATCCTAGTAACATCAGTGGTGGGTAAAGTTATAGAAGCAATAATCAAGGAAAAAATTAACGGGCACTTGGAGAGGTTCAAGCTAATTAAGGAGAGCCAACACAGATTTGTAAAAGGCAGTTTGTGTTTGACTAATCTAATTGAATTTTTTGATGAAGTAACGGAGGATTGATGAAGGGAATGCAATGTTGTCTACATGGATTTTAGGAAGGCGTTTGACAGAGTACCACATGGAAGGCTGGTTAACAAAATTGAGGCTCATGGAATAGGTGAGTCGGTGGAAGCTTGAATAAGGAATTGGCTTAAGGACAGAAAACAGCGAGTTGTGGTAAATGGCTGTTTTCAGACTGGAGAATGGTAGACAGTAGTGTTCCCCAAGGGTCAGTGCTGGGGCCACTGCTTTTTTTGATATATATAAATTATCTGGATATTGGAATAAAAAGTAGAATTTCTAAATTTGCCGATGACACCAAACTTTGGGGTGTGGCAAACAGTGAGGATGATACCAATCGACTGCAACAGGACATAGAAAGGCTAGCAGGATGGGCAGACAAGTGACAGATGGAATTTAATACAGGCAAATGTGAGGGGATGCATTTTGGCAGAAGGAACAGGTAGAAGCAATATACACTTAATGGTACAGTTTTAAAGAGTGTGCAGGGACAGAGGGACCTGGGAGTTAATGTGCATAGGTCCCTGAAGGTGGCGGGACATATTGAGAGAGTGGTTAACAAAGCATATGGGATCTTGGGCTTCATAACTAGAGGTATTGAGTACAAAAGTAGAGAAGTTATGCTGAACCTTTATAAAGTGCTGGTAAAGCCACAACTGGAGTACTGCATCCAGTTCTGGTCACCACACTTTAGGAAGGATGTGAAGGCCCTTGAGAGGGTGCAGAGGAGATTTACCAGAATGGTTCCGGGGATGGGGGGATCTTAGCTACAAGGACAGGTTGGCGAAGCTGGATATGTTTTCATTAGAGCAAAGGAGGTTGAGGGGTGATTTGATAGAGGTATACAAGATTATGACGGGTTTGGATAGGCTAGATGGGGAAAGGTTGTTCCCATTAGTTGATGGTACAAGGACTAGGGGACACAGATTTAAGGTTTTGGGCAAGAGATACAGGAGGGATGTGAGGAAAAACTTTTTTACACAGCAAGTGGTGAGGACCTGGAACTCGCTGCCGACGGAAGTGGTGGAAGTGGAGACACTCAATGTTTTCAAGGGGAGACTGGATAGGCACTTGAGGGAAATAAGCTTGCAGGACTATGGGGATAGAGCGAGGGAATGGGACTGACTGGATTGCTGTACAGAGAGCCGGCACAGACTTGATGGACGAATGGCCTCTTTCTGTGCCATTATGACTCTATGGGTTGGGTTTTGTCAATGGGGAGCTTTTGGAGGCGGGACTCCCACTTGTTGGGTTTTAGTCCCGCCTCCATCGACTTGTGGCCAACCCGCGCTATTTTCCCTTGATTGACCTTGTTAAGCCCGTCCAGCAGGCTTAGCAGGCCAATTAAGGGAAAGCCAGTTATAGGTGATGTCAGCGAGTGCCATTTCATCTGTCAAGAGCTTTTGACAGAAGAAATGTCATCGTTTGACAGCTCTGTGAAGCTGTCAAACACTGACAATCTGTCTTCTAAGTTGTGTCTTTACTCAAGACTCAATTAGAAAGCCTTCCTGACCAGAAAGCAGAAGGCTGCAGCTTTTGACAGTTCAGCGGCCATTCTGCTTTCTGTGCCGGTGAGCTGAGGGACTCCCGAGACCTGAAGGGAGGAAGCCTGCAGGAAGAAGTAAAGGTAAGTAAAACTTATTAAAACACTTTAGCCTAGAAATTCGGTATAGGGCGGGCGCAGCGAGTTGCTGATTGAAGGCAGACACTCTGGCGCCGGTCAGCTCTTAAAGGGGGAGGGTGGAATTGTTTTGCTGCCACGCCCTGCACACTGCAGCCCTGAAGCAAGGCCTGACCACTGCTGCTTGACCAGGATAATGGAGAAGGCCAGGGAGAGAGCGCAGCGCTTCAGCGACGGTGACCTGAGGGTGCTGGTTGGCGCAGTGGAGCGCAGGCGCCATGTTCTGTTCCCTGAAGGTGGCAGGAAGCCGCTGCCCAGCGACTATCGGAAAGCCTGGAGGGAGGTGTCAAACAGGGTGACCTCCAACAGCGTGGTTGCCAGGACTCCTGTCCAATGCCGAAAAAAGTTCAACGACCTCACTCGGGTTGTCAGGGTGAGTACCCTTTCCAGTGTCCTCCTCATCCCTGCATGTGCACCTCACTTTATGGGCAAAGGGACCCGAAAGCCCTAATGGCCAGCCCTCATCCAGCAGCTATGGGACTGTCATGAAAATCACTTGCACATTCAGGACTTTATACACTGTCAGGGCTGTTCCACCATGGGAGGCAGTGCAGGCAAGATCAGGGCTTCACACTGTCAGGGCTATTCCACCATGGGGGGCAGTGCAGGCAAGATCAGGGCTTCACACTGTCAGGGCTATTCCACCATGGGAGGCAGTGCAGGCAAGATCAGGGCTTCACACTATCAGGGCTAATCCAGCATGGGAGGCAGTGCAGGCAAGATCAGGGCTTCACACTGTCAGGGCTATTCCACCATGGGAGGCAGTGCAGGCAAGATCAGGGCTTCACACTATACTTAGAGGCCGTCCTTTCTCTTGCAGGGCAAGCTGGCGCACAACCAAAGGCAGCAGCGACAGACCGGGGGAGGCCGTCCTGACCTCAAACAGCTCAGCGACCTGGAGCAGCGTGTGGAGCGCATTATGTCAGGCCGGCTGATTGGCCCCATCGCCAGTGGAGATGCCGACCCTGTTCTGGGCCCCAATGGTAAGGGCATCACCTTTTTGACCTCTCTCTTTCCACTTGCGCCTCACACCAGCATCCTTTGCCACTATCGGACCAATGCAGTGCATAGCAGCACTCATGCCTCCCTCGCTGCCGCCCTGTCCTCACTCTAAAGCGACTCTTGTGCCTCCTTGCTTTCAGATGGTGAATCGCCAGGTGAGGAGGTGGGCCCTCAAGCTGACACTGTGAGTGAATCGGAAGGCGAGGAGGAGGAAGAGGAAGCCAGCCCATCAAAGCCACCCTCAGCCGAGGCAGCCCATGGCCATGATGGGGACATGTCTTCCCTGGAGGGGAGCAGGGAGGAAGGTTCGGAGGAGAGTGAAGCTCCAGGGCCCAGCGGGCTGCAGCAATGTGGGAGGGGTGGGGAAGCTCGGCGGCCTTCTCCCCGGAGGGTGAGTGCGGCCTCCAGTCCTGCTACGGTGAGCGCAGAGGAGGTGCGGCTCCTTGCGGAAATGGGCGCCCAGGCTGAGCGCAGGCACACTGAGCTCATGGCTGCAGTGGCAAGGATGCCTGACTCCATAGAGTCACTGGCAAGGAGTGTACAGGAATTCAGTGCAGCACAGGCCAGGAGTCTTCAGGGCTTCGCGGCAGTACAGGCGGCTTCCAGCCAAGTGCTCAGTCGTGCCATGCATTCACTGGCTGGTCTCATGCAGACACAGACCAGGGCCACTAACTGCTGCCACCCTCGCTGGTTCGGCGAGGCATCGCCGGGGCACTCGCCGCGCCGCAGCAGCCCAGCAGTCTGTGCTTCAGCAGATTGCTGCGCATGCTGTAGTGCTGGCCCGTGCGAGTGCCAATGTATCAGCCGACCAGGGAGTGCCTGTGCTCTGTCAGGTTGGTAGCATTCCTGCAGCCAACACTGTCACTCCTCCACTGCAGCTGCCACCACCCGCAGGACAGACTGCTGCCGCCCAAGCAGAGTTGGAGCTGTCAGCAGCCGGCCCCTCCAGGCCCAGAGCTGGTCCAGGCTGACCCCCAAGGACATCTGCCGTCTCACCATCTGACCCTCAGCAGCCTTCCCCCAGCCTTGCTGCAGCCACTGGGGCCCCATTGAGGAGGAGCTGCAGGGCGGGAAGGGGCCACTCGCGGAAGCGAGACGGCTCACCCTTGCAGGGGAAAAGGTAGAAGGTGTGGCCAAATTATTTTTTTACATATGAAGGCCGAGGCTGTTGAGTTCTTTTATATATGAAGGCCGAGACTGTTGTGATTGTTTTTTATAAAGGCCGAATCTGTTGAGATTGTTTTTTTTATAAAGGCCGAGACATCCTGCTCCTCAGCTGTGGCTGCAGATCTCTGCGAAGCAGGTGGCAGATCTCATTGACCACCTCCCTTCTGAATTGCAGCCTCCGAACACACTGCTCCTCAGACATGTTCAGATATGAGAACTGCTGGCGGTATACCCTGGGTGGGTAAGGCCTCCTGTGCCGACGCCTGTTGGCCCTTCTCCGTCTGGCCATGACTGGCACTCTCTCATGGCGTGAGCCCTTGAATGCAATGCAGCAAGCCAACGTTTCCACCCATTGCAGCCCCCATTATATGTTTCCAATCAAGGCTGTGGCACTGAAAGTTAAATGCAAGTGCAAAGCTCTGGCCTGAAGCCACAAGTACCTGTGCGAGCATCGAGTCAAACCAGAAAGCTCTCTCGATAGCACGATAGCAAAATACTGCAGATGTTGGAAATCCAAAATAACAACAGAGAATGCTGGAAAAACTTAGCAGGTCAGGCAACATCCGTGGAGAGAAAAGGCACTTTGCAGCCTTCCGGACTCAATATCAAGTTCAATAATTTCAGATCATAACCTCGGTCTCTCTTTCTTCCTTTTAATTTTTTCCACCCCTTTGTTTTGGGTCCTCCTTTCCCCAACCACCCCCCCCTCCTTTCCTTTTGTTTCTCTCTCTCACCTGGCAACTGTCCTTATCCTGCCAGTACACTTCACACCTAATCTCAGCTGCCTTTTGTCTCCACGGGCCCATTACCATCTCATCTGGCTTCTAATACCTTTTATTGTCTCCTTTTCTTCTTTTGTTCGATCGCAGCTTTGCCTTCGATCTTTTTATTTTCTTTCCAGTTTTGAAGGAGGGTTTCAACCCGAAACATCAACTCAAATTTCTCTCCACGGATGTTGCCTGACCTGCTGAGTTTTTCCAGCATTCTCTGTTGTTATTTCAGAAAGCTCTCTCCCTTTGTCTCTCTCCAAATATCCATCTCTCACAAAGAAGGATTGGAGCAAAATGGCTGCCATTTATACTGCAGGAGGAGTCCCCTTTAATTAGCGCCCCCCGCAACGACTGGGAACCGTTCCCCTCTACCAGTCGCTAGGGGTGCCAGGCGGACATTAGGCCGGCGCCACTGAATTTCTGGTTCAGGGCGCACCAAGGGCGTTGCACCATGAAATGACGTCAGGATCTGCGTGCGCAGCTGAGCGGGCGCTGCGGTTTTGTGCCGGCACTACATCTTAACTGAAGTTCGCGAGAGGCGCAGATTGCGCTGCGCCCGGGCACGAGCCGCTTAGCGCACCACTTCTCCTCCTCCTAAGGCGCTAGCGGCTGGTGCTAACAACTGAATTTCTAGGCCTTTATACGCACCTCACACACTTACCTTTGCACACATGCACCCATTACTCACCTGCTACCGGACATCTCGGCCCCTCTGACCCCCACAGACCGATGGCCCGCCTCGCTGACCCTGGCGAGGTTCGGCGCTGTCAGGAAGCCCACACTTCAGGGCTCAAAATAGGGATTAGCCAAAAAAACTGCCTGTTAACAGGCAGTTAATTGCATTAATCCCCTTCCTGCTTCGAGGAGGCGGGACCCAGCGCGGGTCGGCTACCCGCCTCCTGGCAAGATGGCATGGAGGTGGGTTGGGAGCGGGTTGGGCACCCACCCCTGAATTCTGCTGTTTTCTCGGCAGTCCCGCCTCCAAACCCGCCTCCCCAGGGCTGGCAAAATCCAGCCCTATGACTCAGGACTAACTAGTTGAATAAATTGCCCATCCTTATTCAGCCGAAGTGATGCCTATCTCTACAAATCTAGATAAAGACACAAAGAAATGCTACAGATTCTCCCAAAGCATTGATTTATTGAGACATTGATCGGCTTCAAAGTACAACAGATGTTGACATAAATTTCTGACTTTAATGAAAATGACTGAATTCCACAACCATAACTAATAAAAATCATTACTTAGAAAATTGCTCTGGAAGCCAACTGCAGAAAAGAAGTTTTCAACAATTGTGTGAAACAACTGAATTGAACTTGGTATATTAGATATACAGGAAACTTTCGATTTACCGGCACCTAAATAACCGGAAATCTCGGTTAACCGGCAAAATTCAGGAGTAGGTTCAGGTAAGTTTTATTACTTGCCTTCCTCGATCTGTTGCTGTGCAAGGGTGTGGCTGCAGCTGTTGCTAAGCTACAGAGACGCTTGGAACTTGTGGCCATTGTTCTGAACCTGTTGCTAAGCAACAGGGTTTGTTGCTTTATACGGAGCTCTCAGCTCTGTATCTTTTACTATAGCTTTCGGTTATCCGGAATTTTTGATGAACTGGCACCACGTCAGTCCCGTCGGTGCCGGATAAAAAAAAGTTTCCTGTATCACTCAGTCGCTACTGTTCATATTAGAATTGCAGAGGGATCAAATTTGATACGGAATCGTTTTCAACGCTTTCCCCACCCCTTCATTGCAGTTCCACAGAATGTTCCTGTGGTGTATGTAACCTGTTCCACCTTAAGAGAACTTAAGCCTGGTCCACCTTAAGAAAGGTACTACTTTCTTTGGCTGCTGTATACGTAATACCGGTGGTGACCACAGTGTAATAATATTGTATTCAGTATAGTCCGACCTCCAACCAGTAAAGACCTGTTGAATTTACTCTTGTGGTCTGTGTAGTAATTCTCACTATAACACACAGACTTAACAGTTCCATCCATGTTCTCCTCACTAAAAAGCTGCCAACTGAGATTTCCTAATTCTTTGCTATTTTATAAACTATTGTGGTTACATTCCATAAACAAATCATCACCAGCTCTCCATTTCTACCTGTTCTCAAAACACTAGCACAATATTCTGGGCAGAAGTTTAATTTGAATAGTTCGTTCAACAGGATTAGATATATAGGGGGGAATCTTAACCCCAAAAAACGAGAATCCTGACCCCAACCCACCCATTTCTGGTTTTAACAGAGGTGGGATGGGTGGGGGGGGGGGCGGCAGCTAATCCACTTCCAGGAGGCGGGTCATCCATTTAAATATTATAATGAGGCTGGCATGACTCATAGTGATCCACCATTACAAATTTAACTCTGGCCGTCTTTCAACTTACCTGCTGGATCCAGCGTCCCTGCCTCACCCACCCCCAGTGATTGGACACAGCACCCCCCCCACCCAAAGGCCTCATATCTCCCCCCCCACCTGCCCTCCGATACCCCAATCGCTTTCCCGGCCTCCCGCCTCCCTTTTATACTGACCCTTGAATGGTGGCAGTGACACAGAAATACACCAGATGAATATGCAAATGATAATACATTATCAAATAAATTACTGTTTTGATACAATGCTACACAAAATTACTATTAGCATTTTTTTTTCACAGCAATGCTGACATGATTAAATAAAGTTCTGCCCATCATGTTTTTTGAATTTAAAAAGAATTTTGTGCTACACATTCAGAATTTCAAGTTCATGCACAACATTCAAGTTCATTCAAGTAGAAGGAGAGAGGCCCCAAAAGCTTAAATCTATAGGGGTCAAAGATTACTCAATACAACATGATTAACATTTTTACAAAGCTACATCAAAGGCACTATTTAATGGTGCAAGTTACTGAAATTAACCCTTTAAGCATCATCATTCAAACAATGAATAAATATGTCACATGACACTTTAGCGTAAACAATCATTTCAAATTTATTCTGTGCCAGGAAAGGAGGGATTAATACAAAATGAAAAAGTAATATATGCACCCTTGAAAATATTGAATGCCCATTCTTGAATAATTGTGGAGAATATTTAATTCAAGGGATATAGACATAGGCTGCAAGATTGACCTTATTCATTCATTGGTATGCTTTAAAATAAAAATATGAATTCAAAAGAATTATGTAGCAGTAAATGCTCAATGTACAGAAATACACACAGTAGTGCTGTACATTTTTCCTAAAAATACTATACTCAAAATCATACACATTATGGCACTTAATTAGTATTTCTTGAAGTCACTTCTGAACACAGGGCAGGTAGAAAATACCGTAAGTCAGATGTTATGATATTTTTTGATCCGTTCCACAGACTCCTTTTATTTGTGTCTTATTATTCCCCAGTGTATCGGGGCAGTCGTTTTTCTTTGAAAGCATTAAGTCCTTCAATCCTGTCTTTTGTTGGAATGACCTGCAATTTAAAAGAAAACGTGATTCTGAAATCAGTCTCACTGAATTGCTCGGCAAGGTGAAACAGCATACTGAGAATGAAGCAAACTCTGGAGTGTTGAAATACTGCTCAGTCCTGACCTCTGTACTGTTTATTTTCTGATTTACAAACACAACCACAAAAGATGTTTTTGCTTAGTCTAACATAACATTAATGTCAAGTGCAATGTGTACAATGATTATCTTGTGAAAAAACTGAAATTCATTTCTATAAACAGCTGCTGGAAATTGTGTTTCATCCTTTTCCTGCATTTTCATCTAGAGTACTGAGTCAGTGTTTGGCTTTCTGAACACCTCTTAGTACTTTCCATTAAATAATGGCCAAGAACAATTCCACTATGATGTGATCACTCCTGATATAATTTCCTGTTATAGGTGACTTTCTAGGAAAGAATGTGTCAGCAACACTATAAGATACTAAACCCAATCCTACTTGCTTCAAAAGCAATCTGAATATGCTTCCTGCCCACAAAAATTGGTCTGAATATTTGCTGCCACTCGTACTTCATACTCTGTGCCCTGTTTGATGACTGCTTTCTGCTTTGTAATTCTGTCAGCTCCACATAGATACAGAAGGTTAATGGAATTGTTCTTGGCCATATGCTTCAAAAGCTCTGGACAAACTTCACTACATTGACTTGTTGAGTAAGTTTACATCAGATTTCCAAATCCACAATATTTTGCTTCACTGATCATGCTATTATGCACATCTCTATTTAGAAACTTAATAAAGTGGCTTCAACAAGCACTGTAGGTTAAAAACTCTGGTCCGCAGGGGATACAAATACAGCACAATTGGGGTGGAACCCAAATCTGACAGATTTACACCCCATTTGAGAATGTAAGATCCCCCACAAATTGTGCTTCTCATGGCTCTCCTGTTATGTGCTGAACTGACCTTGGGGGTGTCTCTAAGGGCGTTCCCAGGCTACCCTGGGAATTCCACCTAACTCACTCCTAATAGTTCTTGTTCTGAGCCTTAAGCAGGCCCCAAGATTAAAAATAAAATAGCTTGTAGTGGAGAAGAGAAGCCAGGGGTTATCTTTGCATTCCAGGATGACCCTGAAGTAGTGAACATTTTTGATAGAGAGCAGGAACTGATAGTGCTTTGTGTGGACCAGCCAGATCTGGCGATGAATGGATAAAATCAGATGTCTGCCGTAATTGTTCAAGTCAGAGGTTTGTGAATCTTTGGAATTCTCTACCCCAGAGGGTTGTGGATGCTCAGTCGATGAGTATATTCAAGACAGTGGAGAGACTAAGGTGTGATTTGGTGAGGCAGGTGGTGGAATGTATAGGCAGATGGTGGATGTATAGCCAGGTGGAGAAGTTTCAGTAAGGGGCAAGGTGTCACCACCCATAAGCCAAGTTTCAGTCAAAACCAGGATGTCAATGCAATCATCCACAACCTTTTCCTTTGTCCCCTCAGTTAGTTTCTGTCATGGACCATTCCTGGCCAAAGATAAATGACCCACTGTCTGTATTCTGCCAATGCTGCTCTACAACTAAAACAATAGGAAAATACAGCGGATGCTGGAAATCTGAAATAACAACAGAAAGTGCTGGAAACACTCAGCAGGTCAGGCAGCATCGAGGAGAGGAGAAACAGAGTCAACGTTTCGGGTCGAACCCTTTTGGCCAGGAATGGTACATGACAAAAGACTAGCCGAGGGGAAGAAAAAATTGCAAAAAATAATACTGTGAAGCACAATAGTTCTGCATCTAGATGGGTTTCTGCATTATAAGGATAAGTTGATTGTGGAAAGAAAGTCTGTGAAGCTCCCAAATCAATGGCCTTTTGGGCTCCTATTGTTTTCTGACAATCCGAAAATAACTGCTTTGTGTTTTTAGGACCAGGACTAGAGCTGCAAATTGCATGCACCACTCAAATGTCATCATGGGTGATGTTGGTATTGGAAACACAACGAACTGATTGTACTTCTCTATTATGTAATAACATATTATGGGAAAATTGCCATTGCTCCTATATTTAAGTTTTCTTTTCACTTAGTGGTGCACACAGCTAAAATATGGTAAAACATATTACATATACATACACAAACACAGATACACTCTTATACCTGAGCATAACATGCCTCTTCTATTGCTAAACCAGTTTTCAAATCGACCTGGAAAAGAAATAAGCAGTTGACAATAGTTCTTGAAAACACCACCACCATCACATTTGGCTATCTTTTTAATATGTTAGTATCACCTGTTTTGTATATTTGAAGATAGATTCCATGTTCAGGGTACCGACAAAAATTAAACACTCAAGTTAACTAAGTTACTGTCTTTTTTTACTGAACACTTTTTGGTCTGTTAAATGTCTTAATGTACCTCACCTAGGAGCACCACATTTTAGTCAGTGCAAATTATAAAACATTTTTGTGATTGAAAAAAAAACCTTCAATAAAATACTGTACCTACGTGCCGAGCATCAGCAGTTTTGGGGCCTGGTCAGCATGTCAACATTTGCTGACAAAAGACAGTGCATACTGGATGTCCACATGCATGTGACACTCAAAAGAAACCTATCAACTAGTGAAAAGCTCTGCATCCTGTCCACTTGATGCCTGCTTTCCACAGGGAGAGTAATGAAAATGTTGGCCCTTTCAGGCACAATGTCTGTCACATGCTTGATGCACCTTGGAACATTTTTCTATGGTAAAGGCACTATAAAAATTAAGTTGTTTTTGATGTGGCACATGTCCCTGGAGTGACTTGAAAGGATCCGGTAGCATAAAAACTCATGCTGGACCTACCTTAGATATTCGCTCAGATTCAGAGGTGCTGGTAACTTCTATAAGTGGTCTCCACATCTTACTTTCAGGAGTGCGCCTGTACTGCTTAATTTCTAATTATACAATAGCGTAATGTGGGATTGTAACAATAGTTCCCCCTTGTGATCTGAACTGGAGACCGTGCCTTTCTCATGTGTCCTCACATGCACTTTTCCAATCTTTTAGTCGACGGACTGAAAACACTTTAGCGAAATAAGGCCAGATATGAATAGTTAGCTACTTTATTTTACAAACAGCAAGTGAAGGCAAATAGTTAAGTTATAATCAAAGCTCATTAACCTTTACTTAACTTCAACCCCTCCCCCCTGTGGCCAACACTAGCCTTACAACGTATTGCCTAGGCAGTACACTATCCTGAATGAGCACGGACATGGTATTTTTCTCTTCTTTTGTTCCTTTGGACCATAGAAAGTGGATGGGATGTCCCTCCCAATTCCTTCTCTGTTGAGTGATTCACCAACAGGCCTGCCAATAACACCAGCTACCTTACCTCTCACCCCCATCCACAAGAGTGGATTCTCAGCAGACACCCCATGCTGGGATCAAATGAATAGGTCATTCCAACAGTAATAATGTAACAGTAATAACAGTAGTAATGTTTGTCGGATGCTTGAGATAACAAATTAACTATTGTTCCCCAGTCAATGCCTGACTCATTAACATAGAAACTCCTCTTTGTTTCAGTGGTTATATCATTTGACTGTGAGGAGATTTTTAATCTATGCGACCCCACTTTAATTTAAAACATACTACCTAAACCTAATGCATTACCAAATCCTTTTTGTGGGAAAATAGTTTAAAAAAATCCTGAAACATGACACTGTGGTGAACTTCCATTCCATAGAAAAAGCCATCCTCCTTGTTCCTGGCATTGTCATTCTGCAGCAGATAGTTGCTGCAGCAACCTTGGTGTCATATTTGACCCGGAAATGAGCTTCCAGCCACCTATCCACAGCATTACAAAGACAGCCTATTCCCACCTCCATAACATCGCAGGTCTCCCGCCCTTGCCTCAGCTCACCTGCTGCTGAAATTCTCATCAACGCCTTTGTTACCTCGAGATTTGACTATTCCAACGCACGCCTGGCTGGCCTCCCACATTCCACCTTATCTTCTTCTTCTTCTTAGGCAGTCCCTCGGAACCGAGGATGACTTGCTTCCACATTAAAAATGAGTTCGCAGGTGACTGATTAGTCCAATGCAGGACCTACAGTCTCTGTCACAGGTGGGGCAGATGGTGGTTGAAGGGGCGGGTGGGTGGGGTGCTTGGGTTGACGTGCGCTCCTTGCGCTGCCTGCGCTTGGCTTCCGCTTGCTCCCGGCAAAGAGACTCGAGGTGTTCGGCGCCTTCCCGGATGCTTCTCCTCCACTTTGTGCGGTCTTGGGCCAGGGATTCCCAGGTGTCGGTGGGGATGTTACACTTTTTCAAGGAGGCTTTGAGGGTGTCCTTGAAGCGTTTCTTCTGCCCACCTGGGGCTCTCTTGCCGTGCCGGAGCTCCAAGTAGAGCGCTTGTTTTGGGAGTCTCGTATCGGGCATGCGGACAATGTGACCCGTCCATCGGAGCTGATTGAGCATGGTCAGAGCTTCGATGCTGGGGATGTTGGCCTGAGCAAGAACACTGATGTTGGTGCGCCTATCCTGCCAATGGATTTGCAGGATCTTGCGGAGGCAGCGTTGGTGGTACCTCTCCAGTGCTTTGAGGTGCCTGCTGTACATGGTCCATGTCTCTGAGGCATACAGCAGGGCAGGTATCACTGCTGCCCTGTAGACCATGAGCTTAGTGCCGGGTTTGAGGTCCTGGTCTTCAAACACTCTCTTCCTCAGGCGACCGAAGGCTGCACTGGCACACTGAAGGCGGTGTTGGACTTCGTCGTCAACGTCTGCCCTTGTTGACAGTAGGCTCCCGAGGTATGGAAAGTGGTCCATGTTGTCCAAGGCCTTGTCGTGGATTTTGATAATCGGGGGGCAGCATTGTGTGGCGGGGGCAGGTTGGTAGAGGACCTTTGTCTTACGGATGTTTAGTGTAAGGCCCATGCTCTTGTATGCTTTGGTGAAGGTGTTTACGATGGTTTGGAGTTCGACCTCCGAGTGAGCGCAGACTCAGATGTAAACTTGAGGTCATCCAAAACTTGGCTGCCCGTGTCCTAACTCGCACCAAGTCCCGTTCACCTGTCACCCCTGTGCTCGCTGACCTACATTAGCTCCCGGTTAAGCAGCGCCTCGATTTCAAAATTCTCATCCTTGTTTTCAAATCCCTCCATGGTCTCGCCCCTCCCTATCTCTGTAATCTCCTTTAGCCCCACAACTCCCCCAAGATATCTGCGCTCCTCTAATTCTGCCCTCTTGAGCATCCCTGATTATAATCGCTCAACCAATGGTGGCCATGCCTTCTGTTGCCTAGGCCCTAAGCTCTGGAATTCCCTGCCTAAACCTTTCCGTCTCGCTACCTCTCTTTCCTCCTTTAAGATGCTCCTTAAAACCTACCTCTTTGACCAAGCTTTTGATCACCTGCCCTAATTTATCCTTATGTGGCTCGGTGTCAAATTATTTGTCTTAAAATACTCCTGTGCAGCGCCTTGGGACGCTTTACTACGTTAAAGGCGCTATCTAAATACAAGTTGTTGTTGTTTTTCTAGCAGATAATAGAACACTGTCTTGTGAAGCAGCGGCAGTGAAGAATGGTCTCCTCTGACATGTCTAGGTACAGGTAGAGAAGTTTATAATTGCAGTTCCTGGGGTAGTGACGAGTTCAGATAGAACGCCTCAGGTATCACCGCAGCTGCATTGGTGGTCCCTGATGAACTCTTCTTCCTCATCTGAAGCATGCAGTACATTTGGGACCTGACACACAATCCCCAGGATCAGCACTTTGCATGGTGTCATGAAAACACCCACAGCAACTTCAAATATGTACTGCACTTAGATTTCATTTGATAAGGTGCCACATCAAAGGTTATTGCAGAAAATAAAAGCTCATGGTGTAGGGGGTAACATATTGGCATGGATAGAAGATTGGCTAGCTAACAGGAAACAGAGAGCAACATAAATGGGTCATTTTCTGATTAGCAAGATGTGACGAGTGATGTGCCACAAGGATCAGTGCTGGGGCCTCAACTTTTTACAATTTATATAAATGACTTTGGATGAAGGGACCGAAGGTATGGTTGTTAAATTTGCTGATGACACAAAGATAGGTAGGAAAGTAAATTGTGAAAAGGACATAAGGAGGCTACAAAGAGATATAGATAGGTTAAGTGAGTGGGCAAAGATCTAGCAAATGGAGTATAATGTGGGAAAATGTGAAGTTGTCCATTTTGGCAGGAAGAATAAAAAAGAAGCATATTATCTAAATGGTGAGAGATTGCAGAGCTCTGAGATGTAGAGGGATCTGGGTGTCCTAGTGCATGAATCGCAAAAGGTTAGTATACAGGTACAGCAAGTAATTAGGAAAGCTAATAGAATGTTATCATTTATTGCGAGGGGAATAGAATACAAAAGTAGGGAGGTTATGCTTCAGTTATACAGGGCATTGGTGAGACCACATCTGGAGTACTGTGTACAGTACTGGTCTCCTTATTTAAGGAAGGATGTAAATGCGTTGGAAGCAGTTCAGAGAAGGTTTACTAGACTAATACCTGGAATGGGCGGGTTGTCTTATGAGGAAAGGTCGGACAGGCTAGGCTTGTATCTGCTGGAGTTTAGAAGAGTAAGAGGTGACTTGATTGAAACATATAAGATCCTGAGGGGTCTTGACAGGGTGGCTGTGGAGAGGATGTTTCCTCTTGTGGGAGAATCTAGAACTAGGGGTCACTGTTTAAAAATAAGGGGTCGCCCATTTAAGACAGAGATGAGGAGAATTTGTTTCTCACAGAGGGTCGTGAGTCTTTGGCACTCTCTTCCTCAAAGGGCAGTGGCAGCAGAGTCTTTGAATATTTTTAAGGCAGAGGTAGATAGATTCTTGATAAGCAAGGGGGTGAAAGGTTATTGGGGTAGGCAGGAATGTGGAGTAATCAGATCAGCCATGATCTTATTGAATGGCGGAGCAAGCTCGAGGGGCTGAGTGGCCTACTCCTGCTCCTAATTCGTATGTTTGTATGAATACTAAAGGAAATCATTGGCAACAAAAAGCCACAAAAATTCAAAAATGGCAGTACCCAGTAAAAAAACAAGAACAACTGACACATAAAGCAAAATACTGCAACACTGAATATAAAGCACAAGACAAAACTTTTCCTATGTACCTATCTTTAAGAGACCTGCTTAAGCAGGTTGGGCTCCAGAATTAGTTTGCACCACACAGTGGGTGATCCCTTGCTCACAGCTGGGAATTCTGCTTACTGACCTAATTTAAATAAAAATTCAATGCAAAATGAGGCCCACACATGCTGGCAGCACAGCCTCATTTTCCCACAGAATATCAACTTTCGGGAAATCGAGTGCAGCCAAAGCTGTTGCATGTGGTTGCAGGCCACTCACTTTGTCAGCAAAGGTTCCACAGCACCGGCAGTGCCTCAGCAATCAGGGCTCTGGTGTTTACTTCCTTTTATGTTATAGCCCACAGGCTGTTAATCAGAAACCTGCATTTTATCTACTTCTTAAATAAATATTTAAACTGGTTCTGATGAAGGGCTATCAACCTGAAGCGTTAACCCGATGTTTTTCTCTCCACAGATGCTGCCTGACCTGCTGAGTGTTTCCAGCATTTTCTGTTTTTATTTAAAATGGGGATTTTGTTTTAAACTTAATGCTATCAGGAATATTAATTGGTTCTTATATAATGAAAATGCATTCTTCAGACTGTAATAAGATCCATTCAAGTATGACAGGATTCAGGCATCAAAGCAATTCCCCAGATTCTAAGGTAATCAGTCACTACTACTAAGTACTGCTCTGTTTCTGTGCAAGTCAGCACAAACACAATTTTAAAAAGAATGAAGGAAAAAGTGGTTAAAATGACTACTATTCACTGCGTTTCATGGCATTTTCGCACCACTGGATCCAGAAAATATTCCCATTCCTGACCCGGCTGTCACCTCCACCTGTGACTTTATCACTCTGGATAAGTACTGGAAATTCCATTCACCAAAGAGTTAATTTCAACTTTGGCTGAGCTGAAAAACAAATTAACTGAAGTTTGCAAGTACAGGTAGACTATCCTTTATCCGAAAACCTCGGGACCAGCCGTGTTTCGGTTTTTGGAAAATTTCGGATTTCGGAAGGTATTTTATAAGACTGGGAAATTTGTCAGGGGTGGGTCGGCGGGGGTCCGTGGGGGGGTCGGCGGTGGGTCGGCGTCGGCGGGGGGGTCGGCAGGGGGGTTGGCGGGAGTCGGGGTCGGCAGGGGGGGCGGCGGGGGGGGGTTGGCGGGAGTCGGGGGGGTCGGCGGGGGGGGTCGGCGGGAGGGTCGGCAGGAGTTGGGGTCGGCGGGGGTGTCGGCGGGGGTCATCGGCGGGGGTCGGGTCGTGCGCACGACTTACGCTGACCCTCTGCTCAGCGTAAGTCGTGCGCCACTCTGGTCATGTCGTGCGCACGACTTACGCTGAACGAAAAAACCTTCGGTCTTTAGAGGGTTTCGGTTTTCGGAAGTTCGGATAAAAGGTATCTTTAGAGTGTTTTGCCCCGATATTAGCACAGGAGTAGGTTTCGAGCCGGGGTGGGGGGGGGGGGGGGGGGGCGAAATTGCATGCGCGAAACCTGGAAGAAAATTTATCGGGGTCGAAATGTCAGATCTCAACTTGATTGTCAAATAAAATATTTCCTTCCGGGTTTTGCGCCTCCAAGCTGCAACAGCGGATGCAATGCGCACCCACCCGCATGACGCGATCTCAACTTGACTATATAAAGGGCCAATGCAAAAATGGAATTTGGAGGAGCTAGGTGGTTTTGGAAGGAGATGGTAAGAGTTAGTGAAGATGGATTCAGGACGAGCAAGGCCAGCACCCAGATTTAACGATGCTTCCCATGACTTACTGCTGGGTGCAGTCAGGAGCAGGAGGGAGATCATTTTCCCCAGCATTGGGAAGAAACCTGCTGCTCTCACCAAGGCGGCTTGGTTGGAGATGGCTGAGGTGGTGAGCAACAGGAGCATTGTGCCTGCAGTGCAGGAAGCAGTTTAATGAGTTAACCAGGTCAGGAGAAGTGGGCACAGTTGCTGATTCACCTACATCCTATGGTGTAGAGCCCCCACCCTCACTTTTTCTTGCTAAGTGCACTCCATCACATCACTCCTCACACACTTAGGCCGCGAATTTAATCGTGCTGAGGGGGCGGGTCTGGAGGTGGATCCGCTGTCAAAATCGCAAAGATTGACAGTGGGTAGGAAACCCGCTGTCAACCCGCTTCCACGCGAGCCTTCCAGGAGTCGGGTCTGTCATTGCAGAACTGACCCGACACCAAGCGGCAGGGGAGACAATTCAGCTGCTTAAATGGCTTGTTAAGAGCCAATTTAAGAGTATTTTGAGGCTTACTTGTAATTTTACCTTCTCCCCCACTGGTTACCCGCTGTTCGGGGAACACGCCAGCTCAACCTAGTGTGTTGTGAGTCTGGTCTGATGTTTGTGAAAAGATGACAGCTGCAGAAGTGGTGTCAAGGATGCCATGTTGCAGATGGTGAGTTTCAGATCACAGAAAATGTTGGTTACTGCATTTTTAATACATATAGAGATTTCTTTAGCTTACAAGTTTTTAGATCTAACTGTATGTCTAGTGCCACGTTATTGGGGGAACCTCTCTCACCTGTGACAGATCGCTTCTGTCATCTCACCTGCAGCTGCCATCTATTCCAGCAACATCGGAGTCAATGAAACAATCACACCTTGGTCCTCCGAATCCTTCCAGGATCAGCCCCAACATCAACAACCTTCTTCGCCATCACCTGATGCTGCACTGGACACAAGGCATCAACCCCTGACAAAATTGCTGGCAGGGAGGCCAGCGGTAGTATCACCATGGCCAGATTTTCTTCACTTGACACTGTTAATCCTGGCTGCCACATGATGTGCCAGGTTGACACCATCTCACACCAGCACCGTGAAACATCCTTTAATGTCCAAGCCATTCCATGCACACTCATCACTATAGCCAGGGGGGTCGGGGGAGGGAGAAGTTAAGACTAAACAATCACTGGAACTCAGTAAGACATTTCTCAAGGTGCGCTCAGATCTGTCCAATAAAGGGCACTTTTTGAAAAAGAGATTTCACTGTACAACAACACATTACCAGAAACTTCACATGGACATTGGCTAAACCTCTCCTTTGTGTGTTGTTAGTTGGTATGCTTGCAATAGGATGAGGGTGAGTGTAAGCGGTGGCTAGTGAGATGGGGAAGTGATAAAGGAGATAGAGGGGACTGGGTGGAGATGCAAGGTAAGTTGGTGTCCGTGGGAGGTCTCTTCCGCCCTTGGAAGGGAAGAGAACCACCCTGCGTGCTGTGACTCCCTCCATAAGAACATAAGAAATAGGAGGAGTAGGCCAATCGGCCCCTGGAGCCTGCTCCGCCATTCAATAAGATCATGGCTGATCTGATCCTAACCGCCAATCTACTATCACAGAACCATCTCCTGAATCTAACAGAATTAGACACACGAAATAGGAGCAGGATCAGGCTACACGGCCCCTGGGCCCGCTCCGCTACCCACAGGGCCATGACTGATCCGAACCGAGACTCATGTCCAAATTCCTGCTAGCTCCCCGTAACCCTTAATTCCCTTTACTTCTAGGAAACTGTCTATTGCTGTTTTAAATTTATGTAATGATGTAGCTGCTACAGCTTTTTGGGGCAGCATATTCCATGGACCTACCACCCTCTGAGTGAAGTAGTTCCTCCTCATCTCAGTTTTGAAAGAGCAGCCCCTTATTCTAAGACTATGCCCCCTAGTTCTAGTTTCACCCATCGGGAACATCCTCCCCGCATCCACCCGATCCAACCCCTTCACAATCTTATATGTTTCAATAAGATCGCCTCTCATTCTTCTGAACTCCAATGAGTAGAGTCCCAATCTACTCAACCTCTCCTCATATGTCCATCCCCTCATCCCCGGGATTAACCGAGTGAACCTTCTTTGTACTGACTCGAGAGCAAGTATGTCTTTTCTTAAGTATGGACACCAAAACTGTATGCAGTATTCCAGGTGCGGTCTCACCAATACCTTGTACAACTGAAGCAATACCTCCCTATTTTTATATTCTATCCCCCTAGCAATGAAAGCCAACATTCCATTGGCCTTCTTAATCACTTGCTGCACCAGAATACTAACCTTTTGAGTTTCGTGCACCAGGACTCCCAGATCCCTTTGTACTTCAGTACTTTCCAGTTTCTTGCCATTAAGATAATAACTTGCTCTACGATTTTTCCTGCCAAAGTGCATAACCTCACACTTTCCAGTATTGTATTCCATCTGCCAAATCTCTGCCCACTTACTTAGCCTGTCTATGTCCCCTTGCAGGTTTTTTATGTCCTCCTCACTCACTACTTTCCCTCCCATCTTAGTATCATCTGCAAACTTTGATATGTTATGCTCGGTCCCCTCCTCCAAATCGTTAATATAGATTGTAAAGAGTTGGGGACCCAGCACTGACCCCTGCGGAACACCACTAGTTACTGATTGCCAGTCTGAGAATGAACCATTTATCCCAACTCTCTGCCTTCTGTTGGGTAGCCAATCCTCTATCCATGCCAGAATATTACCCCCAATCCCGTGATTTTTTATCTTAAGCAATAATCTTTTGTGTGGCACCTTGTCAAATGCCTTTTGGAAGTCCAAATACACTACGTCCACTGGTTCCCCTTTATCCACCCTATATGTTACTTCCTCAAAGAACTCCAGCAAATTTGTCAAACATGACTTCCCCTTCATAAAACCATGCTGACTTTGTCCTATTAAATTATGATTATCCAAATGTCCTGTTACTGTCTCCTTAATAATGGACTCCAAAATTTTACCTACCACAGATGTTAGGCTAACCGGTCTATAGTTTCCAGCCTTCTGTCTACTGCCCTTTTTAAATAAGGGTGTTACATTAGCAGTTTTCCAGTCTGCCGGGACCTTTGCTGAGTCCAGGGAGTTTTGGAAAATTATTACCAATGCATCCACAATCCCTACCGCCACTTCCCTCAAGACCCTAGGATGTAAGCCATCAGGTCCAGGTGATTTATCCGCCTTGAGTCCCATTATTTTACCGAGTACCACTTCCTTAGTGATTTTGATCGTGTTTAGCTCCTCCCCCCCTATAGCCCCCTGTTTGTCCAGTGTTGGGATATTCTTAGTGTCCTCTACTGTAAAGACTGATACAAAATATTCATTCAGTGTTTTTGCCATCTCCATATTTCCCACCATTAATTTCCCGGTCTCATCCTCTAAGGGACCAACATTTACTTTAGCCACCCTTTTTCTTTTTATATAACTATAAAAACTCTTACTATCTGTTTTTATATTTTTTGCTAATTTACTTTCATAATCTATCTTCCCTTTCTTAATCAATCTTTTTGTTATTTTTTGCTGTCTTTTAAAGTTTTCCCAATCCTCTATCCTCCCACTAGATTTGGCTACCTTATATGCCCTTGTTTTTAGTCGAATACTATCCTTAATTTCTTTACTTAGCCACGGATGGCTGTCTTTTCTTTTACACCCTTTTCTTCTCAGTGGAATATATATTTTTTGGAAGTTGTAAAATAACTCCTTAAATGTACACCACTGATCATGTATCGTCTTACCCTTTAACCTATTTTCCCAATCCACTCTACTCAATTCCGCTCTCATACCTTCATAGTCTCCTTTATTCAAACTTAGCACGCTTGTTTGAGATCCAACCTTCTCACCCTCTAATTGAATATGGAATTCAACCATGTTATGGTCACTCATTCCAAGGGGATCCTTTACTAGGACATTTTTAATTAATCCCGTCTCGTTACACAGGACCAGATCTAACGTTGCTTGCCCCCTGGTCGGTTCAGTTACATACTGATGCGCTATCGATTACTCATAAAAGACTGAGAGTTAAGAGAGTAACTAAAGGCTTTTATTAGCAAAGAACAGAGCATGCCTCTCGTGGTTGACTGGGTTCCAAGAAGGCAGGGGGCTGCAGGTCAATCACCTTTATACCTGGGCCTGTGTGGGTGGAGCCAGCCGAGACATGTTGAGGCATGCATAGGTACAACAGAGTGTAAAAACAACAACAACAAGTGGTTTACCACATTCACCCCTTGTTTAAAATTGAGTCCGGCGGGGTGAAGTGTACTAAAGGTTCGTGTAAGTAAGTCTATCAGGTGGCCTTGTATGCCGTCCTGATCGTCGTGGTGGCGGCGGCGATGGTGCAGCATCCAACGTTGAGTCTGGCGTCTCATTGAGTGGTTGGGTGGTCAATGACGGGTCCTGGGGCTGCGGCATGCCGTCCAGCGGGGTTGGGTTGTGGGTAGTGGTGGATGGCAATGGTAGTGTTTCAGGGGCACCCAAAGGTGCGAGATCTCGTGTGGGGGCTGTGTCCTCCCGCCCGTCCGGGTACGCTACGTAAGCGTACTGGGGGTAGGCGTGGGTAGTGGTGGATGGCGAGGGGGGTGTTTCGGGAGCACCCGAAGGTGCGAGGTCTCGTATGGAGACTGTGTCCTCCCGCCTGTCCGGGTACACCACGTAAGCATACTGAGAGTTGGCATGGAGGAGGCTCACCCTCTCGACCAGGGGGTCCGTCTTATGGGATCTCACGTGCTTCCGCAGTAGGACGGGTCCTGGAGAAGTCAGCCATGTCGGTAACGAGATCCCCGATGTGGACTTCCTGGGGAAGGAGAACATTCTCTCGTGAGGGGTAGCATTGGTGGCTGTACAGAGCAGTGACCGAATGGAATGGAGCGCCGCAGGGAGGACTTCCTGCCAGCGAGAGGTCGGAAGGCCCTTAGATTTCAAGTTTAAAAGGACTGCCTTCCAGACCGTCGCATTCTCCCTTTCCACCTGGCCATTCCCCCGGGGGTTGTAGCTGGTGGTCCTGCTTGTAGCGATACCTCTCGAGAGCAGGTACTGCCGGAGTTCGTCGCTCATAAAGGATGAGCCCCTGTCGCTATGAATATAGCTAGGGAAACCGAACAAGGCGAAGAGGTCATTCAGACAATTAATGACCGTGGTACTGGTCATGTCTGAGCAAGGGATGGCAAACGGGAAACGGGAGTACTGATCAATTATGTTGAGGAAGTACACATTGCGGTCGGAGGAGGGGAGGGGCCCTTTAAAATCGACGCTCAGCCGTTCAAAGGGGCGCGTGGCTTTGATCAGGCTTGCTCTGTCTGGCCTATAAAAATGCGGTTTGCACTCGGCACAGATTTGGCAGTTCCTGGTCATGGTCCTGACCTCCTCGATGGAGTAGGGCAGGTTACGGGATTTGATGAAGTGAAAAAACCTGGTGACCCCCGGGTGGCAGAGGTCATTGTGGAGGGTCTTCAGTCTATCGACCTGCGCGTTGGCGCATGTACCACGTGATAGGGCATCTGGGGGCTCATTGAGTTTCCCGGGCCGGTACAAGATATCGTAATTGTAAGTGAAGAGTTCGATTCTCCACCTCAAGATCTTGTCGTTCTTGATTTTGCCCCTCTGCTTATTATTAAACATAAAAGCTACTGAACGCTGGTCAGTGAGCAGGGTAAATCGTTTTCCGGCCAGGTAATGCCTCCAATGTCGCACAGCTTCCACAATGGCCTGGGCCTCCTTTTCGACAGAGGAGTGTCGAATCTCGGGGCCCTGGAGGGTCCTTGAGAAAAAGGCCACGGGTCTCCCCGCCTGGTTAAGGGTTGCAGCTAGGGCAAAGTCGGATGCGTCGCTCTCCACTTGGAAAGGGATGGACTCATCCACTGCGTGCACTGTGGCCTTCGCAATATCTCCTTTTATGAGAGTGAAGGCTGCACAGGCCTCTGCTGTCAGGGGGAAGGAGGTGGACTTGATGAGGGGTCTGGCTTTGTCCGCATAGTTGGGCACCCACTGAGCATAGTACGAGAAAAACCCTAGGCATCTCTTCAGTGCTTTTTGGCAGTGGGGGAGGGGGAGCTCCATAAGGGGGCGCATCCTGTCGGGGTCGGGGCCGATGACTCCGTTCTCCACTACACAGCCAAGAATGGCAAGGCGCTTGGTACGAAACATACATTTGTCCTTGTTGTATGTTAGGTTCAGCCGCTGGGCCGTACGGAGGAATTTCTCTAGATTAACATCATGGTCCTGCTGGTCGCGGCCGCAGATGGTGACGTTGTCCAGATAGGGGAAAGTGGCCTGGAGCGCGTTCTGGTCGACCATCCGGTCCATCTCCCGTTGGAAGACTGAAACCCCGTTGGTGACGCCGAAGGGAACTCTGAGGAAGTGGTAGAGACGACCGTCAGCTTCAAAAGCTGTGTACTGGCGGTCCTCAGCCCTGATGGGGAGCTGGTGGTATGCCGACTTCAGATCAATCGTCGAGAACACCCGGTATTGTGCTATCTGATTGACCATGTCAGATATGCGGGGGAGTGGGTATGCATCTAGCTGGGTGTAGCGATTGATCGTCTGGCTGTAGTCAATAACTAGGCGCTGTTTTTCGCCAGTCTTCACTACCACCACTTGTGCTCGCCATGGGCTGGTGCTACTTTCAATAATCCCTTCCTTCAGGAGTCTTGCTACCTCGGATTTAATGAAGCTCCTATCCCCGGCACTGTAACGCCTGCTTTTGGTAGCGATGGGCTTACAGTCGCGGGTGAGGTTAGCGAACAAGGAGGGGGGGGGACTTTAAGGGTGGAGAGGCTGCAAATGGTGCGCGGCGGGCGATTTAAAAGCTGCTGGCTGCAGACTGTGAGTGGGGGGAGGGGTCCGTCGTACGCTAATGTGACACTCTTAAGGTTGCACTGAAAATCCAACCCCAGTAGAACGGCAGCGCAAAGATGGGGCAGGACCAGGAGTTTAAAATTTTTGTATTCTGTGCCCCTTACTGAAAGGGTCACTACACAGTAGCCACCAACGTCCGCTGACTGGGCTTTGGAAGCCAAAGAGATCCGATGTCGCGTCGGCAGGACCGGGAGAGAGTAACTGCGCACCGTGTCGGGGTGGATAAAGCTTTCCGTGCTCCCACTGTCAAAAAGGCAGGTAGTGGCGTGGCCGTTTACCTTAATGTCCATCATGGACTTGGACAGTTGATGAGGGAGAGATTGGTCCAGCGTCACGGAGGCCAGCGTATGGTCGAGCGAGTCGATGTGGTCGTCAGATGAGGCGGTAGTTGAGTCCGGGTCCCCCGTGGTTGAAGTTGGAGACGTCCAAAATGGCGGCGCCCATGGTCCCGATCCCCACGCGGCTGGGGGAGCCCAAGATGGCGGACAAGATGGCTGCCCCCACGGTTCGCACGCGGCGCTGCTGGCGTTAGCGGTTTTACCTTTGCAGGCGCTGACATAGTGTCCTTTCTACCCGCAGCCGGAGCAGGTAGCGTTTCTCGCCGGGCAGCGTGCTCTGGGGTGTTTTGCCTGGCCACAAAAATAACATTTCTGTGCCTTGGACATCGCAGCAGCAGTTGAAGGTGGCGGTCCCATGACCCAAGGTTGTGGCGTCCACGTTGCGGAGCGGTTAGGGGAGAAGGCGTCCATATTCCTGTGGGCCGCGTCGAGCGAGAGCCCGAGGGACACTGCCTTTCTCAGGTCCATTTCTCCCTTTTCCAACAGTCTCTGCCGGGAGTAGTCGGACCTTAGACCCGCAACGAAGGCATCTCGGATCAGTCCCTCCATGTGTGCTGCGGCTGATGCTTCTTTGCAATCGCAGTCTCGGCCGAGTATCCGTAGTGCCCGTAGGAAGGCCTCCACCGATTCCCCGGGCTGCTGTCTGCGGGATCTTAAGAGGTGCCGGGCATAGACCGTATTTACCGGGCGTGCGTATTGCCCTTTTAGCAGACCGATAGCCGCCGCGTAGGTCGTCGCGTCCTGGATTATTGTATAAACTTGGTGGCTCACCTTTGAGGCCAGGATTTCCAACTTGTTTTCGTCCAGGGTCACAGTTGAGGCTTGCAGGTAGGCCTCGAAGCAACGCAGCCAATGCGCGAATTTGGTAGCCGAACCCGCTTCTTGGGGGTCTAGGTCCAGGCATGTTGGTCTGAGGGCTCGCAGCAGCTCCTGTTGCTCAGCGTTTGGTGCAGCAGCCTGCTTGTTCAGTGTTTGGTGCAGCAGCCTGCTGTTCAGCGTTTGGTGCAGCAGCCTGCTGTTCAGCAAATGTCGACATTTTGTTTTTGCTAATAAAATTGATGCGCTATCGATTACTCATAAAAGGCTGAGAGTTAAGAGAGTAACTAAAGGCTTTTATTAGCAAAGAACAGAGCATGCCTCTCGTGGTTGACTGGGTTCCAAGAAGGCAGGGGGCTGCAGGTCAATCACCTTTATACCTGGGCCTGTGTGGGTGGAGCCAGCCGAGACATGTTGAGGCATGCATAGGTACAACAGAGTGTAACAACAACAACAACAACAGTGGTTTACCACACATACTGCTCAAGAAACCCATCCCTAATACACTCAATTAACTCATCCTCAAGGCAGCCCTGCCCAATTTGATTTGTCCAATTAATATGATAGTTAAAATCCCCCATAATTATAGATGTTCCCTTATTACAAGCCTCAACTATTTCCTGATTGATACTCCGTCCAACCGAGTTGCAACTGTTCGGAGGCCTATAGACTACGCCCACTAGTGGTTTTTTTCCCCTTATTATTCCTTATCTCCACCCAAACTGTTTCATTATCCTGATCTTTTCCCCTCCCCTTTCAGCATATGGAGGGAGTCATTAGAGAGCCTGGGTGCAAGCGTTCACCTTTGTGCAGTGATTGTCAGTGTTTGCAGCACCTCAATGCTGTCAAACACTGACAGAATAACTGTCAAACTCCAAGTAGACGTGGTCCCTTTAACTTTAAGGAAACCGGCTGATCATCAAGAAGGTAGCTCACCACCATCTTCTCAAGGGCAATTAGGGATGGGCAACAAATGCTGGCCTTGCCGGTGACATCCACATCCCATGAATGAACAAAAAAAAAGTACAATTTTGCCGCCATGCTGACCACAAACTATGGTCAAAAGACCACCAACTGCATGTTGCCTAAACTCATTCAACTAAAACTTTTGCTAGAGCCAGAAGGAAATTATTATACCATCAGACCAAGCTAGATTCAATCCCAGTAATCAGAGGTGAAAGCACAGCTAACCCACTGTCATTCAACCTGCTAGCTCCAAAGTTAGTAAGATTAATGCTCACGAAGGCAGCAGAGCAGATAGCACTATAGATTGATAATCAAACATCGATCTTTTACACCATGCGACTGCCCTCTGGAATATAATTGTAGGGCATCAGTTCTGAAGAAATGCTGAAAGATTATTGGAAATGAGCTTTGAATTCAGGTTCGATAGCAAAATACTGCGGATGCTGGAAATCCGAAATAACTCTCAACCGCCAACTCTCCGACACCACCTCCTACCTCCACCTGGACCATGACTCCACTACCGAACATCAAACCACCGTTTCCAAGACTGTCACTGACCTCATCTCCTCTGGAGATCTTCCCCCCGCGGCCACCAACCTCATAGTTCCCCAACCCCGCACAGCCCGCTTCTACCTCTTTCCCAAGATCCACAAACAGGACTGCCCTGGTAGACCCATCGTTTCAGCCTGTTCTTGCCCCACGGAACTTATCCCTTCCTATCTCGACTCTATCTTTTCTCCCCTTGTCCAGTCTCTTCCCACCTACATCCGCGACTCTTCTGACACCCTCAGCCACTTTAACAGTTTCTAGTCTCCTGGCCCCAACCGCCTCCTTTTCACCATGGACGTACAATCCCTCTACACCTCCATCCGCAGATGGCCTGAGGGCGTTCCGCTTCTTCCTTGAACAGAGGCCCAACTAGTCCCCATCCACCACCACCCACCCTCCTCCGCCTGGCTGAACTTGTTCTCACATTGAACAACTTCTCCTTTGACTCCATTCATTTCCTCCAAATCAAAGGTGTTGTTATGGGTACCCGCATGGGTCCTAGCTATGCCTGCCTTTTCGTGGGATATGTGGAACACTCTTTGTTCCAGTCCTACTCGGGTCCCCTCCCTCACTTCCTTTTCCGGTACATTGATGACTGTATCGGTGCCGTTTCCTGCTCTCGCCCTGAACTAGACAATTTCATTCACTTTGCCTCCAATTTCCACCCTTCCCTCACCTTCACATGGTCCATCTCCGACTCTTCCCTTCCCTTCCTCGACTTCTCCGTCTCCATCTCTGGGGATAGGTTATTGACCAACATTCACTACAAGCCCACTGACTCCCACAGCTACCTGGACTACACTTCCTCCCACCCTGCCTCCTGTAAGGACTCTATTCCATTCTCCCAGTTTCTCCGTCTCCGCTGCATCTGCTCCGATGATGCCACCTTCCACACCAGTGCTTCCGACATGTCTTCCTTTTTCCTCAACCGAGGATTCCCCTCTACCGTGGTTGACACGGCCCTCGACTGTGTCTGTTCTATCTCCTGCACTTCTGCCCTCACCCCTGCCCCTCCCTCCCGGAACCACGATAGGGTTCCCCTTCTCTTCACCTTTCACCCCACCAGCCTCCACATTCAATGGATCATCCTCCACCATTTCCGCCACCTCCAACATGATCCCACCACCAAACGCATCTTCCCCTCCCCTTTCAGCATTCCGTAGGGACCGCTCCCTCCGAGACACCCTAGTCCACTCCTCTATCACCCCAGCACCCCTTCCCCTTCACCCGGCACCATCCCGCGCAAGTGCAGGAGATGCAACACCTGCCCTTATACCTCCCCCCTTCCCACTGTCCAGGGCCCCAAACACCCCTTCCAGGTGAAACAGCGATTTACTTGTACTTCTTGCAATCTAGTATACTGTATTCGCTGCTCACGATGTGGTCTCCTCTACATTGGGGAGACCAAACGCAGATTGGGTGACCGCTTTGCGGAACACCTCCGTTCAGTCCATAAGGGTGACCCCGAGCTTCCGGTTGCCTGTCATTTTTATTCACTGCCCCATTCCCACTCAGACCTCACCGTACTCGGGCTCTTGCATTGTTCCACGGAAACCCAGCGTAAGCTCGAGGAACAGCACCTCATCTTCCGATTAGGCACTTTACAACCTTCCGGACTCAATTTCGAGTTCAACAATTTCAGATCATAACCTCGGCCCCTATTACATTTTTATATATATTTTTATCCACACCTTTGTTTTGTGCCCTTCCCCCTATTTTTCTCTCCCACATGGCAGCTGTCTCTCATTCTGCCAGCGCATTTCACACCTAATCTGGAGCCGTTTTTTGTCTCTTTACTAGTCCTATCACCATCTTGTCTCGTTTTGAATACCTCTTAATGTCTCTTCACTTCTCTTTTGTTCTTTCATCCCCATTTCCCAGCCCCCAAACTGGCCTTTTAATCTGTTTCATTTCCTGTGTTTTTTCAGTCCTGACGAAGGGTTTCGACCTGAAACTTTGACTCTATTTCTCTCTCCACGGATGTTGCCTGGCCTGCTGAGTTTTTCCAGCATTTTCTGTTGTTATTTTGAATTCAGGTTACCTTTTTGTCAGTTATTCTTCTGTAAGTGGTCACAAATAGAATCATAGAATGGTTACAGCACAGGAGGAGGCCATTTGGCCATCGAGCTCGTGCCGGCTCTCTGCAAGAGCACCTCAGCTAGACCCACTCCCCCGCCCTTTCTCCGTAGCCCTGCAAATTTTTCTCTTTCAGGTATTATCCAACTCCCTTTTGAAAGCCAAGATTAAGTCTGCCTCCACCACCCTTTCAGGCAGTGCATTCCAGATCCTAACCACTCGCTACATAAAAAAGTTTTTTCTCATGTCGCCTTTGGTTCTTTTGCCAATCACCTTAAATCTGTGTCCTCTGGTTCGCGACCCTTCCGCCAATGGGAGCAGTTTCTCTCTATCTACTCTGTCCAGACCCCTCATGATTTTGAACACCTCTATCAAATCTCCTCTTAATCTTCTCTGCTCTAAGGAGAACAACCCCAGCTTCTCCAGTCTATCCACGTAACTGAAGTCCCTCATCCCTAGAATCATAGAAAGGTTACAGCACAGAAAAAGGCCATTCGGCCCGTCGAGCTCATGACAACTCTCAGCTAGTCCCACTCCCCTGCCCTTCCCCCGTAGCCCTGCAAATTTTTTTCTTTCAGATACTTATCCAACTCCCTTTTGAAAGATAAAATTGAGTCTGCTTCCACCACCCTTTTAGGAACTGCATTCCAGATCCTAACCACTTGCTCCATAAAAAGTTTTTTCTTATGTCGCCTTTGGTTCTTTTGCCAATCACCTTAAATCTGTGTCCTCTGGTTCTCAACCCTTCTGCCAATGGGAACAGTTTCTCTCTATCTACTCTATTTAAACCCCTCATGATTTTGAACACCTCTATCAAATCTCCTCTCAATCTTCTCTGCTCCAAGGAGAACAACCCCAGGTTCTCCAGTCTATCAACGTAACTGAAGTCCCTCATTCCTGGAATCATTCTTGTAAATCTTTTCTGCACCTTCTCTAAGGCCGTCACATCCTTCCTAAAGTGCGGTGCCCAGAATTGGACACAGTACTCCAGTTGGGGCCAAACCAGTGTTTTATACAGGTTCATCATAATTTCCACACTTTTGATCTCTATACCTCTATTTATGAAGCCCAGTATCCCGTAAGCCTTTTTAACTGCTTTCTCAACCTGCCCTGCCACCTTCAATGATTTGTGCACACATACCCCCAAGGTCTCTCTGTTCATGCACTCCCTTTAGGATTGTACCATTTAGTTTATATGTCCTCTCCCCATTCTTTCTACCAAAATGTACCACTTCACACTTTTCTGCGTTAAATTTCATCTGCCACGTGTCCGCCCATTTCACCAGCTTGTCTATGTCTTCCTGAAGTCTATCACTCTCCTCCTCACTGTTCACTATACTTCCAAGTTCTGTGTCATCTGCAAATTTTGAAATTGTGCCCTGTACACCCACGTCCAAGTCCTTAATATATATCAAGAAAAGCAGTGGTCCTAGAACCAACCCCTGGGGAACACCACTGTATACCTTCCTTCAGTCCAAAAAACAACCGTTCACCACTACTCTCTGTTTCCTGTCACTAAGCCAATTTCATATTCATGCTTCCACTATCCCTTTTATTCCATGGGCTTCAACTTTGCTGGCAAGCCTATTATGTGGCACTGTGTTGAACGCCTTTTGGAAGTCCATGTACACTACATCAACCCTCTCTGTTACATCATCAAAAAACTCGATCAAGTTGGTTAAACACAATTTGCCTTTAACAAATCCATACTGGCTTTCCTTAATTAATCCACACCTACCCAAGAGACTGTTAATTTTGTCCCTGATTACTGTTTCTAAAAGCTTCCCCACTACTGAGGTTAAACTGACTGGCCTATAGTTGTTGGGTTTACCTTTACACCCTTTTTTGAACAATAGTGTAACATTTGCAATTCTCCAGTCCTCTGGCACCACCCCCGTATCTATTGAGGATTGGAATATTATGGCCAGTACCTCCGCGATTTCCGCCCTCAATTCCCTCAGCATCCTAGGATGCATCCCATCTGCTCCTGGTGATTTATCTACTTTAAGTACAGCCTTTCTAATACCTCTTCTTTATCAATTTTTATCCTATCAAGTGCCTCCACTACCTCCTCCTTCACTATGTCTATGGCAGCATCCTCTTCCTTGGTGAAGACAGATGCAAAGAACTCGTTTAGTATCTCAGCCATACCCTCTGCCTCCATGCACAGGTCTCCTTTTTGGTCCCTGATCAGCCCCACTCCTCCTCTTGCTACCCTTTTACTATTTATATGCCTATAGAAGACTTTTGGATTTATGTTGGCTGCCATTCTATTCTCATACCCTCTCTTTACCCCTCTTATTTTCTTTTTCACTTCTCCTCTGATTCCCAGATGTATTTGCAACCTGACATCTGTCATAAGTGCTCTTTTTCTGCTTCATCATATTCTCTATCTGTTTTGTCATCCAGGGAGCCCTGACTTTAGTTGCCCTGCCTTTCCCCCTAGTGGGAATATACTTCAACTGTACCTGAACTATTTCCTCTTTAAAGGCAGCCCATTGTTCCATTACAGTTTTGCCTACCAATCTTTGATTCCAGTTTACCTGGGCCAGATCCGTTCTCATCCCACTGAAATTGGCCTTCCCCCAGTTAAACATTTTTACTCTAGATTACTCCCTGTCCTTTTCCATAGCTAATATAAACCTTATGATACTATGATCACTGTTCCCTAAATGTTCACCTACTGATACTTGCTCCTTTTGACCTACCTCATTCCCCAGAACCAGATCCAGCAATGCCTCCTCCCTCGTCGGGCCGGAAACATACTGATATAGAAAGTTCTCCTGAACACACTTCAGAAATTCTTGCTCTTCTCTGCCCTTTACACTATTACGATCCCAGTCTATATCAGGATAGTTGAAGTCCCCCATTATCACTACTCTATATTTCTTGCACCTCTCTGTAATTTCTCTGCAAATTTGCTCCTCCATATCTTTCCCACTATTTGGTGGTCTATAGAATACACCTAGTAGTTTAATGGCACCTCTATTATTTCTTAACTCTAGCCATATAGATTCTGTCCTTGACCCCTCCAGGATATCCTCCCTCTCCAGCACTGTAACATTCTCCTTAACCAATACTGCCCCACCACCTCCTATCTTTCCTTCCCCATCTTTCTTGAACACCTCATAACCAGGAATATTTAATACCCAATCCTGCCCTTTTTTGAGCCAGGTCTCTGTTAATGCCACAACATCATATTCCCATGTGGCTATTTGTGCCGGCAGCTCACTTAGCTTGTTTACTGCGCTTCGTGCGTTCACATATATACAGTGTAAACCCATCTTAGACCATCCTGTATTCTCTTCTAGGTTGACCCCACCTAATGCCTTAGCATTTCTTACTTTAGTGCAATCCTTTGATCACTTTATTTCCCCTTTCTAATGTTACATCCTGGTGCCCATCCCCCTGCCAAATTAGTTTAAACCCTCCCCAACAGCATTAGCAAACCTCCGTGAGGATATTGGTACCGGCTCTGTTGAGGTGCAACCCGTCCGGCCTGTACAGGTCCCACCTCCCCAGAGTCGGCCTCAATGCCCCAGGAATCTGAAGCCCTCCCTCCTGCACCATCTCTCCAGCCACGCATTCAACTGCTCTATCCTTCTATTTCTATACGCACTCGTGCGTGGAACCGGGAGTAACCCGGAGATTACTACCTTTGAGATCCTGCTTTTTAATTTATTTCCTAGCTCCCTAAAATCTGCCTGCAGGACCTCATCCCTCTTTCTACCTATGTCGTTGGTACCAATATGGACCACCCTCCCCCCTCAGAATATTCTACAGCCACTCAGAGACACCAGGCAGGCAAAATACTATCCTGGAGTCACGTCTGCAGCCACAGAAACGCCTGTCTGCTCCCATAACTATCGAATTCCGTACCATTATTGCTCTCCCACTCTTCTTCCTCCCCCTATACAGCTGAGCCACCCGTGGTGCCACGGACTTGGCTCTGGCTGTACTCCCCAGAGGTACCATCGCCCTCACCAGTACACGGAACCGAATACTGGTTGGAGAGTGAGATCTATTCAGGGGACTCCTGCACTACCTGCCTGGTCCTCCTCTTCTGTCTGGTGGTCACCCATTCCCTCTCTGCCTGCACACTCCTTAGCTGCGGGGCGACCACCTCCTGAAACGTGGATGCACCGCAGTGACGCCAGCTGCTGCTCAAGCTCCGAAACCCAGAGCTCGAGCTCCTCCAGCCAACGACACCTCCTGCACACGTGGTTGTCCAGGACACGGGCAGCGGTCTGGATTTTCCACATAGCACAAGATGTGCATTCCATGGGACCGAGCTGCCCTGCCATGCCTCTATTTAACAGACTATTAACTAACTTACAGAAATAAACTTAAGACTAAATTCAATGGTAGCGCCCCAAGCAGAAAGTGGGGTGCTACTGGAAGCGCTCCCCCTCCCTCTTGGGGCGCTCCAGCCCAATATCGCAGCGCTACGTGCCGCAGCGCCACGTCTCACCGAGGTACTGCAGGCCTTCCTCCCCTGATTAAAGGAGGGGCCTTGTGCAGCGCGAACCGGGGCCCAGCTGGGCCACCAGGGAGCGGGGTGCCTGCAAAAGAGCCTGATCACGGCCGGCACCCCGTGGGAGGATGGCAGAGGGGGCAGGTGCTGGCAGGTGGCCAGCAAAAAAAAATGGCTGCCCGACACCTCCCCTTTATATATCGTCGCTCCGACCGCAAGTACGCCCCCCTGACCCATCGGACATTGCGTCCGGTAGTACGTCAGGGGGTGCGACCGAAGTTTGCGGCTAGGGTGCGAGCGGGGCATTGTGCACGGCGCAGTGTCGCTACCGACTACCGCCGCTACTAACCTCCCACTGAATTTCACGGGCGGCATTTGCGGTGTCGCGTCCGGGCGCTAGTTGCTTGGCGCTAACAGGAGGCACAAAGCAACCGAATTTTGCCCCCTAAGCGTCTTAAAAGTCGGACCTACCTTTATCTCCGGCTGCTTCTCTCGGTCTCTTAGTTAAAGTCTTTATTCACACGACTATTTATAGTTATATTAATTAGTTTATCTAGTTACGTTAGAATCATTTTTGTAAATCTTTTCTGCACCCTCTCTAAGGCCTTCACATCCTTCCTAAAGTGCGGTGCCCAGAATTAGTACTGGCCCAGAAATTTGGGTCTCCACGGGTGAGTACGCACGGGGTACTCACCCGTAGGCCCGATGGAAGTGCCGGTTCCCTGCATGCACTGCGCATGCGCAGGAAACCGGCACTTCCGTTCCTCTGAATGAAGGTGTTCAGAGGTCGAACGCTTGCGCAGGAGAGGCATCGAACTTCGGTCTTTTTTACAGGTTTTCCCGGGAACGTAAGCCTGCAGAATTTAGAAATGTAAAAAGCAGGCGTAAGGCCTGCTTTTTACAAGGTAAGTGGCGAATTAATTAAAATTAAAACATTTTTTCCACAGGTTTATTATTTTTAAATACTTTAAAGCAAGGTAAGTTTATTTTTAGCCCCGTTAGAAAATAAAATTATTTTTTTCAAAAATTTAAATTATTGTTTAAAATAGTTATTTCATGTAATTTATAGTTTATTTAAAAAATGTGATGTTTTTAAAAAAATTATTTGAAGATTTAGTGCTATTTTGGGGCCGTAGTATTTATAAGTCTTGACAGCTTTTCCTGTCAGACTTATGAATGGAGCATCCCCATGGCCCACGTGATCCCAGGGGACGCATCGAACTAACTGCGCCCCTGGGATACGCAAGCACTGCACGACGGCAGCTGGAGCAGGCCCTGGATCGGAATTCCACGGGGCCCACAGCTCAACGGCCAGTGCGCAAGGTAAGTGCAGGTCGGGGGCTTGCACCCGCGGGAAGCCCCCGACCCGAATTTCTGGGCCGTTACTCCAGTTGAGGCCGAACCAGTTCATCATAATTCCCACGTTTTTGTACCCTATACCTCTATTCATGAAGCCCAGGATCCCATAAGCTTTTTTAACTGCTTTCTCGACCTGCCCTGCCACCTTCAACGATTTGTGCATATATACCCCCAGGTCTCTCTGTTCATGCACCCCCCCTTGAGGATTGTACCCTTTAGTTTATATTTCCTCTCCTCATTCTTTCTACCAAAATGCATCACTTCGCATTTTTCTGTTTTAAATTTCATCTGCCATGTGTCCGCCCATTCCGCCAGCCTGTCTATGTCCTCTATAAGTCTATCACTATCCTTCTCACTGTTCACTATACTTCCAAGTTTCATGTCATCTGCAAATTTTGAAATTGTGCCATCCACATCCAAGTCATGAATATATATCAAGAAAAAAAGTGGTCCTAGAACCGACCCCTGGGGAACACCACTGTATACCTTCCTCCAGTCCGAAAAACAACCGTTCACCACTACTCTCCGTTTCCTGTCACTTAGCCAATTTCGTATCCATGCAGCCAATGTCCCTTTTATTCCATGGGCTTCAACTTTGCTGGCAAGCCTATTATGTGGCACTTTGTCGAACGCCTTTCGGAAATCCATGCACACCATGCCAACCGCATTGCCCTCATCAACCCTCTTTATTACCTCATCAAAAAACCCGATCAAGTTGGTTAAACATGATTTGCCTTGAATAAATCCGTGCTGGCTTTCCTTAATTAATCCACACTTGTCCAAGTGACTGTTAATTTAGTACCTGATTATTGTTTCTAAAAGCTTCTCCACTACCGAGGTTAAACTGACTGGCCTGAAGTTGCTGGGTTTATCTTTACACCCAGATTGTTCTAATGTATCTAAGGTACCTTGTTTTAATTAGATAAATGTGACAGTACACTAAAAGAAGGCCAAGACACTAGAAAGCAGGAAGTACGGACAAGCAAGTGGCATCATATCAGGGCTTTTACAGGATATGGAATTTAATTTTGGCAATGGTTTTGTGGTCTTCCAAATCATTAAAAACATTCTGGGCTCGATTTTGCCAGTGTGGGCGGGCTGGGGCTTGTCAGGTGGGATTCGTATCAGGACCGTGACTCCGAAGTGAAGTGTTGAAAAATTGTGATTTTCCCCTAATTAGGCAATTGATTTCCCTGACCCAATGAGTCTTTTCATGCAGAAAGTCACCTCCGATGACATCATCAATGCTGCTGGATTTAAGACCTGCAAGCAGCCTTGCTTCTTCTGGAGATTGGAAACACTTTGGAAATTGTATGAAGGACTGCATTTACCGACCATGTCCACCAGCAAGCAAAAGTGTGCACCTCGCTTTAATGAGCCCTCCCTCCAAACTCTGGTGCAGGGAACAAGATCTAATAAGGAGGTGGTCTTCCCTTCCTCAGGGAGGAAAAAGCCACCCCAGCAGACTAAAGCTGTGTGGCTGCAAGTGGCCGAGGTCAACTCCATATCAATAAGCCGCAGAACCTGGCTGCAATGCAGGAAGAGGTTTCATGACCTTCTCCGCACAGGAAAAGTGAGTATGACTTTCCCATCACCCTCAATCTGATCCCCATCACCTCTCCTCACCAGCACTCTGCTTTGCCAACCTCTTCCTCCACATCCCACTTGACACTTACATCCCTGCACCCTTACCCATTGCCTCTTGCTCAATGGTCACATTCACTTAACTATTCAACCATGTAGCACTCACACTCCCTAGCACTGTGATGCAACAACAACAACTTACAACACACAGGGAGGGGCCCTTTGTCGCCTTCTAAGCATCTAGGCTATGGATTCTCTACACTCACTCCTTCATTCTCACTCAAATGCCACTTGTGTCCCTCATTACAGGAAAGAGAGCCCACAATAAGAGGGAAAGAGCCATGACAGGAGGAGGGCCACCCTCAGTAGACCAGCTCACCGCCTGGGAGGAGGCGGCCCTGGAAATTGCCGGGATCGAGGAGGATTCCCAAGTGGGGGACGGACAGACAGGCGCATCACAGCAAGCTGGTGACAGAATAGTTTGGCATCTCTCTCATTGACATTGCATGAGTCACTGATAATGAATCTGATCCTCTAACAGATTGACTTATGATCATCTGCACTATTCAATGTTCATGTAACCTTGACCTCACATCTCTAACTCTTTCCTTTACTCCCCCACAGGACCATCAAAAACCCCGTTTCCACTGTCCAGGAGGAAGAGCCTGAGCTTCCAGACTCCTCAGAGGAAGCTGCAACCTCTGAGGGCGCAGAGTCAGCAGAATTCAGCACACCCAGCACCAGCGCAGACACTCACACCTTCGCGAGATAGAGTAGTGTTGTCACCTGGTGTATCACAGCTCACAAGTGACCATCAGCAGATGGTAGAGACAGGGACAGCAGAGGAGAGTCGTCGGAGGGCGCAGGACTCTGCCAGCTTGGCTCAGCTGCATGTCAACCCTGTGCCTCCGGGTCCATCCAGGAGGAGAGCGGTGATGGAACTCCAGGAACAGGTGCAGGAGTCTCTGTCAGGTTTTGTCTCCAGGGTCGCAGTGAGTGTGGAGCGAATGGAGAAGTCCATCGCGAACATGAGCAGAGCCTTTGTTGAGGCATTGGCGCATGAACGCATCACCACGGAAAGGATGGCAACCTCCATGGAAAGGATGGCTATGGCCATGGAGGAGCTAAGTTGTCAGAGTGTTGAAAACATGGTCATTGTTCAGAATAGACTGACATCTCTTGAGGAGTGATGGTCAGCTATTGAGCATAGAAACCAGACCTTCATGGAAGTCCTCTGGAGTAGTGCAGAAACGGGTCCTCATGGCCCCCTTGAAGTGCAGCAAGGTGCTGTCAAGCCACTTGCTAGCTCTGAAGTGGGCTTGACCCATGAGAGGGATGGTGGTGGCAGACAAGAAGGAAGTGGGGGCTCCTCTCCAAGCGCTCACACGACCATGCCATTGCAAAGCCCTCGGTCAGAGCCCCACCAGAGTCCCCACCCAACTGAGATGGACATCTCATCCCCTGCACAGCCACAGGAGCAGCAGACTGTTGCCGAGCCCTCACAGGTTTGCAACCCCAGAGGACAGCCGCCAAAGGCGTCGAGACAGGAGCAGCAAGAAAGTGAGCAAGGGGCCTCCACATCTGCTGAAGCCACAGGGGAAGCACCACGTAGGAGCACGCGTAAGAAGAAGATAATGCACAAGTAGTCACAAGGGTAGTCACTTGGATGTTATGTTGTGTATATTTTTGAAATGGCATCAGTTGCTTGTTGTGATAAAGACTTTTGATGGCAATCTGTTGAAGTTGTGGCCTGTGTCATTTCGCAAATGGGACTTCCACATTGAGGGCTTAGAGCGACTTGCAATTGTCAATATGGTGGTCAGAGTGATAGGAATCCGCAGGTTCTTGTCCATTGTCAATGCTCTGGTAAGAAGGTGCGAGGCCAAAGTGTTTGATTGTGCAGGCTAAGCAAATCTAGCCAACGTGAGTGCGTCCCTTGCATCCCGGGCAGCAATGTGGTCGCGCTCTGGCACCTTCTGACCTGTGTAGTTTCAGGTGGGTGAGCAGCAGCTTGGCGCTCCTGTTGTTGTTCCTGCTGTTGTTCAGGGTTCGTCTTCGTCCGAATGTGATGTCCAGGAGGAAAGGAAATAAATGGTTCCCATGCTTCTGCTATATACCTCAGTTGAGGAAGCGCTCAGTCAAGGTGGCGAGAGGGCTTTCCCAGGAGGTCACACTGGAGATGGGTGTCAGGCTCCAAACTTCCACAACAATGAGTATGCCTGCTAAAAGTTCCCCCAGACCTGAGGCAACAAAGTTCTGCCACCTGCAAATGATAATTGCTGAAAACTCCTTTTCAATGGTGCAGCTGCAGCTGTTACTAAGCAATCCACTTGTGAGGCCGCCAGGATTACCTGGCGTGTTCCAGAGGAGGCGTGTAGGATGGGGGAAATGTCTAAAAATCAGAAAGGCCTCTCAAAATTGGATTATAGAGGCAATTAAGTGGTTGTTAAGGGCCTTAAAGGCCTATCCCGCCTCTTAGAGGCAGGATGGAAACAGGGTCCGAAACACCGATTCTGGGAAAATTGCTCGAAGGCGGGATCGGACCCGCATGCCATTTTTTGCAATTTTATCACCTCACACGCCTCCAATCCCGCCTCCTCGGGCCTGGCAAAATCGAGTCCTCTGATTTAAACGTTCAGCCTGAGTATCCCCCCTCCATTCAGGGGATGTTCTATGTAATGGTAAGGCTGGCACAACTTGTAGGTTTATTTTGTTTCAGTGAACTCCAAGTGACACATTTGGGAGAATGTAAAGTTACTTTGAGTGAGCTGTTAAAAGTCCTTCTTGATAAGCAGTGAGTAATTCTGAAACAATTTTTCCAGCACTATTTATTCAGTTAGCCTGGAGGGCTATTTTTCCTACTCAAGTGTTTTTTTTGACGCAGATCCTCGACAAATATTTAATTGGTTCGGTAACTACTTTCACTGCATGAATTCAGAAACAGCAAGCACTAAATTAATAAAAATATGGCTAGTTATCAAGTATGAAAAAAATGGCTGTGATGGTAATTACTGAGCTCCTGCACCTGGTATGTATTAAACACAAGAGTCACTGTAAAAGAAATCCACTATATAATTAAAAATCTTAACCATTCCCAAAGAAGTACCTTAAGTATTATGATGAAATATGCATTACCCAGTCCTTTGGATCTATGGATTTTGCTTGTTAGTATAAGATGCTTTGTATGTGTCCCACTACGGTGAATAAAATGTAATATGAAAACTTGATGTTGTAAGGTGTGAATTCTCCATGGACCATGTTTGGGCAGCAGGAAAGAGGACAGTGGGCTTTGTAACCGCCCAATTTGCACATGAAAATATGAAAATTGCACATATAAATATAGGAGGCTTTTGCTAACTCACAGAGTAAGTAGCACGGGGTCCAGTTCGACGGAGTACTGCTTCTACAGAGTACTAAACTCAGAATTTGGTGAGTGAGTGAATTCGGTGCATTGAGGGAAGTGGTGCTGTTCTGGTATTTTAAAAAAACAAGGAGCGGTCCGAGAGAGGGAACGTGAGACCTGAGAGCTGAGGTCTAGAGACATTAATTATAATTAATAGTTTAAATAAGATACTAATTGTAATGATATCAGCAAATAGAGATGGTATTTGCCTGTTCGATTATGATGCCTTAATAGCATGTTTGCAGGTATTGATTACTTATGCCTGACCAGCAGAGGCCATGTGAGAGACAAGCAGTTTGGGTTTAGTTTCAGTTTCGTTCTAGATGCATCACTAGCATAATGGTGTCTCCTGAATGCTGTATAAAGGGTTGAACAGACTTTAGATAAAAAGACATTCTCTTTCATAAATGTCTCCTCATTGAACCCACAAAGAAATCAATACATGGTGTCAGAAGTGATTGAAAGAGATGAAGAGGAAAAATCTAAAGTGAAATCAGCTCTCCACATATTAGCAAGCCAAAAGTGAACATCGTTGCTTACCATTGGAGAATAGCTAACGAAGTGAAAAAATGGAAGGTTTACACCCACCGGCGACACTTCAGTTGACAGGTAATGTGGCTGAAAATTGGAGGAGATTCAAACAACGTGTGGGGTTGTATTTAGCGGCAATCGGAGCTGACGAGAAAAGTAATAAAAAGAAATCGTCACCGTTCTTACATGTCGTGGGTGATGACGCGCTGGAGGTGTATAATAACTTCACATTTGCTGCTAATGGAGACAAAATGAAACTAGATAAAATAATGGAACAGTTTGAGGCCTACTGCATACCTAAACGTAACGTGACGTTTAAGAGGCACAGATTTTTCACATGTGTACAGAAAACGGGTGAGACTATTGATCAGTATGTGACTGAACTGAGAAACCGAAGCAAAACATGTGAATTTGGGGGACTGACAGACTCGCTGATAAAAGACAAACTGGTGTGTGGTATTCCAGATAATGGTCTAAGGGAAAGACTGCTAAGAGAGCAAAATCTAGACCTGGGAAAAGCCATAGCACTGTGTAGGGCTACAGAGACTGTGAAGTTGCAGGCAAAGGAGCTGTTCAGTGACAGTAGCTGCAACGTGGATGAAGTGAGTAAGAACGGACACAAACCGTTTAACAAAAAGAGCGCCAATGTGAAAAAAGAGGCGTGGCCAGCGAACGAAAATGAAAGGGACAATCGAAAGTCATGTAGTCGATGCGGTACACAGCATACACCAAAAAAGTGTCCAGCATATGGTAAAACATACAATAGTTGCAACAAAAACAACCATTATGCCCGTTGCTGCAAGAACCAAGCGCAACAAAGCAAGGTCCATGCAGTAGATGAAAGCGAGATAGAGGAGTTCTATGTAGATGTTGTGTCTGAAAACAAAAAAGAAGAGACTGGATGTTGACACTAAAAGTGAGTGACATACACATTCCATTTAAATTGGATATTGGAGCACAAGTTAATGTGATATCAGAGACTGATTTTAAGAAAATTAGACCCAGACCAAAGATACATGGAATAAAAGTGAAAGTGACAGGATACTCAGGTACTGATATACCAGTGAAAGGAAGATGCATTGTCAAAGTAACACACAAGGACAGAGAGCACACGCTAGCATTAATCGTGGTGCCAAAGGATGTGCAAGCCATACTAGGTTTAAAAGCCTGTGAGAGACTGAACCTGGTAAAGAGAGTCCTCATTGTGGAAAGCGAAGGAGAGACAGTCTATGATGAATTCATGAAAGAGTACAATGACCTATTTAAGGGTCTAGGCTGCATTCCAGGAGAACACACGATCAGAGTAGATAAAAGTATGACACCGGTCATACATCCATGCAGAAAAGTTCCGTTTGCTCTTCAAAAGCAACTGAAGGCAGAGTTGGACAGAATGGAAAGCCTGAACGTGATTCAGAAGATAGATGAGCCAACTGAGTGGGTGAGTTCCCTCGTCGTAGTGGACAAAAAGAATGGAAAGCTCAGAATTTGCCTGGATCCAAGAGATCTAAACAGAGCAATAAAGAGAGAGCACTTCAAGCTGCCTACACGTGAGGAAATCATGGCACAGTTTGCAAATGCAAAGTATTTCAGCAAGTTAGATGCATCATCAGGATTTTGGCAGATGAAGCTGGACGAAGCAAGTTCAAGACTGTGCATGTTCAACAGTCCATTTGGCAGATACAGATTCCTAAGTTTACCATTTGGCATTGCCTCAGCTCCTGAAGTGTATCACAAGACTATCCATATGATCTATGAGCACCTGGAGGGAGTTGATACATCAATGGATGACATCATAGTATGGGGAACCACGAGAACTGAGCATGACGAGAGACTGAAAAAAGTGCTGGAAGCAACAAGGAAAACAAACCTGAAGCTGAATAGAGAGAAATGCCAGCTCGGGGTGACAGAACTGACATTCGTGGGAGATATCCTTAGCAGTGAGGGCATCAGGCCAGATCCCAGAAAGGTGTCCGCCATTGAGAATATGCCAAAGCCACAATGCAAAAAGGACGTGCAGAGGTTTAATGGAATGATCAACTACATGGGGAAATTCATATCCAACCTCTCAGAAAAGATGGCGCCACTGAGAAGACTAACTGAAAAGAACATAGAATGGGAATGGAATCATGAGCATGAGAAGTCATGGAGCGATCTAAAGAAACTGCTCACAGAGGAACCAGTTCTGAGGTTTTATGACCCAGCGAGACCCATCAAGATATCATCAGATGCATCACAGAGTGGGCTCGGTGCCGTTCTTCTACAACAATATGACTGCTGGCAACCTATTGCATATGCATCGCGCTCAATGACAGACGCGGAGACGCGATATGCTCAAATAGAAAAGGAGCTGCTCAGCATCACATACGCCTGTGAAAGATTTCACCAGTTTGTGGCAGGACAAGCAATCAGTGTAGAGACTGACCATAAGCCCTTGATTGCATTGTTCCAAAAGCCACTAAATAGCTGTCCGCTTAGAATACAAAGAATGATGATCAGGCTGCAACGCTATACACTGAATGTTGCGTACACACCGGGTAAGCTGATGTATACAGCAGACACGTTGTCCAGAGCTGTAGACCCAAGTGAGCCCGCAAACACCACAATGGATGACAAAGTGAACGCCTACGTGGACATGATCACAAGTGCACTGCCCATAGCAGATGCAAAAATGGAGCTCCTAAAGACTGAGACAAACAAAGATGAAACAATGAGACGACTGAGAAAAAGCATCTTGGATGGATGGCCCAACATGAAGCAAGACTGCTCACCTGATATAGCAGAGTACTGGAACTGCAGGGCGGAACTATCAGTGGTCGAAGACATCATCTACAAAGGAAGTAAAATAGTTATCCCAAAGAGTCTGAGAAGAGAGATGCTAAAAAGGATCCATGGATGACATCTGGGAATCGAAAAGTGTAAGAAAAGAGCACGAGAGGTGATGTACTGGCCACGAATCAACCAAGATGTGACAAATGAGATGTCAAACTGCACAATATGCCTGAAATATCAAGCAAGCAATCCGGTAGAACCACTAAAGCCACACCCAGCACCAGACAGACCTTACCAGAAGGTAGGCGCTGACCTATTCGTATGTCAAGGGAAGGACTATCTTGTAGTCACAGACTATTACTCCCTGTATCCAGAGGTTTGTAGACTGCACACCACCACTGCAGATGCTGTGATAACATGTATGAAAGCCATATTCTCCAGACATGGCGTGGCAAGCGAGGTCTTCACAGACAACGGACCTCAGTTTTACAATGCAAGTTTCCGACACTTTGCCAAAGAGTGGGACTTTGTCCACACAACGTCAAGTCCTCACTTTCCACAGTCCAATGGACTAGTGGAAAAATCGGTCCAGACAGTGAAAAGACTGATGTACAAGGCAAAAGACAGCGGAACTGACTTCTACCAGAGCATGCTTGTATACCGCACAATGTCGCTCGAGTGTGGTATGTCACCAGCCCAACTCCTGATGGGATGTCGGCTAAGGTCAAACCTACCCATCCCGGAGAACCTCCTGAAAACAAAAGAGGGGGAGAAAGTGAGGAAGTTCAAAGAACAACAGAAAGAAAAGCAAAAGTACTACTATGGCAGAGGAACACAAAACCTACCTGAACTCCACACTGGTGACCAAGCAAGGTTCAAAGACAAAACAAACACATGGACTCAGAAGGGAACTGTCCTGAGTGAAGTTCAACCAAGATCATACACCATTCAGACAGATGAGGGTGCTGTTCTGAGAAGAAATCGTCGAGATCTTCTCATGGGACCAGCCACAGCAGGTCAAGAGACTGATACTGTTGAACAACCTGATCACACAGCTGAGAACCACCTGATCACACAGCTGAGAACCAATCAGAAAATCCTCAAGACACGTGAAGCCTCCTGAGAGACTCATTGAGCAAATTTAAGGACTATTGTTATAGAAGGAAGTAATGTTATCTTATTCTTTCTTCAAGTTCCAGTGTATTGACATATTTCATGTGAACACACAAAGCAAGGTTAAAAAACCTTGATCATGATAATGATAATGTAAGTTCATTAAGTGTTACAGTTAAAATGCAGATTAATACAAAGAAAACATGTTGTTAGTTAAAAGTAAAATAATTTTGTTTTAAGGAAAGGAGATGTAATGATATCAGCAAATAGAGATGGTATTTGCCTGTTCGATTATGATGCCTTAATAGCATGTTTGCAGGTATTGATTACTTATGCCTGACCAGCAGAGGTCATGTGAGAGACAAGCAGTTTGGGTTTAGTTTCAGTTTCGTTCTAGATGCATCACTAGCATAATGGTGTCTCCTGAATGCTGTATAAAGGGTTGAACAGACTTTAGATTAAAAGACATTCTCTTTCATAAATGTCTCCTCATTGAACCCACAAAGAAATCAATACACTAATTAGCTTCTGAAAGAGGGAATAGACATAAATGGCCAGCTGGTACCTGTTGCTTGCAATTCCTGCGCCATGTGGGAACTTCAGGACACTTCATGTGTCTTGGGGGACCACGTGTGTAGGAAGTGTTTCCAGCTGCCTGAGCTTGAGCTCAGGGTTTCCGAGCTTGAGGGATAGCTGGAGTCACTGCGGAGCATCAGGGAGGCTGAGAGTTTACTGAACTGTACGTTCCAGGAGGTGGCCACCCCACAGGCAGAGAGTGTTCTGGATAGTAAATGGGTGGCCATCTGGAAGAGTAGGAAGAGGCAGGAAGTGCAGGAGTCTTCGGGATGTGTGTCACTCTCAAACCGGTAGCAGCATTGGAGACTGCTGGGAGTGACGACACCTTGAAGGAGTGCAGTCCAGACCATGGCACCAATGGGCAAGGGACTGCACGGGGGGGGGGGGGGGGGGGGAAACAGCAAAGCGTAGAAATGCAGTCGTTACAGGAGCTTCCATAGTTAGGGGGACAGACAGGCGTTTCTGTGAGCATGAGTCCTGCATGGTGTGTTGCCTCCCTAGTGCCAGGGTAAAGGACATCACGGAGAGGGTGCAGAATATTCTGCAGGGGGAAGGGAGTGAGCCAGAAATTGTGGTACACGTTGGTACCAACGACAGAGAGGGCAGGTATTGAGGTTCTACAGTCAGACTTTCAGGAGCTAGGGAGGAAGTTAAAAAGTAGGACCTCAAAGGTAGTAATCTCTGGATTACTCTCAGTACGACACACTAGCGAGAGTAGAAATAGGAAGATAGGGAGGATCAGTGCATGGCTTGAGGCATGGTGCAGGAGGAAGGGCTTCAGATTCTTGGGGCATTGGGACCAGTTCTGGGGCAGGAGGCGCCTATACGAAAGGGACGGGTTGCACCTCAACAGGACTGGGACCAATGTCCTCGCGAGGAGGTTCATGAGAAAGGGCTAATCAATAATCTTGTGGTAAAGGGGCCTTTAGGGACAAGTGACCATAATATGATTGAATTTTACATTAAGTTTGAGAGTGGGGGGGACAAGTTGGCCATGGTAGATTGGGAGACTATACTAAAAGTTATGAAGGTAGACATACAATGGCTAACATTCAAGGAAATAATGCATCATTTGCAACAAACATATATTCCTCTAGGGCATAAAAACCCAAAAGGAAAAGTGATCCAACCATGGCTAACAAAATAAATTAAAGCTAGTATTAAGTCAAAGGAGAAAGCTTATAAAGTTGCCAGAAAAAGCGGTCAGCCTGAGGATTGGGATCTTTTTAGAAATCAGCAAAGGGAGACCAAGAAATTGATAAAGAAAGGGAAAATGGAATATGAGCACAAACTAGCGAAAAATATAAAAACGGATTGTAAAAGCTTCTATAGGTATGTGAAAAGGAAAAGACTAGCAAAGGTAAATGTAGGTCCTTTACAGTCAGAGACAAGAGAATTTATAATGGGGAATGAGGAAATGGCAGAGAAATTAAATAAATACTTTGTTTCTGTCTTCACGGGGGAAGACACATTAAACCTCCCAGAAATACGAGAAAACCAAGGGTGTGGCGAGAATGAGGAACTTAAAGAAATTATTATTAGTAAAAAAAAGTACTAGCAAAATTAATGGAACTAAAAGTCGATAAATCCCAAGGACCAGATGACCTACATCCTAGGGTTTTGAAAGAGGTGGCCATTGGGATAGTGGATGCATTGGTTCTCATCTTCCAAAATTCTATAGATTCTGGAATGGTTCCTGCAGATTGGAGGTTAGCAAATATAGCCCCGCTATTTAAGAAAGGAGGGAGAGAGAAAACGGGGAACCACAGACCTGTTAGCCTCACATCAGTAGTTGGGAAAATGCTAGAATCTATTATAAAGGATGCAACAACTGGGCACTTAGAAACTAATAGTAAGATTGGGCACAGTCAACATGGATTTATGAAAGGGAAATCCTGTTTGACAAACCTATTGGAGTTCTTTGAGGATGTAACTAGTGGAGTAGACAAAGGGGAACTGGTAGATGTGGTGTATCTGGATTTTCAGAAGGCCTTCGATAAGGTCCCACACAAGAGGTTGGTGAACAAAATTAGAACATGTGGAATTGGGGGTAATATACTAACATGGATTGAGAATTGGTTAACAGGCAGAAAACAAAGAGTAGGGATAAACGGGTCTTTTTCAGGATGGCAGGCTGTGACTAGTGGGGTACCACAAGGATCGGTACTTGGGCCCCAGCTATTCACAATCTATATCAATGATTTGGATGAGGGGAGTAAATGTAACATTTCCAAATTTGCTGATGATACAAAGCTAGGTGGCAGTGTCAGTTGTGAAGAGGATGTGAAGAGGCTTCAAGGGGATCTTGACAGGCTCAGTGAGTGGGCAAGAACATGGCAGATGGAATATAATGTGGATAAATGTGAAGTTATCTGCTTTGGTAGAAAAAACAGAAAGGCAGAGTATTTCCTAAATGGTGAAAGATTGGGGAATGCAGATGCTCAAAGGGACCTGGGTGTCCTTGTACATGAGTCACTCCAAGTGAATGTGCAGGTGCAGCAAGCCATTAGGAAGGCAAATGGTATGCTGGCCTTCATTACAAGAGGATTTGAGTACCGGTGTAAAGAAGTCTTACTCCAATTATATAGGGCCTTGGTGTGACCACACCTGGAGTACTGTGTATAATTTTGGTCTCCTTACCTAAGGAAGGATATACTTGCCATAGAGGGAGTGCAACGAAGGTTCACGAGATTGATTCCTGGGATGGTGGGACTGTCGTATGAGAAGAGATTGAGTAAACTAGGCCTGTATTCTCTTGAATTCAGAAGAATGAGTGGGGATCTCATTGAAGCATACAAAATTATTACAGGGCTTGATAGGGTGGATGCTGGGAGAATGATTCCCTTGGCTGGGGAGTCTAGAACCAGGGGCCACAGCCTCAGGATAAAGGGTAGGCCATTCAGGACTGAGATGAGAAGAACTTTCTTCACACAGAGGGTGGTGAATCTTTGGAATTCTCTACCCCAGAGGGCTGTGGAGGCTCAGTCATTAGGTATATTCAAAACAGAAGTCGATAGATTTCTGACTAGTGAAGGCATCAAGGGATATGGCGATAGGGCCGGTGAATGGAGTTGAGGCAGAAGATCAGCCATGATCTCACTGAATGGCGGAGCAGGCTCGAAGGGCCAAATGGCCTACTCCTGCTCCTATTTCTTATGTTCTTATGTCACTAGTGTGTTTGGGGATGGTTTAAATAAATTGGCAGGAGGGTGGGCACCAGCATATAGAGGTAGAAAAAAGGAATAAGGTGCATAAAGGAAGGAGAGTGTTAGATAGTAGTAGAGAAGGAAGTAGTAACATATTAGATAGGAGCAGACTAAGAAGGACTACGAGGAATACAAAGACAGGTTTGGAATGCATGTATGTAAACGCACAAAGCGTGGTGAATAAGGTTGGTGAGTCATAAAGTCATTATGGCATAGAAGGAGGCCATTCGGCCCATCGATTCCACACCAGCTCTCTGTAGAGCAATCCAGTCAGTCCAATTCCCCCGCTCTATCTGCATAGACCTGCAAGTTTATTTCCCTCAAGTGCCTATCCAATTTCCTTTTGAAATCATTGATCATCTCTGCTTCCACCACCCTTGTCGGCAGCGAGTTCCAGGTCATGACCACTCACTGCATAAAAAAGTTCTTCCTCACATTCCCCCTGGGATGGCAGGAATGACGTATGAGGAAAGATTGGGATTATACTCACTGGAGTTTAGAAGAATGAGAGGGGATCTCATTGAAACTTATAAAATTTTAACAGGACTAGACAGGCTAGTTGCAGGAAGGATGTTCCCGATGGCGGGGTAGTCCAGAACCAGGGGTCACAGTCTAAAGATAAGGGGTAAGCCATTTAGGACAGAGATGAGGAGGAATTTCTTCACCCAGAGAGTGGTGAACCTGTGGAATTCTCTACCACAGAAGGCAGTTGAGGCCAATTCATTAAATATATTCAAGAAGGAGTTGGATATATTTCTTAAGGCTAAAGGGATCAAGGGATATGGGGAGAAGGCAGGGACAGGGCACTGAGTTTGGATGATCAACCATGATCTCATTGAATGGCGGAGCAGGCTCGAGGGGCCGAATGGCCTACTCCTGCTCCTATCTTCTATGTTTCTATGTTTCTGTATCTCTTGCCCAGAACCTTAAATCTGTGTCCCCTAGTCCTTGTACCATCAGCTAATGGAAACAGCCTTTCTCTGTCTACCTTATCCAAACCCGTCATAATCTTGTACACCTCTATCAAATCTCCCCTCAACCTCCTTTGCTCCATGGAGAACAACCCCAGCTTCTCCAACCTAACCTTGTAGCTAAAAATCCCTCAGCCCTGGAACCATTCTGGTAAATCTCTTCTGCACTCTCTCAAGGACCTTCACATCCTTCCTAAAGTGTGGTGACCAGAACTGGATGCAATACTCTAGTTGTGGCCTAACCAGAGCTTTATAAAGGTTCAGCATAACTTCCCTGCTTTTGTACTCAATACCTCTATTTATGAAGGCCAAGGTCCCCTATGCTTAGCTAACTACTCTCTCAATATGTCCTGCCACCTTCAAAGATCTATGCACATGAACCCCCAGGTACCTCTGTCCCTGCACACTCTTTAGAACTGTGTCATTAAGTCTATATTGCCTCTCCCTATCCCTTCTGCCAAAATGCATCATCTCACACTTCTCTGTATTAAATTCCATCTGCCACTTGTCTGCCCATTCTGCTAGCCTATATATGTCCTGTTGCAGTCGATTGGTATCCTCCTCACTGTTTGCCACACCTCCAAGTTTGGTATCATCTGCAAATTTTTAAATTTTACTCTGTATTCCAATATCCAAGTCATTTATATATATCAAAAAAGGCAGTGGTCCTAACACTGACCCTTGGGGAACACCACTGTCTACCATCCTCCAGTCTGAAAAACAACCATTTAGCATGACTCGCTGTTTTCTGTCCTTAAGCCAATTTCTTAACTAAGCTGACCCTCCTATTCAATGAGCCTCAATTTCGTTAACCAGTCTTTTATGTGGTATTTGTCAAACGCTTATTAAAATCCATATAGACAACATCCACTGCATTCCCTTCATCAACCTTCTCTGTTACTTCATCAAAAAATTCAATTAGATTAGTGAAACACGATCTGCCTTTTACAAATCCGTGCTGGCTCTCCTTAATTAACTTAAACCTCTCCAAGTGCCTGTTAATGTTTTCCTTGAGGGAAATAAACTTGCAGGGCTATGTGGACAGAGCGGGGAATGGGACTGACTGGATTGCTCTACAGAGAGCAGGCATGGACTCGATGGGCCAAATGGCCTCCTTCTATGTCATAATGACTCTATGGGGGGAATTTTGCCAGCCCTGGGGAGGCGGGTTTGGAGGCGGGACTGCCGGGAAAATGGCAGAAACTGGGAGCGGGTACCGAACCCGTTCCCGTACCGTCTCTGTGCCATCTTCTCAGGAGGCGGGTCCTCGTCCCCACGAGGCGGGAAGGGGATTACAGCCACTTAACTGTTAAGAGCCTTATCCCCATTTTAACAACACAAGTGTGGGCGTCCCGACGTCGGGAAACCCTGCCAGGGTCAGCAAGGCCAGCAGTGGGTCTGCGGGGGTGAAAGGGGTCAAAAAGTGCGCTGTGGAGGTGAGTGATGTGTGCAAGTGTGGAGAGGTAAGTATGGGAGGTGAGTGAATAGTGTTAGAAAAAGTTTCCTTACCTTTGTTTCTTCCTGCAGGCTTCAACCCTTGGGGATCCGGAGACTCCTCATCTCCATGGCAGAGATGACAGACTGCAGCAGCCATTCTCCGATGCAACAGCCATCTGATTTCTACTCAGGAAAGAGGATTGGTGAGTCTTGAGTACAAGGACTCACCAAAGAACAGAGATTGTCAGTGTTTGACAGCTTCTCAAAGCTGTCAAATGATGACAATTCATCTGTCAAAAGTTTTTGACAGATGAAACGTCACATGCTGACGTTCTCTGTCACCGGCTTTCCCTTAATTGGCCTGCTAAGCCCGCAGGGCGGGCTTAACAAGGTCAATCAAAGGAAAATAGTGTGGGTTGGCCGGACGTCGTTGGGGGCGGGACTGAAACCCGACAACCAGCAGTCCCGCCCCCAACGATAAAAATCCCAAGGACTTTATGACCATTCTCATGCTACTTCCGGGATCCTGCCCCATTACTCATTCCACAACAATTTGCATTTATATAGCACTTTTAATTTAGAACAATGTCCCAAAGAAGTTCTCAGAGGTATAATAAGACAAAAATTGATGCTGAGCCAAAGGAGGACAAAACTAAAAGTTAGATTAAACAGTATGATAGTTTTAAGGAGGGTCTTAAAGGAGGAAAGAGAAACATGGAAGTTTAGGAAGGAATTTCGAGAGCTTAGGGCCTAGATGACTGAAGGCATGGCCACCACTGGTGGGGCGAAGGGAGTGGGGAATACACAGGAGTGTCAAAGTTGGAGGAATGCAGAGGTCTTAGTGGGTTATAGGACTAGAGAAGGTTATAGAGATAAAGAAGGGATTTGAACACGGGGATGAGAATTTTAAATCGGAGCCATTGGGAGTCTGGCAGCCAATATAGGCCAGCGAGCACTGACTGCTGTTCTAAGCAAAGTACTCAGACTACCATATAGCTCTTTGAATGCTTACCATGCATGCTGTCATTATAGCAGGACACAAATTCTGGTTGCAACTCATTACTAAAGCTGTTGGCATGTTGTCATCATGAAAGGGCTTTAACTCAAAAAATATTTCTGATAAAACTTTGATGTTTCATGCATGTTCATGTTCTCACACAATAGACTGCAGCATGGCCACTTGCTTGTCATTGCATGTGCTACTCACACTTACAACATTTCAACAGTACTTTCTTACTTTCAGCAGAAAGCAACACATAAAAGGAGGAAGTTGATGAGAACTGCAGGTGGGCTCTTGGACTATAAATCCTCGAGTGCCTTCAAGGAGACTACATTGGAAATCCTTGGGATTGAGAAGCTAGCAGGATAAAACTGAGGCCTCTCACAGGCTGAGGGCTATTACCATCTCATGTTCTTTTATCTCTACCAATTCATTTACAGACTCAATCACCCAGATTTGCATGGCCACAATTTTATGACATTTATGAACCACAAGAGTCTACTCCAGCCACACTGTGCTACTGAGTATATCCTCAGTATACCCAGTTGTTTGCACTGGAACAGACCCTTGGGCAGCAACGAGGACCATCTCCTGTGCAGGTAAACCTCATAAGTATTTGTTCTTGTCCACTGAGTTCAACAATTTCAGACCCTAACCTCTGCCCCCATTTTTTTGGATGGGAGCTGTTGATGATTCTGTTATTCCCGTTGACACCTGTTCTAGTCCCATCTTTTGTTTCTTTACTTGTCCCATTATCATCTCCTTTTGCCTTGCACAATCATACCTTTTGTCATTTAATCTCTCCTGCCTTCCACCCTATCACAGACCTTCCCTTTCGTTCTTTCCTTCCCTCCCCACTTTCCCTACCACTGCACTTGCTTAAAACCTGTTGTGTGTATCTAACTTTTTCCAGTTTTGACGAAAGGTCATCAACCTGAAACGTTAACTGTTTCTCTCTCCACAGATGCTGAGTATTTCCAGCATTTTCTGCTTTAGTTGTTCTTTTATTCTCTTCTGCTTTAAGAAACTACTTCCTGAATGTGACTGGCCCATGTTATATGGGTGAGATAATGGCACTTTGCGAATCAGATGTTAGCATTGCAACATTACATGAGTTCATTTGCATCATATTGAATTTGTAAACAAAACTCTTGCGCCCTTTGTGCAATACAAAAGTGAAGTAACAAGTAGCAAAATTGGCCCTTGCACCAATTCCTGGCCCCCGCATCCCCAAAAGTCACAGTTGGGAGTTATCGCGCTGGTTGGAAAATTTAGCTCTAGAGTAGCACTTGTACAGTGAGTGAGAATAATTGATTTTAAATAACACCTGCTGTTGAATAACACTAAAATAAACACAGTTTAGAGAACAAGTAATAGACAAACAAGGTAAAACAAGATTTACCTCTATCCCTTGGTTGATGGCTAGTTTTGCTAATCTCACTGCAATAGGCCCCTTAAAAATATAATGGTAAGAATTCATTAGCACAGGTTTATTTAACTCAAGAAACTTCGCACACACGTGATAGACTAGCATATAGCTAGACACGAACTAATAAAGAAATGTATAACATATATAAAAAACTGTAGCCTTTATCATTCTATACACTGTAACTAATGCAATTCATATAATAGAAAGAGAACAGCTGTTTCTAGTTGGACCATATGTGTCGAACCACATTTGATCAGTAAAGTGCAAGTGTATTGCACTTTTACAAATGAGTAGCAAGTTCCTTCTTTTTAAAATGTATTTCCTAACAAGCTAATTAAACACCTTTCCCAAACACCACATGCAATTCCCCAGCACTATGCAATGTCAGTGCGTGATAGGATGGAGATTTATCTCTGTGAATTTCCCACATAATGAGCCCTTGCTCTTTGTCCTGCCATTAGATGATGAAACCAGAGAATCCCCGAAAGCAAAAGGGAAATTCAGAGAGTGAGTTGCCTAGAAGCATGTCAATGATAACAACCTGCATTTATATAGGACTTTTAACATAGGAAAACATCCCAAGGTGCTTCACAGGAGTGTAATCAGACAAAAATTAGCACAGGGTAAAGGAGGAGATATTAGGACGGACGACAAAAAGCTTGGTCAAACAGGTCAGTTTTAAGGAGGATCTTAAATCTCATCATTTGGTCACATGATTGCGTGCCTGTGTCCTATAGAAAGAGCTTGGCCCCCATATTTACGGGGAGGTGGGGAGGGTGCAGGTGAGGCCGAAATGACCAAAAAACCTGGCAAAGCCAGGGATGTGGAGGACCTGCCGAACTTAACGGCAGGACCTCATTAACATTTTGTAGCTCCATTTCCCACCAAATGGACAGCCTGTCTGGTGGGCACGAGGGATTATCAGCTGCAGGAGACTGCAACCGGGGACCCCTGGGGACGGTCCCCGGCAATCGGGTGGTCAGAGAGGCTCGTGATTGGGGCTGCGGGGAGAGGCCCATGATCAGGAGAGGTGAAGGGGCGAGGCCGAAGGCTTCCTTGAGGGGCTGGGGGGAGCACTCCTGCTCCTCCTGGCCCACCAGGAGTGCTGAAAGAGGTACTTACCTTGTGGAGCTGGCAGGTCCCACTTCTATTTCACTGCCGAGTTTCCCGACCCCTGGGAAAACCTTGCAGAAACAGTAAATTTTAAATTGGGCTCCCAATTGCACTATGGAAGCCTGATTTAAATATGTTAATTAATTAAGACACATGACTAAGGTCAAAGCATGTGGGGTTAGGGAACAAGTAGCAGAATGAATAGCACGCTGGCTACAAAACAGAAAACAGAGAGGAGGAGGTTAAAGGTAGTTAATCAGACAGGCAAAAGGTGGGAAGCAGTATTCCACAAGGATCGGTGCTGGGACCACTGCTGTTCACCATTTACATAAACTATTTGGACTCGGGAGTCGGAAGTATCACAGAAATCACAGAAATCACAGAAACCCCACAGTGCAGATAGAGGCCATTTCGGCCCATCGAGCCTGCACCGACGCATATCCCACCCGATCCCCGTAACCCCTACAACAACACATATCCCATCCGATCCCCGTAACCCCTACACCAACACATATCCCACCCTATCCCCGTAACCCCACGTATTTAATCCCACTAACACTAAGGGTCAATTTATCATAGCCAATCAACCTAACCCGCACATCTTTGGACTGTGGGAGGAAACCGGAGCACCCGGAGGAAACCCACGCAAACACGGGGAGAATGTGCAAACTCCACACAGACAGTCGCCCGAGGCCAGATTCGAACCCGGGTCCCTGGCACTGTGAGGCAACAGTGCTAACCACTATGCCACCGTGCTGCCGTACAATTTCAAAATTTTCAGATGACACCAAATTGGGGGTGTCGTTAATATAGACGAGGACTGCGACAAAATACAAGGAAGACATTATTAATCTTGCATAATGGTGTGCAATTGACAAATGAACTACAACATAGATAAACGTGAGGTGGTACATTTTGGTAGGAAGAACAAGGAGGCCATATACTTCTTGGAAAATAAGTGTCTAAATGGGGTTGAGAAAGAGAGGGATCTGGGGGGTATAGATACACAAATCACTAAAAGTAGCAATGCAGGTTAATAAGGCCATAAAAAAAGCAAACAAAGCACTGGGGTTCATTTCTAGAGGGAAAAAATTGAAAAGCAGAGAAGTTATGTTAAACTTGTATAGAACCTTAAGATTTATAGATTCACAGAAACTTACAGCACAGAAGGAAGCCATCGTGATGGCTCTTTGAAAGAGCAGTCATGCTTAGTCCCACATCCCTGCTTTTTGTCCATAATCCTGTAAGTTGTTCATCCTCAAGTACCTGTCCAATTCGGTTTTAAAATTATTTATGGAATCAGCTTCCACCACCTTTTCAGGTAGAGCGTTCCAGATCCAGACAACTGAGTGAAAAAAATTCTTCTCATCTCCCCTCTAGATCTTTTTCCAATGATTTTGAATCTATGACCTCCAGTTATTGACCCACTCGCCAGAGGGAACATTTTTCCCTATTTACTCTATCAAAACCTCTCATCATCTTGAAACCTCTATTAGGTCACCTCTTAACCTTCTCTGTTCTAAGGAGAATAGTCCTAACTTTTCCAACCTCTCCTCTAACCTTGGTTAAACCATGCTTGGAGTACTGTGTACAGTCTGGTCTCCATATTATAAAAAGGATATAGAGGCACGGGAGAAGGTGCAAAAAAGATTTACTAGAATGATACCAAAACTGAGAGATTATACCTATCAGGAAAGATTGAACAGGCTGGCGTTCTTTTCTCTAGAGAAGACTCAGAGGTGACCTGATAGAGGTCTTCAAGATTATGAAAGGGTTTGATAGGGTAGAGGTAGAGAAGAAGTTTCCACTTGCAAGCAAGACCAGAGCTAGGAGTCATTAATATACGCTAGTCACTAATAAATCCAATAGGGAATTCAGGAGAAACGTCTTTACCGAGAGTGGTTAGAATATGGAACTCGCCACCACAGGGAATAGTTGAGGCGAATAGCATAGATGCATTCAAGGAGTTAGATGACGTGGGGGTGGAAGGAGGCTCGTGTGATGCATAAACACTGGCATGGACCTATTGAGCTGAATAGCCAGTTTCTGTGCTGTAAATACTATGTAATACTATGCAAGTGTCCCACCTCTCCATGGCGGGACACCAGATGCCCCAATATCCGCCAGCGTAAAAAAGACGGCGGGGGCATTCACATTGGGGTGACGTTCCCCGTATTTAACTCTTTAACCCTTTCTTGCCCGTCGTGTGGGCGGGGAGGCGTTTAATATCGAGGTCCTTGTATTTGTTTAGCACACTTCACACACTCGGGATTCATGTCCCAAAGCACTTTACAGCCAACTAATTATTTTAAGTGCAGTCACTGTTATTTTGTAGGTAAACACAGCAACCATTTTGCACACAGCAAGTCCCATAACCAGTAATTAGATAAATGACGAGTCAATCTGTTTTGGTTGAGGGGTGCTATGGAGTATTATGCATCTACCGGAACAGGCAGACAGGATCTTGTGTAACATCTTATCTGAAGGACTGCACCTTCAACAATACAGCACTACCTCAGTATTACACTGAAATGTCAGCCTAGATTATGTGCTCAAATCTTGAAGTGAGGCTTGCACCCATGACCTTCTAACTTAGTGATGGGAGTATTGCCACCTTGAGCCACATACATGGGGGTGAGCCCGTGTCCTTTTATGTGTGGGGTAAGCCATGTCTTATCAATCATGCATGCACAAACACAAAAGTGTTGCAGGTATCACAATTTTGATAGGAATGATAAATCCTTCAAGAGGTACTGATAAGTTTATAAATTGTACAAAACTGAAAAATCTTCTAAAAATGAATTACTGAAACCAAATATTAAAATATTGATGTACCTGAGGTATGAATTCTTTTGCGAGGGATAATGCCCTGCGATAGGCTGCATCTCCTGCTTCATTCTGCTCCACAACGTGACTAACCAGACCAATTGCTTTTGCTTCAATGCCATCAAGCACTCGTCCAGAAAAGATAAGCTCCTTTGCTAGGGATACTCCTACAATACGAGGGAGACGCTGTGTGCCACCTGTTTTGAAAATAGGACAAAACTGATTAAATAAACTGTTGTCAGGAAGCAATTTTCTATCTCTCAACAACCCTCAAAGATTTGTGGGGATGCTGCCAGTCAAACTCTCTCAGAAGGGCAATAACACATCCATGTTACAACCTAAAAGCAAGGCTGCAAAGAAAATATATTAAATAAATGTGGCAAAAATGTAGTAACTAAATATTTTATTTCCAACTGCAAAGAGCTATGTGCTAACTTGTGCTATGTCATATGTAATTGTCCTTTTCTTTTAAGGGGAAGAAAAGTATCTTGGTAAATACTTTTTGTTTAAAGTAATCCCTTTTCTTTAGAAGAAAATAATATACATACCAGAAATTATGCATGCTTTCCTGGGTCAGGTGGTACTGGAGTGTCTCTCAGGCCCGTTTTAAGTCAAACCCACAGTTTTACTGTGGAGCTTCTCCAGAATCCACTGGGTTGATCACCTTCATGGATATTACCAAAGTGGCCTTGCAGAGAGGGACCCTACTAAAAGTCACGGTGACGTTTTTAATGACCTCTAACCTATATTGCTTTCCTCTTACCCAGCAATTGGCAGAAAAGGTTCTGAAGACTACCCAACAAGACAGAAAGACCAAGCTCTCCCTGCGCCTTCCTCGATGACAATAACGTTTTCATTGGTAGATTATGATTGGTTAGAATAGCTTGGCAATGACAGCACATTTATATTTTGATTGGATCTTTTTGCCCTCCGTGTGAAAGGTGGATTTTCAGAGTCAGGCACGAGAGTAAACGGGTCCCAGAGCATCTGCTGGTACTTACTGACTGTTGTACATCTGAGCATTGAGAAGTTGGATCTACGAGAAGCTAGAGCTTGAGGTTTGCTTTATTATTATATCTAAAGATTGTTTAAAAAGGGGTATTGGACACATGTGGATACAACATAAACTGCTTAACTCAGTATTTGCTATAGAATTTCAGGTGAAGCTGCTAGTGGTTAAAGGGTTGTTTTGCACATGCGGAACATCTCGCTCCATTGGTTTGTAAGTTTTCTCCTCCACAGCTCAAGCTAAGGCACTGTCAGGGGGTCACACTAAACACTCCTGTGCATTCCCTTTGCATTAGTCTGCACATGTTCTGAAAGGTTTATAAACCAATACAACAATCCCAGAACAGTGGAGAAGAAATGATGTCTAATAGAGCTGTCCACATCTGCTCAGTGAGCAGGACAGGCCGGGCAGTAACATTTGTAAACTGAAGGCAAACATCACATGACCAAACCTCCAGGAATACAAAGCAGCGGCAGCAGCGAGAGGATAAAGAGCGGCCCGAGAGCGGACCTGAATTAAAACGGCGGCAGCGGCAAGAGGATAAAGAGTGGCCCGAGAGCGGATTTGAATTAAAGCAGCGGCGAGAGGATAAAGAGTGGCCCGAGAGCGGACCTGAATTAAAACAGCGGCAGCGGTGAGAGGATAAAGAGCGGCCCGCGAGCAGACCTGAATCAAAGCAGCGGCAAGAGGGTAAAGAGCGGCCCGAGAGTGGACCTGAATTAAAGCAGCGGCAGCGGTGAGAGGATAAAGAGCGGCCCGCGAGCAGACCTGAATCAAAGCAGCGGCAAGAGGGTAAAGAGCGGCCCGAGAGTGGACCTGAATTAAAGCAGCGGCAGCGACGAGAGGATAAAGAGCTGCCCGAAAGCGGACCTGAATTAAAGCAGCAGCAGCGGTGATAGGATAAAGAGCGGCCCGAGAGCGGACCTGAATTAAAGCAGTGGAGTGTGAGGCTCCGATTCAAAACAACAACAAAAATCGAAGAGTGACATCACAGGAGAGCAGGTAGGTGATTGGCTGGTGAGTATTACAGCTTTCTTTTGCTAAGTTAGGGAAGGGGGTTAAATTAAGAGCTGAGAAACTGTAACTTGCTAGTACTTATTAAATTAATAACTTAAACTAGATAAAATAATCAACCAATAAAACTAAAATATCGATTGAATAAAAGCTTTAACTAATTAATTAATAAATAAAACGAGGTGTGTTGTAACTGCAGCATGTGGGACTTTGTGGAGAGCGTCGCAATCCCGAGCAACCACATCTCTAATGGTTGCAAGGTGGCCAAGGTTGGGAACTAAATATTCCAGGGTACGTGACATTTCGAAAAGACAGGCAGAACGGAAAAGAAGGGAAGGGGTAGCCCTGATAATAAAGGATGCCATAAGGACAGTAGAGAGAAAGGATCTCAGCTCGGAAGATCAGGAAGTAGAATCAATATGGGTGGAGATAAGGAATAACAAGGGGCAGAAAACACAGGTGGGAGTAGTATATAGGCCTCCTAACAGTAGCTATAATGTTGGACAGAATATTAATGAAGAAATAGTAGGAGCTTTTAACAACGGTAAAGCAATAATCGAGGGGGACTTTAATCTTCATATAGACTGGATAAATCAAATTGGCAAAGGTAGTCTGGAGGATGAGTTCATGTAATGCATTCGGGACAGTTTCCTAGAATAATAGGTCATGGAACCAACCAGGGAACAGGCTATTTTAGATCTTGTATTGTGTAATGAGACAGGGTTAATTAGCAATCTCATAGTAAAAGATCCTCTGGGGCAGAGTGATCATAATATGATAGGCAAGTCACTCTCAAACTTAATGTGAAATTCTAAGTCTGAAACTAGAGTCTTAAACTTAAATAAAGCCAATTACATAGGTATGAGGGGCGAGTTGGTTAAGGTAGATTGGAAAAATAGATTAAAAGGTATCACGGTAGATAAATAGTGGCTAGCAATTAAATAAATATTTCATAATTCTCAACATTCCATTGAGAAACAAAAACTCCACGGGAAAAGTGTTCCATCCATGACTAACTAAAGACGTTAAGGATAGCATTAGATTGAAAGAAGAAGCTTATAATGTTCCGAGGAATAGTAGTAAGCGTGAGGATTGGAAAGTTTCAGAAACCAGCAAAGGATGACCAAAAAATTGATAAAAAGGGAAAAAATAGAATGAGAGAAAACTAGTAAGAAGTAAGAGCTTCTACAAGTATGGAAAAAGAGTGTAGCAAAATTAAACGTTTGTCCCTTAGAGGCTGAGACAGGAGAAATTATTATGGGGAATAAGGAAATGGCAGAAATGTTAAACAAATATTTTGTATCTGTCTTCACAGTAGAAGACACAAAAAGCATACCAAAAATGGTGCTGCACCAAGGGTCGAATGAGGGTGAAGAACTTAACATAATTAATTTAAGTAGAGAAAAAGTACTAGAAAATCTAATGGGACCAAAAGCCGACAAATGCCTTGGACCTGACGGCCTACATCCTAGGGTTTTAAAGAGGTGGCTGCAGAGATAGTGGATGCATTGGTTTAGATCTTCCAAAACTCCCTACATTCTAGAATGGTCCCAGTGGATTGGAAGGTAGCAAATGTAACACTGCTATTCAAGAAAGGAGGGAGAGAGAAAACAGGGGATTACAGGCCAGTTAGCCTGACATCAGTCATCAGGAAAATGCTGGAATCCATTGTTAAGCAAGTGGTATCAGGGCACTTAGAAAATCGTAACATGATTAGGCAGAGTCAACATAGTTTTATGAAAGGGAAATCGTGTTTGACAAATTTTATTCGAGTTTTTTGAGGACCTTGGTGTGCATGTACATAGCTCCCTGAAGGCAGGACAGGTAAATAAGGTGGTTAAGAAGGCATATGGGATACTTGCCTTCATTAGCTGAGGTATAGAATATAAGAGCAGGGAGGTTATAATGAAGCTGTACAAAACGCTAGTTAGGCCACAGTTGGAATCCTGTGTGCAGTTCTGGTCGCCACACTATAGGAAGGGTGTGATTGCATTGGAGAGAGTGCAGAGGAGATTCACCAGGATGTTACCTGGGCTGGAGCGTTTCAGCTATGAAGAGAGACTGGACAGGCTGGGGTTGTTTTCCTTAGAGCAGAGAAGGCTGAGGGGGGACCTGGTTGAGGTGTACAAAGCTATGAGGGGCATAGATAGGGTAGATAGAAAGGAACTTTACCCCTTAGTAGAGGGGTCAATAACCAGGGGGCATAGTTTCAAAGTAAGGGGTAGGAGGTTTAGAGGGGATTTGAGGAAAAACTTTTTCACCCAGAGGGTGGTTGGAATCTGGAACTCACTGCCTGAAAGGGTAGTAGAGGCAGGAAGCCTCACAACATTCAAGAAGCATTTAGATGAGCACTTGAAACACCATAGCATAAAAGGCTACGGACCAAGTGTTGGAAAATGGGATTAGGATAGGGCTTTATGGCCGGCGCAGACACGATGGGCCGAAGGGCCTCTTTCTGTGCTGTATAACTCTATGACTCTATGTAACTAGCAGGGTAGAGGGGAACCAATGGATTTCCAAAAGGCATTCGATAAGGTGCCACATAAAAGGTTATTACACAAGATAAGGGCTCATGGGGTTGGGGGTAATAGAGTAACATGGATAGAGAATTGGTTAACGGACAGAAAACAGAGAGTAGAGATAAACGGGTCCTTTTCAGGTTGGCAGGCTGTAACTAATTGGGTGCCACAAGGATCAGTGCTGGGGCCTCAGCTATTTACAATCTATATTAATGACCTAGATGAAGGGACCGAGGGTAATGTATCCAAGTTTGCTGATGATACAAAGCTAGGTGGGCCAGTAAGCTGTGAGGAGAATACAAAGGGCTCGATTTAGTCAATGGGGAGCTTTTGGAGGCGGGACTCCCACTTTTTGGGTTGTAGTCCCGCCTCCATTGACTTGTGGCCAACCCACGCTATTTTCCCCTGATTGACCTCGTTAAGCCCGCCCAGCGGGCTCAGCAGGCCAAGTAAGGGACACCTGGTTACTGGTGACGTTAGCGATTGACATTTCATCTGTCAAGAGCTTTTGACAGCTGAAAAATCAGCGTTTGACAGCTCTGTGAAGCTGTCAAACACTGACAATCTGTCTTCTAACTTGAGTCCTTCTACTCAGACTCAGTTAGAGAGCTCGCCAGACCAGAAAGCAGAGGCTGCAGCTTTTGACAGTTCAGCGGCCATTCTGCTTTCTGTGCCAGTGAGCTGAGGGACTCCTAAGAACTGAAGGAAGGAAGCCTGCAGGAGAAAGTAAAGGTAAGTAAAACTTATTAAAACACTTTACACTTACCTCACACACTTACCTCTGCACACATGCACCCATCACTCACCTGCACAACGGACATCTCGACCCCTCCAACCCCTGCAGACCAACGGTCCGCCTCGCTAACTTGGCATGGCTTGGAGCCGTCGGACAGCCCACACTTCAGGGCTAAAAATAGCGATTAGGCAAAAAACTGCCTGTTAACTACCTGTTAACAGGCAGTTAATTGGCACTAATCCCCTTCCCGCCTCGGGGAGGCGGCTCCCAGCACAGGTCGGGTACCTGCCTTCTGGGACATTGGCACGGAGGTGGGTTGGGGGTGGGATGGGTTCCTGCCCCCTGATTCTGCAATTTTCCCACCACTTCCACCTCTAAGGGGCTTGGAAAATCGAGCCCAAAGTGTCTGCAAAGGGATATAGAATAGATTAAGTGAGTGAGCAGTAAGGTGGCAGATGGAGTATAATGTAGGGAAATGTGAGGTTATTCACGTTGGTAGGAAGAACAGAAAAACAGAATATTTTTTAAATGGTGAAAAACTTTTAAATGTTGGTATTCAGAGAGATTTGGGTGTCCTCGTGCAAGAAACACAGAAAGCTAGCATGCAGGAACAGCAAGCAATAAGGAAGGCAAATGACATGTTGGCCTTTATTGCAAGGGGTTAGAGTACAAGAGTAAGGAAGTCTTGCTACAATTGTACAGGGCTTTGGTGAGACCACACCTGGAGTACTGTGCACAGTTTTGGTCTCCTTATCTAAGGAAGGATATACTTGCCTTGGAGGCAGTGCAATGAAGGTTCACTCGATTGATTCCTGGGATGTGCGGGCTCTCCTATGATGAGAGATTGTGTAGAATGGGCCTATACTCTCTGGAGTTTAGAAGAATGAAAGGTGATCTCATTGAAATATACAAGCTTTTGAAGGGGATTGACAGGGTAGATGCTGAGAGGTTGTTTCCCCTGGCTGGAGTGTCTAGAACTAGGGGGCATAGTCTCAGGATAAGGGGTAGGCCATTTAAGACCGAAATGAGGAGGAATTTCTTCACTCAGAGGGTTGTGAATCTTTGTAATTCTCTGCCCCAGAGGGCTGTGGATGCTGAGTTTTTGAGTATATTCAAGGCTGAGATAGATAGATTTTTGGACTCTAGGGGAATCAAGGGATATGGAGATCGGGCGGGAAAGTGGAGTTGAGGTCGATGATCAGCCATGATCTTATTGAATGGCGGGGCAGGCTCGAGGGGCCATATGGCCTACTCTTGCTCCTATTTCTTACATTCTTATGCTTAATGAACTAGATTTGGCAACGCTACATCTCCAGCAAACAGGAAGAGTCTTATTATAATTGGCAAAGGATATACTGAGAGTAATGCAGAAACACTCCACTCTGTGCTGCACCTAAAGATCAAGTTGAGATTGGCAACTCTTTCATCCACAGAAACCCCAAGCAAAAGGCTGGGATATGAATTCATATCTACTAACACATGACACTGTCCATTAGTGCCCTGGTTATACTAGTAGACAGAGGTAAGATTGCCTCTGAAATCTTCTGCAATCAATCTCTGCCATCCAGTAAAACTATAATCATAGCCGCTGGTGTAAAACAGACACACTTCTGGAGTTGACTTCAAGCCAGCTTTGATTCCGATCCATGCAGTATAATTTGGTAGTGGTTTCAACACTTAATCAGACTAGTATTGAGCATTGCATCCCCCATACCATGCATCACAACATTCTGCGTGCTGTCTGTTGTGCTTCTGCTGCAATTTATAACTTTTTTAATATAAAGCAATCCAACCAGAGCACCTGCCCTAATTTCATATAGAGCCCATGCTACATTAGGTTTCAATATAACTGCAGTATAACATTCTTTTTCCCCAAACTGCCAGCCAACCTCCTTTCAACATCTGAATAATGGGTCTATGTTCATAACCTTAAAGTTAAACTAGAGTATTACAGAAAATAGAGCTGCAAGTTTCAAAAGTCTTAAAAGGTTTTTCTTTTGTTCTTTTCAAAATGTAATGGTTAAATATCTACGTTTTGAAGGAAATAGTGAATGAAAATGAAGTTGGCAATATTGTACCATTTTCCAACTAATGCATGCAATTTGAATCTGTTAGCATCATAGGTTGAAAATTGGCTATTCAGACGTGACCTGAATAATACTCCGTTATCACTTCTCAATCACATGCAAGTTATTGAGAAAATGAAGAGAATTTGTCATTAGTGCATGGGCATTAAGCATTGCGCTTGGGTGGAGCAGAGAGGAAAATTAGGCAGGTAGGACCATGTGCCGGTCAGATTTTACTATGATCCACCTGCCCTGCTTTACACAACATAATACCAAAGTCTTAAGAATATAAGAACATAAGAGCAGCGAGGAGGAGCTCGGGAGAAAACCCGGCGACCAGCGAGGCCCGAGACCAGTCGGGAGCAGTGTGGTGAGACCGGTATAAAAACCGGAGAGAGGCGAGGCCCGAGACCAGTCGGGACCAGCGGGAGCAGTGTGGTGAGACCGGTATAAAAACCGGAGAGAGGCGAGGCTTACCAACTCAGCAGCGGGGAGAGAGGTAAAAAGTCATCAGTGTGTGACGTCACCAGGGAGCAGGTAGGTGATTGGTTGGTGAGTATTTCTCTTTTTTCAATACAAGCTTGAATTCTGTGGTGTTAAATGTCTGTGGTGTAGTGGGGATAGTTGGTAAATAAAGCGCCCTAGAGCATACCTGTAACTGGGGTATTGAATAAATTTTTTAAAGTAATTAAAGGGGTAAGTCATGGCAGGAGAGTTCAGACCCGTGCTCTGCTCCTCCTGCTCTATGTGGGAAGTCAGGGATGCTGCCAGTGTCCCTGACGACCATGTGTGCGGGAAATGCATCCAGCTGCAGCTACTTGTAGACCGCATTGCGGCGCTCGAGCTGCGGGTGGATGAATTTTGGAGCATGCGCGATGCTGAAAGGCTCGTGGATAACACGTTTAGCGAGTTGTGCACGCCTCAGGGTAGGGCAGCACAGGGGGTGACCATCAGGCGGAGCAACAAAGGCAGGCAGGTAGTGCAGGGAACCCCTGCGGACATCCCCCTTTCAAACAAGTATACCGCTTTGGATACTGTTGAGGGGGATGACTCACCAGGGGAAGGCAGCAGCGGCCAACTTCCTGGCACTGGGGGTGCTCCTGCTGCCCAGGAAGGGGGGAAAAAGAGTGGGAGAGCAATAGTGGTAGGGGATTCTATAGTAAGGGGAACAGATAGGCGTTTCTGTGGCCGTAGACGTGAATCCAGGATGGTTTGTTGCCTCCCTGGTGCCAGGGTCAAGGATGTCACTGAGCGGCTGCAGGGCATTCTGGAGGGGGAGGGAGAACAGCCAGTGGTCGTGGTCCACATTGGTACCAACGACATAGGTAAAAAGAGGGATGAGGTCCTGCAGCAAGAATTTAGGGAGCTAGGTGAAGGATTAAGGAGCAGGACCTCAAAGGTTGTAATCTCTGGATTACTCCCGGTGCCACGTGCTAGTAAGTATAGGAATAGGAAGATAGAACAGATGAATGCGTGGCTAAAGGGATGGTGCAAGGGGGAGGGCTTTAGTTTCCTGGATCACTGGGTCTGCTTCTGGGAAAGGTGGGACTTGTACAAGTCGGACGGTTTACACCTGAACCAGGGGGGAACCAATATCCTTGCGGGGAGGTTTGTTAGCACTGCTGGGGAGGGGGTTGGGGTACAGAGTGGAGCTATAGTAGGGGGTGATTTACGGCCAAATACAGAGGGAAAAACAAGTCAGCTGGGAAGGCAGAGCAAATATGTGAAGGCAAAAGAGAATATGGCAGGGCTGGAAGGCATTTATTTTAATGCAAGGAGTCTTGCAAATAAGGTGGATGAACTGAAGTTGTTGTTGAACACATGGGAGTACGATATTGTTGCTATCACGGAGACATGGTTGAGGGAGGGTCAGGACTGGCAGCTCAATATTCCGGGGTATAGAATCTTCAGGCGAGACAGAGGGGGGTGTAAAAGGGGAGGGGGTGTTGCAATATTAATTAAGGAGTCAATTACTGCTGTAAGGAGGGATGATATATTAGCGGGTTCCTCTAATGAGGCCATATGGGTAGAACTTAAAAACAAAAAGGGGGCAAGCACTTTGCTGGGAGTGTACTATAGGCCCCCAAACAGTCAGGGGGAGATAGAGGAACAGATATGTAGGCAAATCTCAGAGAAGTGCGAAAATAATAGGGTAATAATAGTGGGGGATTTCAACTTCCCCAATATAAATTGGGACAGTCAGAGTGTGAAAGGCTTAGAGGGTGCAGAATTCTTAAAGTGCATCCAGGAGAGCTTTTTGAGCCAACATGTAGAAAGTCCTACAAGAGAGGGGGCGGTACTGGACCTAATTCTGGGGAATGTAGCCGGGCAAGTGGTGGAAGTGTCAGTAGGAGAGCATTTTGGCGACAGTGACCATAATTCGGTGAGATTTAAGGTGGTCATGGGAAAAGACAAAGACGGCCCGGAAATAAGGGTTCTAAATTGGGGGAAGGCCGATTTTAATATGATAAGGCAGGATCTGGCCAAAGTGGACTGGGAGCAGCTGCTTATAGGAAAATCCACATCAAAACAGTGGGAGACTTTCAGAAGGGAAATAGAGAGAGTACAACGCCAACATGTTCCTGTAAAGGTCAAGGGTGGGACCAACAAGCAAAGGGAACCTTGGATGACAAGGGATATACAAAAATGCATTAGAAATAAAAGGGGGGCTTTTGGCAGTTACAAAAGACTAAAGACGGAAGAAGCCCTAGAGGAGTATAAAAAGTGCAGGGGCATACTTAAAAAAGAAATTAGGAGGGCGAGGAGGGGCCATGAAATAACACTGGCGAGCAAAATAAAGGAAAATCCTAAGATGTTTTATAAGTATATTAAGGGCAAGAGGATAACCAGGGAAAGGGTAGGGCCCATTAGGGACCAAAGTGGCAATCTGTGTGTAGAGCCAGAGGATGTAGGCGGGGTTTTAAATGAATTTTTTGCATCTGTGTTCACTATGGAGAAAGGCGATGCAGACATAGAAATCGGGCAAGGGGACTGTGACATACTTGAACATATTAGCATCGAGAGGGAGGAGGTGCTAGCGGTTTTAGCGGGCCAAAAAGTGGATAAATCCCCAGGCCCGGACGAGATGTATCCCAGGCTGCTGTGGGAGGCAAGGGAGGAGATTGCAGGGGCTCTGACACTAATTTTCAGAACCTCTCTGGCCACAGGGGATGTACCAGAGGACTGGAGAACAGCTGACGTAGTACCATTATTCAAGAAGGGTAGCAGGGATAAACCAGGGAATTACAGGCCAGTGAGTCTAACATCTGTGGTGGGGAAATTATTGGAAAAAATTCTGAGGGACAAAATTAATCTCCACTTGGAGAGGCAAGGATTAATCGGGGATAGTCAGCATGGCTTTGTCAAGGGTAAATCATGTCTAACAAATCTGATCGAATTTTTCGAGGGGGTGACCAGTGGGGTGGATGAGGGAAATGCTGTGGATGTGGTTTACATGGACTCCAGTAAAGCTTTTGACAAAGTCCCGCATAGGAGACTGGTCAAGAAGGTAAGAGCCCATGGGATCCAGGGTGCCTTGGCGCGTTGGATCCTAAACTGGCTGAGTGGCAGGAGGCAGAGGGTGATGGTCGAAGGTTGCTTTTGTGACTGGAAGCCTGTGTCCAGTGGGGTCCCTCAGGGATCGGTGCTGGGTCCCTTATTGTTTGTGATCTACATAAATGATTTGGATGAGAATGTAAAAGGTATGATCAGTAAGTTCGCAGATGACACGAAAATTGGTGGGGTGGTAAATTGCGAGGAGGAAAGCCTCCGGCTACAGGACGATATAAACGGGTTGGTCAGATGGGCGGAAAAGTGGCAAATGGAATTTAACCCTGAAAAGTGCGAGGTGATGCATTTTGGACGGACAAATAAGGCAAGGGAATACACAATGAGTGGTAGGACCCTAGGAAGTACAGAGGGTCAGAGGGACCTTGGTGTACATGTACATAGATCCCTGAAGGCAGCGGAGCAGGTAGATAAGGTGGTTAAAAAGGCATATGGGATACTTGCCTTCATTAGCCGAGGCATAGAATATAAGAGCAGGGAGGTTATGATGGAGCTGTACAAAACGCTGGTGAGGCCACAGCTGGAGTACTGTGTGCAGTTCTGGTCGCCTCACTATAGGAAGGATGTGATTGCTTTGGAGAGGGTGCAGAGAAGATTCACCAGGATGTTACCTGGGATGGAGCGCCTCAGCTATGAAGAGAGGCTGGACAGGCTGGAGTTGTTTTCCTTGGAGCAGAGAAGGCTGAGGGGGGACCTGATTGAGGTGTACAAAATAATGAGGGGCATAGATAGGGTAGATAAAGAGGAACTTTTCCCCTTAGTGGGGGGGTCAATAACAAGGGGGCATAGATTCAGGGTAAGGGGCAGGAGATTTAGAGGGGATTTGAGGAGGAACTTTTTCACCCAGAGGGTGGTTGGAATGTGGAACTCAATGCCTGAAAGGGTGGTGGAGGCAGGAACCCTCACAACATTCAAGAAGCATTTGGATGAGCACTTGAAATGCCATTGCATACAAGGCTATGGACCAAATGCTGGAAAATGGGATTAGACTGGACAGGGATGGATGGGCGGCGCAGACACGATGGGCCGAAGGGCCTCTTTCTGTGCTGTAAAACTCTATGACTCTATGATAAGAAATAGGAGCAGGAGTAGGCCAATCGGCCCCTCGAGCCTGCTCCGCCATTTAATAAAATCATGGCTGATCTGATCCTAACCGCCAATCTACTATCACAGAACCATCTCCTGAATCTAACAGAATTAGACACACGAAATAGGAGCAGGATCAGGCTACACGGCCCCTGGGCCCGCTCCGCTACCCACAGGGCCATGTCCGATCTGAACCTAGACTCATGTCCAAATTCCTGCCCGCTCCCCGTAACCCTTAATTCCCTTTACTTCTAGGAAACTGTCTATTTCTGTTTTAAATTTATGTAATGATGTAGCTTCTACAGCTTTTTGGGGCAGCATATTCCATGGACCTACCACCCTCTGAGTGAAGTAGTTCCTCCTCATCTCAGTTTTGAAAGAGCAGCCCCTTATTCTAAGACTATGCCCCCTAGTTCTAGTTTCACCCATCATCGGGAACATCCTCCCCGCATCCATCCGATCCAACCCCTTCACAATCTTATATGTTTCAATAAGATCGCCTCTCATTCTTCTGAACTCCAATGAGTAGAGTCCCAATCTACTCAACCTCTCCTCATATGTCCATCCCCTCATCCCTGGGATTAACCGAGTGAACCTTCTTTGTACTGACTCGAGAGCAAGTATGTCTTTTCTTAAGTATGGACACCAAAACTGTATACAGTATTCCAGGTGCGGTCTCACCAATACCTTGTACAACTGAAGCAATACCTCCCTATTTTTATATTCTATCCCCCTAGCAATGAAAGCCAACATTCCATTGGCCTTCTTAATCACTTGCTGCACCTGCATACTAACCTTTTGAGTTTCGTGCACCAGGACCCCCAGATCCCTTTGTACTTCAGTACTTTCCAGTTTCTTGCCATTAAGATAATAGCTTGCTCTACGATTTTTCCTGCCAAAGTGCATAACCTCACACTTTCCAACATTATATTCCATCTGCCAAATCTCTGCCCACTTACTTAGCCTGTCTATGTCCCCTTGCAGGTTTTTTATGTCCTCCTCACTCACTACTTTCCCTCCCATCTTAGTATCATCTGCAAACTTTGATATGTTACACTCGGTCCCCTCCTCCAAATCGTTAATATAGATTGTAAAGAGTTGGGGACCCAGCACCGACCCCTGCGGAACACCACTAGTTACTGATTGCCAGCCCGAGAACGAACCATTTATCCCAACTCTTTGTTTGCTGTTAAGATAGCCAATCTTCCACCCATGCCAGAATATTACCCCCAATCCCGTGATTTTTTATCTTAAGCAATAATCTTTTGTGTGGCACCTTGTCAAATGCCTTTTGGAAGTCTAAATACACTACGTCCACTGGTTCCCCTTTATCCACCCTATATGTTACTTCCTCAAAGAACTCCAGCAAATTTGTCAAACATGACTTCCCCTTCATAAAACCATGCTGACTTTGTCCTATTAAGTGATTATCCAAATGTCCTGTTACTGTCTCCTTAATAATGGACTCCAAAATTTTACCTACCACAGACGTTAGGCTAACCGGTCTATAGTTTCCAGCCTTCTGTCTACTGCCCTTTGTAAATAAGGGTGTTACATTAGCAGTTTTCCAGTCTGCCGGGACCTTTGCTGAGTCCAGGGAGTTTTGGAAAATTATTACCAATGCATCCACAATCCCTACCGCCACTTCCCTCAAGACCCTAGGATGTAAGCCATCAGGTCCAAGTGATTTATCCGCCTTGAGTCCCATTATTTTACCGAGTACCACTTCCTTAGTGATTTTGATCGTGTTTAGCTCCTCCCCCCCTGTAGCCCCCTGTTTGGGATATTCTTAGTGTCTTCTACTGTAAAGACTGATACAAAATATTCATTCAGTGTTTTTGCCATCTCCATATTTCCCACCATTAATTTCCCGGTCTCATCCTCTAAGGGACCAACATTTACTTTAGCCACCCTTTTTCTTTTTATATAATTGCCAATATTATTCCAAAAAAAAATTACTTTGGTATGGGAATGTCAGTCTAAGAAAATGTTCTCGATTTGGAAAGCATGGTAATGTTTCAACAAATGGGCTATTTGAGGTCAGCCAGTTGAAAGACCTGGGAAGGAGTTTTATGATTTGGCAAAGAGCAGCAAGGTAAATAATAAACATGACCCTGCTTTAACAAGGTTGTCAAGGGCATAAATAGAACATGCTTTGAAGTGTTACTTTTTAAAGCAATGAATGAAAGAAAGCAAATGCTCATACAGTCACATTGATGAATGTATTGCCAGGTGGCTCTTGAGGCTGTCCTAATTAAATCACACTACTCATGTTTAAAGGCCAAAATGCAGTGAACAGGGGCCGAAGTGGGACAGGTGGTGGGCCCTTCCAGTAATAGGCATTGAGAGTGTAGAAGCAGCCCATGTACCAATTTATCAAGAGGGAAATTCTGGAAGGCGCTGATCCTAGGGAGATTGGAAGGCTGCATTACATCTGATATGTAGTATATTTATTATGTTACATCATTTATAATGGCCTGGAGTTGCCGCTCAATTGCACTGGTTTTTTCGGCGCAATTCCCTCAATATCGGCGTAACCGGCGCAAAAGATCACGGAATTTTAAACGCAAATTGCATTCAATACAACTCGAGTTTCCACGATCTTTTGCGTTCGTTTTTTAAAAATTGCACTGGAAGCAGACCTCCAAAACTGGCCGCGCCCCCAGGGTGAATTAATCACCATTGGGAGTTTCCACTAATTGCACTCGTTTGCAGGCCTTCGAGGAGGCTCCAAAAATTAAGCTGATCTTTTGGGTGCAAGGACACTAATAGGTACGTTTTAAAAGGTTTTGAATGATTTTTGCTTTTAAATTTACTAGGGAACTGACTACTACACCCCACTCTAACTAGAAAATAGTTTTGTATACTTTTTAAAGTCATTTTTGGGTTACTCACAGGTGGTAGATAGACACTGTGATTTAAATTGATTATTTTTTAGCTGCATTAATTTATCTTTACCAAGTTACCACTCTCAAATGTATCAAGGAATATTTTTTAAGCAAATTTAAAAAAAAATTACATTTTAAGAAGTTGCTCGATTGTTTATGGCAGATTTTGCATTCAACGATATACAACTGAGTTTGAGTGGAAACTCGCAGGGAAATTTTATTTTTGAAAATGGGCCCAATTTTGGGTGCAATTTGCGCCGAAATTGCCGATAGTGCCCAAAGCGGAAACTCCACCCCAACATATTTTACAACAACATTTACACACACTGATTGTGTGCAAGTGCTTCATACTTTATGTAATGTAAACACAATACCCAAATAGTATGCCTACATACTAATTATGTCCCATCTATTCTCCTCACAGGGCATAGAGAAGGCAATGTGGTTCCGTAAGTATTTCAACAGGAGCAGTTGCTGCAGCACTATGCTTCATGATCCATACTTGAATCAACTATCATAGAAACATAGAAGATAGGAGCAGGAGTAGGCCATTCGGCCCCTCAAGCCTGCTCCGCCATTCAATGAGATCATGGCTGATCATCCAAATTCAGTACCCTGTCCCTGCCTTCTCTCCATATCCCTTGAGCCTTAAGAAATATATCCAACTCCTTCTTGAATATATTTAATGAATTGGCCTCTACTGCCTTCTTTGGCAGAGAATTCCACAGGTTCACCACTCTCTGGGTGAAGAAATTCCTCCTCATCTCTGTCCTAAATGGCTTACCCCTTATCCTTAGACTGTGACCCCTGGTTCTGGACTCCCCGACCATCAGGAACATCCTTCCAGCATCTAGTCTGTCTAGTCCTGTTAGAATTTTATAAGTTTCGATGCGATCCCCTCTCATTCTTCTAAACTCCAGCGAGTACAAGCCCAATCGACCCAATCTCTCCTAAGTCATTCCTGCCTTCCCAGGTATCAGCCTGGTGAATCTTCGCTGCACTCCTTCCATGGCAAGAACATCCTTCCTCAGATAAGGCGACCAAAACTGCACACAATCCTCAAGATGTGGTCTCACCAAGGCCCTGCACAACTGCAGCAAGACATCCTTGTTCCTGTACTCAAACCCTCTCGCTACGAAGGCCAACATACCATTTGCCTTCTTAACCGCCTGCTGCACCTGCATGCTTACTTTCAGCGACTGGTGCACAAGGACGCCCAGGTCTCGTTGCACTTCCCCTTCTCCCAATCTATTGCCATTTAGATAATAATCTGCCTTCCTGTTTTTGAAACCAAAGTGGATAACCTCGCATTTATCCACGTTCTATTGCATCTGCCTTGCTTCTGCCCAATCACCCAACCTGTCCAAATCATACTGGATCCAGGAGGTAAGGTCAGTTCAGATAGACATTTTGGGGGGTATTTTAACCCCAAAAAACGTGTGTATTGGGGTCGGGTGTGATGTGCCTCAATAAATCCGAGACTCAATGTTAGCGAAACAAAACAAGGCTTTTATTGACTTAGAAGGTAACACACAGAGGAGAATGTATCTTCCATCCAGAGGTCTGCCGTACTGGATGTGCTGCAGGCTGGGCCAGCTTACATAGGAGCCAGGTATGGGAGGAGCCCTACACACAGTACAATACAATGGAAATGAAACTGAAACCAACCACAGTCATAGGCAGAGAAATACTGATGAGTGATGAATGGAATATTTCATCACATTCACCCCTTCTATAGATTTAGTCTGTTCGGGGGTTTGATAGTCCTCTGCGACCGACATGGCTGTTGTGGTGCCGCGGGTGTCAGCTGGGTGTCCCCGGTGGCCTCCTGGGTCTCTGCCGGGGGTGCCGCCAGGGTTGTTGAAGGGGTAGTTGGTGGGGGTACCGTTGGTCGATGTTCTTCCGGGGGTGATGAAAGAGTAGTGGGTGGGTAAGAGTTGCTGTGGTCGTTGTTGCTGCTGTTGTCGTGGTTGTTGTCGTTACCGGCTGGGGCGACGTCTTTTATGGACACGGTGTCCTCCCTTCCGTCGGCGTGCCGGACATACGCATATTGGGGGTTGGCGTGGAGTAGGTGCACTGACTCCACGAGAGGGTCCGTCTTGTGGCCCCTCACATGCCTTCGCACGAATACCGGACCTGGGGTGGAGAGCCATGACGGCATGGATACGCCTGAGGTGGATTTCCGGGGAAAGACAAACATTCGCTCGTGAGGCGTGGCATTAGTGGCAGTACACAATAGCGACTGTATCGAATGGAGCACATCTGGGAGGACTTCCTGCCAGCGGGAGATAGGGAGGCCTTTGGTCCTTAGAGCTAGAGTGACTGCTTTCCATACTGTCCCGTTCTCTCGCTCCACTTGACCGTTACCCCGGGGGTTGTAGCTGGTGGTACGGCTCGTGGCGATCCCCCTGGCCAGCATGTACTGGCGTAGCTCTTCACTCATGAAGGACGCCCCCCTATCCGTATGGATGTAGCTCGGCATACCGAACAGGCAGAACAGGCTGTTGAGGCATTTAATGACCGTGGCGCTGGTCATGTCTGGGCAGGGGAAGGCGAATGGGAAACGAGAGTATTCGTCCACAATGTTCAGGAAGTAAACATTGCGGTCGACGGACGGGAGGGGGCCCTTGAAATCTAAGCTGAGCCGCTCAAAGGGCCGTGTAGCTTTGATTAAGTGGGCTCTATCTGGGCGGTAGAACCGAGGCTTGCACTCAGCGCAAGTGCGACAGTTCCTGATCAGGGACCGAACTTCCTCAATCGAGTAGGGTAAGTTGCGGGGCTTTATGAAGTGGAACAGCCGCGTGACCCCTGGGTGGCAGAGGTCATTGTGGAGGGTCTGTAGCCGATCCCCGGTGGCGCTGGCACACATCCCTCGTGAGAGGGCGTCGGGGGATTCGTTAAGGGCCCCTGGCCGGTAAATGATGTCATAATCGAAGGTGGAGAGCTCGATCCGCCACCTAAGAATCTTATCATTTTTAATCTTCCCCCTCTGTTTATTATCGAACATAAACGCTACCGACCGCTGGTCGGTAAGTAGGGTGAAGCGTTTGCCGGCTAGTTAGTGGCGCCAGTGGCGCACTGCCTCCACGATGGCTTGGGCCTCCTTTTCTACGGAGGAGTGTCTGATCTCGGGCCCTTGGAGGGTCCTCGAGAAGAAAGCTACGGGCCGCCCCGCCTGGTTGAGGGTGGCCGCCAAGGCGAAGTCAGACGCATCACTTTCCACTTGAAAGGGGGTGTTCTCGTCCACTGCCTGTAGCGTGGCCCGCTCAATATCCTGCTTAATGCTTTTGAAGGCGGCATGGGCCTCAGCAAAGAGCGGAAAAGAGGATGCTTTCAAGAGGGGGCGGGCTTTGTCGGAGTAGTTGGGGACCCATTGGGAATAATAAGAAAATAACCCCAGGCACCTTTTCAGGGCTTTGGGAGTGTTGGGCAGGGGCAGCTCCCGTAGGGGGCGCAATCGGTCGGGGTCTGGTCCGATTTCCCCATTCTCCACCACGCTGCCTAGTATGCAGAGGCGCGTGGTGTTGTAAACGCACTTGTCCTCGTTGTAGGTGAGGTTGAGTTTTTGTGCAGTTTTCAGGAACCTCTCGAGGTTCGAGTCGTGATCCTGCTGGTTGTGACCGCAGATGGTGACGTTGTCGAGGTAGGGGAAGGTTGCCTGCAAGTGGTGGTCATCGACCATGCGGTCCATCTCCCTCTGGAAGACCGAGACCCCATTCGTCACCCCAAAGGGGACTCTGAGGAATTGGTAGAGGCGTCCGTTCGCCTCGAAGGTGGTGTACGGGCGGTCCTCTGGTCTGATAGGGAGCTGGTGGTACGCTGACTTGAGGTCGATGGTGGAGAACACCCGGTATTGGGCGATTTGGTTCACCATTTCTGATATGCGGGGTAGCGGGTAGGCGTCTAGTTGGGTGTACCTGTTGATCGTTTGGCTATAGTCGATCACCATCTGTTTCTTCTCGCTACCCCTTACCACCACCACTTGGGCGCGCCACGGGCTATTGCTGCGTTCAATAATGCGCTCTTTCAGGAGCCTGTCTACCTCGGTCGCGATAAACCGCCTGTCCTCCCAGCTGTACCTCCTGCTTTTGGTCGCTATTGGCCGGCAGTTAGGGGTAAGGTTCGCGAATAGCGAAGGCGGCTTTACCTTCAGGGTAGCCAGACCGCACACTGTGAGGGGCGGCTGGGACCCACCGTAATTGAGCGTGATGCTTTGGTGGTAGCACTGGAAATCCAGGCCCAAGATCACGCTCGCACATAGATTCTTCATGATTAATACTTTAAAATTATCGTATACAGTTCCGTTAACGGACAATTGTACCGTGCAGTAACCCATAATGGTCGATGTCTGGGTTTTATCAGCCATAGAGATGGTACCCCGAGTAGGGACCACCTTTAGGGAGAGTTGTTGTACCAGTTCAGGGTGGATAAAACTCTCCGTGCTTCCACTGTCAATTAAACATTTAACCCTGCACCCGTTTACCTCGATGTCCACCATTGATTTGGATAGCGGGTGCGGCCTGGTCTGGTCCACTGTGACCGATGCCACTGTAGGGCCCTGATCGAGACAAGATGGCGTCCACGCTGTCTGCTCACAAGATGGCGGACCCCACGAGGTCGGGCAAGATGGCGTCCAAGATGGCCGCTCCCACGGCGCACACGCGGCGGTGGCGGGTTTTCCGGCGGGGTTCCCTCTGCACACCTTCCCGAAGTGCCCCTTCTTACCGCACTTAAAGCAGGTGGTGCCTTTCGCCGGGCACAGGTTTCTGGTGTGCTTCGGCTGCCCGCAGAAGTAGCAGTTGGGTCCCCGACGCGTCGGGCTGCCGGGCGGGGAAGATGCCTTCCAAGATGGCGGCGCCCTTGGTGCACACGTGGCGGCGTGGACGGCGCGGGCTGAAGAGTAGGCGTCCGAGTTTCTCTGGGCCACATCCAGGGATCGTGCTGTGTCCGCAGCCTGTTTCAGGTCCAATCCCATTTTTTCCAGCAGTCTCTGCCGGATGTAAGTGGAGCTGAGGCCTGTGATAAAGGCATCGCGAACAAGCTCGTCAGTGTACACTGCGGCTTTTACATCTTGGCACTTGCAGTCTTTGCCAAGCGTTTTCAGGGTGCCTAGGAACTCCTCCACCGATTCCCCAGGTCGCTGTGCGCGAGTAGCGAGCAGATGCCTAGCATACACCTCATTCGTAGGCTGCTGGTAATGCGCCTTTAAGATGTCGCAGGCGGCCGGGTACGTGTCGGCGTCTTGGATGAGGGGGTAAACCCGGTGGCTTACCCAATTCCGCAGAATTCCGAGTTTCATACTCGCAGCGTCCGTAGCGTCTTTGACGGCTGCGGAATTGTCCAGGAAGAATTCCATACACATAAACCAGTGTCCGAAGCGTGCCGATGCGTCCGAAGCATGCTGGTCCAAATCCAAACGTTTGGGTTTCAAGAGTTGATCCATTGTGTTGAAAATTAAGTCAATAAAATTGATGTGCCTCAATAAATCAGAGACTCGATGTTAGCGAAACAAAACAAGGCTTTTATTGACTTAGAAGGTAACACACAGAGGAGAATGTATCTTCCATCCAGAGGTCTGCCGTACTGGATGTGCTGCAGGCTGGGCCAGCTTACATAGGAGCCAGGTATGGGCGGAGCCCTACACACAGTACAATACAATGGAAATGAAACTGAAACCAACCACAGTCACAGGCAGAGAAATACTGATGAGTGGTGAATGGAATATTTCATCACAGGGTGGCAAGTTAAAGTGTTAAAAATCTGAATCCTGACCAGAACCCACCTCCAACTTGCCCACTTCCTGTTTTAATGGAGGTGGGATGGGGGGCAGGCAGCCAAACCGCTCCCAGGAGGCGGGTTGCCCATTTAAATAATATAATGAGGCTGGCGTGCAATAGGTTTATCCACCATTTTAAATTTAACAGTGGCTGGTCGGGTTTTGCAGGCCTCGTGAAACCCACCAGCTAAAGTAAGGCGAGGACTGCTGGTGCTAGGAGGTTAGTGCCTTTACGCTTACCTCCAGGATCCAGCATCCGTGTGATCGGAGTTCCCCCCCCCACGAGGCCTCCTATCGCCTTACTTGCCTCCTCCCACCCCCAGGCTCCTCCGGCCCCCCAATGTCGTTTGCCTCCCATGCCCATGTTCCTCTGGCTCTCCAATGTACTCCAGGCCCCCATGCAATGCTCCTCCGGCCCACAGATGTGCTCCCGGCCACCCACCCCGTGCTCCTGTGGCCCCCTGATGTACTCCCGGACCCTGGTCATGCTCTTCAACCCCGACCCCCACCCCCCCCAAACCCCAGTGCTTCTCCAGCCCCCGATGTACTCACGGCCCCCATGCAATGCTCCTCCAGGCCTCCAATGTGCTCCCAGCCACTCACCCCGTGCTCCTGTGACCCCCCGATGCACTCTCGGACCCCGATCGTGCTCTTCAGCCGCCCGCCCCCCTCCAACCAGCCCCCCCTCCCCCCAGTGTTCCTCTAGGCACTTAAAGTGCTCCTGTACCCAACCCCCCCATGCTCCTCTGGGCCCTCCGATGTGCTCCCGGCCCCCTGATCAAGCTTCACTGGCCTCCCCCCACCCCCATGCTCCTCCGGCCTCCCAATATGCTCCCGGCCACCTGCCCACCCCCACTACAAAAAGGGTGCATGAAAAGAAACTTGCAAGGGATATAAAAATCAATACGAAGAATTTTAAAATGATAGGAAAAAGAGGGTATTCAGGAGCAATGTTGGCCCCTTAAAAACTGAAAGCGGTGATATTGTCAATGATAATAAGGAAATGGCGGATATGTTGAATAATTACTTTGCGTCAGTATTTACAGTAGAATGCCGGAAATCTCAAGGAAAGTAATATTGAATCGGGGACATGGACTCAATAAAATTAACGTAAGTAAAATAACAGTAATGAAGAAAATAATGGCACTAAAGAATGACAAATCCCTCGGACCAAATGGTTTCCATCCCAGAATTTCAAAGGAAGTAGGTGAGCACATTACAGATGCCCTAATTATAATCTTCCAAAGTTCTCTAGATTCAGGAACTGTTCCTTTAGATTAGAAAATTGTGCATGTCACTCCACTATTTAAGAATGACGAGAGAGGGAAACTAGGGAATTATAGACCAGTTAGCCTAACATCTGTTGTTGGGAAATTGCTAGAGTATATAATTAAGGATAGGGTGACTGTACACCTCGAAAATTTTCAGTTGATCATAGAGAGTCAGCATGGATTTGTGAAAGGTAGGTCATGCCTGACAAACCTGATTGAATTTTTTGAAGAGGTGACTAAAGTAGTAGAATGTCTATGGATGTTATTAATATGGACTTCCAGAAGGCATTTGATAAAGTCCCTCATAAGAGACTGTTAACTAAGGTAGAAGCCCACGGAATTGAGGGCAAATTATTGACCTTGTTAGGAAATTGGCTGAGCAGCAGGAGACAGAGTAGGAATAATGGGTAGGTACTCAAATTTGCAGGATGTGACTAATGGCGTCCTGTTGGGATCTGTGTTGGGGCCTCAACTATTCACAGTATTTATTAACGACTTAGATGATGGCATAGAAAATTATATATCCAAATTTGCCGATGACACAAAGATAGGCGGCATTGTAGGCAGTGTAGATGAAAGCATAAAATTACAAAGGGATATTGATAGATTAGGTGAATGGGCAAAACTATGGCAATGTAAGCAAATGTGAGGTCATCCACTTTGGACCTAAAAACGATAGAACAGGGTACTTTCTAAATGGTGAAAAGCTAAAAATAGTGGCGGTCCAAAGAGACTTGGGGGTCCAGGTACACAGATCATTAAAATGTCATGAACAGGTACAGAAAATAATCAAAAAGGCTAATGGAATGCTAGCCTTTATATCTAGAGGACTGGAATGTTGGCCTTCATAGCGAGAGGATTTGAGTACAGGAGCAAGGATGTCTTGCTGCAGTTGTACTGGGCCTTGGTGAGACCACACCTTGAGTATTGTGTGCAGTTTTGGTCACCTTATCTGAGGAAGGATGTACTTGCCATGGAGAGAGTGCAGCGAAGATTCACCAGACTGATACCTGGGATGGCAGGAAAGACGTATGAGGAGAGATTGGGTCGATTAGGCTTATATTCGCTAGAGTTCAGAAGAATGAGAGGGGATCTCATTGAAACATAAAATTCTAACAGGACTAGACAGACTACATGCAGGAAGGATGTTCCTGATGGTCGGGGAGTTCAGAACCAGGGGTCACAGTCTAAGGATAAGGGGTAAGCCATTTAGGACTGAGATGAGGAGGAATTTCTTCACCCAGAGAGTGGTGAACCTGTGGAATTCTCTACCACACAGGGCAGTTGAGGCCAATCATTAAATATATTCAAGAAGGAGTTGGATATATTTCTTGAAGCTAAAGGGATCAAGGGATACGGGGAGAAAGCAGGGACAGGTTACTGAATTTGGATGATCAGCCATGATCTCATTAAATGGCGGAGCGGGCTCGAGGGGCCGAATGGCCTACTCCTGCTCCTATCTTCTATGTTTCTATGTAATACAAGGGGGTAGAAGTTATGCTGTAGCTGTACAAAACCCTGGTTAGTCTACACCTGGAGTACTGTGAGCAGTTCTGGGCACCACACCTTTGGAAGGATATATTGGCCTTGGAGGGAGTGCAGCGTAGGTTTACCAGAATGATACCCGGACTTCAAGGGTTAAATTACGAGGAGAGATTTCACAAATTAGGGCTGTATCCCCTCGAATTTAGAAGGTTGAGGGGTGATCTGATCAAAGTTTTCAGGATACTAAGGGAAACAGATAGGGCAGATAGAGAGAAACTATTTCCGCAGGTTGGGGATTCTAGGACAGGCGGCATAGACTAAAAATTAGAGCCAGACCTTTCAGGAGTGAAATTAGGAAATACTTCTACACACAAAGGGTGGTAGAAGTTTGGAACTCTCTTCTGCAAATGACAATTGATGCTAGATCAATTGTTAATTTTAAATCGGAGATTGATAGATTTTTGTTAACCAAAGGTATTAAGGGATATTGGCCAAAGTCAGGTATATGGAGTGAGATCGCAGATCAGCCATGATCTCACTGAATGGTGAAACAGGCTCGAGGGGCTGAATGGCCTACTGCTGTTCCTATGCAGGCTTACCCGCTTGCAGCAAGCCAGACTCTCCATCTGGTTGGCTGCAGGTGGGAAACTGAAGCTTCAAATGCAAATTAGGCCCTGCTGTTAAATTTGGCAGGGCCTGCGGGAAACCTGTTCTCCCGGGTTTCCCGACCTCTTCCGAGCCCCCGTCGCTCCCAACCCGCCAAAGTATTAAAATTCAGGCCTTTGTGGCCATAATTCCGTGATGTGACAAAGGGAGCACAGTGCGAGACCAGTCGCAGATGTAGGGAAAGATGGTTAATGAAGTAGCAGGTGATCTAAGCAGTGAATGTCCCAAGAGGTCTATTGATACATCTCTTAGTGGGCCTCCTTACTGACATAGAATATTACAACACATGTACCATGATGAATATGCACTTGACTCCATACCCAACGCAATGGATGAAAGGTTGCTTGCACTGCATTTGGCCATCCAGCAGAGAGCAACACCAGTGGTAATTATGGTTAAATTGTAGACAGCAGACCTCAGACACACCAGCAGGTTCAGAGTGCTGCTTTTAATGCTTTGGGGTTCAAAAACCAACGAGCAGTCAAGGCTGCCTTCAACTTACTTAGATAATGCTTAAAGAAAACTATCAGGGGATAATGGCCTCATAATAGCACACTATTCTCTGGCTCAGACAGACCACTGGCCTCATGAATTCTCCCCTCCCTACAGGAGAAGGCTGATGGGTACACACAACAAAGTGCTTGGTGTATTCGGAAGTCTGCCATAAAGCCTGTGTTCAATGTAAAGGAGCATGAAGGAGTCTGGCACCAACGTGGCATAGGGCTTTGTGCAGAGCTTGGAGTCCATCCTTTCCAGCACATAATTGGTGTTCAACTCCACTAGCACGCTTTAGATCCACCCAAGCTGCAACGTCTGATAGCTAATGTCTCAGCTTCCATTGCAGAACAAGCAGCTTCCACCAAAAGTCTGAGTGCTGCAGTGGAAGCTCAGGCTAAAGTTATGCAAGGTCAGCTTGCTGCCATGCAAGCTCAGACTGATGGCACCATGGCTGCAGATACCGATGTTCAAAGGGGCGTGCAGGGTGTCCTAGCAGTTCAGCAATCTGTCCTCCAACAGATTACTAGGATTGCTGAGGCACTGCCCTGGGGGAGTGGCAGTGGTTCCATGGAGCAGAAGCCTGCTGTCCTCTCTCAGGATGATAGCATTCGTCCTCCTATCACTGCCACTCTGCCAGTGCCCTTGCTGTTGCTGGTCAGCCAGGCTGCCCAGACTACTGCCGTCCATGGCAAGATGGTGCAGTTTGAAGCCGCAGCTTCTAGGCCCAGAGCTGCTCGAGGTCATCCTCCAAGGCCATCTGCAGTCTCCTCCACTGGAAGTCAGCAGCCTTCCACCAGCCATGCTGCAGCCACTGGGGTAGCACTGCACAGGAGCATTAGGACAGGCAAAGGCACACGGAAGACAATGTACAAGGGTGATTAGTTTACGTTTGTATGCAATAAGGCACACTTTCATTTATAAATTTGGTTTGCAATGTTTATTTTGTGGTGGCTTTTATTTCTGCATTGTGGCCCAGAGGACGATGTGATAGTCAGTGACAGAGGGAAGGTAAGCAGTGTGGGACTGTTGTTTAATGGGGAATTGTGGTTGTGTTTACTGGTATCGCACTCGCATGTGTTCTTTATGTAAAACCCGGGCAGAAAGGGGTTGTCTAAGTTGCCAGCTCCCTTCCTCTTCCTCCTTTGCCACCTCCTCCCTCCTTGTGCTCCTGCTCCTCAGTTTCTCGCCTGATAGCTGGTAGCAAGCGCTGTGCCCTCATGATAGCAAGGTTGAGCATTTTGCTTTTTGTGGACTGGACATACCTGGGCAATATTCCACATTGTTGGGCAGATGCCAGTGTTCTAGCTGTACTGGAACAGCTTGGCTAGAGGCCCGGCTAGTTTTGGAGCACGTCTTCAGCATGACAGCTGGGATATTGTTAGGGCCCTCAGCCGTTTCTTGATATCACGTGGAGTGAATCGAATTGGCTGAAGACTGGCTTCTGTGATGGTGGGGACCTCATGAGGAGGCAGAGATAGATTGTCCACTTGGCACTTCTGGCTAAAGATAGTTGTGAATGCTTCACCCGTGGCTTTTGCACGTGCTGGGCTCCGCCAGCATTGAGGATGGGGACGTTCATGGAGCATCCTTCTCCTCCCATTAGTTGTTTAATTGCCCACTACCATTCACGACTGGATGTGGCAGGACTGCAGAGCTTTGATCTGGTCCATTGCTTTTAGGATTGCTCAGCTCTGTCAATAGCATGCTGTTTCCGTTGTTAAGCATGTATGTAGTCCTGTTTTGTAGCTTCACCAGGTTAGCACTTCATTTTTAGGTATACCTGGTGCTGCTCCTGGCATGCTCTTCTACACTCCTCATTGAACCAAGGTTGGTCCCTTGGCTTGATGGTAATGGTAGAGTGAGGGATATGCTGGGCCATGAGGTTACAGATTGTGGTGGATTCTGCTGCTGCTGATGGCCCATTGTGCCTCATGGATGCCCAGTTTTGAGCTGCTAGATCTGTTCTGAATCTATCCCATTTAGCACAGTGGTAGTCCCACACAACATGATGGAGAGTGCCCTCAGTGTGAAAACTGGACTTCATCTCCACAATAATTGTGCGGCGGTCACTGCTACCAATACTGTCATGGACAGATGCATCTGTGACAGGTAGATTGGTGAGGACGAGGTCAAGTAGGTTTTTCCCTCGTGTTGGTTCTCTTACCACCTGCCGCAACCCAGTCTGGCAGCTATGCCCTTCAGGACTCAGGCAGCTCGGTCAGTCGTGGTGCTACCGAGCCACTCTTGATGATGGACATTGAAGTCCCCAACCAAGAGTATGTTCTGTGCCCTTGGTACCCCCAGTGCTTCTTCCAAGTGGTGTTCAACATGGAGGAGTACCGATTCATCAGCTAAGGGATGGCGGTAGGTGGTAATCAGCAGGAGGTTTCCTTGTCCATGTTTGACTTGATGCCGTGAGACTTCATGGGATGCAAAGTCAATGTTGAGGCCTCCCATGGCCACTCCCTCCCGACTGTATACCACTGTGTCGCCACCTCTGGTGGGTCTGTACTGCCGGTGGGACAGGACATACCATGGGATGGTGATGCAGGAGTCTGGGGCGTTGGCTGAAAGATAAGATTCTGTGAGTATGACTATGTCAGGCTGTTGCTTGACTAGTCTGTGGGACAGCTCTCCCATTTTTGGCACAAGTCTCCAGATGTGTGTGGAGGAATTTGCAGGGTCGACTGGGCCGGGTGTGCCTTTGTCGTGTCTGGTGCCTCGGTTGATGCTGGGTGGTCCATTCGGATATATTCTTTGTATAGTTCTTTGTAACGGTTTGGTACAACTGAGTGGCTTGCTAGGCCATTTCAGAGGTGAGTTAAGAGTCAACCTCATCGCTGTGCATCTGGAGTCACATTTAGAGAGGACCAGGTAAGGACAGCAGATTTCCTTCCTTAAAGGATATTAGTGAACCAGATGGGTTTTTACGACAATCCAGTAGTTTCACGGTCACCATTATTGATACTAGCTTTTTACTCCAGGTTTATTAATTAACTGAATTTAAAGTCCCCAGCTGCCGTGGTGGGATTTGGACTCATGTCTCCTAATCTCATCTAATGATCTTATCAGTCCAGGCTCTGGATTACTAGTCCAGTAACATAACCACTATGCTACTGTACCACTAAATGGCTCAAATGCAGATGGCACAGCAGACTGCTGCAGAATGAAGGCATCATGACTGCTGCCAGGATACTGGGCATTGACCTGCATGATGCACTGCTATGGTCACAGACCAGCTGGACGTTGAGGGAGTGGAATCTCTTTCGGTTCTGGTACATGGCAGAGTTGACGTGCACCACCCGCAAGGCAATGCGCATGCACCCAATTGCACCCTGCACCATGGGCAAGCCTGCAATCCTAGCAAACCCTCGCACTCGCTCTGCCTGCTTGTCTCTGGCAAGAATGGAATGAAGTTAGCTCTCTTTGAATAGAGAGCCTCAGTGGCCTCACTTATGCAACAGTGAATGGCAAACTGTGAGATGATGCTAATATCTCAAGCTCCAGCCTGGAAGGAACCAGAAGCATAAAAATGCATCACCACGGTTATCTTCACAGCCACTGGCAACGTGGTCCTTGCCCGGCTCTGAGGTTGCAGCTGTGGTTGCAGCAATTGGCAGATTTCAGTAAGGACCTCCTTAGTGAAGCGGAAACGTCGCACACACTGTTCCTCTCTGAGGTTCAGGTAGGAGAATTGCTCCCTGAACACCCTGGGCAGACATGGCCTCCTGCTGAGAGCCCTTCTCCTCCTCCTCCCTCTTCTAGCAGCTTGTCCTGCTCTGCTTGGCCTTTGCTGATTCCCCCAGTCATGCTCTATTCCAAGAGGAAGGCCTACTAGTGCACCCATGTCTGGGAGCAACTGGTTTGTGCAGAAGCTTTGAAGTCAACAAAGAGTACTTCAGCACCTGCCAGACCACTCCCTGTAGACTTTTCAAACTTAAAACAACTATGGAAAGCACCAAAAACTTGTAGAATTGTAGCAAGTCAGAAGAAATCAGCCAGCAACTAACCTGTAAGTAGTTGATGATCCCTTCAAATAGAGCTGGTGGCAGGTCCTTCCTGCTGCTTAATGCAGGTTCAGCTGTGCGAGCTTAAGAGAGGGTGTCGGCTGGAGCATAGAGCTCCAAAGTGGCAGCGCTGGTGATAAATCAGCTTTGCACACTGATTGACGTCATGATCTGCCTGCTCTGCATACTTCTAGCGGATGTTAACTGCGTGCGCGCCAACGCCCTCAACAAGAGGGTGTCCGGTGCAATTCACATCAGATGTGTGTGCATGCGCCGCGAACGTCATTTTGGATCCCTAACAGCACTCTGAGTGCCTAAAAAACGGGTGCTACTGAGCCCAATTTCTCACCCTATAAGCGCACGCCACGAGATGCCCCACTCCAGTAAATTCTGGGCCATTATGTTACCCAAAATTTACCTTTTATTACTTAGGAAAGGAAGAATTTTTTCAATAAGATAAAGAACACAATCAATTCTAAGCCATAACTAAATAGGTAAAACAACTAGTCATTGCAAAGCTTCCTCAAAGTGATGGATAATATTTTTGTCCCACATCTGCCTCCCTGGCAACAGCAGCTTGTCTTCTTCGGATAGGTCTTGAACATCACTGCCCTCTTTGTTCACTTGTTAGCACTCCAAATATTTGCTTTTCTTAATTCATGTGTGCATACTATTGCATCGGATCTCTCCTATGGTAGGGATATTAGGCAGAGGTGTCACTGACCATGGTTGCATTGTGTAGCCTAAATCTCTGAGGAGGCAGCCCTCCATCTTTCTTTTTCAATTTCGAAGAGCTGTGTGGCATTTCACTGACTCAGAATGAAAACATTGTAAGAAATCGTTAGCTTACAGGGCACACTTGTACACTGCCCAGTTAAATAGGGAAACTAAAGAGTTAAAAGGTTTAGTAAGCCAGATGTGGCGAGAAAGAAGTGAATGGCAAGAGAACCTTTCTGCCCTCCGCAACCAGTTGCACTGGGAGCAAAGGATTCATGACAAAATGCAGTCTACACAGAAAAAACTAGATCAAATATTCGAACAGAATATGGAACTACAGGCAGAAAACATCAGACTGCGAGGAGTTAGAGGATGCAAGGGGAGCGTTAAGGGAATTAAACCGGCGCCAAACCACTGCCTCCCCCGACGCAGACCATGGCCAACAGCTGCAGGTACAAATCGGCCAACAACGGGCAGCGGTGGCAGCTGTCTCCAAAATCAAACCGAAAGATCCCGGCCTTTGCTGGGACAACATACTGTAGTTGGGGACCCTACTCCCTCGGCTCCCTCTGTTCTGCCCCTACCATACAAAGATAGCGAGGCGTGGGAGATGATACCAGTATGCGTGGTCACCCAAGCGAAGACAGCACGTGAGCCCAAACGCCAGGCTGACCGAGACCTGGAAGGCAAGGCAGCCTCCTCGACCACTAGTAGTGAGGCAGAAACCACTATCACAACCACGCATCGGTCCCTTACCACGGTTGAAGTGGTGGCGTTAAAGGCTAACCTGGGGGCGGTGAATATGAACACCAGCCCCCTCGACTTCAGGCAGCGGTGGAGGATTTTTATAATCACCCACCCAGAACTAGAAGGGGACGACCTGAAACAGGTCCTCCTGGATGCATGTTCCTCAGGACTAAAACAAGAAATGGACCAGGACATACTGAGGGGCGGGGGGGGGCGGCGGCAGGTGGGGGGCACAATAGATGAGATCGAGTTAGAACTAGGGGAGGAGGGTATCGACTTCCACCAGGTTCTAACTAGCACCAAACAGGGCCCTACCAAAAGCCCAAATGCCTTCGCGCATAAACTCCATGACATTTTCCAGTGCACCAGGGGTGGTAGAGGGGACTACTTTAACTCCCCGGGCTTCAAAACCCTCTTTTTGAATGACCTCCAACCATTGGTCCGTAACGCGCTGGGTGTTTACGTCTCTCCAAAGGCACCCCATGGGAACAAGTACGCACACATGCCAAAACTGCTTGGGATCAGACCTGTGCCAATATCCCTGGGACACCTGCTAAAGCTACAGTAGTGGCCGTCGAAGGCCCGCTGCCTAACCCAAAATCAGGGCCGTCCAAAGCTCCCAGGCCAGGAAAAGGTGCCTCGGTGCATTGCTACATCTGCCACCGTCTAGGTCGCTATGCCCGTCAATGCAACAACAACCCCCCCAAGGCAAGCAGACCCCGACCCGGTCGAACAGCAACTAGAGAGAATAGAGGCAGCCATAGTGGCTTTGACCATCAGACTGGGAGCCTGACCGGTTAAGAACATAAGAAATAGGAGCAGGAATAGGCCACTTGGCCCCTTAAGCTTGCTCCACCATTCAATAAGATCATGGCTGATCTAGGGCTCAAAACCACTTCCCAGCCTGCTCCCCATAACCCTTCACTCCCTTATCTTGCAAAAAATTGTCTATCTCCACTTTAAACGTATTTAATGACCCAGCCTCCACAGCTCTCTGGGGCAGAGAATTCCACAAATTTACGACCCTCTGAGAGAAGTTCCTCCTCATCTCAGTTCTAAAAGGGCGACCCTTTATTCTGAGACTGTGCCCCCAAGTTCTAGATTTCCCCATGAGGGGAAACATCCTCTCTGCATCTATCCTGTCGAGCCCCCTCAGTATCTTATATGTTTTGATAAGATCACCTCTCATTCTTCTAAATTCCAATGAGTATAGGCCCAACCTGCTCAACATTTCCTCATAAGTCAACCCCCTCATCTCTGGAATTAACCTAGTGAATCGTCTCTGAACTGCCTCCAATGCAAGTATATCCTTCCTTAAATAAGGAGATCAAAACTGTACTCAGTACTCAAGGTGTGGTCTCACCAATACCTTGTACAGTTGTAGCAGGACTTCCCTGCTTTTATACTCCAACCCCCTTGAAATAAAGGCCAACATTCCATTTGCCTTTTTGATTACTTGCTGTACCTGCATGCTAACTTTTTGTGTTTCATGCACAAGGACCCCCAGGTCCCTCGGAACTGTAGCATTTTGTAATCTCTCTGCATTTAAATAATAGTTTGCTTTTTTATTTTTCCTGCCAAAGTGGATAACCTCGCGTTTTCCCACATTATACTCCATCTGCCAAATGTTTGCCCACTAACCTAGCCTGTCTATATCCCTTTGCAGATTTTTTGAGTCCTCTGCACAACTTACTTTCCCACCCATCTTTGTATCATCCGCAAACTTGGCTACATTACACTCGATCCCTTCATCCAAGTCATTAATGTAGATTGTAAATAGTTGGGGCCCCAGCACCGATCTTTGTGGCACCCCACTAGTTACTGTTTGCCAACCAGAAAATTACCCACTTATCCCGACTCTCTGCTTTCTGTTAGTTAGCCAATTCTCTATCCATGCTAATATATTACCCCCAACTCCGTGAGCGCTTATCTTATGCAGTAACCTTTTATGTGGCACATTATCAAATGCCTTCTGGAAATCCAAATACACCACATCCACTGGCTCACCCTTATCCACCCTGCTTGTTACATCCTCAAGAACTCCAGCAAATTTGTTAAACATGATTTCCCTTTCCTAAAACCATGCTGATTCTTTTTGACTGCAGTATATTTTTCTAAATACCCTGCTACTGCTTCCTTAATGAAGGAAGCCAGCATTTTCCCAATGACAGATGTTAGGCTAACTGGTCTATAGTTTCCTGCTTTCTGTCTCCCTCCTTTCTTAAATAAGGGTGCTACATTTGCGGTTTTCCAATCCGCTGGGACCTCTCCAGAGTCCAGGGAATTTTGGTATATTGCAACCAATGCATCCACTATCTCTGCAGCCACTTCTTTTAAGACCCTGGGATGCAGGCCATCTGGTCCAGGGAACTTGTCGTCTTTTAGTCCCATTATTTTACCGAGTACTATTTCCTTAGTGATAGTGTTTGTCTTTAGTTCCTCACTCCCTGTGGCCCCTTGATTATTCATTATCCATTATTGGGATCTTGTTAGTGTCTTCTACAGTGGAAACAGATACAAAATATTTGTTCAGAAACTCTGCCATTTCCCCGTTCCCCATTATTAATTCCCCAGTCTCATCCTCTAAGGGACCAACGTTTACTTTAGCTACCCTCTTCCTTTTTATATACCTGTAGAAGCACTTACTATCTGTTTTAATGTTTCTTGCCAGCTGCGGTGCATCAGCAACACGAGTCGACAAATTCGTTTCCACCTCTCCTGTGACTCCCACAGGCCTCTCAGGTGGAGGTAACTTCCCCTCTCCGATACACTGGTGGTGGGAGACCGGTAATCCACACTGTTGATTCTGGAGGCTGTCAACAATTAATGTTAGTTGACTCAGACTCCTCCACCACCATCATTCACGATCCCCACCCCGATCCTACAAAGGACATGCCCCAAGTTTTAGCGGGCTTTGACAATTCAACACAGACAACTATACAAGGATCCCTTCCCTTGGAGCTAAAGCAGGGTGTTGTTCGCAAAGGCACGTTCATGGCCAACTCCCCAGTTCGGCTGGTTAGAAAACCGGATGACTATTGACTATCGCAAACTCAACTCATTCACCCCTGCGTGTGCCGCGGTGGTTCGGGAGACATCCACTCTACTCTCCGAGATTCCCAGTGGCAGTAATCAGTACAGAATGAGATTTAGTAGAAAACGGCAGAAATTGAAAATTGGCTTATGGGAACAAGGATAAGATTAGTCTATGATGAAATAAAGAAAGGAGAAAAGGAAAGATTTTGTCCCTTTTCTACTTTGTGTAGTGTACCTTTTAAAAAAAAGCCTGTATGAATGTTTCAAAGCTAAAAGCTGAGGAAAACAAAAAACGTTTGTTTAACAAAAGATTAAGTTTCAGTCTAAGATTTAACCTTGGAGTTGCAGTTGCTATCGTGAATTTTCCAAGGCAGTTTGATTTGTTTTGTTTAAATGTGAAAACCAAACTGTTTATTTCGATCAGGAAAGTTTTTTATAATTTACGTGAAGTGACGCAATTGCTTGCGTCTGACAATGTTTGCTCTGCCTTCTTATAAACCTGCAAAGGAGTTAACCCTTTCTGCTGGCAGCTGTTTTTTTTAAAAATTGGTTCACCAAACAACTTTGATCTATGTTTTCTATCTTTAATATTGTATTGGTCAGTAAAGTTTCTCCAGATGCTCATGAATGAGATAGAATCTGGTATTAATGGAAATTTTCATTCTAGTGAAAGTCAGGAAAGTGTAGTTACAAGTAGTAAATTGATAGCTTTCTCTTGGAGACATTTGTGTCCTTGCCTATGTACCTTTTAAGAAAACTGCATTGATAGCCTGGCCACTAACCAAGACATTGGGACCATGCAGAGGGAGATGAGCAATGATCTCCAGACGACTACAATCTTTTGATAGGATCACCTGAAAGCTTATATTGGCTGGCACGTGTGGCATGATATTGAGATACCGATATGAGTGTGCAAATGTGACTGGTTATGCATGAAGCAATTACCATCCAGAAATGCATGGTGAATTTGCACTGAAGGCCCAGATGAAATGTATCCCAGGCTGTTAAGCGAAGCAAAAGAGGAAATAGCAGAGGCCCTGACCATCATTTTTCAATTCTCTCTGGCTTCAGGTGTGGTGCCGGAGGACTGCTAATGTGGTACCCTTCTTTAAAAAGGGAGAAAAGGATAGACCGAGTAATTACAGGCCAGTCAGCCTAAGCTCGGTGGTGGGAAAATTATTGGAAAGAATTCTGAAGGACAGGGTAAATCTTCATTTAGAAAGACACGGATTAATCAAGGATAGTCAGCACGGATTTGTTAAGGGAAGGTCGTGTCTGACAAACTTGATTGAATTTTTTGAGGAGGTATCAAGGAGGGTAGATGAGGGTAGTGTGTATGATGTAGTGTATATGGACTTTAGCAAGGCTTTTGATAAGGTTCCACATGGCAGACTGGTCATGAAGTTAAAAGCCCATGGGATCCAGGGCAATGTGTCAAGTTGGATTCAAAACTGGCTTGGAGACAGGAAGCAGAGAGTAATGGTTGATGGGTCTTTTTGTGACTGGAAGGCTGTTTCCAGTGGGGTTCCGCAATGCTCAGTACTAGGTCCCTTGCTTTTTGTGGTACTGTATATATCAATGATCTTGACTTGAATATAGGGGGTATGATTAAGAAGTTTGCAGATTATACTAAAATCGGCTGTGTGGTTGATACTGAAGAAGGAAGCTGTAGACTGCAGGAAGCTATCAATAAATTGGTCAGGTGGGCAGAACAGTGGCAAATGGAATTCAATCTGGAGAAGTGTGAGGTAATGCATTTGGGGAGGGCTAACAAGGAAAGGGAATACACATTTAATGGCAGGACACTGAGTAGTGTAGAGGAACAAAGGGACCTTGGAGTGCATGTCCACAGATCCCTGAAGGTAGCAGGCCAAGTAGATAAGGTGGTTAAGAAGGCATATGAAATGCTTGCCTTTATTAGCCGTGGCATAAAATACAAGAGCGGGGGGGGGGGTTATGCTTCAACTGTATAAAACACTAGTTAGGCCTCAGCTAGAGTACTGTGTGCAGTTCTGGTCACCACATTACAGGAAAGATGTGATTGCACTAGAGAGGGTACAGAAGAGATTTACAAGGATGTTGCCGGGCGTAGAGAATCTTAGCTATGAGGAAAGACTGGATAGGCTGGGTCTGTTTTCCTTGGAACAGAGGAGGCTGAGCGGAGACCTTACTTAGGTGTATAAAATTATGAGGGGCATAGATAAAGCGGATAGAAAGGACCTATTTCCCTTAGCAGAGGGGTCAAAAACCAGGGGGCACAGATTTAAAGTAATTGGGGGAAGTTTTAGAGGGGATTTGAGGGGAAATTTCTTCACCCAGAGGGTTGTGGAGGTCTGGAACACACTGCCTGAAAGGGTGGTAGAGGCAGGAACCCTAGCCACATTTAAAAAGTACTTGGATGTGCACTTGGGATGCTCTAACCTGCAGGGCTATGGACCAAGAGCTGGGAAGTGGGATTAGGCTGGATAGCTCTTTGTTGGCCGGCGCGGACACGATGGGCTGAAATGGCCTCCTTCCGTGCTGTAACTTTCTATGATTCTATGAAGAACGGGTCTCAGACATGCTCAGTTACTTGACAACAGTAAGACATGAAATGGTTAATGTGGCTCAGAAGAGTGAGTCAACTTTTAAAGCATTGACACATACTCCATCGAGAAACTATCTAATTAATGAAACAATCAGAATAGAGTTCAACACACTGATACCTGTTAGAGGGATTGAAGTGGAGAGTTACATGGAATTTGGATTGGGACAATTGAGGCTAGTGAGAAATCATGTTTAGCAGGAATTATCCACAAGATGGATATGAGTAAGAGAGATCTGGAGAATCTTTTAAGTCCATGACTTGTTGATTAGCTGTTAAACTGTAATGTCGCTTGAAATGACTAAGACTGAATTTAACTGTGACTGTAATGATTGTGTTCTGTAGATAACAGAGCTTGGGAAAAATCAGTGCGAATCCAGTCTGAGGTGGTTTTGGTGATGCCTCCTGTGTCACTACTACCGCAACTACCATGCTTTACGGGTCTAACAGGACTGTCCCATCAACCAACATGTTTTACTCAATATCAAAACCGATGCATAAGTGAAACTGACAGTAAATGAGATACTTAAGTATGAGCTCCACTATTATGTGGCACAATTTGGGTAATACATTCCCCTGTTCCACTGAATTAGCAGGTTAAATCAGAGGCTTCCAGCCTCACTAGAATATTTAAAGGGCTTCAGTGAGCTTGTGATGCGACTGAACTCCTCCCTAAAGCAGTTTTATGTTTTGGAGCAAGACAACTTGAGAATAGATATTGAAATTGACAGCATAGGGGACTACTCACACTGGTGGGATATTGGGCTTAATACATCAACACACCCTTAGGTTCATATTATTTCAACACTCTGGTAGTTCTCCAACTTGTAACCCGTGCAGTAAGACTTGGATACATAAGCCAATTGTGTACTCATGCCTATGACTAACCAGCGCTAACAAATTAATTGAGCACACCGAAAGAGAAGATCTGAAGCAACGTAGAGGAGACCTCAGGCGGGGTAAGATCAGGAAAGATAGAAGAAACAGAGGATACCCCAGGCGGGGCAGAATTGGAACACCGGAACAGTGAACTGAACCTGTGTGAAGGGTCGGAGGTTGCTCCTCCCCCTCAAAAGAATGGACTGTAAGAAAGGAGGGAATTTTCACTTCTGAGTCACCCTACTAACTAATGCCCAAGTTGAGAAAGAAATAAACAAATTAGGGGACTACGAGTGGTGGAGAGTAGCTTATGCCAGCCAGCATCCCTGGGCACAAATGGTATCAGCGGGTCGATAACTTAGAACTAGCTAGATTAGTCAAAAGAGGATTGTGAGAAATCAATAAGGATATTTCCTTCTCAAGGTGGGGAGTTGTAAGAAATTATGACTTGGAAGAAATAACTTGAGACAAAAGTCTCTTCAGACTGGTATTAGAATAACTGGATAGACGCTTAGAATTTGCTTATGTTCTTGGTTCCCTGTGGATGTTATAACATTCTGTACCGTGGCGGTGACCTTGTTTCCAGACTAGTTGTCTGTTGTTTGTGTGCTAGAAATGTTATTGACTGTATCTTTGATAATCTACCCTGGGCCAACCCGTAAAAAGAGAGTAAAAGAGATATCTAAAGAGCTTTTAGCACAGACAGTGAAGGGAAGGGAAGAGCTGTTCGTGCACATCAGCCGTCTGTCCGATCGAGACCGATACTAGCTGCCTTTGTCTGCTATGTCTATCTTGATTGCGTGTTGTACTTAACTTAAACTGCCACTCCTTAATAAAATATCTTACAACTCCTAAATCACACGCAGATTACCCAAAGGGTCTTGCGATCCAAATCTTACATCATGCATATTCCATAGGACGCATGCACTGATGTGCATAAATTTATGTTGTTGGTTATTTGCAAATTTGCATATTGATGGAATGATAATCCTTCCTATTTATTTATGTCAATTGGTTATTGGTAAATGCATAAATGACCACATTTAGCATCGCCAATGCCCTTGATTTTGGGGAAAGTTTTTAAGTTGGAAAATCTGTAGCTGATTCTGACTATTGCTGGATGTTCAACTGAAATGTATGTAAATTGGTTGTGTTTTAGTTATTTCCTTATTGCAGCAGTGGTCAGCATAGTGACGGACTCCTGTGATGTGGCTGTCTGGGAGAATGCTGCAGCATAAAAATTGAGGGTAGCGATGAAGTTGACTGTCACAAGTAGTGCAGTGTAGATGTTTGTCTGTTATTGTGGACCAGGCAGCACAGTAAAGTAACAGCTTCCTTGCTAGCCTTCAGTCTCCTCATGCACTGGTCACCCATAAGGTCCAGATAGCAGAGTCTCTTATGATAGACCTATTGGGGTAGTATATTCCACGAGCAATGTGCCTTTTCTGCCCTTTGTGTTTCTGAGCAACTCTTTCTGAGTTCTTGCAGCACTATGCAATAATTGATTATGTTTGCACCCAAGCTTTGGAGATGGAAACTGTGCAGCACTGCTTACCACCGTCAATGCTATGGTGAGCCTTTGAAATCTTTCTCTTTCATTTGAAAAACTAACTCACAGGTATTACTGTGAGTTATGAACCCTACCTTCATATTTATCTCACAAAGAGGAAAATGCTAAAATTTATCTTCATAACCCTTTAACAATCACTTAACAATCCTAAAAGAGTATTTTCTTTCTGTGGGCTAACTCTCAGAAATATATTTTGGCATGGTAACAATACTCGAGTGGAAAAGTAAAGGAAGAATACAATGTTAGTCCTAACTGTCAACATCGGTCTCCTGTCTAACTCACATCTACTTTAGTGTTAAACTTGACACACAGAAAGAAATGTACCCAGAATTTTAAACATTCCAAGCGAGTCAGTTTCTCAATCTAACTTCCAAATATTCTCTACGCACCAATTAACTGCATCATATGCAAAAAGCATAATATTTACAAATGACTATAATTATGAAACTATAATTTCCCATCACATATGTATTGAACTCTGTGCAACAAAACACAGTTCTTCTTTCACTCTCATGGGCAGAATTGAACACTGAAAATATACCAGAGTCAGCTGAACTAATTATAGGTCAGGCGCGAGCCGTCACACTGGCACCAAGAAAAGTAAAAGCTGAATTATCATTTTTTTTCATTTTTAACCTTTTAAAAACAGAAATGAGAATCATCATCATGGCAACAAACAATCCTAATATAGGGTTGACCTACTTTCATCCTTGAATACTAACTCTTTGGCAGGAAATTCAATTGAAATCAATACCCATGAAATTCCCAGCTTCATTGCAACTTTTAATTTTGAAATAAGCACATTAACATTTCTTGATGTGCATATTGAATCAGCTGATGAAGATGTTGCAATGAGTCATGAGGCAACATTATTAAGCAACTTCTGAGAAGCAGCATAATTCTCATTCCAGAAAATTTTGAAACTCCTTCATTGCAAAATGGTACCTAACTTTTGATTACATTTTAATTCGTTAAACATTTACTTTATTCTCAATCCTCTTTCCTGAATATAGCCATTTATATATACTGACAAACGGTCCCACAGGCAGCATCCCAATCCTGTCCTCAACTGGTGATAAGACATACACATTTTGGTAGGGGCTATTACTGCTGCATTGGCTGAGGTCAGTTAATTCAATACAGACCAAAGTTCGAACTTGGAAATTTATGGTTTGCATGGCTCAACACTTCACAACATGGTTAATTTGCCCACTGAACTGTCAGTGGTGTCTGTTAAACATCTTTTACACAAAATTTAAAAATGAACATAATTTTAGGGAATTAAAGATGTGTGGTGGGTGAGTGGATGGTATTACTCAGATTCAGAGGCACCTGGAACATCCATTATCATCAGGGACACACAGGCAGTGGCTACCAACCAGCCATATTGTTCAAATGGAATTGAAGAGATGGGCTTGCTTCAGTAGCTAAGTAACAACACTGATGTACACATGATGCTCAAAGGTTCAGAAGCGTTGGCCGGAATTTATGTTTTTGACCAGCTTGGAGCGGTGGGGGGGTGGGCTGTGCCTGGTAGAAGTCCGGGTTTCTTCCACAGCGTGCGTGTGACATCACGGATAGGTTCCCCGCCCGGAAGTCAGCCTGATTGACAGGCTGGCTTCCAGTCGGATGGGGTACGCTGGACAGGAGGCCGCAGCTCTGGGGGAGGCTCTGAACCTGTGGGGGGTCCGATTCCCTATCCCAGGGGCTGCCCTTCTGCTCCTTCCAACCCACATGGATTACTCCCCGAGGCTGTCCTTGCCTTGCCTTGCAGCAGCTGCTGGGAATTAGCAGGTTAAATCAGAGGCTTCCAGCCTCACTAGAATATTTAAAGTGCCAACCTGCCTCCATTAAGCCCGGAAGTGGGCAGGTTGAGGTCAAGATTCATGTTTTTAATACTTTAAACTCCCACCCGACCTCAACCCACCATTTCTTGGGGTTAAACTTTCCCCCCCTTTGTGTTGCACCCAGCCAGCTTTTGTGTTACTCTGAAGCTGGCTTAGGAACATAGGAATAGGAGCAGGGCATTCAGCCCCTTGAGCCTATTCCATTATTCAATTAGATCATTGTTGATCTGCACCTCAACTCTATTTATCTGCCTTTGTTCCATATCCCCTGAACTCTCACCTAACAAAAATCTATCAATCTCAGTCTTGAAAATTTCAATTGATCCAGCATCCAAAGCCTTTTGGGGAGTGAGTTCCAGATTTCTACTGGCCTTTGTGTGGAAAAAGTGCTTCCTGATTTCACTCCTAAATGGCCTAGTTTGCCCTCTTGTTCTGGATTCCCCCAACAGAGCAATTAGTTTCCCTATCAAATCCCTTTATTTTTTAAGCACCTCAATTAGATCACTCTTCAAACTTCTAAACTCGAGGGAATAAAAGTCAAGTTTATGCAACAGGTCCTCATAATTTAACCCGTAAACCTCTGTTTTAAATAATATGCACCTAGCAAAGACATTAGAGAAAGTAATGCATGAAAAAAGGTTTTAACAACTTCAGAAGCGATTCAACATTTTTTGTAACAAAAAAACAAATAACTGGAGGTAAAACTAAATTGGAGCACCCAAAATTTATCTACTAGCTACTACTAACATTGTTGAAGCTGGTGGCCATTGAGTACTCTACAAAAATTAAAAGAGATTATAATTCCACTGATTCTCTGCAGCAGTTGCAGTCCCTCCTCTCATCACACCAGTTTGTGTTAGATACAGAGACTACTTCAGGCTGGCACTGACTTTTTAGGTCACTGATTTTTTAGGTCAATGAATGTAAGGAGACAAGAAAGGGCAGAAGGAGAAAAAGCTATGTATAACATGCACTGCCATTAACTCTGACGCAATCACCATAAAGAGGTGAACAACTGCAAGTAAATACACTCTTGTGGAATTGCTTCTTGACTGTTGAAGCAATTAAGCAAAATGTCACCTTGGTCAGTTTAATGTCACAATATAGCGTTCAACCTTGATTGGTGTCATTCCATATTTGGCCCTTGTATAAAACCACATCTACAGTATAATATCTGCAATATTATTCTGGCTAATGCTTATTGCAGCAACCTATTAAATCACACAACATTAATTTATGAATAAACTCAAGAATCACAGTTGCATATTTTGGTAAAGAAATGCTGCAGTACAGTCCAAGAATATTTTTATGGTTACTGTAAAAATGGGTATTATCTGGTGAAATTTATTTTTGCACTGTTTATGTTAAGATGCTTCATTCCACAAAATATAATTGCGCACAGCACACAGTATGCGTCATCAGGCCAGCTTAGAAATTATTAGAGCTATCTTCCCTTTGTCTCCTACACACAACAGGTTTTAGAATCATAGAATTTTACAACACAGAGACTATTCAGCCCATTGTGTATGGGCTGGCCCTTCTTAATAAAATTAATGGACCATTGCTATTGTGAGATGAATTGGATCTTGTGTTACATACACAATGCCACTTTTTAGTCAACATAACATTATATTGTTTTGTTTTGAAGCTTTTAACAGCAGGAAGTACCTGCAATTAACAACACTGCATGCTGTTATGCGGCAACATAAATGGAATTTTTTTTTTTTTTTACTTTAAATGTGCTCAGCAATTTGGCACAGATCTGTTATGGTAATTTGGGGGTCCAGGTACATAGATCATGAAAATGTCATGAACAGGTACAGAAAATAAGCAAAAAGGCTAATGGAATACTGGCCTTTATATCTAGAGGACTAGAATACAAGTGGGTAGAAGTTATGCTACAGCTATACAAAACCCTGGTTTGACCACACCTGGAGTACTGTGAGCAGCTCTGGGCACCACACCTTAGGAAGGATGTACTGTACTGGCCTTGGAGGGAGTGCAGCGAAGGTTTACCAGAATGATACCCGGACTTCAAGCGTTAAGTTACAAGGAGAGATTACACAAATTAGGGTTGTATTCCCTAGAATTTAGAAGGTTAAAGGGTGATCTGATCAAAGTTTTCAAGATATTAAAGGGAACAGATAGGGTAGAGAGAAACTATTTCCACTGGTTGGGGATTCTAGGACTAGGGGGCATAGTTTAAAAATTAGAGCCAGACCTTTCAGGAGTGAAATTAGGAAACATTTCTACACACAAAGGGTGGTAGAAGTTTGGAACTCTCTTCCGCAAACAGCAACTGATGCTAGATTAATTGTTAATTTTAAACCTGAGATTGATAGCTTTTTGTTAACTAAAGGTATTAAGGGATATAGGCCAAAGGCAGGTATATGGAGTTAGGTCGCAGATCAGCCATGATCTCACTGAATGATGGAACAAGCTCGAGGGGCTCAATGGCCTACTCCTGTTCCTATGTTCCTAATTGTTGGATGCAATAGAAACATATCTGTTTTGAGATTTGATGATTTATGTTAGTTTCAAACTAATTATTGTTTTCTACTAGACGGAGAGCTAGTTTAGTTCAACAGCTACTGCAAAAATGGATGTTGTGTTACCCCAACTATTAACTTATTCTTTTACTATTTAATAAGTTTGTTTAGCAGCTAAAGCCTATGGCAAAGTATGTGTAACATTATTTTGCCACCTTCCAAAGTCCAGATGAATCAGATGAGAACATATGGTAAAACCACCAGCTGAATTTAGCTGAAGAGAGGCCTTTGTTTATTTTCTGGCATAATACAAATTTACCTATCTGGGACATAGGAAGCTAGGGATAGCCTACAAGAATAGCCTGAAATATGGAAGCTAGTAAAACCGGGAGTAAGAAAAACAAAACAGGAAGCATACTACATTACATCATTTGGTCTACAGCAAAATTCACGATGGATTTAATCAAGTGCAAATTTTGTGCTATTTGCAATGATCTAGGGATTTACCCAGCCCGGCATGAGGTTGAAAAGGCCATCCGACAACTGAAGAACAACAAGGCCTCAGGAGCAGATGGAATCCCTGCCGAGGCACTAAAGCATGGTGGAGAAGCACTACTGGCACGAATTCATGAACTCATTTTTCTTATCTGGAAGGAGGAGAGCATGCCAGGGGATCTCAGAGACGCTGTAATTGTGACCATCTTCAAGAAAGGTGACAAGTCCGAATGCGGTAATTACAGAGGAGTTTCTCTGCTATCTGCCACAGGGAAAGTCATCGCAAGAATCCTCCTCAATCGCCTTCTCCCAGTGGCCTAAGCGCTCCTCCCAGAGTCGCAATACGGATTCCGCCCACTAAGGGGCACAATGGACATGATCTTCACCGCACGTCAATTACAAGAGAAATGCAGGGAACAGCACCAACCACTGTACATGGCCTTCTTTGACCTCACAAAGGCCTTCAAAACGGTCAACCGTGAGGGATTATGGAGTGTCCTCCTCAAATTCAGCTGCCCTCAAAAGTTTGCCACTATCCTCCGCCTGCTTCACGACGACATGCAAGCCGATATCCTGACCAACGGTTCCACCACAGACCCAATTCACGTACGAACTAAGGTCAAGCAAGGCGGTGTCATTGCACCAACGTTCTTCTCGATCTTCCTTGCTGCAATGCTCCATCTCACCCACAGTAAGCTCCCCACTGGAGTGGAGCTAATTTACAGAACAAACGGGAAACTGTTCAACCTCCGTCGCCTCCAGTCCAGATCCAAGGTCGTCCCATCCTCTGTCGTCGAATTACAGTATGCAGACGATGCTTGCGTCTGCGCTCACTCGGAGTTCGAACTCCAAACCATCGTCAACACCTTCACCGAAGCGTACGAGAGCATGGGCCTTACACTAAACATCCGTAAGACAAAGGTCCTCTACCAACCTGCCCCCGCCACACAGTGCTGCCCCCCGATTACCAAAATCCACGACAAGGCCTTGGACAACGTGGACCACTTTCCATACCTCGGGAGCCTACTGTCAACAAGGGCAGACGTCGACGACGAAGTCCAACACCGCCTTCAGTGTGCCAGTGCAGCCTTCGGTTGCCTGAGGAAGAGAGTGTTTGAAGACCAGGACCTCAAACCCGGCATTAATTAAAAATGTCCTAGTAAAGGATCCCCTTGGAATGAGTGACCATAACATGGTTCATATTCAATTAGAGGGTGAGAAGGTTGGATCTCAAACAAATGTACTGAGCTTGAATAAAGGAGACTATGAAGGTATGAGAGCAGAATTGATTAGAGTGGACTGGGAAAATAGATTAAAGGGTAAGACGGTACATGATCAGTGGTGTACATTCAAGGAGTTATTTTACAACTTTCAAAAAATATATATTCCACTGAGGAAAAAAGGGTGTAAAAGAAAAGACAGCCAAGTGGCTGAGTAAAGTAATAAAGGAGAGTATCTGACTAAAAACAAGGACATATAAGGTAGCCAAATCTAGTGGGAGGATAGAAGATTGGGAAGTCTTTAAAAGACAGCAAAAAATAACTAAAAGATTGATTAAGAAAGGGAAGATAGATTATGAAAGTAAATTAGCAAAAAATATAAAAACAGATAGCAAGAGTTTCTACAGTTATATAAAAAGAAAAAGGGTGGCTAAAGTAAATGTTGGTCCCTTAGAGGATGAGACCGGGAAATTAATGGTGGGAAACATGGAGATGGCAAAAACGCTGAACAAATATTTTGTATCAGTCTTTACAGTAGAGGACAGTAAGAATATCCCAACACTGGACAAATAGGGGGCTCTAGGGGGGGAGGAGCTAAATACGATTAAAATCACTAAGGAAGTGGTACTCGGTAAAATAATGGGACTTACGGCGGATAAATCCCCTGGACCCGATGGCTTACATCCTAGGGTCTTGAGGGAAGTGGCGGTAGGGATTGTGGATGCATTGGTAATAATTTTCCAAAACTCCCTGGACTCAGCAAAGGTCCCGGCAGATTGGAAAACTGCTAATGTAACACCCTTATTTAGAAAGGGTAGTAGACAGAAGGCTGGAAACTATAGACCAGTTAGCCTAACATCTGTGCTGGGTAAAATTTGAGAGTCCATTATTAAGGAGACAGTAACGGGACATTTGGATAAACATAGTTTAATAGGACAAAGTCAGCATGGTTTTACGAAGGGGAAGTCATGTTTGACAAATTTGCTTGAGTTCTTTGAGGACGTAACATACAGGGTGGATAAAGGGGAACCAGTGGACGTAGTGTATTTAGACTTCCAAAAGGCATTTGACAAGGTGCCACATAAAAGATTATTGCTCAAGATAAAGAATCACGGGATTGGGGGTAATATTCTGGCATGGGTGAAGGATTGGCTATCTAATAGAAAGCAGAGAGTTGGGATAAATGGCTCTTTTTCAGACTGGCAATCAGTAACTAGTGGTGTTCCGCAGGGGTCAGTGCTGGGACCGCAACTCTTTACAATCTATATTAACGATTTGGAGGAAGGGACCGAGTGTAACATATCAAAGTTTGTAGATGATACAAAGATGGGAGGGAAAGTAGTGAGTGAGGAGGACATAAAAAACCTGCAAAGGGACATAGACAGGCTAAGTAAGTGGGCAGAGATTTGGCAGATGGAATATAATACCGGAAAGTGTGGGGTTATGCACTTTGGCAGGAAAAATCATAGAGCAAGTTATTATCTTAATGGCAAGGAACTGGAAAGTACTGCAGTACAAAGGGATCTGGGGGTCCTGGTGCACGAAACACAAAAAGTTAGTATGCAGGTGCAGCAGGTGATCAAGAAGGCCAATGGAATGTTGGCTTTTATTGCTAGGGGGATGGAATATAAAAACGGAGGTATTGCTGCAGTTGTACAAGGTATTGGTGAGACCGCACCTGGAATACTGCATACAGTTTTGGTGTCCATACTCAAGAAAAGACATATTTGCTCTCGAGGCAGTACAAAGAAGGTTCACTCGGTTAATCCCGGGGATGAGGGGATGAACATATGAGGAGAGGTTGAGTAGATTGGGACTCTACTCATTGGAGTTCAGAAGAATGAGAGGCGATCTTATTGAAACATATAAGATTGTGAAGGGGCTTGATCGGGTGGATGCGGTGAGGATGTTCCCAATGATGGGTGAAACTAGAACTAGGGGGCATAATCTTAGAATAAGGGGCTGCTCTTTCAAAACTGAGATGAGGAGAAACTTCTTCACTCAGGGGGTGGTAGGTCTGTGGAATTTGCTGCCCCAGAGAGCTGTGGAAGCTACATCATTAAATAAGTTTTAAACAGGAATAGACAGTTTCCAAGAAGTAAGGGGAATTAGGGGTTACGGGGAACGGGTAGGAAATCGGACATGAGGCTAGGTTCGAATCGGTCATGGCCCTGTGGGTGGCGGAGCGGGCCCAGGGGCCGTGTAGCCTGGTCCTGCTCCTACTTCTTGTGTTCTAATTCTGTGTTAGATTTCAGGAGATGGTTCTATTCACAGGGATTAGTGGAGACCTCGGGAACAGGCTGCCAGCTAGGAGTCCTTCAACTGTAAATTGGGCCTGTTCCTGGCTGGGGTGGAGATCACCTCTTACAGAAGGTAAGTACTGCAGGAAATACAGGGATAGAGTGATCTCCTGGATGAGTTTCGATCGCCTAGATGGGTCGGAGAGGAATTTCCCAGATTTTTTCTCCCAAATTGGCCAATGGTTTTTTTTAGCTGGTTTTTCGCCTCTCCCGGGAGATCACATGGGTTCGGGTGGGATGGTGAGTGAAAGTAGATTTGAGGTTAGGATCAGATCAGCCATGATCTTATTGAATGGCGGAGCGGGGCCGATTGGCCTACTCCTGCTCCTATTTCTTATGTTCTTATGGCACTAAGCTATTGGTCTACAGGGCAGCAGTGATACCCGCCCTGCTGTATGCCTCAGAGACATGGACCATGTACAGCAGGCACCTCAAAGCACTGAAGAGGTACCACCAACGCTGCCTCCGCAAGATCCTGCAAATCCATTGGTAGGATTGGCGCACCAACATCAGTGTTCTTGCTCAGGCCAACATCCCTAGCATCGAAGCTTTGACCACGCTCAATCAGCTCCAATGGACAGGTCACACTGTCCGCATGCCCGATACGAGACTCCCAAAACAAGCGCTCTACTCGGAGCTCCGGCACGGCAAGAGAGCCCCAGGTGGGCAGAGGAAACGCTTCCAGGGCACCCTGAAAGCCTCCTTGAAAAAGTGTAACATCCCCACCGACACCTGGGAATCCCTGGCCCAAGACCACACAAAGTGAAGGAGAAGCATCCGGGAAGGTGCCGAACACCTAGAGTCTCTTCGCCGGGAGCAAGCGGAAGCCAAGTGCAGGCAGCGCAAGGAGCGCACGCCAACCCAAGCACCCCACCCACCCGCCCCTTCAACCACCGTCTGCCCCACCTGTGACAAGAGACTGTAGGTCCCGCATTGGACTAATCAGTCACCTGCGAACTCATTTTTAATGTGGAAGCAAGTCATCCTCGGTTCCGAGGGACTGCATAAGAAGAAGGGATTTACCCTCGCAGATTTGAATCCAGCCCAGGGAAACAAGATATATTACTTAGAATAGAGTCATATAGTCATAACGGCACAGAAGGAGGCAATTAAGCCCATCGAGTCCATGCCGGCTCTCTGTAGAGCAATCCAGTTAGTCTCATTCCCCCACTCTATCCCCATAGCCCTGCAAGTTTATTTCCCACAAGTGCCTATCCAGTCTCCCCTTGAAAACATTGAGTGTCTCCGCTTCCACCACTTCCGTCGGCAGCGAGTTCCAGGTCCTCACCACTCGCTGCGTAAAAAAGTTCTTCCTCACATCCCCCCTGTATCTCTTGCCCAAAACCTTAAATCTGTGTCCCCTAGTCCTTGTACCATCAACTAATGGGAACAGTTTTCCCCCGTCTAACCTATCCAAACCCGTCATAATTTTGTACACCTCTATCAAATCACCCCTCATCCTCCTTTGCTCTAATGAAAACAAATCCAGCTTCTCCAACCTGTCCTTGTAGCTAAGATCCCTCATCCCTGGAACCATTCTGGTAAATCTCCTCTACACCCTCTCAAGGGCCTTCACATCCTTCCTAAAGTGTGATGACCAGAACAGAACTTCTCTCAATAGTAGTTGTTATGTGCTCAAATAAATATGATTAGTTTTGACCATGCTAAATACATAATTCCAAATGTTACCATTTCCATAATTGTTAAACTGGGATCCAGGGACCTTCAACATGAGGGGATCCCAAAGGATCTGTGAGGTCACTGAATTTCTGGCCATCTGGAGCCTGACTTAAATGGTGCACGGGTACAGCGTCTCAAGTATTCTAGATTTATTTCTATACTTTTCAATTTATGTTAACTTAGTACATATTTCTGTTGCCAATACTAATAAAGGACATTTTCTCCAAAGGTTTTTGAAAGTCAGAACAGGGATCTCCAGGTGTGTGTCAGTATTTGTAAAGAGTCCCTTATACAATAAACAATGGCTATTTCAACTGTCTCTACTCTAGGAGGTCAAGTGCAGTCACCGATGCTCATACGAGTGGTGTGTTATCAGGAAAGAAAATAGAGGAACATTGCTTATATATAAAAATAATGGCACGAATAAATGTATTTTTTTTTAAAAAGCTCCATAGGCTAATTCTTACAAAAACCAGGGCAATAAAGTCTGTTGGTTTAAGTATGTATGACTGCAGCAGGGGTTTTTCCAATATGTATACCACCTCTCCCACCCCAAAAAGACTTGTAATACAAGGAGAAGCCAATAGCTTCTGAAAAGAAAAACAGTACATATTCAACAAAATTGATTTTTAACAAATTATTAAAATTAGTGTAAGAAATGGTATAGAATTGATGAAATTATCAGCTGGACCACAAAAAAGGAGAAAGGAAAACATATTTGTTTAAGCAATTCATCATATACTCTCCTCTGTGCTACCAAAGGAAAGTGTTAAGAATGGAGGAAACGGTGTCCTGGAAATTCTTGCACATGTCTTGTCAGCCACCTCAAGAGTAGCAATGACATAGGCCAGAGAGCAAGCTTCCAGCTCATTTTCTCTTCAGGAAATGCATGTGACGCAGGATATTTTAAATGAGTCAAAATAAATCCATAAATACAAAGAACAAACAACACATGTTTCATTGCAATTTAACTAAGATGATATTGTTCCATTTTCTGTTCAATATTTATGTTTCTGACATTCTTCTTAAATGTAATGAGGTTCAGCATGTTTACAGTAAGTCAAAATACCTACACAATCTTCTTGCATTCCATTTCATCAGATTTAGTCACGTTTATTTCATTTGAAAAAAAACAAGTCATTAGTTCAAGTTCTGTTCAGGAATTCCTACTGGTTAAATTCAATTCCTCAGTTTGGTCAGCTAACCAGGTTATTCAATGGAACACCAAGCAACAGCAAAGTGTTGCACTGGAGAAGGGGTGGGGAGAGCAAGGAGAAAACATTCTTGAGTTGCATTTATGACTGAACAGCATTGATGGTAGCCATGAAAACATTTGCAGGCACATTATTCTGCCCTCCTGCTGAAGGATGTGTGGTAGGAAATGGCCTGCAGCAGAAGTAACAAAAAGGCAAATAACAGGAAAAAAAAGCATTCCAGAAATTAAGTAGGTCACGAGCCCCATAACAACTTTCATCATTTAATTAAGTACATCTTAATGCCAAATATTGAAAATTATGTCACAAATATTTTGTTTTGGCAATTTAATACTGTCATAAAGTAGACTGAAATCTAATAATATTCAGTACTTTTTATATATGTACCTATTAAATTTGCTGATTTTTAAATATGAGAGTAACCACTTCAGATTTAACAAGCAAAAAGCTGTCTTAAGATCTTTACCAATATTTCTAAAAGAACTTGGGAAAAACAGGATTTACAGATTGTGTTGACTTTTGCCTTCATACAAAGCCATTGTTCATGCACTCCTCACTTGAAGAGAATATAGATCAGTATTGTAACACAATTTCCGACTAGAACTCTGAGCATAGCATAGCAACAACTCTTCTCCCACACGGAATATAAGGGTGAATTTACCCATAGGAACAGGTGTAGACCATTCAGACCCTTGAGTCTGTTCTGCCATTCAATTAGATCATGGCTGACCTGCACTCCAACTCCATTTACCCACTTTTGATTCATATCCCTTGATACCCTTACCTAACAAAAAACTATCGCTCTCAGTCTCTAAAATTACAACTGACCCAGCACCTCTGCCTTTTTGGGAGGGGGGGGGGGGCGGGGAGGGGAGCGAGTTCCAGATTTCCACTACCCTCTATATGGAAAAAGTGCTTCTTGATTTCACCGCTAAATGGCCTAGTTCTAATTTTAAGATGTGTCCTCTTGTTCTGGATTCCCCCTCCAGAGGAAATAGTTTCTCTGTATCAACCCTGTGCTTTTTAAACTTCAATTAGATCAATCCTCAACTTTCTAAAATGAAGTGAATACCAGCTAACTTTATGCAACCTATCCACATAACTTAACCCTTTAAACTCCGGTATTATTCTGATTAATCTGTGTTGTACCCCTTCCAAAGCCAATGCATCATTCCCGAGGTTCGGTGCCCAAAAATAGATATTATACTTTTAATATATAACATAATGGCCCAGAAATTCGGTTGGTTGCGCCAGCGATTAGCGCCTAAAGAGGCCAAGAATTGGGGCGTTACCCAATGTTCGGGCGGGCGCAATGAAGATAGCGACACCTCCCATATTGCGTATCCATTTAGTGCCAGCGCTAACTCTTAGCGCGCGCCCGCGTGCGCAGGCAGTTAATGGCGTCATTTCAGTGTGCAACGCCTTTTTGGAGCCCCTGACCGGATATTCGGTGGCACCCGGAACCTTTCCGCCAGGCGCTATTAGTGACAGTTGGATGGAACGTTCCCAGGCCTTTCTCGGAGTCGGGGGGCGCTATTTAAAGGGGACAGCTCTGGTATAAAAGCTGCAGCCACTTGGCCTGTTCATTCTGTTCGTTGCTGGAGAGAGTTGGTGAACTACTGTTGCACACTATTTTTTGGATTTAGCCTTCGAAGACTTGGGATCTGCAGGCCTGTCCGGAGCAGTTGGAGCGCTAGACATTACTGCGTGTTGCCCGTCTGGCATAGCAATGGGAGCTGCTTTGGAGGGGAACGTCCTCATGGCCGGACACTTGGAAGGGGCAGAGACAGCGGGAGAGAGGGCCGGGATTGGCCAGAACGAGGAGGGGCAATGGAGGTCGGCCAATCCGACTACGCTGCGAGGGTTTTCAGGCAGCAGGTGTCATACCTTACCATGTCCGAGGAGCAGTGTCTGCGAAGGCTCAGATTCGGTAAGGAGGTTGTGACTGAGCTGTGCCACCTGCTTGCTGAGGATCTGTAGCCGCGTCTACGGTGCAGGACCTCTCTGTCGGTTGCCGTCAAAGTGACTGTTGCCCTGAACTTTTACGCAAGCGGATCCTTTCAGTCAGCCACTGGGGACATCGCGAATATAACACAATTTGCAGTGCATTGTTGCATCCAGCAAGTGACAGCTGCCCTCTATAGAAGGAGGCGTCAATTAATCGCCTTCCCTGTGACCCTGGAGAAGCAGGCGGAGCGCACGCAGGGCTTCGCTGCTATTGCGGACTTCCCCATGGTGCAGGGGGCCATAGATTGCACACAAGTGGCTTTGCTGGTGCCATTGCAGAATCTAGAGGAGTTCCGCAACCGAAAGGGGTTCCACTCCCTCAATGTCCAGCTGGTCTGTGACCACCGCCAGATGATAATGGCAGTCAACGCGCAATTCCCTGGGAGCAGCCACGATGCGTTCATCCTGCGGCAGACCTCAGTTTCTGACCTTTTTGAGGGCCCGGCTCACCCACGAGACTGGCTTCTGGGCGACAAGGGCTATCCTCTCTGCCCATGGCTCATGACCCCACTCCGTTTGCCCGCCACCCCGGCAGGAGAGCTTTACAACAGCAGCCATCAGGCGACCAGGAACATTGTCGAGCACACTATTGGTGTGCTCAAACAGAGTTTCCGCTGTCTGGACTATTCGGGGGGAGCCCTGCAGTACTCGCCGGAGCAAGTGGGTCGCATCGTCGTCGTCTGCTGCATGCTCCACAACTTGGCCATTCGACGAACCCAGCCAATGTCAGCCGACCCTCAAGGTCCAGCAGAGCAGGCGGACGAGGAGGAGGAGGAGCATGCGGACGAGGAGGAGGAAGATGGGAGGGCTCCTGAAAGTGGAAGGGCCGTCCGTCAGAGGCTCATAAGGACTTGGTTCTAGGCCCCTCTGACGGAATGATGGCTGTCATTCGTCCTGCGCACTTCGGATCGTTCAAAGCCTAGGAAGTCCACCATGAGTGTAAATAGTTACGAGTACCATTGTAAATAAAAAAAATTCTTTATTGTCAAAAAAGTGCTTCCTTCCAGCATAACAACGTCATGTCAACAGAAACCATAACTAACAAAATAACAGTCAACTCTCTGGCAAAGCCGCAAAACTAAACAAACCATCACAAACAATCACAACAGGTGAGGGCGTCCTTGAATTTGGAGGAAGAAACGTCTCAGCAACTCCCTCTACTGCTGGCCCCTTGATGGAGACCGACTTCTCTTTCGCGGTCGGCCCCTTCCCTCCCTGCTGCTCCTACGTAATTGAACCACAGTGGCGGGGTCAAGGCTGGGGGACGCCTGGTGACTGTCTGGAATCGCAGAAGCCCCTGATGGACGGCCTGGATGACCTCTGGGCTTGGAGGGTGCGGAGGCTGGCTGCATGATCTGGCCATGGCTGGAAGCAGTGTGCACTGCAGGTGGTGGCAGCTGCACTGCAGACGTTCCAGCGGTGGCATGAGCAATGGTCACCTGCCGAGAGAGGACACCTGCACCATGGTCGGACGACACACTGGCTCTCGGAGGGGACCGGCTCGGCTCTACCGCCACAAGCGACTGCTCCACTGATTCCTGGCCTCGTGTGGTACTGGAAGGGCCCGGGGTGATCCTAGCTGATGCAGATAGGGTGGCAGCAGTGAGAGTTCACGTTGCCTCAATCTGGGTCTGGACGAGGCCAGCAAGTGACTGCGTGGCAGCAGTGAGGACCTGTGTGGCAGGTGCCAGTGCTTCGGAGAAGCCCTGGACAGTTCTCTCCATTGCTTCGGACAAGGCCGGAGCAGTCCGTTCCACTGCCTCGGACAAGCCCTGGACAGACCTTTCAAGGGATTGTCCGAAGCTCTGAACAGTCCTTTCCATAGCGGCCTCGAAGCCCTGGACAGTCCTCTCCATTGCTGCCCCGAAGCCCTGGACAGTCCTCTCCATTGCAGCGCCAAAGTCCAGCACACTCTTTGCCAGTGTTTCTATCGACTGAGGCATCCTCCCCACTGCAGCCATAAGCTCAGTGTGCCTGAGCCGGGCCTGGGTGCTCATTTCAGCCAGGCTACGCACCTCCTGAAAAAGGTGAGATCCTTACCATCGCTGTCGACAATGTGGTCGGCAGCTGCAGTGGTAACAGGACCACTCAGACGTCCTCCAAGGATCTGATGCAAACTCTCCTCGAGATCCGTCAGAGTGACCACTTGTGGAGGTCCTCCACCGGTTCGAAGCTGGTCCTTGCGAATCGTCGCCAGCTTGGACTGCAGGGGAAAGAAGGGGAAGTTCTGTTACATAATGCCCTGAGTGATCATCTCGTGCCCCCCATGGTGCAAGAGCCCTTACATGATGCCCTGAGTGATCATCTCATGCCCCCCATGGTGCAAGAGCCCTTACATGATGCCCTGAGTGATCATCTCATGCCCCCCATGGTGCAAGAGCCCTTACATGATGCCCGGAGTAATCATCTCATGCCCCCCATGGTGCAAGAGCCCTTACATGACGTCTTGAGTCAAATGTGCATGTGTGTGCCCAGAAAGGGCCATGGGTGCTTGCTGACACATGGCCATTGGGGCATCGCGCACCCTGTAGCCATAAAGTCAGGTGCAGATGGAGGGAATCAGAAGTTTGCATAAACACCACTCACCCTAACGACCCGAGTGAGGTCGTTCAATTTCTTCCTGCACTGAACAGGGCTCCTGGTCGCCATGCTGCTGGAGTTGACCCTCTGACAAACATCCCTCCAAGCTCGGCGGTAGTCCTTTTGATTCGGCCTCCTGCCATTGTCAGGATAGAGAATATCTCGACGGCGCTCCACTGCGGCCACCAACTGCTCCAGAGCCTCAGTGCTGAAGCGCTCTGCTCTCTGTCTCACCTTCACAGAATCACAGAAACCCCACAATGCAGATAGAGGCCATTTCGGCCCATCGAGCCTGCACCGACACATATCCCACCCGATCCCTGTAACCCCACGTATTTAATCCCCCTAACACTAAGGGTCAATTTATCATAGCCAATCAACCTAACCTGCACATCTTTGGACTGTGGGAGGAAACCGGAGCACCCGGAGGAAACCCACGCAAACACGGGGAGAATGTGCAAACTCCACACAGTCACCCAAGGCCGGATTTGAACCCGGGTCCCTGGTGCTGTGAGGCAACAGTGCTAACCACTATGCCACCTTCTCCATCTTGACCAAGTTTTTTGCGCCAGAGAAGGGTGTGCGCCGATTCTGAGGCCTACAGGGCGATGAGTGTGGAAGCTGAGGCTGACTGACCCACCCCTTTAAGAGCCAGCCGGCGCCTGGAAGTCTCGTGGTTATCGGTAATTGAGATCACCTGTGCTGCGCCCGTCCGCGCCGATATTGGGTAGCGCCGGAAGTTTTGCGCCTTAGGGGGCCCGTGCAACGTCTGAATTTGCACCTCAATCACCTTTGGGGGCGATGCAACCCAATATCGCACCAGGCGGCGATAAGTTTTGTCTGGCTATAAACTTTGCGCAGCGCCGGTTCTAATGCCTCAAGCGGGGCTATACCCAATTTCTAGGCCAATATATATTAAAGGAATAGGAGTTCTCCTCTTGTCCTCACAAGGAAGCCAAATGGCCTCCCTTACTTACTTCTTCGCCCACCCCCCACCCCACCATTTATCTGACCGGGACCAATCCTGCGGGTCCCTGGCTGTGACCTTCTGCCTGCGATCTTGTTGAGGCTGCCGCGGAACACGAATGGAGGCCGAACCAATCTGAGAAACACATGACTTTTTATTACATTCTCTTGAGAGATGGCTGCTCCAGCTCCTCTCTCTGCTAAAACCGGAAGCTGAATGAGGGCGACGCCCACGCTTTTATATACACACTGAGGGCGACGCCCACTCCTTTGAAATGCCTTAAAGGCAGCATGCCTCTTAAAGGCAAGGTGCCTGATTTATTGTCCACGGACGGAAAAGTGGATTGCGCCCGTTTAGGTGGCGATCCGCCACACAGCTCCCCCCAGAATCCGCTTAGGAGGTGTGGACGAAATGGTGCGGCGGTCTGATGGGCCGGCCGAAGCGGCTCTTGTAGGACGCCGGTGGACGTGGAACGGCCAGGCGTGGAGCAGCCGAGTGTACTGGCTTGAGGGCAGGTCGGCCGCGTGGCGGTGGACGAGCTACTGGGACCTGCTCACCGGGCTCCGAGTGTGCTGGCTTAAGTCGGTCAACCAACACTTTTTCAGTCCTGTCGCCCACTTGTAGGGCGAAAAATTTGTCCCCAGCCTGTAGCACTTTATAAGGCCCGTCGTACGGGGGTTGAAGAGGTCCGCGGTGGGCGTCGTGCCGGACGAAAATGAACCGTGCCTGGTACAGGCTTAGCGGGACATGTGAGGCGGATTCGCCGTGCTGGGCAATGGGCACCGGGGCGAACTGTAGCGCCGGTGAGGCGAAGTCGTGGCGTTGCTGGTCGGCTGACCAGGGTGTCGGGGCGGTGGGCAGGAACTCGCCGGGTACGCGCAGCGGCTGGCCGTACACGAGCTCTGCTGCCGATGCTTGGAGATCTTCTTTAACCACAGAGCGCAGGCCGAGGAAATCGATCTTGTCCAGGCCGAACTGGCACTTGGCTGGGCTAAGAATGAGCCCGTGGTCGCTGAGGTGCCCGAACAGGATGCGAAGATGTTCGAGGTGTTCCTGCTTAGAGGAACTGGCTACCAGGATGTCGTCCAGGTAGACGAACAGGAACTTCAGGTCCCGAAGGACCGAGTCCATGAGCCGTTGGAATGCCTGGGCCGCGTTTTTGAGGCCGAAGGGCATCCGCAGGAACTCGAAAAGCCCGAAGGGGGTGATTACGGCCATCTTGGGGACGTCCGCGGGTGGACAGGGACTTGATGGTAGCCGCGCACCAGGTCGACTTTGGAAAAGACTGAGCGGCCGGCCAGTCTAGCCAAGAAGTCCTGAATGTGCGGCACGGGGTACCGATCAGGGGTGGTGGCGTCGTTGAGGCGGCGGTAATGCCCGCAGGGGCGCCAACCCCCGCCTGGTTTGGGGGCGATGTGGAGTGGGGAGGCCCAGGGACTGTTGGAGCAGCGGATGATGCCGAGCTGTTCCATAGTGGCAAACTCGGTCCGCGCGATCTCCAGTTTGGCCGGGTCCAGCCTGCGGGCGTGGGCGTACACTGGGGGGCCTGTAGTGGGGATGAAGTGTTCCACCCCGTGTTTGGCGACCTCCGCGGAGAAGGTCGGGTTGGTGAGGGCCGGGAATTCGGCCAGGAGTGCCGAGTAGTCATCCGTGGCCCGGGCGTGGCACTGTGACGCCATGTCGGCGGGCCATGGCGCCCAGGATGGGGGACATGGTGTTCATGTCCACGAGGCGGTGTCGAGGGATGTCTACCAGTAGGCCGTGTGCGCACAGGAAATCTGCACCGATGAGCGGGGAGAGTACCTTGGCAGTAATGAACTCCCATCGGTAGCAGCAACCAGCAAGGTCGAGGGTGACTGTGCGGGTGCCGTACGTCCGGATATCCGAACCGTTAGCGGCAGCCAGCGCCTGTCCTCGTTCGCCCTTTTGGATGTCAAGGGCGGAGGCCGGGATAATGCTGTGCTGAGCTCCAGTGTCGCACAGGAACCGGTGGCCGGTTTTGTCATCCGTGACGTACAGCAGGGAACCCGCGTGGCCCACGGCCATCGCGGGGGCTGGTACGGGGGCGGACTTAAAGGAGCAGGGAGGTGTACACCGTTGTGCCCTGGCGCCAAACCGTGCGTGGTAGTAACAGTAGCCCGGGTTTGTGGGGCGCGAAGGCCCCGTAGGCCCCGTGGCTGGGCCTTGTGGCCGCGTGGTGGCCAGTGAGGAGCGCGCCCAGGCTGTGGCTGCCAGGTCCGGAGCGACGTCGTGACTGGAGTGAGCGGACAGCAGCTTGTCGGCCTCATCGGCCAGGGCTTCTAGGTCCGTGAGGCCGGACGCCACGATCGCTGGGCGGATGCTGGGAGGTAGCTGGCGGATGAACAGCGTGCGGAAAAGAGACCCGGGTGGGCTCTCGTCGGTGAGTGAGAGCATGTGGGAGAGGAGGTCTGACGGTGAGGTGTCACCGAGGCCTGGAAGGTCGAGGAGGCGGCAGTTTCGCTGGTATGTCGAGGTCGTAAATTTTTTAAGGAGCGCGGCCTTAAGATGTGCATACTTGCCCTCCTCTGGTGAGTTCTGCAGCGCTATCCAGATTTTCGTGACTGTGGAGCTACCGAGTGATGCGACGAGGTAGTCATACTTCGTCCCATCTGTGGTGATGTGTCGCAGCCGGAATCGGGACTCAGCTTGGAGGAACCAGGCTTCGGGCTGGTTTTCCCAAAACTCCGGCAGTTTCATGGGGTCACCAATGTTGAGGCTGCCGCGGAACACGAATGGAGGCCGAACCAATCTGAGAAACATGACTTTTTATTACATTCTCTTGAGAGATGGCTGCTCCAGCTCCTCTCTCTGCTAAAACCGGAAGCTGAATGAGGGCGACGCCCACGCTTTTATATACACACAGAGGGCGACGCCCACTCCTTTGAAATGCCTTAAAGGCAAGGTGCCTGATTTATTGTCCACGGACGGAAAAGTGGATTGCGCCCGTTTAGGTGGCGATCCGCCACAATCTTATGTTCCCGTCCACCGGCCAGATAATGGCCTCCATGTCCCCGGAGATCCTCGCCTACTCCGGGGCTCGCACGCAATGTACCCACCCACCTTCTTTAAAATCAGGGCCAAAGTGTCAGCTTAGTTCAGTTGGTCACACACTCATCCCTAAGGCAGAAGGTTGTAGGTTCAAGCCTCACCCCAAGATTTCAGCATATAAATTAGTGCATGCTACACAGTCAGGTAGCTGTCCTTTGAATGAAATGTTAATCAAAGCACCTGTCGTCCTGTTTCAGATGAATAATGTTAATATTCTCATGGCACTACCTGAAGTGGAGTAGGAAGTTCTCCCTATATTCTAGCCAACATTTTAGCTCAACCAACACATTTCAGTTATTTGTCAGACATTGCTCTATGCAAAACGGCTTCTGTGTCTGTCTATGTAACAACAGTAATTGCACCTCAAAGTAATTCAAGGCGCGTGAAACACTTTGGAACATGTCTGAGAATTGTGAAAAGATATATAAATGCAAGTTCTTTCCTTCAAAAGTAGCTGTTGGAATCATAGATAACATTCGCAAAACGAAAAATATTTTCAGGATATAATCAACAATAAAGTTCTGTGAAGAAACAACATGAATAATATATAGGTTAAAATAGAGAACTTTTAACTCATTTAGCACTAGATACCATTTTCTCTGACCCTCATTCCAGGAAGCTGTGAACTGGCAGCATTATTGTAGCTGTGAAGACCACATATGGGTTGCAGCAAATGAAATCACAATGGGTTGTGAATAACGATAGCAAAATACTGTTGGAAAAGGAGTGGAAAAATTACAAGAAAAAATGTGTAATAGGGGCCGAGGTTATGATCTGAAATTGTTGAACTCGATAGAGAGTCCGGAAGGCTGCAGAGTGCCTAATCGGAAGATGAGGTGCTGTTCCTCGAGTTTACGTTGAGCTTCCGTGGAACAGTACAAGAGGCCAAGGACGGTGAGGTCCGAGTGGGAATGGAGCGGTGAATTAAAATGACAGGCGACCGGAAGCTCGGGGTCACCCTTACGGACTGAACGGAGGTGTTCCGCAAAGCGGTCACCCAATCTGCGTTTGGTCTCCCCAATGTAGAGGAGACCGCATCGTGAGCAGTGAATACAGTATACTAGATTGCGAGAAGTACAAGTAAATCGCTGTTTCAACTGGAAGGGGTGTTTGGGGCCTTGGACAGTGGGAAGGGGGGAGGTATAGGAGCAGGTGTTACATCTCCTCCGCTTGCACGGGAAGGTGCCAGGCGAAGGGGAAGGGCTGTTTAGGGTGATAGGGGAGTGGACTAGGGTGTCTCGGAGGGAGCGGTCCCTACGGAATGCTGAAAGGGGAGGGGAGGGGAAGATACGTTTGGTGGTGGGATCACTTTGGAGGTAGCGGAAATGCCGGAGGATGATCCGTTGAATGTGGAGGCTGGTGGGGTGAAAGGTGAGGACAAGGGAAACCCTATCGTGGTTCCGGGAGTGAGGGGCAGGGGTGAGGGCAGAAGTGCGGGAGATAGAACTGATACGGTCGAGGGCAGTGTCAACCACGGTAGAGGGGAATCCTCGGTTGCGGAAAAAGGAAGACATGTCTGAAGCACTGGTGTGGAAGGTGGCATCGTCGGAGCAGATACGGCGGAGACGGAGAAACTGGGAGAATGGAATAGAGTCCTTACAGGAAGCGGGGTGGGAGGAAGTGTAGTCCAGGTAGCTGTGGGATCAGTGGGCTTGTAGTGAATATTGGTCGATAACCTATCCCCAGAGATGGATACGGAGAAGTCGAGGAAGGGAAGGGAAGGGAAGAGTCAGAGATGGACCATGTGAAGGTGAGGGAAGGGTGGAAATTGGAGGCAAAGTGAATTAAATTGTCAAGTTCGGGACGAGAGCAGGAAACGGCACCGATACAGTCATCAATGTATCGGAAAAAGAGGTGAGGGAGGGGACCAGAGTAGGACTGGAACGAAGATTGTTCCACATAGCCCACAAAAAGGCAGGCATAGCTAGGACCCATGCGGGTACCCATGGCAACACCTTTGATTTGGAGGAAATGAGTGGAGTTAAAGGAGAAGTTGTTCAATGTGAGAACAAGTTCAGCCAGGCGGAGGAGGGTGGTGGTGGATGGGGACTGGTCGGGCCTCTGTTCAAGGAAGAAGCGGAGTGCCCTCAGGCCACCCGGGTGGGGGATGGAGGTGTAGAGTGATTGTACGTCCATGGTGAAAAGGAAGCATTTGGGGCCAGGAAACTGGAAACTGTTAAAGTGGCGGAGGGCGTCCGAAGAGTCGCGGATGTAGGTGGGAAGAGACTGCACAAGGGGAGAAAAGATAGAGTCAAGATAGGAAGAGATAAGTTCCATGGGGCACTCCTTCCCCACCCCCCCTTTCCTTTTGTTTCTCTCTCACACCTGGCAGCTATCTCTTGCCCTGCCAGTACACTTTACACCTAATCTCAGCCTATTACCATCTCGTCTAGCTCTTTTACTTCTTCTGTTTCTTTCACTTCTTTTGTCCGATCGCAGCCCTGCCTTCGATCTATTTTCTTTTCTTTCCAGTTTTGAAGAAGGGTTCGACCCGAAACGTCAACTCAAATTTCTCTCCACGGATGTTGCCTGACCTGCTGAGTTTTTCCAGCATTTTCTGTTGTTATTATGGGTTGTGAATAAGTTGAGTCCTAAAGCTCCACAACAGTCTAACACCTGTTGTTTGTTTTTTCCCTAATTAGTTTATGCATGCTACAAGTTTTGCTAAAATCTTGTATTGAATTTTTTCCACAGACTTTTGCATGACAATTGACTTTGAACTTCAATTTGTTGATGCCTTAATTAATTAATCAATCATTAATTTAAAACTTTCTTTTATTGCACATTTTAGAGTGACCATTCTTTCAACTGAATCTATTCGATTTAAAATCTAGCTGGATAAATGAATCAACTAATTATGACAACTATTTGATATTGATGCAGTTAAATATATTAAAAATAATTAACATCAAAAAGCAGAGGGATAGCACAAAAATTGTTATCTGCCTTTCCCCATCTGGTCAGTGTCTGATTTTCAGCTGGGCAGTCAGAAAGTAGAGACAACAATCAGAGGGGGCATCACTTTAAATTGGTAAAGGAGAAATGAATGGGACCTTGAGGTCCTCATGGTTTCCATCCCAGGGTATTAAAAGAAATAAGGGAAGAAATTGCAAATGCGTTAGTCATAATTATCCAAAGCCCAATAGATTCAGAAATTGTGCCTATGGATTGGAAAATTGCAAATGTTACTCCACTGATTTAAGAAGGGAGCCATGGAGAAACCTGATAACTACAGACCTCCACATTTAACATCAATTGAAGTTACTGGAATCCATCGTCAGGGACAGAGTGACTGAGCACATGGACAAGTATGAGCTGATCGAAGAGAGTCAGCATGAATTTGTGATTTGTGTAGATCATGTCTGACCAATCTAGTTGAATTTCTTGGAGCTCACTGACATGTTCTCTATATGGATTTCAGCAGACATTTGATAAGGTTTCACACAAGAGATTATTAGCAAAAATGAAAGCGTACAAATTGGAGGTAACCTTGTGACATGAGCTGGCAATTGGTTGGGAAGTAGGAGACAGAGAAAAGGAATAAAATGAACATTCTCGAGTGAGATGTGACAAGTGCTATTCCCAGGGATCTATGTTGGGGCCTCAGCTTTATATTATATACTAGCTGGGGGTGCCCGGCGGTGCCGAGGCATTTTTGAGGGCATGTTGTTGTTGGAAGAGAGAGAGGGAGCGACTGGGGGGAAGAGAGAGAGGGAAGGAGAGAGAGGGAAGGAGAGAGAGAGAGAGAGAGAGAGAGATGGAAGGAGAGAGAGAAAGAGGGAAGGAGAGAGAGAAGGAGAGAGAGAGAGAGAGAGAGAGGGAAGGAGAGAGAGAGAGAGAGGAGAGAGAGAGAAGGAGAGAGAGAGGGGAGAGAGAGGGGAGAGAGGGAGAGAGAGGGAAGGAGAGAGAGGGAAGGAGAGAGAGGGAAGGAGAGAGAGAGGGGGAAGGAGAGAGAGAGGGGGAAGGAGAGAGAGAGAGGGGGAAGGAGAGAGGGGAAGGAGAGAGAGGGGGAAGGAGAGAGAGGGGGAAGGAGAGAGAGAGAGGGGGAAGGAGAGAGAGAGAGGGGGAAGGAGAGAGAGAGAGGGGGAAGGAGAGAGAGAGAGGGGGAAGGAGAGAGAGAGAGGGGGAAGGAGAGAGAGAGAGGGGGAAGGAGAGAGAGAGAGGGGGAAGGAGAGAGAGAGAGGGGGAAGGAGAGAGAGAGAGGGGGAAGGAGAGAGAGAGAGAGACTGGGGGAGAGAGAGAGAGACTGAGACTGGGGGAAGAGAGAGGGAGAGAGTTTGGGGGAGAAGAGAAAGAGAGAGATTGGGGGAAGAGAGAGAGACTGGGAGTGTGAGAGAGAGAGAGCGAGAGAGAGACTGGAAGTGTGAGTGGGAGAGTGAGAGAGCGAGAGAGAGAGAGGGAGAGAGAGCGAGAGACTGGGAGTGTGAGAGAGAGAGAGAGAGTCTGGGAGTGTGAGAGAGAGTGGGAGTGTGAGAGAGAGTGGGAGTGTGTGAGAGAGAGAGAGAGAGACTGGGAGTGAGAGAGAGAGAGAGACTGGGAGTGTGTGTGTGAGAGAGAGAGAGAGACTGGGAGTGTGAGAGAGAGAGAGAGAGAGACTGGGAGTGTGTGTGAGAGAGAGAGAGAGAGAGACTGGGAGTGTGAGAGAGAGAGAGAGAGACTGGGAGTGTGTGTGAGAGAGAGAGAGACTGGGAGTGAGAGAGAGAGAGACTGGGAGTGAGAGTGCGAGATTGGGAGTGAGAGAGAGACTGGGAATGTGAGAGAGAGAGAGAGAGAGAGAGAGAGACTGGGAGTGGGAGTGAGAGAGAGAGAGAGAGAGAGAGAGACCGGGAGTGAGAGAGAGACTGGGGGTGAGAGAGAGAGAGTGGGAGTGTGAGAGAGAGAGAGAGTGGGAGTGTGAGAGAGAGAGAGAGTGTGAGTGTGAGAGAGAGTGGGAGCGAGAGAGAGAGAGTGGGAGTGTGTGAGAGAGAGAGAGAGCGAGAGTGGGAGTGTGTGAGAGAGAGAGATTGGGAGTGTGAGAGAGGGAGAGACTGGGAGTGTGTGAGAGAGAGAGATTGGGAGTGTGAGAGAGATTGGGAGTGTGAGAGAGAGAGATTGGGAGTGTGTGTGAGAGAGAGATTGGGAGTGTGAGAGAGAGAGAGACTGGGAGTGTGAGAGAGAGAGACTGGGAGTGTGTGAGAGAGAGAGATTGGGAGTGAGAGAGAGAGATTGGGAGTGTGAGAGAGAGATTGGGAGTGTGAGAGAGAGACAGAGATTGGGAGTGTGAGAGAGAGAGATTGGGAGTGTGAGAGAGAGAGATTGGGAGTGTGAGAGAGAGAGATTGGGAGTGTGAGAGAGAGAGAGATTGGGAGTGTGAGAGAGAGAGAGAGAGAGAGATTGGGAGTGTGTGAGAGAGAGATTGGGAGTGTGAGAGAGAGAGAGAGATTGGGAGTGTGAGAGAGAGACAGAGATTGGGAGTGTGAGAGAGAGAGATTGGGAGTGTGAGAGAGAGAGATTGGGAGTGTGAGAGAGAGAGATTGGGAGTGTGAGAGAGAGAGATTGGAAGTGTGAGAGAGAGAGATTGGAAGTGTGAGAGAGAGAGATTGGGAGTGTGAGAGAGAGAGATTGGGAGTGTGAGAGAGAGAGATTGGGAGTGTGAGAGAGAGAGGGAGATTGGGAGTGTGAGAGAGAGAGAGAGATCGGGAGTGTGAGAGAGAGAGAGATCGGGAGTGTGAGAGAGAGAGAGATTGGGAGTGTGAGAGAGAGAGATTGGGAGTGAGAGAGAGAGAGAGACTGGGAGTGTGAGAGATTGGGAGTGTGAGAGAGAGAGAGATTGGGAGTGTGAGAGAGAGAGAGATTGGGAGTGTGAGAGAGAGAGATTGGGGGTGAGAGAGAGAGAGAGATTGGGAGTGTGAGAGAGAGAGAGAGAGACTGGGAGTGTGAGAGAGAGAGATTGGGAGTGTGAGAGAGAGAGATTGGGAGTGTGAGAGAGAGAGAGAGATTGGGAGTGAGAGAGAGAGAGAGAGACTGGGAGTGTGGGAGTGAGAGAGAGAGAGAGTGGGAGTGTGAGAGAGAGAGAGAGAGAGAGAGAGAGAGAGTGGGAGTGTGTGTGAGAGAGAGAGAGAGTGGGAGTGTGTGTGAGAGAGAGAGAGAGAGAGAGTGGGAGTGTGTGAGAGCGAGAGAGAGAGAGAGAGAGAGACTGGGAGTGTGTGAGAGAGAGAGAGACTGGGAGTGTGTGAGAGAGAGAGAGAGTCTGGGAGTGTGTGAGAGAGAGAGAGATAGAGACTGGGAGTGTGAGAGAGAGAGAGATTGGGAGTGAGAGAGAGAGAGACTGGGAGTGAGAGAGAGAGAGAGAGAGACTGGGAGTGAGAGAGAGAGAGAGAGAGACTGGGAGTGAGAGAGAGAGAGATTGGGAGTGTGAGAGCGAGAGAGACTGGGAGTGTGAGAGAGAGAGAGAGAGAGACAGAGATTGGGAGTGAGAGAGAGAGAGAGATTGGGAGTGTGAGAGAGAGAGAGACTGGGAGTGTGAGAGAGAGAGATTGGGAGTGTGTGAGAGAGAGAGAGAGAGAGAGAGAGATTGGGAGTGTGAGAGAGAGAGAGACTGGGAGTGTGAGAGAGAGAGATTGGGAGTGTGAGAGAGAGAGAGACTGGGAGTGTGAGAGAGAGAGATTGGGAGTGTGTGAGAGAGAGAGAGACAGAGATTGGGAGTGTGAGAGAGAGAGATTGGGAGTGAGAGAGAGAGACTGGGAGTGAGAGAGGGGTGACCATCTCCACCCCTCCCACACCTCTCAACGCAAACAAACTGCTGAAAGAGAGTCTGTCCAAACTAGAACTCGATTTCAATGAATACAGGGAAACACAGGCCAAGAATTTGAAGGAGGAACTCAAACAGCTGAAAACGGAAAACGAGTCCACCATCCACGAGTTGAGAAAGATCATGGAGGAGCAAAGAAATGAGATCAAAGAACTCCGTACTCAGCTAAACAAAACGAAGGAGGCCGTAGAAAGGCAGGAAAATGAACTCAGCAGGCAACACAAACCTCTTAAGGTCCAACAACCTGCTGACACAAAAACAACACACACAGGGACACAGAACCCGTCGGATGCCCCCCCCACACGAGGATGTCACACCCTCTTTACCTTGCGGCCAGAACAGGAACACACCGCAGGTCCCAAACCCCGCTCCTGTCACACAGCCGACCCCAGAAACTCAGCCAACAACCAGCCCTCAGTCGAGTCCTGCCCAGACTACTGCTACCCAGTCTGAAAAGCCAGCCCCTCAGGCGGTCCTGCTGACCGACTCCAACAGGAAGTTTTTGGACCCCCAGAGGATGTTCCCAGGTCTGCAAGTCCTGAAAAAATGGTGCAGCAACACAGGCCATGCAATGAAGATCCTGAACAGAGAATCCCTTGGAAGCCCAAAATGGCTTGTGATCCACACAGGCACAAACGACCTACGCACCCTACGGGAAGGCACTGCTAGAGCAGTGAGCAGGATGGCAGAGAAGGCCAGCATGGAATTCCCCGAGGCGCGGATTGTGATCTCCACTCGACTGCCCAGAGAGGACACCCCAGCCTATGTAATCCACAACACCAACAGGGAGATCGACACGAGATGTACTGCCCTCCCCAACGTCCACCTGGCCCATCACCCAAACATCAACACAAGGGACCTCTATGACGGAATACATCTACTCAAACAGCGGATGTGGATCTTCGCAAAAAACCTCATAAACACTGCCAAAAGACGCACCCCTCCCACCCCCTCTACCATGGGAGCCACTGTCCCCCACCCCCCTATACAAAACCAGCAACAGAACCGTGCTATTGTACCTGACCCCAGACCCCCCTCTAGACCACAGACTGTAGACCAAGAACTGAGAAAGATCATGATGATGATGAGCACCCTGATGGAAAGCCGGAGAAGAATGTACTAAATTATTATTATTGTTATTTTATTATTACTATTATTAGATAGCAGTATGTGCATGCCTTATGGAATTTATACTAAATCGTCATTTAGCATTATATAAACTGGTGTTTTCACACCCGTCCCACAAAATAGGTCCATTTTATTTCGTTTTTTTGAACTATATAGATGCGTTCTTTCCACATAAGCTGCTGGAATATCCAGGGTCTCCGCTCCTCAACTTTTGGGATGAAGAGTACAGACCCTGAATTCCTAAAATCTATAAAAGACATTGATATAATTGTGTTAACAGAAACATGGCCCTCAGTAAAGAACACTAAGACACGCAAGGGCAGAACCTCCGGGGGAATCTTGGTGTGGTATAAAGGAGAACTGGACAAACACATCTCACCGATAAAACAGGGGAAATCACATGTATGGCTAAAATTAGATAAAAATATAGGAATAGCAAAAAAAGATGTCTACTTATGTGCGATCTACATACCTCCAATAGAATCGCCATATTTTGAAGAGGAGTTATTTGATACTCTCCACATGGAAATCAGCCATTTCCAGGCCCAAGGAAAGGTGCTACTATGTGGGGACCTAAATGCAAGGACCGGATGTGAACCTGACTTCATAGACCCACAGGGCAACAACCATGTGTTTGGCCAGACCCCTTTATATGTCATACCAGCCATCGCAAATCGGAACAACCTTGACTGTGAAATAAATAAAAGCGGTAGGGAGGTAGTGCAACTCTGCCGAGCCTTAGGCCTGTACATAGTTAACGGTAGGTTCAGAGGGGACTCCTTAGGGAGACTCACATATTCCTCAACTCTTGGGCCTAGTGTGGTGGATTATACAATCACTGACCTGGACCCCTGCGATATCAACGCATTCACTGTCAGGCAGCAATCCCCCCTCTCAGACCATAACCAAATAAATGTGTACCTTAAACTTTCTGCCCAAACTACAGACACAAAAAAGGAACCCAGTAAGCTCCATAAAATAAACCAGACATACAAATGGTCCCCAGACAGTGGAGATAAATTCATCACAGCACTAAATTCACCTGATCTCACAAGTAAAATATCAAATTTTAAAGAAAATCTATATGAGATCACCAGAGATGGTGTAAACATGGCCATAGATGATATAAATATGATCTTCCATGAGGCAGCTGTAAAAGCCGACCTTGTGAAACAGAAGAGGAAACGTTACAAAAGACAAAAAAATGAGAAATGGTTTGATCACGAATGCAAAAATGCCAGAAAAGACCTGAGAAAAATATCAAACCAAAAGCATCGCCAACCAAACAATCCAGACCTATGTATTAGATACAATGAGACCCTCAAAAGATATAAACACACCATTAGGAACAAAACACAAAATTATACCCACAAAAGACTCGAAGAAATTGAAAACTCCATTAATCAAAATCAATTCTGGGATATGTGGAATAACCTGAGTACAACACAATTGCAAGCATTACCAATCCAAGATGGCGACATCTGGAGAACACATTTTGAAAACCTCTACAAAGACATCCCAATAAACGAAACAAACCCAAGTCAACATCATGTCACAGAAAAACTCCACACATTAGAAGCAACAATTAAAGACAACCAAAACCCTCTAGACTCCCCAATCACTTGGAAAGAACTGGCCACAAAAACAAAATCTCTCCACCTAAAGAAAGCCTGTGGTCCAGACAACATCAAAAATGAAATGCTCAAGTTCAGCAATATGGAGATGCAGGGTGCTGTACTCAAGTTATTCAACATCATATTACGTTCAGGCTGTTTTCCCGATATCTGGTGCCAAGGACTCATCTCTCCCATATATAAAAGTGGAAACAAATCAGACCCAAATAACTGTGTCAACAGTTGTCTAGGGAAGTTATTCTGCAGTATTCTAAATAGTAGATTGCTGGATTTTCTTAACAAACATAATATCCTTAGAAAAAATCAAATAGGCTTTCTTCCAAAACACCACACCACCGACCATATCTATACCCTTCACACTCTCATTGAAAAACATATACACCAAACAAAAAATGGGAAAATATTCGCTTGTTTCATTGGCTTCAAGAAAGCTTTTGACTCTATCTGGCACGAAGGGCTCTATTACAAACTTCTTCAGTGTGGAATAGGGGGCAAAGTCTATGACCTTATTAAATCGATGTATCTGAAAAATAAATGCGGTGTCAAAATTGGAGACAAACGCACCGGTTTCTTCACCCAGAGAAGAGGCGTCTGGCAGGGCTGCAATTTGAGCTCGACCTTGTTCAACATATACATAAATGAGTTAGCAGACATGCTGGAGCAAAGCGAGTCACCGGGTCTCTGTCTCCTAGATGGGGAAGTGAAATCCCTGTTCTATGCGGACGACCTGGTTCTGCTGTCTCCCACAGAACAAGGATTACAGCAACAATTAGACCTACTCGACAAATACTGCCAAAATTGGGCCCTGACAGTAAATCTAAAGAAAACCAACATCATGATTTTTCAAAAAAGGCCCAGATGTCAGGAAAACAAATACCAGTTTACTCTCAGTGATACCATCATAGGACACACTATGAGCTACACTTACTTTGGTCTAACCATCACAGCATCAGGGAGCTTCAGCATAGCAGTGAATGCACTAAAAGAAAAAGCCCGAAGAGCCCTATATGCAATAAAAAGAAAATTCTACAACATCCAAATTCCAATCAAAATCTGGCTCAAAATATGACAGCATAATCCTGCCCATTGCGCTGTACGGTAGTGAAGTATGGGGCCCACTCAATCACCATAGCTACACTAAATGGGAAAAACACACAATAGAAGCCCTACATGCAGAATTGTGCCGAAGCATTCTTCGCACCCAAAGGAATACACCAACAAATGCATGTAGAGCCGAACTAGGCAGATACCCACTGATAATAAACATCCAAAAACGAGCACGAAACTTTCTAAATCACCTCAAATCTAGTTCCCCAGGCACCCTTCATTTTAAAGCCCTCCAGACCCAAGAGCTGAACCCAGAAATGAGTCCCCTGAGTCAGCTGCTACTGAAACTAAGTACTCCTACTCAGCCGGACCCTGACCAGTCCCAGACCAACACTGCCCTCCAAACACCAATCCGAGTGAACCAAATCATTAAACAATGCAAAGAAACCTACCTGGAACATTGGAACAAAATAACCAAAAGCCAAAGCAGATTAGAATGTTACCGGGCCCTAAAAAGAGAATAGAAACTGGCAGACTATCTCTCGACCATCAGAGACACAAAACAGAGACAGACCCTCACCAGGTACAGACTAAGCGACCACCAACTGGCAATTGAAAAAGGAAGATACAAGAAATCCTGGCAGCCTAGAGAGAATAGAATATGTGATCAATGTCTGGCCGGCGAGGTTGAGACAGAGATGCACTTCCTCCTAAAATGCGAAAAATTCAACAAAACAAGAAACATATATTTTGACAAGCTCAGCCAAACAACCCCAGATTTCAAAGGATTGGATGGCCTGTCAAAATTAAGATTAGCCCTGGGAGAAGGAGACAGACCATACCTTGGTGTCCAATATGTAACAACATGTCACAACCTGAGGAACAGTGAGGGACTAATGAGCACACCCATAGCATATATAAACATTAAGAATGTTTAAATCAATACCGAATGTACCCAACGACTGTTTAAAAATTAATACTGAATGTACCCAACGAGGGTCAACGACTGTTTAAATTAACATTGTCTGTACCCAACGAAGGTCAAAATTGTTTGACACCTACAGAATGTTGGAAAACTGTACTTTTTGTTATGTAAGCTTTGGCAATATGGTTCCCTGTAAACTTTCATGCCAATAAAGCATTTGAATTGAATTGAATTGAATTGAGAGAGACTGGGAGTGAGAGAGAGAGATTGGGAGTGTAGGAGAGAGAGAGATTGGGAGTGTGAGAGAGAGAGAGATTGGGAGTGTGAGAGAGAGAGAGAGATTGGGAGTGTGAGAGAGAGAGAGATTGGGAGTGTGAGAGAGAGAGAGATTGGGAGTGTGAGAGAGAGAGATTGGGAGTGAGAGAGAGAGAGAGAGAGAGAGACTGGGAGTGTGAGAGAGAGAGATTGGGAGTGTGAGAGAGAGAGAGACTGGGAGTGTGAGAGAGAGAAACTAGGAGTGTGAGAGAGAGAGACTGGGAGTGTGAGAGAGAGAGAGAGATTGGGAGTGTGAGAGAGAGAGAGATTGGGAGTGAGAGAGCACGGAGCCTGAACCGCGAGAACGGAGACCGGGAGGAGCGGCCCGAACCGGGACAGCAAGTAAGAGGCCTGGGGAGGGCGAACCCGAGAACCCGAGACCCAGAGACCGCGGGATCGGAGACCGGGAGGAGCGGCCCGAACCGGGACAGCAAGTAAGAGGCCTGGGGAGGGCGAACGCGAGGCCCAGAGACCGCGGGATCGGAGACCGGGAGGAGCGGCCCGAACCGGGAAAGCGAGTAAGAGACCTGGGGAGGGTGAACCCGAGACCACGAGGCCCAGAGACCGCGAGGTCGGAGAACGGGAGGAGCGGCCCGAACCAGGACAGTGAATAAGAGGCCTGGGGAGGGTGAACCCGAGACCACGAGGCCCAGAGACAGCGGGATCGGAGACCGGGAGACCAGGGCAGAAAACAGCCTGGTGAGTCAAAAAACCCGGCGACGCGAGGAGATCCGCCCGGAACGCAGAGAGCAAACGAGTCCGAGGAACGGAGAGTGGACGATTTTGGAGCAAGGAGAGAGAGAGCGAGTCCGAGACCCGGAGAGCGAGTGAGAGAGTTGGAAGAGGAAAACACCGGAGAAAAAAGTTTTACATAATTCTACCTAAGTTTCATTTTATTCAAATTTAGTTCGAAAAAAAAAAAAAATAGTTTAATCTTATCTAAATTTATTTCGAAAAAAAGAAAAAACCTGAAAAAAGAACAAACCCGCGAGAAAAAGGAATAGAAACCCGAGAGAATAGATAAACTACCCGAACCAAGAGCCTGTGAAAGAAAGAGAAAGAGAAACTTTTAAGAGCAACTATATCAAAGATGAACCCCTGAAAAACTTTCAATTTTGGACCTAAAAGTGGGATACGCATACGTCTCCAGTGAAGGTATTGGCAGTGGAGGCAGACTGAAAATATGTAAAGATGGAAATCTAGATAAAGATGACCCCCTGTTAACCATAAGCTACTACATCAAAACAGGAAAGATCATGATACAGGGGAATGCAGAAAATCTGAACTCCTTCGAAAAAGATTTCCCCCAGTTGAAAACTAATGCAGCCACAAAGAGGACCAATGGACAGGAGGCAATAGAGATTCGAACAGAGGATGAGGAGAGCCAAGCGGAGGAAGAAGAAGAGAGACCAGCAGAGGCAATCACCTCCCTGCCCATCTCCACCCCCCCCCCACACCTCTCAACGCAAACACAATGCTGAAGGAGAGTCTGTCCAAACTAGAACTCGATTTCAACGAATACAGAGAAACACAGGCCAAGAATCTGAAGGAGGAACTCAAACAGCTGAAAACGGAAAACGAGTCCACCATCCACAAGCTGAGAAAGACCGTAGAGGAACAAAGAAATGAGATCAAAGAACTCCATACTCAGCTAAACAAAACTATGGAGGCCGTAGAAAGGCTCAGCAGGCAACACAAAACTCCTAAGGTCCAAAAACCTGATGACACAAAAACAACACACACAAGGACACAGACCCGTCGGATGCAACCCCACACGAGAACACATCAAAAGCCCCAAACCCCGCTCTTGCCACACAGTCTATCCCAGAAACCCAGCCAACAACCAGCCCTCAGTCGAGCCATGCCAAGACTACGTCTACCCAGTCCTCACACACAGGAACACAAAAACCATCAGATACCCCCCCAAACGAGGACACACCGAAAGCCTCAAACCCTCCTGCCACACAACATATCCCAGAAACCCAGCCAACAACCAGCCATCAGTCGAGTCTTGCCAAGACTACTGTTACCCAGTCTGAAAAACCAGCCCCTCAGGCAGTCCTGCTGACCGACTCCAACGGAAAGTTTCTGGACCCCCAGAGGCTGTTCCCAGGCCATCATGTCCTGAAAAAATGGTGCAGCAACACAGACCAAGCATTGAAGATCCTGAACAAAGAATCCCTTGGTAGCCCCAATTGGATTGTGATCCACACAGGCACGAACGACCTACGCACACTACGGGGAGACACTGCTAGGGCAATGAGCAAGATGGCGGAAAAGGCCAGCAGGGAATTCCCCGAGACACAGATCGTGATCTCCACACTACTGCCCAGAAAGGACACCCCAGCCCATATAATCCACAACGCCAACAGGGAAATCGACAAGAGATGTTCTGTCCTCCCCAACGTCTACCTGGCCCATCATCCAAACATCAACACAAGGGACCTCTATGACGAAATACATCTACTCAAACAGCGGATGTGGGTCTTCGCAAAAAACCTCAAACACTGCCAAAAGACGCAGCCGTCCCACCCCCTCTACCATTGGGAGCCCTAACCCAAACAGGACCACCAATGCACCCCACCCCCCTATACAAAACCAACAACAGAACCGTGCTTTTATACCTGACCCAAGACCCCCCTCTAGACCACAGACTGTAGACCAAGAACTGAGAAAGATCATGACGATGATGAACAGCCTGATAGAAAGCCGGAGAGGGATGCACTAAATTATTAATATTGTTATTTATCATTATCATTATTGTTATCTTATCAGTATTATTACTATTATTAGATAGATATATGTGGATGCCTCATGAAATTTATACTAAATCATCATTTAGCATTATAGAAAATAGTGTTTCCACACTCATCCCACAAAATAGGTCCATTTTATTTCGTTTTTTTGAACTATATAAATGCGTTCTTTCCACATAAGCTGCTGGAATATCCAGGGCCTCCGCTCCTCAACTTTTGGGATGAAGAGTACAGACCCCGAATTCCTAAAAGCTATAAAAGACATTGATATAATTGTGTTAACAGAAACATGGTGCCAAAAGGACGTGCCGACCCACTGTCCTCCAATGTACCATGAAATCATTGTGCCCTCAGTAAAGAACACTAAAACACGCAAGGGCAGAACCTCCGGGGGAATATTGGTGTGGTATAAGGGGGAACTGGACAAACACATCTCACCGGTAAAACAGGGAAAATCACACGTATGGCTAAAACTAGATAAAAATATAGGAATAGCAAAAAAAGATGTTTACTTATGTGCGATCTACATACCTCCAATAGAATCGCCATATTTCGAAGAGGAGTTATTTGATACTCTCCACATGGAAATCAGCCATTTCCAGGCCCAAGGAAAGGTGATAATATGTGGGGACCTAAATGCAAGGACCGGTTGTGAACCTGACTTCATAGACCCACAGGGAAACAACCATGTGTTTGGCCAGACCCCTTTAGATGTCACACCAGCCATCGCAAATCGGGACAACCTTGATCGTGAAATAAATAAAAGCGGTAGGTAGTGCAACTCTGCCGAGCCTTAGGCCTGTACATAGTTAACGGTAGGTTCAGAGGGGACTCCCTAGGGAGACTCACATACTCCTCAACTCTTGGGTCTAGTGTGGTGGACTATACAATCGCTGACCTGGACCCCTGCGATATCAACTCATTCACTGTCAGGCAGCAATCCCCCCTCTCAGACCATAACCAAATAAATATGTACCTTAAACTTTCTGCCCAAACTACAGACACAAAAAAGGAACCCAGTAAGCTCCATAAAATAAACCAGACATACAGATGGGCCCCAGACAGTGGAGAAAAATTCATCACAGCACTAAAATCACCTGATCTCACAAGTAAAATATCAAAATTTAAAGAAAACCCATACGAGATCACCAGAGATGGTGTAAACATGGCCATAGAGGATATAAATATGATCTTCCATGAGGCAGCTGTAAAAGCCGACCTTGTGAAACAGAAGAGGAAGCGTCACAAAAGACAAAATAAAAATAAGAAATGGTTTGACCACGAATGCAAAAATGCCAGAAAAGACCTGAGAAAAATATCAAACCAAAAGCATCGCCAACCAAACAATCCGGACCTACGTACTAGATACAATGAAACCCTCAAAAGATATAAACACACCATTAGGAACAAAACACAAAACTATACCCACAAAATACTCGAAGAAATTGAAAACTCCACCAATCCAAAACAATTCTGGGAAATGTGGAATAACCTGAGTACAACACAATTGCAAGCATTACCAATCCAAGATGGCGACATCTGGAGAACACATTTTGAAAACCTCTACAAAGACATCCCAATAAACGAAACAAACCCAAGTCAACATCAGGTCACAGAAAAACTCCACACATTAGAAGCAACAATTAAAGACAACCAAAACCCTCTAGACTCCCCAATCACATGGAAAGAACTGGCCACAAAAACAAAATCTCTCCACCTAAAGAAAGCCTGTGGCCCAGACAACATCAAAAATGAAATGCTCAAGTCCAGCAATATGGAGATGCAGGGTGCGGTACTCAAATTATTCAACATCATATTACGTTCAGGCTGTTTTCCCGATATCTGGTGCCAAGGACTAATCTCCCCCATATATAAAAGTGGAAACAAATCAGACCCAAATAACTACCGCGGCATCTGTGTCAACAGTTGTCTAGGGAAGTTATTCTGCAGTATTCTAAATAGTAGATTACTTGATTTTCTTAACAAACATAATATCCTCAGAAAAAACCAAATAGGCTTTCTTCCAAAACACCGCACCGCCGACCATATCTATACCCTTCACACCCTCATTGAAAAACATATACACCAAACAAAAAATGGGAAAATATTCGCCTGTTTCATCGACTTCAAGAAAGCCTTTGACTCTATATGGCACGAAGGGCTCTATTATAAACTTCTTCAGTGTGGAATAGGGGGCAAAGTCTATGACCTTATTAAATCAATGTATCTGAAAAACAAATGCGGGGTCAAAATTGGAGACAAACGCACCGATTTCTTCACCCAGAGAAGAGGCGTCCGGCAGGGCTGCAATTTGAGCCCGACCCTGTTCAACATATACATAAATGAATTAGCAGACATGCTGGAGCAAAGCGAGTCACCAGGTCTCCGTCTCCTGGATGGAGAAGTGAAATCCCTGTTCTATGCGGACGACCTGGTTCTGCTGTCTCCCACAGAACAGGGATTACAGCAACAACTAGACCTACTCGACAAATACTGCCAAAATTGGGCTCTAACAGTAAATCTAAAAAAAAACATCATGATTTTTCAAAAAAGGCCCAGATGTCAGGAAAACAAATACCAGTTTACCCTCAGTGATACCACTATAGGACACACTATGAGCTACACCTACCTTGGTCTAACTATTACAGCATCAGGGAGCTTCAGCATAGCAGTGAATGCACTAAAAGAAAAAGCCCGAAGAGCCCTATATGCAATAAAAAGAAAATTCTACAACATCCAAATCCCAATCAAAATCTGGCTCAAAATATTTGACTGCATAATCCTGCCCATTGCACTGTACGGTAGTGAAGTATGGGGCCCGCTAAATCACCAAAGCTACACTAAATGGGAAAAACACACAATAGAAGCCCTACATGCAGAATTCTGCCGAAGCATCCTTCGCATCCAAAGAAAAACGCCAACAAATGCATGCAGAGCCGAACTAGGCAGATACCCACTGATAATAAACATCCAAAAACGAGCACTAAACTTCCTAAATCACCTCAAATCTAGCTCCCCAGACACCCTTCATTTCAAAGCCTTTCAGACCCAAGAGCTAAACCCAGAAAAGAGTCCCCTGAGTCAGCTGCTACTGAAACTAAGTACTCAGCCGGACCCTGACCAGCCCCAGACCAACACAGCCGTCCAAACACCAATCCGAGTGAACCAAATCATTAAACAATGCAAAGAAACCTACCCGGAACATTGGAACAAAATAACCGAAAGCCAAAGCAGATTAGAATGTTACCGGGCCCTAAAAAGAGAATATAAACTGGCAGACTACCTCACGACCATCAGAGACACAAAACAGAGACAGACCCTCACCAGGTACAGACTAAACGACCACCAACTGGAAATTGAAAAAGGCAGATACAAGAAATCTTGGCAGCCTAGAGAGAATAGAATATGCGATCAATGTCTGGCCGGCGAGGTTGAAACAGAAATGCATTTCCTCCTAAAATGCGAAAAATTCAACACATCAAGAAACATATTATTCAACAAGCTAAGCCAAACAACCCCAGATTTCAAGGAATTGGATGACCTGTCAAAATTGAGATTAGTCCTGGGAGAAGGAGACAGACCATACCTTGGGGCCAAATATGTAACAACATGTCACAACCTGAGGACTGTTTAAAATTAAGACTGTTTAAAATTAATATTGAACGTACCAAATGAAGTACAAAGACTGTTTAAAATTAATATTGTTTAAAAGTAATATTGTATGTACCCAACAAATGTCAAATCGATTGACACCTACAGAATGTTGGAAAACTGTACCTTTTTGCTATGTAAGCTTTGGCAATATGGTTCTCTGTAAACTTTCATGCCAATAAAGCATTTGAATTGGAATTGGAATTGGATTGGACTGGGAGTGAGAGAGAGTGGGAGTGAGAGAGAGAGAGAGAGATTGGGAGTGAGAGAGAGAGAGACTGGGAGTGAGAGAGAGAGAGATTGGGAGTGTGAGAGTGAGAGATTGGGAGTGTGAGAGCGAGAGAGACTGGGAGTGTGAGAGAGAGAGAGACTGGGAGTGTGAGAGAGAGAGATTGGGAGAGGGAGAGTGAGAGAGAGAGAGATTGGGAGTGTGAGAGAGATTGGGAGTGTGAGAGAGAGAGAGACTGGGAGTGTGAGAGAGAGAGATTGGGGGTGTGAGAGAGAGAGAGGGAGATTGGGAGTGTGAGAGAGAGAGAGACTGGGAGTGTGAGAGAGAGAGATTGGGAGTGTGAGAGAGAGAGACTGGGAGTGAGAGAGAGAGAGAGAGAGGGAGAGTGAGTGTGAGTGTGAGAGAGAGAGTGGGAGTGTGTGAGAGAGAGAGAGAGATTGGGAGTGAGAGAGAGAGAGATTGGGAGTGTGAGAGAGAGATTGGGAGTGTGAGAGAGAGATTGGGAGTGTGAGAGAGAGAGATTGGGAGTGTGAGAGAGAGAGACTGGGAGTGTGAGAGAGAGAGATTGGGAGTGTGTGAGAGAGAGAGAGAGAGAGAGATTGGGAGTGTGAGAGAGAGAGATTGCGAGTGTGAGAGAGAGAGAGACAGATTGGGAGTGTGTGAGAGAGAGAGATTGGGAGTGTGAGAGAGAGAGATTGGGAGTGAGAGAGAGAGAGAGAGAGACTGGGAGTGAGAGAGAGAGAGACTGGGAGTGAGAGAGAGAGAGACTGGGAGTGAGAGAGAGAGATTGGGAGTGTGAGAGAGAGAGAGACTGGGAGTGTGAGAGAGAGAGAGAGAGTGGGAGTGTGAGAGAGAGAGTGGGAGTGTGTGAGAGAGAGAGAGAGAGAGCGGGAGTGTGAGAGAGAGAGAGATTGGGAGTGTGTGAGAGAGAGAGAGATTGGGAGTGTGAGAGAGAGAGAGATTGGGAGTGTGAGAGAGAGAGAGAGACTGGGAGTGTGAGAGAGAGAGAGAGAGCTTGGGAGAGTGAGAGAGAGAGAGATTGGGAGTGTGAGAGAGATTGGGAGTGTGAGAGAGAGAGACTGGGAGTGAGAGAGAGAGAGATTGGGAGTGTGAGAGAGAGAGAGAGATTGGGAGTGAGAGAGAGAGATTGGGAGTGTGAGAGAGAGAGATTGGGAGTGTGAGAGAGAGAGAGAGAGACTGGGAGTGAGAGAGAGAGATTGGGAGTGTGAGAGAGAGAGAGACTGGGAGTGAGAGAGAGAGACTGGGAGTGTGAGAGAGAGAGATTGGGAGTGTGTGAGAGAGAGAGAGAGATTGGGAGTGTGAGAGAGAGAGATTGGGAGAGAGAGAGAGACTGGGAGTGAGAGAGAGAGAGAGAGATTGGGAGTGTGAGAGAGAGAGATTGGGAGTGTGAGAGAGAGAGAGAGACTGGGAGTGAGAGAGAGAGACTGGGAGTGAGAGAGAGAGACTGGGAGTGTGAGAGAGAGAGATTGGGAGTGTGAGAGAGAGAGAGAGAGAGAGAGAGATTGGGAGTGTGAGAGAGAAATTGGGAGAGAGCGAGAGAGACTGGGAGTGAGAGAGAGAGAGATTGGGAGTGTGAGAGAGAGAGAGATTGGGAGTGTGAGAGAGAGAGACTGGGAGTGAGAGAGAGAGAGAGAGAGAGAGAGAGAGAGTGGGAGTGTGAGAGAGAGAGTGGGAGTGTGTGAGAGAGAGAGAGATTGGGAGTGTGAGAGAGAGATTGGGAGTGTGAGAGAGAGAGATTGGGAGTGTGTGAGAGAGAGATTGGGAGTGTGAGAGAGAGAGAGATTGGGAGTGTGAGAGAGAGAGATTGGGAGTGTGAGAGAGAGAGAGACTGGGAGTGTGAGAGAGAGAGATTGGGAGTGTGTGAGAGAGAGAGACTGGGAGTGTGAGAGAGAGAGATTGGGAGTGTGTGAGAGAGAGAGAGACTGGGAGTGAGAGAGAGAGATTGGGAGTGTGAGAGAGAGAGAGACTGGGAGTCAGAGAGAGAGATTGGGAGTGTGTGAGAGAGAGAGAGAGAGAGATTGGGAGTGTGAGAGAGAGAGATTGGGAGTGTAAGAGAGAGAGATTGGGAGTGTGAGAGAGAGAGAGACTGGGAGTGTGAGAGAGAGAGATTGGGAGTGTGTGAGAGAGAGAGAGAGAGACTGGGAGTGAGAGAGAGAGATTGGGAGTGTGAGAGAGAGAGAGACTGGGAGTGAGAGAGAGAGATTGGGAGTGTGTGAGAGAGAGAGAGAGAGAGAGATTGGGAGTGTGAGAGAGAGAGATTGGGAGTGTGAGAGAGAGAGAGACTGGGAGTGTGAGAGAGAGAGATTGGGAGTGTGTGAGAGAGAGAGAGAGAGACTGGGAGTGAGAGAGAGAGATTGGGAGTGTGAGAGAGAGATTGGGAGTGTGAGATAGAGAGAGCTTGGGAGTGTGAGAGAGAGAGAGAGAGATTGGGAGTGTGAGAGAGAGAGATTGGGAGTGTGAGAGAGAGATTGGGAGTGTGAGAGAGAGAGAGATTGGGAGTGTGAGAGAGAGAGAGAGATTGGGAGTGTGAGAGAGAGAGAGATTGGGAGTGTGAGAGAGAGAGAGATTGGGAGTGTGAGAGAGAGAGAGATTGGGAGTGTGAGAGAGAGATTGGGAGTGTGAGAGAGAGATTGGGAGTGTGAGAGAGAGAGAGAGAGAGAGACTGGGATTGGGAGTGAGAGAGATTGGGAGTGTGAGAGAGAGAGATTGGGAGTGTGAGAGAGAGAGATTGGGAGCGTGAGAGAGAGACTGGGCCGCCGCGGCCGCTCACCTGATGGCTTTGGGTCGGGCTCTGGGGCGGGGCTGTTGACGCCGCGGGGAGGTTTTGTGCGCGGCAGCTCCCGCACGGCCCGCCGCGGCCAGTGACCTGGTGGCTTTGGGTCGGGCTCTGGGGCGGGGCTGTTGACGCCGCGGGGAAGTTTTGTGCGGCGGGGCTGTTGACGCCGCGGGGAAGTTTTGTGCGGCGGGGCTGTTGACGCCGCGGGGAAGTTTTGTGCGCGGCGGCTCCCGGCACGGCCCGCAACTCAAGGCCCAGGCTTCCCGGGTTGCTAGGCCGCGCCCGGCGCCGGCACAGCCGCTCGAAATGGCCGTCAAAGTAGGCGAGCCTCCGGGCGAAGGGCAGGGGATCACTTCATTTCCTGCTGCTGTGAAATGCAATTTAAAACTCAAATAAATTGTTATTTTCCTTAGTTCCTTAACACACAGAAAGTGTGGGGAAAAAATCGTGAAGAATCAAGATGGCGGCCACTCACCTCGGTTCAGAATGATAAGGCCCGCCCACACACGCACCGATTGGTCAACCGTCAGGTCACTGAACTGTAGGATTGGTCAATCGTCAAGTCACTCAACACTCAACTGTAGGATGGCCCGCCCGCACGCGCAATGAACCCGCCCCTGTGACGCAGCGATTGGTCAACCGTCGGTCAACTGTCAGGTCGCTCGACCGCACGATTGGTCAACCTTCACGTCACTCAATGCTAATGAGCAAATGAGCGGAACTTTTCCCATTTAATGAGTGGAATTTTGAACGTTTTTTGGATACCGTGGGCACGATTTTTGTCTGACGGAAAAGTAAATACGCCTATGACCGGTCCGTAATCGTAAGCTTTCTTTTGATGTGACGCGCGTGTAGGTACGCTCTATAACTTTCGAACGTATAGAGAACGGACAGACAGACAGAAAGACAGACAGACAGAAAGACAGACAGAAAGACAGACAGAAGAGGTCTTTTATATCTATAGATATATAGGTATATTAATGTTTTGCATTAAGGAATAGAGAGTTATATATCTAAGTTTCTAGATGACACTAAGTTAGAATCATAGAAATTAATGGCTCAGAAGGCCATTCGGCCCATCGTGTCTGCGCCAGTTGAAAAAGAGCTATCCAGCCTAATCTCACTTTCCAGCTCTTGGTCATAACCTTGCAGGTTAAGGCATTTCAAGCGCATATCCAAGTACTTTTTAAATGCGATGAGGGTTTCTGCCTCTACCCACCCTTTCAGGCAGTGCGTTCACCCTCGGTGAAAATATTTCTCCTCAACTCCCCTCTAATCCTTCTACCAATTACTTTTAAATCTGTGCCCCCAGGTTATTGACCTCTCCGCGAAGGGAAATAGGTGCTTCCTATCCACTCTATCTAGGCCCCTCATAATTTTATACATCTCAATAAATCTCCCCTCAGCCTCTTCCATTCCAAAGAAAACAACTCCAGCCTATCCAATCTTTCTTCAAAGCTAAAATTCTCCAGTCCTGGCAACATCTGTGTAAATTGCCTCTTTACGCTCTCTAGTGCAATCACATCTTTCCTATTATGCAGTGACCAGAACTGTACACAGTACTCTAGCCGTGGCCTGTCTAGTGTTTTATACAGTTCCAGCATAACCGCTCTGCACTTATATTTTATACCTTAGCTAATAAAAGGAAAGTATCCCGTATGCCTTCTTAACCACCTTATCTATCTGTCCTGCTATCTTCAGGGATCTGTGGACATGCAGTACAAGATCCCTCTGTTCCTCTACATTTCTCAGTATACTGCCACTTACTGTGTATTCCCTTGCTTTGTTTGCCCTTCCCAAATGCATTACTTCACACTTCTCCGGATTGAATTCCATTTGCCACTTTTCTGCCCACCTGACCAGTCCAGCATTTATTGCCCATCCCTAACTGTCCTCGAGAAGGTGATGGTGAGATGCCTTCTTGAACCACTGCAGTCCATGTGGTGAAGGTACTCCTAAAGTGCTGTTAGGCAGGGAGCAGCGATATATTTCCAAGTCAGGATGGTGTGTGACTTGGAAGGGAACTTGGGAGGTGGTGGTGTGCCCATGCACCTGTGCCCTTGTCCTTCAAGGTGGTAGAGGTCATTGGTTTGGGAGGTGCTCTTGAACAAGCCTCGGAGAGTTGCTGCAGTGCATCTTGTAAATGGTATACACTGCAGCCACAGTGCGCCGTTGGTGCATGGAGTGAATGGGGTGCCAGTCAAGCGGGCTGCTTTATTCTGGATGGTGTTGAACTTCTTGAGTGTTGTTGGAGCTGCACTCATCCAGGCAAGTGGAGAGTATTCCATCACACTCCTGACTTGTGTCTTGTAGATGGTGGAAAGGCTTTGGGGACTCAGGAGGTGAGTCACTCACCACAGGATACCCAGCCTCTGACCTGCTCTTGTAGCCACAGTATTTATGTGGCTTGTCCAGTTAAGTTTCTGGTCAATGGTGACCCCCCAGGATGTTGATGGTGGGGGATTCAATGATGGCAATGCCATTGAATGTCAAGGGGAGGTGGTTAGACTTACTCTCGTTGGAGATGGTCATTGCCTGGCACTTAAGTGGCAAGTAACATTTGTGCCACACATCAGCCCAAGCCTCGCTGCATGCGGGCATGGACTACTTCATTATCTGGAGTTGCGAATGGAACTGAACACTGAGCAATCATCAGCGAACATCCCCATTTCTGACCTTATGATGGAGGGAAGGTCATTGATGAAGCAGCTGAAGATGATTGGGCCTAGGACACTGTCCTGAGGAACTCCTACAGCGATGTCCTGGGGTTGAGATGATTGGCCTCCAACTTCCTTTGTGCTAGGCATGACTCCAGCCAGTGGAGTGTTCTCCCTATTCCCATTGACTTCAATTTTACTAGCACTCCATGAGGCAAATGCTGCCTTAATGTCAAGGGCAGTCACTCTCACCTCACCTCTGGAATTCAGCTCTTTTGTCCATATAAGTTATGTAGATGGGAGCAGGAAGTTACAAAGGGATATAGACAGGCTAACTGAGTGGGTTAAACTGTGGCAGATGGAGCTCAATGCGGCAGTGTGAGGTCATCCACTTTAGATCTCAGAAAGACAAATTGAACTACTTTCTTAATAGGAAGAGACTTGGGACTGCGGAGGAGCAAATCACTGAAGGCTAGTGCATAGGTACAAAAAGGAATCAAAATGGCTTTGTGGGCCTTTAACTCAAGGGGTTAGAATACAAGGAGGAATAAGGAAGTTATGCTTCAGTTGCACAGAGCCTTGGTAAGACCCCATCTGGATTGCTGTGTTCTGTTTTGGGCACCACACTTCAGGATAATATATTAGCTTGGGGGTGGGAGGAGGTGGGGGGGCTTGCAGTGTAGATTCACCAGCATGATACCGGGGCTTAAATGGTTAAATTATGAGGAGCGGTTGCATAAACTAGTTTGTATTCCCTTCCGTTTGAATGTTGTGGGGTGATCTAGGTTTTTAAAATTATAAAGGGATTTGATAGGGTAGTTACAGAGAAACTATTTCTTCTACTGGGGATTCCAGAACAAGGGTGCATAATCTTAAAATTAGAGCTAGGCCAATTAGGCGTGAAATCAGAAAGCACTTCTTCACACAAAGAGTAGTGCGCCAAATGAAATTTTCAGTACTGACATCGACCAGATTTTATTTTAGGTAAGTCTATCAAGGGATATGGAGAAAAGACCAGTAAATGGAGTTGAGGTACAGATCAGCTATGATATAATAGAATGACAGAACAGGTTTGAAGGGCTGAATGGCCTACTCCTGTTCCTATGTTCTAACTTAAGGATCAAGATTAGTACTGGCATTCATGAAACGCTGCTGTGGGGAAACAAAGAAAAATAACTCATAGCTTACAAAAATGGTCCCTTTTGTTTATAATTTAAAAAAAATGTTTTGTTCCAAACAGTTGATAACGCTCAGAAGTCTCACATATGAAGAGGTGATCCACACCCCATCTGTGATACTGTATGCTACGTTAAAAGAAAATATTCTCAGGATGTTGGCATTTCCCACCCTAGTGGCCCTGAGAATGTGGTGGTCGGCCTCCTTGAACCACTGCAATAGCGGTTTGATAAAACTGAGTGGCTTGCTCGGCCACTTCCTAAGAGCAGTTGTAAGGCAACTCCGTTGGTACTGGAGTCAAATATAGGACATACTAGGTAAGGATGGCAGGTTGCCTTCCCTAAAGGATACCAGTGAACTTGTTGGGTTTTTACGACAAACCAAACGCTTCAGTGGACTCCCAGTCCAGTTACAGAGGGAGTACACTGAAAGGGCAGTGGATTTTCAAGGTCCTAGTTCCTACAAGTGATCACAATAGCAAGCAAACACACTATCTATCCATAACTAAAAAGGTAGCAAAATCTGACTAAGGCAATTACAAGCATATTATTTGAACAACAGCAACAGGTAAAATAATGGAATCTATTCTAAGAGGTAGGCTTGAGGAGTCCTTGTACAGGAATAATTTAAGAAACAGCCAGCATAGATTGAGGTGGAACATTCTGATCAAGAAAGCTACCCGACTTCTTTGAGAACATTAGAGATAAAAGTAAATAGTGGCAAAATGATACAGCTGGACTTCCAGAATCTTTTTAGAAGTTATAGGAATTCATGGGAGAGCTTTGGACCGGATAAGAAACCTATCAAAAAATAGAAACCAGAAGGCACCTGTGAAGCGGTAATGCGACACCAAAGGGAGTTGTTGAGTGGAATCCACAGGTATCAGTGCTTGGATTTCTGTCATTTCTAGTATGCATAAATGACCTGGATACCAAACTAACTGTAAACTTGTCAAATTTGCCAATGGAACTAATAGAGAGCAGTGAGGATGTATTTCAAGATTTTTGTAGTATTTGAATTGAACAAATGATAAATTAAACTTTAACACTGAAATATTGCACATAGGTCAAAGAAAACACGCTGCATAAGTGTACAATTAATTGAATTGAATTAAATTAAAAAAGATATTTAGAAAAAGACCTGGGAGTAATAGCAGACACTTCACTTTCAATATTCAGATATTGATAACAGAACAGAAGAATGATAAAAGTTAAAAGAATATGAAGTTATGCCATTGCACTGGTCAGATGAGTACAGTGTTCAATTTTTTCACACCACAAAAAGACGTATGTATTGACAAAAAAGGTACAGAAAGAGTAACAAGACCCATCCCAAGTGTGTGTGGCAGAGGATAACATAAAGGGAAACATCAAGAACAAACTTCTATTGATATAGAAAAAAACAAAGTGCTGGAACACTCAGCAGGTCAGTCAACATCTGTAGAACGAATAGACAAGTCAATGTTTCAGGTGAAACCCTTCAGCAGAATTGAAAAACTTAAAGATGAACAGCACTTAACAGTAGCAAAACAAGTGGAAGGGGAAGGGGAAAACGCACAAGAGAAAAGCCAGAATGATTTGTAAAGTGCTTAAAAAGAATTTATGTTTTTATATAGGCCATTTGGGCATTGAAATTGAAGTCAATGGGAATCAGAGGGGAAACTCTCCACTGGCTGGAGTCATACCTAGCACAAAGTTGTTGGAGGACAATCATCTCAGCCCCAGGACATCGCTGCAAAAGTTCCTCAGGGCAGTGTCCTAGGCCCAACCATCTTCAGCTGCTTCATCAATGACCTTCCTTCCATCATACGGTCAGAAGTGGGGATGTTCACTGATAATTGCTCAGTGTTCAGTTCCATTCGCAACTCCTCAGATAATGAAGCAGTCCATGCCAAAATGCAGCAAGACCTGGATGACATTCAGGCTTGGGCTGATAAGTGGCAAGTAATATTCGCACCACACAAGTGCCAGGCAATGACTATCTCCAACAAGCGAGAGTCTAACCACCGCCACTTGACATTCAATGGCATTACCATCGCCGAATCCCCTACCTTCAACATCCTGGGGGTTACCATTGACCAGAAACTTAACTGGACCAGCCACATAAATACTGTGGCAACAAGAGCAGGTTATTCTGTGGCGAGTGTCTCACCTTCTGACAACCCAATGACTTTCCACCATCTACAAGGCACAAGTAAGGAGTGTGATGGAATACTCTCCACTTGCCTGGATGAGTGCAGCTCCAAAAACACTCAAGAAGCTCGACACAACCCAGGACAAATCAGCCCGATTGATTGGCAGCCCATCTACCACCTTAAACATTCACTCCCAGCACCACCGGCGTACCGTGGCTGTAGTGTGTACCATTGACAAGATGCACTGCAGCAACTCACCAAAGCTTCTTCAGCATCACCTCCCAAACCCACGACCTCTACCACCTAGAAGGACAATGGCAGCAGGTGCATGGGAACACCATCACCTGCAAGTTTCCCTCCAAGTTACACATCATCCTGACTTGGAAATATATCGCCATTCCTTCATTGTCGCTGGGTCAAAATCTTGGAACTCCCTCCCTAACAGCACTGTGGGACTACCTTCACCACAAGGACTGCAGCGTTTCAAGAAGGTGGCACACCACTACCTTCTCAAGGGCAATTAGGGATGGGCAATAAATGTTGACCTTGCCAGAGAAGCCCACATCCCAGGAACGAATAAAAACAATCAAGGTCCTACATATAGCAAATGAGATAGTTTTGGTAGCAAATGTTGGTCAGGACTTTGAAGCTTTGCCTTTGCGGACTGGAAAGAAGGGAGTTAAAGAAAGCATATAAAAGGAAAACAGAAGACCGTTAAATGGCTGACATGATATTTATATGAAACATTTGGAAAAACAATGAGAGAAAAATAATTTTGAGAGACACAGAATGCGTGAATAGCTGAGGTGGTGGGGATAAGGCAGATCAGTAGTGAGGAAGGATCTTGGCTTGGAAGATCAGGAAGTAGAATCCGTATGGGTGGAGTTAAGAAATAACAAGGGGCAGAAAACACCGGTGGGAGTGGTTTATAGGCCCCCTAACAGTAGTTATACTGTTGGACAGCATATTAATCAAGAAATAAGAGGAGCTTGTAACAAAGGTGATGCAATAATCATGGGGTCTTTAATTTTCATATAGTCTGGACAAATCAAATTGGCAAAAGTAGTTTGGAGGACGAGAACAGTTTCCTAGAATACATCATGAAACTAACCAGGGAACAGGCTATTTTAGATCTTGTCTTGTGTAACGAGTCAGGGTTAATTAGTAATCTCATAGTAAAGGATCCTCAGGGAAGAGTGAACATAATATTTCACATCAAGTTTGAGAGTGGCGTACGTAAGTCTGAAACTAGAGTCTTAAACTTAAATAAAGTCAATTACATAGGTATGCGGGGCAAGTTGGCTAAGGTAGATTGAGAAATTAGATTAAAAGATAAGACGGTGGAGAAGGAATGGCGAACTTTTAAAGAAATATTTCATAATTCTCAACGAATATACATTCCATTGAGAAATAAAAACTCCACAGGAAATGTAATCCATCCATGGCTAACTAAAGAAGGGAAGGATAGTATTAGATTAAAAGAGGCTTATAATGTTGGAGAGAAGAGTAGTAAGTCTGAGAATTGGGAGAGTTTCAGAAACCAGCAAGGGTGACCAAAAAATTGATAGAGAGGGAGAAAATAGAATACGAGAGTAAACTAGCAAGAAATATAAAAACAGATCCTAAGAGCTTCGACAAGCATATAAGAAGGAACAGAGTAGTGAAAGTAAACGTGGGTCCCTTAGAGGCTAAAACAGGAGAAATTATAATGGGGAATAAGGAAATGGCAGAGACGTTAAACAAATATTTTGTATCTGTCTTTACAGTAGAAGATACAAAAAACATACCAGAAATAGTGGGGAACCAAGGGTCTAATGAGAGTGAATAACTTAAAGTAATTAATATTAGTAATGAATAAGTACTGGCGAAATTAAAAGCTGACAAATCCCCTGGACTTGATGGCCTACATCCTAGGGTTCTAAAAAAAAGTGACCGCAGAGATAGTGGATGCATTGGTTGTGATCTTCCAAAATTCCCTAGATTCCGGAATGGTCCGAGTGGATTGGAAGGTAGCAAAAGTAACACCGCTATTCAAGAAAGGAAGGAGAGAGAAAACGGGGAACTACAGACCAGTTAGCCTGACATCACTAGTCAGAAAAATGCTGGAATCCATTATTAAGGGAGTGGTAACAGGGCACTTTGAAAATCATAATATGATTAGGCAGAATCAACATGGTTTTATGAAAGGGAAATCGTGTTTGACAAATTTATCAGAGTTTTTTGAAGATGTAACTAGCAGGGTAGATAAAGGGGAACCAGTGGATGTAGTATATTTAGATTTCAAAAGGCCTTCGATAAGGTGCCACATAAACGGTTGTTACACAAGATAAGGGCTTATGGAGTTGAGGGAAATATATTAGCATGGATAGAGAATTGGTTAAAGGACAGAAAACAGAGTAAGAATAAACGGGTCATTTACAGGTTGGCATGCTCTTACTAGTGGGGTGCCGCAAGGATCAATGCTGGTGCCTCAGCTATTTACAATCTATATTAATGACTTAGATGAATGGACTGAGTGTAATGTATCCAAGTTTGCTGACAATATAAAGCTAGGTGGGAAAGTAAGCTGTGAGGAGGACACAAAGAGTCGGCAAAGGGATATAGACAGGTTAAGTGAGTGGGCAAGAAGGTGGCAGATAAGAGTATAATGTGGGGAAATATGAAGTTATTCACTTTGGTAGCAAGAATAGAAAAACAGAATATTTTTTAAATGGTGAGAAGCTATTAAATGTTGGTGTTCAGAGGGATTTGTGTGTCTTTACACACTAAACACAAAGTTAACATGCAGGTACAGCAAGCAATTAGGAGGCAAATGGTATGTTGGCCTTTATTACAAAGGGGTTGGAGTACAAGAGTAAGGACATCTTGCTGCAATTGTACAGGGCTTTGGTGGGACCACAGCTGGAGTACGGTGTACAGTTTTGGCCTCTGCACCCGAGGAAGGATATACTTGCCTTGGAAGTGGTGCAACGAAGGTTCACTGCATAGGTTCCTGGAATGAGAGGGTTGTCCTATGAGGAGAAATTGAGTAGAATGGGCCTATACTCTCTGGAGTGTAGAAGAATGAGAGGCGATCTCATTGAAACATACAAGATTCTGAGAGCACTTGACAGGGTAGTTGCTGAGGGGCTGTTTCCCCTGGCTAGAGGGTCCAGAACTAGGAGGTATAATGGGTCAGCCATTTAGGACCGAGATGAGGAGACATTTTTTCACTCAAAGGGTTGCAAATCTTTGGAATTCTCTACCCCAGAGGGCTGTTGTGTATATTCAAGGTTGAGATCGATAGATTTTTGGAATCAAGGGATATGGGGATCAGGCAGGAAAGTGATGTTGAGATCAGCGGAACATGCCCGAGAGGCCATATGGACTACTACTGCTCATATTTCTTACGTTTTTCAATTAAAACAGCAGCGGCTGGCAAAGTGGAATAGAATCCAACACTGAAGAAAAAAGCAGGCCAACACTAAGGGTTCAGAGTGGCCTGCCTGATCTCTACCCCAAGTGCTGATTCTCCTCTCCCTCCCAGAAATGCTGACATACCCATCTTACAATGCCAGCATCTCCTCCCATAAAGAAATTGGCAGCTATAGTTAAGTTCTGAAATTATTAAGGCCATCACTGCAAAGTGCCTAACAGAAAGATAAGATGCTTTTCCTTTAGTTTGTGCTGAGTTTAATGAAACAGTACAAATGGCCAAAGGTGAAGAGACCAGAGTAGGAGTGGTACAAGAAATTGAAGTGGTCAGTGACAGGGAGCTCCTCTCTCATATGTGTATGCATTTTTTTTTACTCTCCTTCCATTTGTTTGGTTCCTTTTTAACTGCCGTTTTTCCAACTCAGATGAAGTGTTACACCTGAAATGTTAACTTATCTATTCCCTCTGCAGATGCTGATTTGCAGCAATATTGTTTCTCAGATTTCCAGCAATGGCAGTATGTTTTAATATCTATTTAGATTGCACCTTTTATGTCCTCAGGACATCCGAAGTGTTTCACAGCTAAATAATTACTTTTGAAGTGTATTACGTGGGCAAATGAGGCAGGCAATTTGTGCACATCAAGGTCCTACATAGAGCAAATGGGACAAATGACCAGTTGATCTGTTTTGGTGGTTTTGGTTGAGAGGCAAATGTTGGTCAGGCCTTTGAAGTTTTAGCTCTGCAGTCTGGAATGAACAGAGTTAAGGAAAGCATAATAAAAAAAATTAGAATGAATAAAGAAAACCCAGCTTATTTCAAAATAAACCAGGGTAGTAGGACCAAAAAATGAATGGTATGTCAGGCAGGATTAGAGGCAAAAATTATTGGGGTTATTCAAGATATAATTGGATGCTATTCTGGGGGTGTTGTGATATTAGATGAGCTCCGATGAGAAAAACGGCACTTCCTTGTCTCTGACTTTTCTGACACATACAATTCTGGCAACGGTCTGCTTATAGCAATTTGAATGGTACAGCTGCAATCTAGCTGATAATGATTTCATTTTTATGGCAACCAGCAGCAGCTTGACGACTGAAGTTGTTTCACTAACTTGCAATTAAATTTATGAAGTTGCAAGAAGCCCATTAACTGTTTACAAAATCATTCACAAAACGCTCAGTGTTATATATTACTTTGAAAGGTTCTGGTGAACATGTAGACATTGATTTCTATTTTTTAATCATTTCAGAATTAATTTATCAAAGTCAGAATGATTTGATGTATTCTTTGATCTGTTTTTTTCTGTGCATGTCATTGAGGATAAGTGATATAGTGACTTGTCACATGGATGATGCTATGGTCTCATAGAGTCATAGAGTTATACAGCACAGAAAGAGGCCCTTCGGCCCATCGCGTCCGCGCCGGCCATCAAGCCCTGCCTAATCTAATCCCATTTTCCAGCACTTGGTCCGTAGCCTTGTATGCTATGGCATTTCAAGTGCTCATCTAAATGCTTCTTGAATGTTGTGAGGGTTCCTGCCTCTACCACCCTTTCAGGCAGTGAGTTCCAGATTCCAACCACCCTCTGGGTGAAAAAGTTCCTCCTCAAATCCCCTCTAAACCTCCTGCCCCTTACCTTGAAACTATGCCCCCTTGTTATTGACCCCTCTACTGAGGGAAAAAGTTCCTTTCTATTTACCCTATCTATGCCCCTCATAAATTTTGTACACCTCAATCAGGTCCCCCCCTCAGCCTTCTCTGCTCCAAGGAAAACAACCCCAGCCTGTCCAGTCTTTCTTCATAGCTGAAGCGCTCCAGCCCAGGTAACATCCTGGTAAATCTCCTCTGCACCCTCTCCAAAGCAATAACATCCTTCCTGTAGTGTGGCGACCAGAACTGCACACAGTATTCCAGCTGTGGCCTAACCAGTGTTTTGTACAGCTCCATCATAACCTCCCTGCTCTTATATTCTATGCCTCGGCTAATGAAGGCAAGTATGCCATATGCCTTTTTAACCACCTTATCCACCTGTTCTGCTGCCTTCAGGGATCTATGTACATGCACACCTAGGTCCCTCTGATCCTCTGTCTTTCCTAGGGTCTTACCATTCATTGTGTATTCGCTTGCCTTGTTAGTCCCTCCAAAATGCATCACCTCACACTTTTCAGGGTTAAATTCCATTAGCCACTGTTCCGACCATCTGACCAACCCATCTATATCATCCTGCAGACTGAGGCTACCCTCCTCGCGATTTACCACCCCATCAATTTTCGTGTCATCTGCGAACTTACTGATCATACCTTTTACATTCACATCCAAATCATTAATGTAGACCACAAACAGCAAAGGACCCAGCACCGATCCCTGCGGTACCCCACTGAACACAGGCTTCCAGTCACAAAAACAACCTTCGACCATCACCCTCTGCCTTCTGCTACTAAGCCAGTTTTGGATCCAATGTGCCAAGGCACCCTGGATCCCATGGGCTCTTACCTTCTTGACCAGTCTCCTGTGTGGGACTTTATCGAAAGCCTTACTGAAATCCATGTATACCACATCCACTGCACTACCCTCATCCACACACCTAGTCACCCCCTCGAAAAATTCAATCAAATTGGTCAGACATGATCTTCCCTTGACAAAGCCATGCTGACTATCCCTGATTAATTCTTGCCTCTCCAAGTGGAGACTAATTCTGTCCCTCAGAATTTTTTCCAATAATTTCCCTACCACTGATGTTAGGCTCACTAGCCTGTAATTCCCTGGTTTATCCCCACTACCCTTCTTGAATAATGGTACTACGTTAGCTGTTCTCCAGTCCTCTGGCACATCCCCTGTGGCCAGAGAGGTTTTGAAAATTTGTGTCAGAGCCCCTGCAATCTCCTCCTTTGCCTCACACAGCAGCCTGGGATACATCTCGTCCGGGCCTGGGGATTTATCCACTTTTAAGCCTGCTAAAACCGCTAGTACCTCCTTCCTCTCGATGCTAATATGTTCAAGTATATCACAGTCCCCCTGCCCGATTTCTATGTCTACATCGTCATTCTCCATAGTGAACACAGATGCAAAAAATTCATTTAAAACCCCACCTACATCTTCTGGCTCCACACACAGATTGCCACTTTGCTCCCTAATGGGCCCTGCTCTTTCCCTAGTTGTCCTCTTGCCTTTAATATACTTATAAAACATCTTAGGATTTTCCTTTGTTTTGCTCGCCAGTGTTATTTCATGACCCCTCCTCGCTCTCCTAATTTCTTTTCTAAGTATCCCCTTACACTTTTTATACTCCTCTAGGGCTTCCTCTGTCTTTAGTCCTTTGTATCTGCCAAAAGCTCCCCTTTTTTTCCTAATCCATTCTCAAATATCCCTTGACATCCAAGGTTCCCTGGGCTTGTTGGTCCCACCCTTGACCTTTACGGGAACATGTTGCCATTGTACTCTCTCAATTTCCTTTCTGAAAGACTCCCATTGCTCCGATGTGGATTTTCCTACAAGTAGCTGATCCCAGTCCACTTTGGCCAGATCCTGCCTTATCATATTAAAATCGGCCTTCCCCCAATTTAGAACCTTTATTTCTGGTCCATCTTTGTCCTTTTCCATGACTACCTTAAATCTCACCGAATTATGGTCACTGTCACCAAAGTGCTCACCTACTAACACTTCTACCACTTGCCCAGCCACATTCCCTAGAATTAGGTCCAGTACCACCCCCCCTCTCTTGTAGGACTTTCTACATGCTGGCTCAAAAAGCTCTCCTGGATGCACTTTAAGAATTCTGCACCCTCTAAGCCTTTCACACTCTGACTATCCCAGTTAATATTGGGGAAGTTGAAATCCCCCACTATTATTACCCTATTATTTGCACATTTCTCTGAGATTTGCCTACATATCTGTTCCTCTATCTCCCCCTGACTGTTTGGGGGCCTATAGTACACTCCCAGCAAAGTGCTTGCCCCCTTTTTGTTTTTAAGTTCTACCCATATGGCCTCATTAGATGAACCTGTTAATATATCATCCCTCCTTACAGCAGTAATTGACTCCTTAATTAATATTGCGACACCCCCTCCTCTTTTACCTACCCCCCCCGCCCCCTCTGTCTCGCCTGAAGATTCTATACCCCGGAATATTGAGCTGCCAGTCTTGCCCCTCTCTCAACCATGTCTCCGTAATAGCAACAATATCATACTCCCATGTGTTCATCAACACCTTCAGTTCATCCACCTTATTCGCAAGACTCCTTGCATTAAAATAAATGCCATCCAGCCTTGCCCTACTCCCTTGTGCCGTTACATATTTGCTCTGCCTTCCAAGCTGACTTGTTTTTTCCTCTATATTTGGCTGTACATGACTCCCTATTATAGCTCCACTCTGTATCCCATTCCCCTGCCAAGTTAGTTTAAACCCCCCCCAACAGTGCTAGCAAACCTCCCCGCAAGGATATTTGTCCCGTTCTGGATCAGGTGCAACCCGTCCGACTTGTAGAAGTCCCACCTTCCCCAGAAGCAGACCCAGTGATCCAGGAAGCTAAAGCCCTCCCTCCTGCACCAACTCTTTAGCCACGCATTCATCTGCTCTATCCTCCTATTCCTATACTCACTAGCATGTGGCACTGGGAGTTATTCCGAGATTACAACCTTTGAGGTCCTGCTCTTTAATCTGCTACCTAGCTCCCTAAATTCTTGCTGCAGGACCTCATCCCTCTTTCTACCCATGTCGTTGGTCCCAATGTGAACCACGACCTCTGACTGTTCACCCTCCCCCTTCAGAATGCCTTGCAGCCGTTCAGTGACATCATTGACCCTGGCACCAGGGAGGCAACAAACCATCCTGGAGTCACGTCTACGGCCACAGAAACGCCTATCTGTTCCCCTTACAATAGAATCCCCTACCACTATTGCTCTCCCACTCTTTTTCCTCCCTTCCTGAGCAGCAGAAGCACCCCTGGTGCCAGGAAGTTGGCTGCTGCTGCCTTCCCCTGGTAAGTCATCCCCCTCAACAGTATCCAAATCGGTATACATATTTGAGGGGGATGGCCACAGGGGTCCCCTGCACTACCTGCCTGCTTCTACTGCTTCGCCTGATGGTCACCCATTTCCCTTCTGCCTGTGCAGCCCTTACCTGCGGTGTGACCAACTCACTAAACGTGTTATCCACGACCCTCTCAGCATCGCAAATGCTCCAAAACTCATCCATCCGCAGCTCCAGCACCTCAATGCGGTCTGCTCGTAGCTGCAGCTGGATACATTTCCGGCACACATGGTCGTCAGGGACACCGGCAGTGTCCCTGAATTCCCACATAGCGTAGGTGGAGCATAACACGGGGCTGGGCTGTCCTGACATGACTTACCCTTTAATTAATTAAAATTAATTCAATACCACCAATTAAAGATTAAAAAGAATCATAAAGGGCAGGTGTGCTGAAAATATATCTTCTTTGTAATTTTGTACAAATAAGTAGATAAATTGAATGGAGAATCTAATGGGATGACCTCCAAAATAATCCGAAATATTGCATGCTTATTAAATGATAGATGAAAACGACACTCTGCTTAAACCTTCTTCGCAACTGTGCACTGTGGCTTGCTTCTCATTTTACTACAATTTAAATGTAAAACTTTAATATGACACATTCAAGAGATTAGACAGTGTGTCTTGTGAAACTCATTTCTTCTGTGCTATCCATTACATATCCTATTTTTCTGCTCAAATTACATAAATAGTATATCTCAGCATTACTTACTTACATATGCCTGTAATAGTATGATGCGTGTTCAGAATTCCTTATTGTGTTTGTGTTGTCTCCGACTGGAGTCCTGACGAAAGGTCACATCAAACCAGAAAAGTGAACGTGATGTGATTTTCTGATTACATGTAAGTAGTAAGCTTCAAGAAGTGTTAAGTTATAATAGAAAAATATATTTGTGGAACAAATAAATGTAACTAAGAGATCACTATTCTAAACTGGCCCATTTCAAAAACGAATACTGCAAATAAATGCTGCATTCAAGTGCGCATCATATTATTTTTCATTAATTGTATTTTATTAGATGATAAATAGTATTGCGAGTCCATCACCCCCTATACCATTACTCCAGAAAGGCTAAATACAGTAACAGACCAGCACTGAAGAATGGGTGGGTCACCATGCATTAGAAGTGGCCTAATGAACCAAATAAAAGCCATAAACATTGGAATAACTTGCTTGTTGTGTGGATAAATAGTTTACCTTTCAAGAATACAGAGTTTGTGCATAACTGAAAGATCTTATAAATAGGAATTTAGCCAAATAAAGGATAATTAAATAGGATGGTAACTTAAAAAAAACACATCAAGGATAACAGCAGTTGAATATAACAGAAAAATCTATAGTAAATAATTGTGGGGGTGAGTAAAAAATAAAAGATTTTCCAAAAAATACAGTAATGATAGCTTGATAATTGCTTCTTCTGATATTAAATTATTCTTACGACCCTACTAAAAAATTGCCTTTCTTTATTTAAAACACAAGAGGAACAGCAGCATTCTGGCATGTTGGAGTATCAATGTTTACATAAGAACATAAGAAATAGGAGCAGGAGTAGGCCATTTAGCCCTTTGATCCTGCTCCTCCATTCAATAAGATCATGGCTGATCTCCTACCTCACCTCCACTTGCCTGAACTATCCCCATATCACTTGATTCCCTTAATATTCAAAAATCTATCAGTCTCTGTCTTGAATATTCTCAACGAGTGAGCCTCCACAGCCCTCTGGGGTAGAGAATTCCAAAGTTTCACCAACCTCTGAGTGAAGAGAGTTCTCCTCATCGCAGTGCTAAATGGCCAACCCCTTATTCTGCGACTGTGACCCCTGGTTCTAGACTCCCCAGCCAGGGGAAACATCTTCCCTGCATCGACCCTGTCAAGCCCTGTAAGAATTTTGTATGTTTCAATGAGATCACCTCTCATTCTTCTAAACTCCAGAGAATATAGGCCTAGTCTACTCAATCTGTCCTCATAGGACAATCCCCCCCCCTATCCCAGGAACCAGTCTGGTGAACCTTCATTGCACTCCCTCGATGGCAAGTATATCCTTCCTTGGGTAAGGAGACCAAAACTGTACACAATACTCCAAGTGTGGTCTCACCAGGGCCCTATATAATTGCAGTAAGACGTCTTTACTCTTGCACTCAAATCCTCTTGCAATAAAGGCCAACATACCATTTGCTTTCCTAATTGCTTGCTGTACCTGCATGTTAACTTTCAGTGATTCGTGTACAAGGACACCCAGGTCCCTCTGAACACCAACATTTCTCAATCTCTCATCATTTAAAAAATACTCTGCTTTTCTATTTTTCCTACCAAAGTGGATAACTTCACATTTCTCCACATTATACTCCATTTGCCATGTTCTTGCCCACTCTCTTAGCCTGTCTATATCCCCTTGAAGCCTCCTTGCACCCTTCTCGCAACTGACATTCCCACCCAGCTTTGTATCGTCAGCAAACTTGGATATATTACATTTGGTCCCATCATCCAAATCATTGATGGAGATTGTGAATAGCTGAGGCCCAAGCACTGATTCTTGCGGTACCCCACTAGTTACAGCCTGCTAACACGAAAATGACCCGTTTATCCCTGCTGTTTTCTGTCCGTTAACCAATTCTCAATCCATGCTAGTATATTACCCCCAATCCCATGCGCCCTAATTTTGTTTAATAACCTCTTGTGTGGCACTTTATCGAATGCCTTCTGAAAATCCAAATACACCACATCCATCTATTCTGCTAGCTACAATCTCAACAAACTCTAACAGATTCGTCAAACATAATTTCCTTTCCATAAATCCGTGCTGACTCTGCCCAATCCTATTATTATTTTCTAAGTGCCCTGTTACCACGTCCTTAATAATAGATTCTAGCATTTTCCTTACTACTGATGTCAGGCTAACTGGTCTGTAGTTCCCCGTTTTCTCTCTCCCTCCTTTCTTAAATAGTGGGGTTACATTTGCTACCTTCCAATCCGCGGGAACCGTTCTAGAATCTAAGGAATTTTGGAAAATGACAACCAATGCATCCACTATCTCTGTAGCCAACTCTTTAAAAACCCTAGGATGTAGGCCATCAGGTCCTGGGGAATTATCGGCTTTCAGTCCAATTAATTTCTCCAGTACAACCTTTTTTACTAATACTAATATCTTTTAGTTCCTCATTCCTGCTAGACCGTTGGTTGTCCACTATTTCCGGGAAGTTTTTTTGCATCTTCTTTCGTGAAGACAGAAACAAAGGGGGGAATTTTGCCTGCGCTCAGGGGACGGGTTTAGAGGCGGGTCTGCTGGCAAAATTGCAAAGATTGACAGCGGGCCCCAAACCCGCTGTCAACCCGCCTCCATACAATCTTCCCAAGTGTCAGGTCCCCGATTTGCGCAGGGACCCGACACCTAGCGGCGGGAAGAGGATTATATGCACTTAACTGCCCGTTAACAGGTAGTTAAGAAACTTTTTTCAATTTTGACAGGTTGACTGCAGGCTTCCTAACATCCGGACACTACGCCAGTGTAAGTGTGGCGTGCTGTGGGTCTACTGTAAGGTTTGTGCATTGATGACAGCTGCAAAAGTGGTGTGAAGGATCCAATGGTACACTGGTGAGTTTCAGAGGTAAGAGAATGTTGGGAAAATCATTTTTAATGTATTTAGACTTTTCTGTAGGTAACAAGGTTGGAAGTGTTTGTGTAGTCCCACCTCAATGTGAAAACCTCTCTCACCAGTGACAGATCGCGTCAGTAACCTCACCTGCACCTGCCATCTGTTTTATCCTAAGGAGAGAGTCAATGGAGAGCCTGGGTGTAAGGGCTCACCTTTGTACAGTGTTTGCAGCACCTCAATGCTGTCAAGCACTGAAAAATTATCTGTCAAAAAAAAAATGTGCATTTCTCCTTTAAGAAAACCAGCTGATGACGCGTCATCAACTGATGTCATCTGACACCGGTTTTCTCTTAATTGGCCGGCAAGCTTGCAGGGCGGGCTTAATAAGGCCAATTGACATAAAATTACGTCTGTGCGTCGGGCATCGTGATCGGAACCCGGAAGGCAGATGACCCGCTCCCAACTCGCACCGAAAGGTAAGATTGCGCCCAAAGTATTTGTTTAATTTCACTGACATTTCCTTATTCCCCATTATAATTTCTCCTGTCTCAGCCTGTAAGGGACCCACATTTACTTTCGCTAATCTTTTTCTTTTTACATACCTATAGAAGCTTTTACAGTCTATTTTTATGTCTCTCGTTAGCTTACTCTCATTCTATTTTCCCTTTCTTTACCAATTTCTTGGTCTTTTGCTGAATTCTAAAATCCTCAGGCTTACTCCTCTTTTTGGCAACATTATGAGTCTCTTCCTTTGATCGAATACTATCTTTAACTTCTCTTGTTAGCCACAGTTGGACCACTTTCTGTGGGGTTTTTGTGCCTTAAAGGAATGTATATTTGTTATAAATTATGTATTAATTCTTTAAATGCTAGCCATTGCTCGTCCACCATCATACCTTTTAATGTAGTTTCCCAATCTACCTTAGCCAACTCACCCCTCATATCTACGTAGTTTGCTTATGTCAACAGAATTGGGAAACTTGGAGATGATTGTTTAAATCCACCCTTGAAATTTATTTCCAAACTGGTTAGCTTTTGTCAATACTTTTCTTTCTTTTCCATTTTTGTGAGGGTATGCACATTTTTCTTTCAAGAAAAAAAATCTGTCGATCTTTTGCTATTGCCTCATGCCCATACTGCCAACTTGAAAGGTGCGGGTGTGGGGGGGGCAGTTGTGGGAGAAGAAACCTGTTGTTAGGCCCCAACCAATGTAATTTTAATCTGTTTCCAGGAGATAGACGAGAATGGTCCAATGGTGATTTGCCTTCTAATTTCCTGCCTCCCTGGTGAATGAGACTTGACCTTTGCTTGATGCCTCCCCGCCCATCAAGGAGGGGTTAAAATTACCTCCATTATAACCATATCAAATGATTTTGAATCAAACAAAGAACTTGCATTCATATAGTGCCATATTATGTCTCTCAGAATGTCCTAAGAAGCTTCATATATAATGAATTACTTTGAAGTGCAGTCATTGTTGCTGCATGGGGAACTGAGAGGGCATCCACTTTGGAACGCAGAAAGACAAATCGGAGTATTTTCTTAATGGTGAGTAATGAGGAGCAAAGGGATTTAGGTATCCATGTATACAAATCACCAGAAGCAAATGCACAAGTACAAAAAGGCTAATGAAATAGAATCATAGAATGATGCAGCACAGAAGGAGACCATTCGGCCTATCATGCCTACGGCAGCTCTTTGGTAGAGCTATCCAATTGATCCCACTCCCCTGCTCTTTCCCCATAGCCCTGTAAATTTCTTCCCTTCAAGTAGTTATCCAATTCCCTTTTGAATGTTAATATTGAATCTGCTTCCACAACCCTTTCAGGCAGTGCATTCCAGATCACAACAATTCAAGCGAGAGGAGCGGCGAGAGGAGCGGGAGCAGTGGCGCAATAAAGAGCACGAGAGCAGCAGCGCTATAAAGAACACGAGAGGAGCGGCGAGAGGAGCAGCGGCGCTGTAAAGAGCGCAAGAGGAAGTGGAGGCAGCGGACCTGGGCGAGACCAGAGCGGGAGCAGCGAAAGAGGCAGCAGCTCAACAGAGGCAGCATCCGAAAGAGTGACGTCAGAGCAGAAAAAGTGACGTTGGCAGAAGGGAAGGAGCTGATTGGTGAGTAGCTGAGTAGCTGGTGAGAGTTTATTTTTAAGTTTTAAGTTTATTTCTGCTTAGTTAGTTCTTAGTCTATTAAATTGAGACATGGCAGGGAAGTTCAGTCCCATGGAATGCACATCCTGTGCCATGTGGGGTGTCCTGGATGCTTCGCGTAGCCTGGACGACCACATGTGCAGAAGTGCCACCAGCTACGGCAGCTCAAGATCCGTGTTTCAGAGCTTGAGCGGCAGCTGGAGTCACTGCGGTGCATCCGCGAGACGGAGAGTTACGTGGATAGCACATTTCTAGAGGTGGTCATCCCGCAGCTTAAGAGTATGAAGGCAGAGAGGGAATGGCTGACCGCCAGACAGAAGAGGACCACCAGGCAGGTAGTGCAGGAGTCCCCAGAGTGCATCTCACTCTCCAACCAGTATTCTGTTATGAGTACTGGTGGGAGCAATGGGTCCGCTGGGGAGTGCAGCCAGAGACAAGTTCAAGGCACCACGGCTGCACAGCAGGGGAGGAAAAAAAGTGGAAGAACAATAGTGGTAGGGGATTCGATAGTTAGAGGAGCAGACAGGCGTTTCTGGGGGAGCAGACAGGCATTTCTGCGGCCGCAGACGTGACTCCAGGATGGTATGTTGCCTCCCTGGAGCCAGGGTCAAGGATGTCACCGAGTGGTTGCAGGACACTTTGAGGGGAGAGGGTGAACAGTCAGCAGTCGTTGTCCATATCAGTACCAACGACATAGGCAGGAAGAGGGATGAGGTCCTGCAGGCAGAGTTTAGGGAGCTAGGAGAGAGATTAAAAAGCAGGACCTCAAAGGTAGTAATCGCCCAAAAACCTTCTACCAGCATGTAAACAGTAAGCGGGTCATAAGAGGCGGGGTGGGGCCTATTAGGGACAAAGAAGGTGTCATATGCTTAGAGGCACAGGGCAAGGCTAGAATACTCAATGAGACTTTGTATCGGTGTTTACTAAGGAGGTAGATGCTGACAAAATATCGGTAGCAGTGGAAAAGGTAGAAAGAAGCAATGGAAGGGGTGAAAATTGATAGACAGGATGTACTAGAAAGGCTGGGTATGCTTACAGTGGATAAGTTGCCTGGTCCAGATGGCTTGCATCCCAGATTGCTAAGGGAATTGGGGGAAGAGATAGCGGAAGGGCTTTCCATAATTTTCCAATCTTCCCTAGATGCAGGGGAGGTGCCTGAGGATTGGAAAGTGGCAAATGTGACACCATTGTTCAAGAAACGGTGCAAGGACAATCCTAGTAACTACAGGCTGGTCAGTTTCACATCAGTAGTGGATAAAGTTTTGGAAACAATAATCAAGGAAAAAAATTAATGGGCACTTAGAGGTTTAAGCTAATTAAGGAGAGCCAACATGGATTTGTAAAAGGCAGATCATGTTTGACTAATCTAATTGAATTTTTTAATGAAGTAACAGGGAGGACCGATGAAGGGAATGCAATGGATGTTGTCTACATGGATTTTAGGAAGGCGTTTGACAAAGTACCACATAGAAGGCTGGTTAACAAAATTGAAGCTCATGGAATAGGAGGGTCAGTGGCAGCTTGGATAAGGAATTGGCTTAAGGACAGAAAACAATGAGTTGTGGTAAATGTCTGTTTTTCAGACTGGAGTATGGTAGACAGTGGTGTTCCCCAAGGGTCAGTGCTGGGGCCACTGCTTTTTTTGATATATAAATGACCTGGATATTGGAATAAAAAGTAGAATTTCTAAATTTGCCGATGACACCAAACTTGGGGGTGTGGCAAACAGTGAGGATGATACCAATCGACTGCAACAAGACATAGAAAGGCTAACAGAATGGGCAGACAAGTGGCAGATGGAATTTAATACAGGCAAGTGTGAGGTGATACATTTTGGCAGAAGGAACAAGGAGAGGCAATATACACTTAATGGCACAGTTTTAAAGAGTATGCAGGGACAGAGGGACCTGGGAGTTAATGTGCATAGGTTCCTGAAGGTGGCTGGACATATTGAGTGGTTAGCAAAGCATACGGGATCTTGGGTTTCATAAATAGAGGTATTGAGTACAAAAGTAGAGAAGTTATGATGAACCTTTATAAAGCGCTGGTTAGGCCACAACTGGAGTATTGCGTCCAGTTCTGGTCAGCACACTTTAGGAAGGATGTGAAGGCCCTTGAGAGGGTGCAGAGGAGATTTACCAGAATGGTTCCGGGGATGGGGGATTTTAGCTACAAGGACAGGTTGGAAAGCTGGATTTGTTTTCAGTAGAGCAAAGGAGGTTGAAAGGTGATTTGATAGAGGTGTACAAGATTCCCGGATGTTTCTCCTCCACTTTGTGCGGTCTTGGGCCAGGGATTCCCAGGTGTTGGTGGGAAGGCGCCGAACACCGAGTCTCTTCACCGGGAGCAAGTGGAAGCCAAGCGCAAACAGCGGACAGTGCGTACGTCAACCCAAGCACCCCACCCACCCGCCCCTTCAACCACCGTCTGCCCCACCTGTGACAGAGACTGTAGGTCCTGCACTGGGCTCATCAGTCACCTGAGAACTCATTTTTAGTGTGGAAGCAAGTCATCCTCGGTTCTGCCTAAGAAGAAGTGCAAGATTATGACGGGTTTGGATAGGCTAGCTGGGGAAAGGCTGTTCCCACTAGTTGATGGTACAAGGCCTAGGGGGACACAGATTTAAGATTTTGGCAAGAGATACAGGGGGGAATGAGAGGAAAAACTTTTTTACGCAGCGAGTGCTGAGGACCTGGAACTCGCTGCCGACAGAAGTGGTGGAAGCGGACACACTCAGTGTTTTCAAGAGGAGACTGGATAGGCACTTGAGGGAAATAAACTTGCAGGGCTACAGGGATAGAGCGGGGGAATGGGACTGACTCGATTGCTCTGCAGAGAGCCAGCTCAGACTCGATGGGCCGAATGGCCTCCTTCTCTGCCGTGATGACTCCAAGACTCTATGGCTGCGATTTTGCCTGCGCTAAGAGAAGCGGGTCAGAGGTTAAAGTCCTATTGATTGATGGCAGGTCCCGAACCCGTTAACCCGCCTCCAAACACCTTCCCAAGTGTCAGGTCCCCGATTTGCGAATGGACCCAATACCTAGCAGCGGGAAACGGAATAAAGGCAATTACCTGCCTTTTAACAGGTACTTGACAGCAGTTTTTAGGCTGTTTTTCAATTTTCCCGCTTCTGGGTCAGGTTCCACGACGTCTGGACACCGCGCCAGGTTAGTGTGATGTGTTGTGAGTCTGCTGTAATGTTTGTGAAAAGATGACAGCTGGAGAAGTGGTGTGAAGGATGCAATGTTGCACATGGTGAGTTTCAGAGCAAAGAAAATATTGGTTACTGCGTTTTTAAAACATATACAGATTTCTTTAGCTTACAAGTTTTTAAATCCAACTATATGTTCAGTGCCACATCATTGGGAGAACCTCTCTCACCAGTGACAGATTGCTTTTGTCATCTCACCTGCAGCTGCCATCTATTCCAGCATATGGAGGGCGTCATTGGAGAGCCTGGGTACAATTGTTCACCTTTGTGCAGTGATTGTCAGTGTTTTCAGCACCTCAATGCTGTAAAACACTGAGAAATCAACTGTCAAAATAAAATTGTGCGTGGTCACTTTAAGGAAACCGTCAGATGACGCGTCATCAAATGACATCATCAGACCCGCTTCCTGCAGGGCGGGCTTAACAAGGTCAATCAAGGGAAAATCACGTCTGTGGAGCGGAGGCAGATGGGGGCGGGACTGGAATCCGGAAACCAGCTGACCCACACCCATCCCAACATTGAACGCAAAATCGCGCCCTATGACTATAACTCGCTGTGTAAAAAAAATGTTTCTTCATGTCGCCTCTGGTTCTTTTGCCAATCACCTTAAATCTGTGTCCTCTGGTTACCGACCTTTATGCCACTGGAAAACAGTTTCTCCTTATTTACTCTATCAAAACTATTTATAATTTTAAACACCTCTATCAAATCTCCCCTTAACCTTCTCTGCTCTAAAGAGAACAACCCCAACTTCTCCAGTATCTCCACAACAGAATCCCTCACCCTGGTACCATTCTAGTGAATCTCTTTTGCACTTTCTTCAAGGCCTTGACATCCTTTGTAAATTGTGGTATCCAAATGTTGGCCTTTATCTCAAGGAGGTTGGAATACAAAAGTGAAGTGATGGTTCAGTTGCACAGGACCTTTGTCAAACCACATCCGGAGTACTGCTTTACTCATATACTGTATCCAAAAATGTTATTTTCTGAAAGAAATCTATCTAATTTGCATTTAAATGAACCAATACTAACTCCTTCCATCATTTCCTATGGAGCCTCTAAAAAAAATTATAAAGGGGTCTATTTTTAAATGAAATTGAAATGTTGATCAGGTGAAACTAATACTAACTGTACTTGGAATGTTAATGCCGCTTAGAAATTTTTCATTCCTAAATTCAGTAGTGTAAATCTAATAGACTCAAGATAGTCATCACTCTTGCTGCTTCATAAGAAATTTGACACGACTAACATAACTATTTACCTTTTATTGGGGAGATTTAAACTCTTTCTGCCCCATGGAAACAGGGGTGGTGGATTTACTACAAAAGCAAAATACTGCAGATGCTGGAAATCTGAAATAAAAACAGAAAATGCTGGAAATACTCAGCAGGTCAGGCAGCTTCTGTGGAGAGAGAAACAGAGTTAACATTTCAGGTCGATGACCCTTCGACAGTGGATTTACTGTCTTGTTCCCACTCCTCCACCATTTTTCTCAGGCCTTCTGTCGGGCAGCCAAGTCATCCACCTGAATCAGGTGATAGTCTCATTAATCTGCAAATCAGGGTCCAATGTCATAGGACTACAATGCCATTTTAAGTGCCTACTGTGCGCAGCAACTACCATGGATGCTCCGCTCAGTAAAACCTGACAGTATAGCAGAAGAAGCCCTTTGAGGTAACAACAACTTGCAATTATGTAGCACCTTTAACGAAGCAAAACATCGCTTAACAAGAGTGTCATCAAATTTTTTGACTCCGAGCCACATAAGGAGATAGCAGGACAGATGACCAAAAGCTTGGTCAAAGAGGTAGGCTTTAAGGAACATCTTAAAGGAGGAGAAAGAGGTAGCGAGGCGGAGAGGTTTAGGGAGGGAATTCCAGAGCTTTGGGCCAAGGTGGTTGAAAGCACGGCCACCAATGGTAGGGCGATTAAAATCGGGGGTACACAAGAGGCCAGAATTGGAGTAGTGCAGAGACCGCGAAGGCTTGTAGGCAACTTTCCCCTAAGGTGCGCGGGCGCACATCAATCGGGAGGTCCTGTGCAGGCCGCTCACCAGCTGTTGCCGCTGAAAAAGTTACAGCAAATTTAAAGGGGCCATACACGAAAAGAAAATTAGAGGAAACATTGCTTGTAGGGCTGGATGCTCTTGCCCCACAAAAATATTTTAGCGTTTACCACAAGAATAATGCGAGCTGCTGCCACCCCGAGCTCCCAGCACCTGTGATCACAATGTTCCCGTCCCCCGATCTACCTTTTTCGTAGCTGGGTCGGCCTCTGGGCTGCCTGATGTTGTGACGGGCCAGAGCTGGCGAGCTACATCAGGACGCCCGATTGTGCCGTGCTGTCCACTACTTTTATGCTATTCATGCCCAGCCCACAAAAAGGGCAGAAACCTTCCACCAGCACCATCAGGTAGCTGGCTGCTGTGCTCCTCCAGTCAGAGAGTTAAAATCGACCCCATCATGTCTAAAAGGAATACTTTCAAGTCACAACTGAAGACTGAGGCTAAAGCAGCAAAACCTAAACCAGAGCCGTCACCATTATTCATATTAGATGCTGCAGGTTGTTGAACAATTTTTGTTAACAAATGTAATTAAGAAAGAAAGTAGAGAGTGACTGAGTTATTTGCACTACTTCTTACATCTCTTGGGACATACAAAGTTAGACAAATTCTACAGCTCCAAACTTAAGCAAAAAACATTATGCATAAACTGAACATTGGATTCATCTCAATTTCTCAGAAGCCACATAATTACCCTTCATGAAATAAGCATAGTTCATTGAAGGCCACTTGAATTGGAGTAATTCATACCAGACTTTCTAATGTTACTAGAACTTCGAATACTCTGCTGATAGTTTGGCTACTACAATCATGCCTTTGGAGACCCATAAATCTAATCCAGTTTATATGAAAAGCTGGAATCTTTAGAAAAAAATAATTAAACTTTTAATTTCTTCTAATAAATCAGAAACAAAACAAGCCACTTTTGCATATTTACATAACAGCAATCACCCTGGTACTGTACTGTGAGACATGATAAGTTACAGCTGCTGAAAAATACTTTGGGGCTGGAACAATTTTTAGATATTCTCCCTTTTTCAAAAGTGATAGGGTCTTGAATTGGAATTCATGTATTTCAAACCAGCAACATAACCCTGCAAATTAGTCCTCTTCAAGTACATGTCCAATTGTCTTTTGAAAGTTCCTATGAAATTGGGTTCCACCATCCTTTCTGGTAGTGCGTTCCAGATCTTAATAACCCTCTGCGTGAAGAAATGTTTTCTTATTTCCCCTCTAGTTCTTTTGCCAATTATTTTAAATCTATGACCACTGGTTACTGTCCAATTTGCCAGAGGAAATAGTTTCTCCTTACTTGTTCTCCCCTTAACCTTCTCCGCTCTAAGGAGAACAATCCCAGCTTCTCCAATCTCTCCACATAACTGAAGTCCCTCATTTCTGGTATTCTAGTAAACAAACAGGGAAATACACTCATCTCATGAGCAATGTTCCCTGTAATTTTTTTTGGCCCTGCGCGGCACCTTTAAGGGGTTGCGAGGCCATGCACGGTTTTTACACTGAAAGCCGGCTGCGTGGGTTCCCTGGAGCGCTGCTTTACAAGGAACATTGCTCATGAGTGTTAAGCCACCATTTCAAAGAAATGGTTTCAAATCTCTTTAATGCATCTCGTAATAGGCAGGTCATTTATCAAGTTAACCTAAACTTGAGCAAGGGCTGTTCTTTCTTGTAATTTTATTCTCAGTGCTCTGTATATTTCTGTTTCATTACAATTTCCTTTTATTGTAGGAATGGTCAAATTCCTATCTAGAGATTGAGTTCGACGCAGGCAATCAATCAAAAAGGTTTTTAATGTCAAGCTAACGAGTTTAAACAGATTGATGCAAGAGAACTATGAATACAGGTCTCAACAGGTCGGAGGCTCCACGAGGACTGCCTGCGCGGTCCCGTGGATGGCGTCATGACGTTTTTCCCGCGTTTGGGTGATCACGTGATTAGCGGCATGATGTCATCGTGTTTGCCCGCGCTCTTAAAGGGGCCGTGCACTGTACATGCAAACAGTATATACAATGGTACAGATTTAGTCTGTAGCTAACACATCGTTAAAGGGAATTATGTACAGTTGTTCAGAGTCCCTCAGTGGCTCTGCCACATGTGCCCCCCCAGAATTGTCTTTAACGGAAAAAGTCAAACGGTGAGGGGGTCTGATAAGCCTGTCAGAACGACTCCTGTATTCCCGAAGTGGAAGCTGTTGGACGGCGGGCGGACTGGCGAGTGGTTGCACTTGTTCTGGCGTGACGACGGTGGGCGGCCGACCTCGTCTCGGCGGCTGTGCGGTCTCGACAGGACGGTCAAGGTCCAGGTGCAGGTGTGCCGCCATCAAACGGTCGACCGAAATGTGGTCCGGTTTACCACCGACATCCACCTTGAAGGTTTTGTCTCCTGCCTCTAACACGCAGAAAGGACCAGTGTATGGGGGCTTGAGCGGATCCCGGTGAGCATCATGGTGGATGAACACGTAGTCGGCTTGTTTCAGCTCCGCTGGAACGTGAGAGCCCTGAAACCCGTGATGCGATGTAGGAACCGGCGCAAAACATCTGGCTGCTTCCTGGTGACTGATAAGCTGGCGTGAGGCGGACCATGGCTCCGTTGGTGTTGGCAAGAAATCCCCTGGCACTCGCAGCGGCTGACCATAAACGAGCTCTGCCGCGGAAGAGTGAAGATCTTCCTTGGGGGCGGTGCGAAGGCCCAACATGACCCACGGCAGCTTGTCTGCCCATCCAGCGTCTTGGAGGCTGGCCCTCAGTGAGGCCTTAAGCGATCTGTGAAAACGTTCGCACAGACCATTCGCTTGTGGGTGGTAGGCTGTGGTGCGGTGTAACTTGACACCGAGTCGTTGAGCCACCGCATTCCAGAGTTCAGAGGAAAACTGCGGTCCCCGGTCCGAAGAGATGTCAGCAGGCACTCCAAAACAGGTGACCCATGAAGAGATGAACGCCCTGGCCACGTCCGCCAAAGTAGTAGATGACAGGGGAACCGCCTCCGGCCATCTGGTGGTGCGATCTACTATGGTCAGGATGTGCGTAAAACCATGGGAAGGTGGAAGTGGTCCTACCAGGTCCACATTAACGTGGTCAAACCGTCGCTCAGGAACTGCAAAGGTGGCCAATGGAGCCTTGATGTGGCGCTGTACCTTGGCCTTTTGGCAGACCATAAGAACATAAGAAATAGGAGGAGTAGGCCAATCGGCCCCTCGAGCCTGCTCCACCATTCAATAAGATCATGGCTGATCTGATCCTAACCTCAAATCTTCTATCACTCTCCATCCCACCCGAACCCATGTGATCTCCCGGAAGAGGCGAAAAACCAGATAAAAAACCCAATGGCCAATTTGGGAGAAAAAAATCTGGGAAATTCCTCTCCGACCCATCTAGGCGATCGAAACTCTTCCAGGAGATCACTCTGTCCCTATATTTTCTACAGTACTTACCTTCTGTAAAGGCGATCTCCACCCCAGCCAGGAACAGGAATAAAACCATCTCCTGAAATCTAACACCGAATTAGAACACAAGAAGTAGGAGCAGAACCAGGCTACACGGCCCCTGGGCCCGCTCCACTACCCACAGGGCCATGACCATTCCGAACCTAGACTCATGTCCAATTTCCTGCCCGCTCCCCGTAACCCTTAATTCCCTTTACTTCTAGGAAACTATCTATTTCTGTTTTAAACACGGTGTTGGCCCAGTCGCGGACATCTTTATGCATGCCCCACCAAACGAACTTCGATGACATTAGCTTCTGAGAAGCCTTCATTCCTGGGTGTGACAACCCATGTATGGTGTCAAACACCTTGCGGCGCCAGGCGACCGGCACAATAGGGCGAGGGTCCCGAACAGAGATGTCACACAGCAACGTGGTACCAGCCGAATGGAACCTGACGTTGGCCAACTGGAGGCTAGTGGTGTTGGTGCGGTAAGCCTGCACTTCTGGGTCTGAGACTTGGTCTGCTGCCATGACGGCGTAGTCGATGCCCAGCTGGACCGCATGCACGGTCGCGCGGGAGAGGCAATCTGCCACCAGGTTGTCTTTACCGGCCACGTGCTGAATATCTGTGATAAATTCGGAGATGTATGTCAGCTGACGTTGTTGTCGAGATGACCACGGTTCGGCGGTCTTGCCATGGCAAAAGTCAGTGGCTTATGGTTGACGAAAGCGGTGAAAGGACGTCCTTCCAACAAGAACCGGAAATGGCGGATGGCCAGAAAAAGGGCTAGCAACTCCCTGTCGAAAGTACTGTACGCCCGCTCGTTACGCCGCAGTTGACGGCTGAAGAATGCCAACGGCTGCCACATCCATTTTACCCACTGCTCCTGAACGGCGCCGATTGCGTAATCTGACGCGTCGGTGGTGAGGGCGATGGTGGCTCCTGGTAGTGGGTGCGCCAGCATGGTCGCGTTGGCCAAGGCGCTCTTGGTGTCTGTGAATGCCTGGTCCATGTCAACCGTCCAGCCCACCGGATCCTTGCCAGACTTGCCCTTGAGGGCCTGGTACAGGGGCTGCATGAGCAGTGCTGCCTTAGGCACGAAACGGTGGTAGAAGTTCACCATGCCTAGGAATTCTTGCAGAGCCTTTATGTTCTGCGAGCGTGGGGAGTGTGTCACCGCCTCCACCTTCGCCTGCAAAGGAACCGCTCCCTCTGCAGTGATGCGATGCCCCAGGGAATCGATTTGTCGCAGGCCAAACTGGCACTTAGCCGGGTTGATAATCAGGCCTTGTTGGCTGAGGCCTGGAAAAAGGGTGCGTAGATAGCAAAGATGCTCCTCTTTGGTGGGGCTGGTGATCAAAATGTCATCCAGATAGATGAAGGTGAAGTTGAGGTCCAGCAGCACGGAATCCATCAGGCGTTGGAAAGCCTGGGCCGCGTTCTTTAAGCCGAAAGGCATGCGCAGAAATTCGAAAAGGCCAAATGGGGTGATGACTGCGGTCTTCTGGACGACCTGCGGGTGCACCGGGACCTGGTGGTAGCCCCGGACGAGGTCAACCTTGGAGAAGAAGTTGTTTCCAGCCAAATGGGCAGAGAAATCCTGAATGTGGGGGATCGGGTATCGATCAGGAGTGGTGGCGTCGTTTAGGCATCGATAGTCGCCGCAGGGCCGCCATCCTCCGCCAGGTTTCGGAATGATGTGAAGAGGCGAAGACCAGGGACTATTCGACCTGCGAATAATCCCTAAGCGTTCCATTGTAGCGAACTCCACCTTCGCGACCGCTAGCTTGCCAGGTTCGAGGCGCCGGGCCCGCGCGTGGACCAGGGGGCCGGTGGTGGTGATGTGGTGTTCCACACCATGCTTCGTGGCCGTGGAGGAGAACGTGGGCCTGGTCAGATGTGGAAATTCGCCTAGCAGGCGAGCGAACTCATTTGGAGTCGGAAAAGCGCAGGAGACGGTGCGCGACATGGTGTTACTACGGTGGCAAGGGATAGATTGAAACGTGGCCGCGTTGATCAGCCGCCGGTTCCTTACATCGACCAGGAGGCCGTTGGCGCACAGGAAATCTGCACCGAGAATGGCTTGCGAAACCTTGGCCGTAACGAATTCCCAGACAAACCGCTGGCCGCCGAAGCACACCTGGACCCGCCGTCTGCCGAAAGTCTGAATAGCTCCGCCATTAGCCACTTCGAGGGGGAGGCCGTGCCTCCCAGCCTGTACATCAAGAGCTGACGCAGGTAGAATGCTGCACTGCGCTCCGGTGTCGCACAGGAACCGACGACCGGAGAGGGTATCTGTGATGAAGAGCAGCTTGCCTGCATTGCCGATTGCCATCGTGGCCGCGGGGCACCCGTCAGACCCGTTCTTCATTGAACGGAGTTGTCGTTTTTTTTTTGAGAAGCTGCAGGGAGGGCGGCAACATCTCGCCTTCGCGCCAAACCGTGCGTGGTAGAAGCACAGCCCGTGGGCTGAGGAGCTGGGGCGGCGTCTGTGGGGGATGGCGCCTCGTGGCAGCGCAGTACTGGTGCGTAACTGCGAATATTTTGTCTGCCTCGGCAGCGAGCGCTGCACAGTCTTCGACCTCGGACCTCGCCAAAGCTGCTTGCACTTGCTCCGGTAATTGGCTGAGGAATAACGCTCTGAAGAGAAAGCATTCCGGTTCGGAGCCGAGGAGTGTGAGCATTTGGCTCATCAGCTCGGAAGGTTTGGAGTCCCCGAGCCCAGGCATAGCAAGCAGCCGACGGGTGCGCTCTGCTTTCATGAGCCCGAAAACCTGTAGCAACCGCGCCTTGAGGGTCTCATACTTGCTGTCAGTTGGGGGATTCCCGAGAAGACTGACGATCCGCGAGGCGGTAGAGCCGTCGAGTGCGGAGACCACGTATAAGTATCGGGTCTGATCCTCAACGATGCCTCTCGGGGCAAACTGGGCTTTGACTTGGATGAACCACGAGGTTGCTTGTTGCTCCCAGAACTGCGGCTTCAACGAAACAGCATTCACCTCCATGCGGTGTTCCTTTTGCGAAATCCGTTCACAAAAGTCAGGGTCACCAATGTAGGAATGGTCAAATTCCTATCTAGAGATTGAGTTCGACGCAGGCAATCAAATCAAAAAGGTTTTTAATGTCAAACTAACGAGTTTAAACAGATTGATGCAAGAGAACTATGAATACAGGTCTTAACAGGTCGGAGGCTCCACGAGGACTGCCTGGGCGGTCCCGTGGATGGCGTCATGACGTCATCACGTTTTTCCCACGTTTGGGTGATCACGTGATTAGCGGCATGATGTCATCGCGTTTGCCCGCGCTCTTAAAGGGGCCGCGCACTGTACATGCAAACAGTATATACAATGGTACAGATTTAGTCTGTAGCTAACACATCGTTAAAGGGAATTATGTACAGTTGTTCAGAGTCCCTCAGTGGCTCTGCCACATTTATCTTGTTTCCTTGTAGTAAAATGGACCCTGGAAGCACTGAACACTATGTGCTTGTGGACAAGGATACAAAGAAAATAGGAGAATGACCCCGATATATACTTGGAGCCAGTATGATTTTGAACACCTCTATCAAATCTCCTCTCAATCTTCTCTGCTCTGAGGATAGCGTGACATGAACCCAAGATGTAACCCCACCTGACGTAGGGTCATCCAGACTCGAGTCGTCGTTGGCTTGTTCTCTCTACACAGATGCGGCCAGACCTGCTGTGATTTCCAGCAAAGAAAATGTTTTTTGTCTGTTTTTTGTTTTTCATACAGACCCCAGCATCTGCAAAATATTACCCCTTGTGACCCCACCTCATTGTTCTTTGATGTAATGTTTTCCTGACTGACCTGTTTGGACACCATTCACACCTTTGATTGCTGTGATTACCTCTCTGCCGAGGTGTGATAAATGGCAGTTAGAAAGATTACCTGTAATCATCTGGCATTATTCTCTGACTATATCATCTGTGTCTATAGGCATCTCTCCACTTCACCTGATGAAGGAGCAGCGCTCCGAAAGCTTGTGATTTCAAATAAAACTGTTGGACTATAACCTGGTGTTGTGTGACTTCTTACATTTGATCACCAGGGGTGGGGGCATAGTGGTATACAGTTGGGAAGGGGTAGCCCTGGGAGTCCTCAACATTGACTCCGGACCCCATGAAGTATCAAGTCTCAAGCATGGGCAAGGAAACCTCCTGCTGATTACCATCGACCGCCCTCCTTCAGCTGATGAATCAGTACTCCGCCATGTTGAACACCACTTGGAAGAAGCACTGAAAGTAGCAAGGGCACAGAATGTACTCTGGGTGGGGGGCTTCAAAGTCCATCACCAAGAATGGCTCGGTAGCACCACTGCTGACCGACATAACTGCCTGTCTGGGCCTGCGACAGGTGGTGACAGAACCAACACAAGGGGAAAAACCTATTTGACCTCCTCCTCACCAATCTACCTATCGCAGATGCATCTGTCCATGACAGTATTGGTAGCAGTGACCACCGCACAGTAATTGTGGTGACGAAGTCCCGTCATCACAGTGAGGGCACCCTCCATCGTGTTGTGTGGCACTACGACCGTGCTAAATTAGATAGATTCAGAACAGATCTAGCAGCTCAAAACTAGGCATCCATGAGGCGCTGTGGGCCATCAGCAACAGCAGAATTGTATTAAACCACAATCTGTAACCTCATGGCCCCTCATATCCCTCACTCTACCATTGCCATCAAGCCAGTGGCCCAAACCTGGTTCAATAAGGAGTGTAGAAGAGCATGCCAGGAGCAGCACCAGGCGTACCTAAAAATGAGCTGCCAACCTGGGGAGCTGCAACACAGGACTACATGTACGCTAAAAAGCGGAAGCAGCATGCTATAGACAGGGCTAAGCGATCCAACAATCAATGGATCAGATCAAAGCTCTGCAGTCCTGCCACATCCAGTCGTGAATGGTGGTGGAGCATTAAACAACTAATGGGAGGAGGCTGCACCATGAATATCCCTATCCTCAATGATGGTGGAGTCCAGCACGTGAGTGCAAAAGACAAGGCTGAAGCGTTTGCAACCATCTTTAGCCAGAAGTGCCGAGTGGATGATCCAAATCAGCCTTCTCCTGAGGTCCCCACCATCACAGAAGCCAGTCTTCAGCCAGTTCGATTCACTCCACAGGATATCAAGAAATGACTGAGCGCACTGGTTACTGCAAAGGCTATGGGCCCCGACAACATCCCGGCTGTCGTGCTGAAGACTTGTGCTCCAGAACTAGCCGCACCTCTAGCCAAGCTGTTTCAGTACATCTACAACACTAGCATCTATCCAACAACTGCCCAGGTATGTCCTGTCCACAAAAAGCAGGACAAATCCAATCCGGCCAATTACCACCCCATCAGTCTACTCTCAGTCCTCAGCAAAGTGATGGAAGGTGTCATCAACAGTGCTATCAAGCGGCACTTACTCACCAATAACCTGCTCACTGATGCCCAGTTTGGGTTCCGCCAAGACCACTCGGCTCCCAGCCTCACTACAGCTTTGGTCCAAACATGGAAAAAGGAGCTGAATTCCAGAGGTGAGGTGAGAGTGACTGCCCTTGACATCAAGGCGGCATTTGACCGAGTGTGGCATCAAGGAGCCCTAGTAAAACGGAAGTCAATGGGAATCAGGGGGGAAACTCTCCACTGGCTGGAGTCATACCTAACACAAAGGAAGATGATTGTGGTGGTTGAAGGTCAATCATCACAGCCCCAGGACATTGCTGCAGGAGTTCCTCAGGGCAGTGTCCTAGGCCCAACCATCTTCAGCTGCTTCAACGATGGACCTTCCCTCCAAAATAAGGTCAGAAATGGGGGTGTTTGCTAATGACTGCACAGTGTTCAGTGCCATTCACAACTCCTTAGATAATGAAGCAGTCCATGCCCGCATGCAACAAGACCTGGACGACGTTCAGGCTTGGGCTGATAAGTGGCAGGTAACATTCGCGCCACACAAGTGCCAGGCAATGATAATCTCCAACAAGCGAGAGTCTAACCACCGCCCCTTGACATTCAATGGCATTACCATCGCCAAATCCCCCACCATCAACATCCTGGGGGTCACCATTGACCAGAAACTTAACTGGACCAGGCATATAAATACTGCGGCAACAAGAGCAGGTCAGAGGCTAGGTATTCTGCGGCGAGTGTCTCACCTCCTGACTCCCCAAAGCCTTTCCACCATCTACAAGGCACAAGTAAAGAGTGTGATGGAATACTCTCCACTTGCCTGGATGAGTGCAGCTCGAACAACACTCAAGAAGCTCAACACTATCCAGGACAAACCAGTCCGCTTGATTGGCACCCCATCCACCACTTTAAACATTCACTCCCTCCACCACCGGCATACTGTGGCTGCAGTGTGTACCATCTACAAGGTGCACTGCAGCAGCTCACCAAGGCTTCTTCAGCAGCACCTCTCAAACCCGCAACTTCTTCCACCTCGAAGGACAAGGGCAGCAGACGCATGAGAACACCACCACCTCCAAGTTCCCCTCCAAGTCACACACCACCCTGACTTAAAAGTACATCGCCGATCCTTCATCGTCGCTGGGTCAAAATCCTGGAACTCCATCCCTAACAACACTGTGGGAGTACCTTCACCACATAGACTGCAGCGGTTCAAGAAGGCTCACCACCACCTTCTGAAGGGCAATTAGGGATGGGCAATAAATGCTGGTCTTGCCAGCGAGGCCCACATCCCATAAACAAATTTTTTTTTAAAGTGGAATTATCTTCTTCACGTCTACTCGATCAAACCCTTTCATAATTTTACGTCATCCCTCAGCCTCTTCTTTTCTAGAGAAAAGAGTCCAGCCTGTTCAGTCTTTCCTGATAGTTATAACCTCTCAATTCTGGTATCATCCTTATAAATCTTTTTTGCACGTCCTCCAGTGCTTCTATATCCTTCTTGTAATATGGAGACCAGAACTGTGCACAATACTCTGTGTGGTTTAAGCAAGGTACTGGCCCAGAAATTCCATTCGCAGCCCTCCCGTGGGCGGAGGGCTGCGATTTTGAAAAATCTCTGCCTGGACCGGAGGGCTCCCGGGAGGTGCAGAGTTCCTTACCTGGGCCTCTTCAAACTGCCGGTGTGCAGGGCACGCATATCCCAGGGGCGCAGGTAGTTCGCAGCATCCCTGGGATCACATGGGCCACGGGGAGCCAATCAGAGCAGGGAATCTCCATTCATAGATTTGACAGGAAGACCTGTCAAATCTATGAATAGAGACCACCAAAACATAAGTAAAACTTCAAATAATTTTTTTTTTTTTTTTAAATCACATTTTTAAAATGACTATAAATTACATAAATTAACTATTTAAAACAAAAATTTAATGGGGCTAAAAATAAACTTACCTTTCTTTAAAGTATTTTAAAATGCTTTCTTCAACTCTTAGCCTGGTAAAAGCAGGCCTTGCACAGGCACAAGAATTGTGTTTTCTGCGGGCAGAGGGTCTCCAAAAAACAGAACTCTCCACCCACAGAGGTCCTGCTCCAGGGCAGGCGTCCGATCTGTCAAGAGCTTTCTTGACAGATCGCAAATGCCAGTTTCCAGTGCATGCCTGAAACCGGCAGTTCCGATGTCCCTACGGGTGGGTACACAGCACGTACTCACCCGTAGGGATCGGAATTTCTGCCTCGTTATATAAACTTAACAAAACTTCACTGCTTTTCAATTCTATTCCTCTAGAAATAAACCCCAGTGCCTTGTTTTCATTTTTTATGGCCATGTTAACCTGCGTTGCTATTATTAATCAAGATAATCTGAGATGAAGCGCAGGTGGCAGAGTGATATGAAGACATAGGAAAAGGGAAGCAGGTGGTGTATAAAGGAGGTACTAAGAGAAGTAGTGTGCCTGTGGTTGAAAAGAGATGACAAGGAAATCAGAGCGTTTAATACTTTACTTGTGGCAAATCAAACCTAAACTCTCACAAAATGTTATGATTCAGCCACTAAAAACTTAAATCTTTGTTATGGTGTTCCTCTATCCATAAAAGGACATAGTGATCCTGAACCTGATAGTAGAAGTATTGGATAACAAGATAAACTGTCCTAAATTTTATCCCTGAATTCTAGCCTGCCATTGTGCATTCTGCAGAAACCAGATCTGCTGAGCACATTTGCTTCTTAGTGCATTCTCTGGCATGAGCTTCGAATTCCACACTAAACTGGCACTCCCACTCAGAAACATAGGCACTGATTTTTGAAGTTGGTTCCTGGCAGGCACAAAAGCTTGTGGATCATCAGGGCCCAAGTGTTGGTAAATTCTAAAGGAAATTATATAGTTCATAGAATCATAGAATGGTTACAGCACAGAAGGAGGCCAATCGGTCCATCTAGCCCGTGCTGACTCTTTGCAAGAGCACTTCAGCTAGTCCCGCTCCCCTGTCCTTTCCCCATAGCACTGCAATTTTTTTTCCTTCAGGTACTTATCCAATTCCCTTTTGAAAACCACGATTGAATCTGTCTCCACCCCCCTCTCAGGCAGTGCATTCCAGATTCTAACCACTCACTGCGTAAAAAAGTTTTTCCTCATGTCGCCTTTGGTTCTTCTACCAATCGCCTTAAATCTGTGTCCTCTGGTTCTTGACCCTTCCACCAATGGGAACAGTTTCTCTCATCCCTGAAACCATTCTTGTAAATCTTTTCTGCATTCACATCTTTCCTAAAGTGTGGTGCCCAGAATTGGACACAATACTCCAGTTGAGGCCGGACCAGTGTTTTATGAAGGTTCATCATAACTTCTTTGCTTTTGTACTCTATGGGCTCGATTTTGTCAAGGGGAGCTTTTGGAGGCGGGACTCCCACTTTCTGATTTGTAGACCTGCCTCCATCGACTTGTGGCCAACCCACGCTATTTTCCCTTGATTGACCTTGTTAAGCCCGCCCAGCGGGCTCAGCAGGCCAATTAAGGGACACCTGGTTACTGGTGACGTTAGTGATTGACATTTCATCTGCCAAGAGCTTTTGACAGATGAAAAGCCAGCTTTTGACAGCTCTGTGAAGCGGTCAAACACTGACAATCTGTCTTCTAACTTGAGTCCTTCTACTCAGACTCAGTTAGAGAGCTCTCCAGACCAGAAAGCAGAGGCTGCAGCTTTTGACAGTTCAGCGGCCATTCTGCTTTCTGTGCCGGTGAGCTGAGGGACTCCTGAGAACTGAAGGAAGGAAGCCTGCAGGAGAAAGTAAAGGTAAGTAAAACTTATTAAAACACTTTACACTTACCTCACGCACTTACCTCTGCACACATGCACCCATCACTCACCTGCACAACGGACATCTTGACCCCTCCAACCCCTGCAGACCGACGGTCTGCCTCCCTAACTTGGCGTGGTTTGGAGCCGTCGGACAGCCCACGCTTCAGGGCTAAAAATAGGGATTAGGCAAAAAACTGCCTGTTAACTACCTGTTAACAGGCAGTTAATTGGCACTAATTCCCTTCCCGCCTCGGGGAGGCGGCTCCCAGCCTTCTGGGACATTGGCACGGAGGTGGGTTGGGAGCGGGATGGGTTCCTGCCCCCCGATTCTGCAATTTTCCCACCACTCCCACCTCCTCGGGGCTTGGAAAATCGAGCCCTATGCCTCTATTTATGAAGCCCAGGATCCCGTATGCTTTTTTTTTTTTTACTGTTTTCTCGCCATGCCCTGCCACCTTCAACGATTTGTGCACAAATATCCCTAGGTCTCTCTGTTCATGGACACACTTTAGAATTATACCCTTTAGTTTATATTGCCTCTCCTCGTTCTTCCTACCAAAATGTATCACTTCGCACTTTTCTGCGTTAAATTTCATCTGCCACGTGCCCGCCCATTCCACGAACCTATGTCCTCTTGAAGTCTATCACTATACTTCCAAGTTCTGTGTCATCTGCAAACTTTGAAATTGTGCTCTGTACACCCAAGTCTAAGTCATTGATATATATCAAGAAAAGCAGTGGTCCTAGTACCGACCCCTGGGGAACAACACTGTGTACCTTCCTCCAGTCCAAAAAACAACCATTCGCCACTATGTTTCCTGTCACTTAGCCAATTTCGTATCCATGCTGCCACTGTCCCTTTATGCCATGGGCTTCAACTTTGCTAACAAGCCTATTATGTGGCACTTTATCAAATGCTTTTTGGAAGTCCATGTACACCTCATCAACCGCATTGCCCTCATCAACCCTCTGTGTTACCTCATCAAAAAACTCAATCAAGTTAGTTAAACACGATTTGCCTTTAACAAATCTGCGCTGGTTTTCTCAATTAATCCACAATTGTCCAAGTGACATTTAATTTTGTCCCGGATTATCGTTTCTAAAAGCTTCCCCACTACCGAGGTTAAACTGACTGGCCTGCAGTTGCTGGGTTTATCCTTACACCCTATTTTGAACAAGGGTGTAACATTTGCAATTCTCCAGTCCTCTGGCACCAGCCCCGGATCTAAGGAGGATTGGAAGATTATGGCCAGTACCTTCGCAAGGTACATAGTTATCTGACTGAGAAAGCAAATAAGTGGTACGTGAAATACTAGAGTATTTTTCAATCTTTGGAATTGCCCAAATGGACTGCAATGGTCTCTCCTGTCCCTGTACATTCTTACACTCCTGTGATGTTTCAGAACACAGGAAGGCAACAAATCATGATAGAGCGATAGCAAAATACTGCAGATGCTGGAAATCCGAAACAACAACAGAAAATGCTGGAAAAACTCAGCAGGCCAGGCAACATCCGTAGAGAGAAATTAGAGTTGACGTTTCGGGTTGAAACCCTTTTTCAAAACTGGAAAGGAAATAAAATAGATCGAAGGCAGGGCTGCGATAGAACAAAAGAAGTAAAAGAGACATTAAGAGGTATTCCTCTTTGTTACGTCCGTGTATAATAAGACACAGACTGCAGGAGAACGGTACAACAGGTGTTTACTCAACGTGGCTCACACGGGAACTGATCTGCACAGATTACTACTCAGTGCTATATACAGGTGTGGTCACTGCCGGTACTGCAGTATACATGAGCTGTAAAAGATAGTTCCCCCCTTAAAGGTATATACATTACAATTCCTCCCCTTTTAGATTAACAGTACCATAACACTCATTTAACAATTAAATATCAAACTAATTACAATTAACACTTTTAACATGCAACATTAGCTGAAAATAGTCTATTTATATATTCAGTCTTTGGGGAGGCTTCCTGATCCTTTCTGGATAGCGCCTTTCCCGAGTGTCTTGCTCTTGGTGCGGAGGCGATTCTGGCCCCCTGTCGTCGGTTGGTTCATCAGCTTCCGATGCTACTGTTTCTGGGGTAGATGCGACCTGTACGTCGGGTTCATCACCAGGTACGTATGGGCAAGGCATGGGGTTGACTTGTTCCTGTGACTCTAGGATCTGGTCAGCATGGCGTCTCACGATGCTCTCCCCAACGTCCACTGTGTACATTAGTGGGCCCTGCCGTGTGCATATCGTTCCTGGCTGCCATTTTTCTGTTCGGCAGTCGCGGGCCAAGACTGGTTGCCCTACATTGAAGCGCCTTGTTGGCTTCTCATGGATGTGCTGGAATTGCTTACTCTCAACATCTCTTCGTACGTTTGGTCTGAGCAAATCCAGGCGAGATCTTAATCTTCGGTTAAAGAACATCATGGCTGGGGCCTGGTTGGTGACTGCATGTGTCGCATTCCGGTAGGCGAACAGGAAATTGTCCACCTTGTGCTGCAGCGGAATGTTGTCATTGTGTTGTATCCATGTGTTAACAGAGACACGGAAGGCAGGAGTAGGTTTCACAGGTGTTTACTGAACAAAGTCTGGAGGTGAACTAACAGATACAAGACAATATACAGGCTTATATAGCCCGAGTGGCCATTACCGGCATTACAGTACACAGGGGGCTCTTAAAGGCACATACACCACAATTCCTCCCCTTTTAGACAACCAGTACATAATATTTTAAGTAATCATTAATTAACATGTTACAAGAACAATAATCTACACATTGCTGCAGTTAATCAATTATAAGTCAGTCTTTCTGGAGGCTTCCTGACTCGGTCCGGATAACGCCTCGGTGGTGTAGTAGTTTCTGGTGGTGTAGTAGGTTCTTTTGGCAAGGCTGATTCGGCTTGAATGCCAGTGTCGGGTTCATCTGGTTCCAGTATCACCGGATCGGAGGTAGATACTATGGGTATCTCTACTTCATCATTAGGCGTATAGAGTTGTGGTGTAGGTTGTCCCTTTTCGGATGACTCTATGATCTGGTCAGCATGGCGCCTTATTATGCTTTCTCCAATGTCCACGGTATACATCAGCGGTCCTAGTCGTGTGCAAATACTTCCAGGCTGCCATTTCTCGGTACGGTAGTCCCGGGCCAAAACTTGTTGATCTATCTGGAAGGTTCTAGTTGGCCTTTCATTCATGCCTTGAAATTGCCGGTTCTCCAAGTCCCTTCTGATGTTTGGCTTGATCAAATCCAGCCGGCATCTTAGGCTTCTATTGAAGAACATCATGGCGGGAGTTTGGTTTGTAACCACATGTGTTGCATTCCTGTATGCAAACAAGAAGTTATCTACCTTATGCTGAAGTTTTATGTCTTCATTACCCATGGCCTTTATGGCCTTCTTGAAGGTCTGGACAAACCTTTCAGCCAATCCATTGGTGGCGGGATGGTATGGGGCGGACGTGTAGTGCTTAACCCCATTGTTTTTTAAGAACTTCCTGAATTCTTCGGACACAAATTGCGGTCCATTATCAGAACAGATCTGTTCAGGCAGCCCATTCCTGGCAAATATGGTCTGTAATACGGTGATGGTTTTTTCCGTGGTGGTGGAGGACATCTTTATTACCTCCGGCCACTTGGAGTGTGCATCAACTGCGATTAAGAACATTGAGTCCATAAATGGACCAGCAAAGTCGATGTGTACCCTTTGCCATGGAGATAAGGGCCACTCCCATGGATGTAGAGGGGCTTGTGGTGGGGCGTTTTAAGAACATAAGAAATAGGAGCAGGAGTAGGCCAATCGGCCCCTCGAGCCTGCTCCGCCATTCAATAAGACCATGGTTGATCTGATCCTAACCGCCAATCCACTATCACAGAACCATCTCCTGAATCTAACAGAATTAGACACACGAAATAGGAGCAGGATCAGGCTACACAGCCCCTGGGCCCGCTCCGCTACTCACAGGGCCATGACCGATCCGAACCTAGACTCATGTCCAAATTCCTGCCCGCTCCCCGTAACCCTTAATTCCCTTTTCTTCTAGGAAACTGTCCATTTCTGTTTTAAATTTATGTAATGATGTAGCTTCTACAGCTTTTTGGGGCAGCATATTCCATGGACCTACCACCCTCTGAGTGAAGTAGTTCCTCCTCATCTCAGTTTTGAAAGAGCAGCCCCTTATTCTAAGACTATGCCCCCTAGTTCTAGTTTCACCCATCATCGGGAACATCCTCCCCGCATCCACCCGATCCAACCCCTTCACAATCTTATATGTTTCAACAAGATCGCCTCTCATTCTTCTGAACTCCAATTAGTAGAGTCCCAATCTACTCAACCTCTCCTCATATGTCCATCCCCTCATCCCCGGGATTAACCGAGTGAACCTTCTTTGTACTGACTCGAGAGCAAGTATGTCTTTTCTTAAGTATGGACACCAAAACTGTATGCAGTATTCCAGGTGCGGTCTCACCAATACCTTGTACAACTGAAGCAATACCTCCCTATTTTTATATTCTATCCCCCTAGCAATGAAAGCCAACATTCCATTGGCCTTCTTAATCACTTGCTGCACCTGAATACTAACCTTTTGAGTTTCGTGCACCGGGACCCCCAGATCCCTTTGTACTTCAGTACTTTCCAGTTTCTTGCCATTAAGATAATAACTTGCTCTACGATTTTTCCTGCCAAAGTGCATAACCTCACACTTTCCAGTATTGTATTCCATCTGCCAAATCTCTGCCCACTTACTTAGCCTGTTTATGTCCCCTTGCAGGTTTTTTATGTCCTCCTCACTCACTACTTTCCCTCCCATCTTAGTATCATCTGCAAACTTTGATATGTTACACTCGGTCCCCTCCTCCAAATCGTTAATATAGATTATAAAGAGTTGGGGACCCAGCACTGACCCTTGCGGAACACCACTAGTTACTGATTGCCAGTCTGAGAGTGAACCATTTATCCCAACTCTCTGCCTTCTGTTAGATAGCCAATCCTCTATCCATGCCAGAATATTACCCCCAACCTGTGATTTTTTATCTTAAGCAATAATCTTTAGTGTGGCACCTTGTCAAATGCCTTTTGGAAGTCTAAATACACTACGTCCACTGGTTCCCCTTTATCCACCCTATATGTTACTTCCTCAAGGAACGCCAGCAAATTTGTCAAACATGACTTCCCCTTCATAAAACCATGCTAACTTTGTCCTATTAAATTATGATTATCCAAATGTCCTGTTACTGTCTCCTTAATAATGGACTCCAAAATTTTACCTACCACAGATGTTAGGCTAACCGGTCTATAGTTTCCAGCCTTCTGTCTACTGCCCTTTTTAAATAAGGGTGTTACATTAGCAGTTTTCCAGTCTGCCGGGACCTTTGCCGAGTCCAGGGAGTTTTGGAAAAATATTACCAATGCATCCACAATCCCTACCGCCACTTCCCTCAAGACCCTAGGATGTAAGTCATCAGGTCCAGGTGATTTATCCACCTTGAGTCCCATTATTTTACCGAGTACCACTTCCTTAGTGATTTTGATCGTGTTTAGCTCCTCCCCCCCTTTAGCCCCCTGTTTGTCCAGTGTTGGGATATTCTTAGTGTCTTCTACTGTAAAGACTGATACAAAATATTCATTCAGTGTTTTTGCCATCTCCATATTTCCCACCATTAATTTCCCGGTCTCATCCTCTAAGGGACCAACATTTACTTTAGCCACCCTTTTTCTTTTTATATAAGTATAAAAGCACTTACTATCTGCTTTTATATTTTTTGCTAATTTACTTTCATAATCTATCTTCCCTTTCTTAATCAATCTTTTTGTTATTTTTTGCTGTCTTTTAAAGTTTTCCCAATCCTCTATCCTCCCACTAGATTTGGCTACCTTATATGCCCTTGTTTTTAGTCGAATACTATCCTTAATTTCTTTACTTAGCCACGGATGGCTGTCTTTTCTTTTACACCCTTTTCTTCTCAGTGGAATATATATTTTTTGGAAGTTGTAAAATAACTCCTTAAATGTACACCACTGATCATGTATCGTCTTACCCTTTAATCTATTTTCCCAATCCACTCTACTCAATTCCGCTCTCATACCTTCATAGTCTCCTTTTGGACCTTCTGGCATCCTAGGCAGCTCTTGGTCATTTCTTCGATGTCTCCATCGATACCTGGCCACCACACAAACGCTCTAACTAGGTTCTTCATTTTTACTCCACCCAGATGCCCCTCGTGAAGCTCCTTTAGCACTTTATCCTGGAGTTTGGGTGGAATCACCACTCTGGATCCACACATCAAGGTTCCTCGGCATACTGACAGCTGTTCTCTTCTTTGCGAGAATGCTGGCAACAGTGGTTCGCCATGTGCTGGCCATCCCTTCACCGTTAAATCGTAGACTCGTGAGAGAGTCGGGTCATTTCTCGTTTCCTTTTCAATGGTAGAATTTGTTACTGGTAGACATTCCACTATGGTTGAGTGGAACATCTCCACTGGGTCTACTGTAGGTGCCTCTTCTACCGTTGGCAACGGTAGGCGCAATAAACCGTCAGCATTCCCATGCTGTTTTGATCCTTTGTATTCTATGTCATATTGGTGTGCCCCTAGGAAAAGGGACCGCCTCTGTAGCCTTTGCGCTGTCATAATGGGAACACCCTTTTTAGGGTTGAATATGGAGACGAGGGGTTGATGGTCAGTCAACAAGGTAAATTTTTGTCCGTGTAGGTAATGGTTGAATTTCTTCACTCCCCATACCAGGCTGAGTGCTTCCCTGTCGATCTGGGCATAGTTACGCTCAGCTGAGTTCAGTGAGCGTGACGCAAAAGCTATCGGCCGTTCTGAGCCATCAGGGAATCTATGCGATAATACCGCTCCTAGCCGTAAGGGGATGCATCGCACGCCAGTCTGATTGGCAGTGATGGGTTGTAATGAGCCAAAACTTCCTTGGACGTGATCAAGCCTTTACATTTATGGAAGGCACGTTTACAGTCCTCGCTCCATTCCCAAATTACTCCCGTTTGTAACAGTTCGTTAAGAGGGTGCAGAACAGTTGACAAGTTCGGTAAAAATTTATGGTAGTAATTTATCAATGCCAGGAACGATCTTAATTGTGAGACATTTTCAGGTGCTGGTGCTTTTATGACCGCTTCAATTTTCTCAGGGGACTTATGCAACCCTTCTTCATTAATTATGTGGCTGTGGCGGTACCACTGGTTGTCCCTTACATTGAGACACATAATTCCCTTTAACTTACCTTTTGGGGCCGTTGCATTTTTAACTTACCTGTTGGGGCCATTGCCCCTTTAAGACGCGCCCTAGTGCGCTGACATCACGTCACGTACAACGTGATGTGCGTGCGCCGGCACAGCCCGGCCTAGCGTCTTCAGCCTCAACGGCCAGCCGACGGGAGCAACGCAATCTTCTGCTCCCGTGGCAAGCACCGACACAGCCCGGCCTCCCGACTTCGGCCTCAACGGCCAGCGACGCAACGACGCGCATCACGTGACGCCCTAAGTGCGGGAAACGCGAGCAACGTGATGACGTCACAACACAAACGCGATGACGTCACAACACAAACGCGATGACGTCATCACGCTCCCCACAGGACTGCGAACTCAGTCCTCGTGGAGTCCCCGCTGGGACCAGACCTACACCACGGTGCTCCTACAGTCAGCCATCTTACCTGCTATCTTACCTGCTGTAATTAGCCTGTTCCTGTAAATAAACAACTTGTTAATAGTTTTTCGAAGTCAAACTCTCTTATTTAGTGGCGATCTACACGAACCGCTACATGGCCACAATATGATATTTGTTTCTGGAAAAATTCGCACTTGGGGCGGTTTGCTCGTAGGCCCCGTTCTCTCAGCCTAGTGAGTACCTTCTCCAAATTGGCAAGGTGTTCGTTGTCGTTTTCACCTGTTACAAGGATGTCGTCTAGGTAGCATTGAGTCCCAGGAATCCCTTGCAGGACTTGTTCCATAGCTCTTTGCCAGATAGCTGGAGCTGATGCTACTCCGAAAACCAGTCGATTGTACTGGTACAGGCCTTTGTGTGTGTTTATTGTGAGATACTTTTTAGAGGCCTCCTCAACCTCCATCTGTAGATATGCCTGTGCCAAGTCAATTTTTGTGAAACGTTTCCCTCCGGATAGTGAGGCGAAAATATCTTCTATCCTCGGAAGAGGATACTGTACCGTGTGAAGGACTGGGTTTGCAGTCACCTTGAAGTCCCCACAGATGCGAATTTTTCTCTGTTCTTCAGATTTATCATTATTTAACGTTTTCTTCATGACCGGGACGATGGGTGTTGCCCACTCGCTCCAATCTATCTTGGATAACACGCCTGTCTTTTCCACATTCTCCAGCTCTGCCTCGACTGCTGGACGAATTGCGTATGGCACCGGCCTTGCCTTAAAAAACTTGGGAATTGCTGCATCTTCCACCTTTATTGAGGCGGTGACGCCTTTCAAGGTTTCTAGTTCCTGTTGGAACACTTCTTTGGCGTTGTCCAAGATGTTTTTTAATCGTTCAGGTATGATGTCATCATCATTTTTTTTCTTACTGGTCACCGTCAGTGCCTGAATGGAGTGCCAGTCCAAACGTATCTTCCTGATCCATTCACGTCCCAACAGCGGTGAACCACCATCTTGCAGAACGTATAAATACAACTTCTGTATTTCCTTGCCGTTGTATACAACAGGCACCTTTATTTTCCCTTTGGGGTATACTTTCTGCCCCGTATATGTTTTCAAGATAATGGATGTGTCTTTCAAAGGTATATGCGGAAATAGCCGCTCGTCATCCCGTCTACTTATGACGGTCAGAGCTGATCCTGTATCTAGCTCCATTTTAACTGGGGACCCCGCTATCGTGAGGGTAACCCAAATGGTCTGGTAATCTTCTTTGGCAATTACATTATGTAATTTGAGAGGGCTTAGTCTCTTGTTTCCGGAGTCGCTATCGCTCTTCTGGTCTTCGGAGCGACCGTCCGTCATCATTTGTATCTTTCTGTACTTTTCTTTATTGATTTTTTTTCTGTCAGTGGATTTTTTGCTTCCAGATCGGCATACATGTGCAATGTGTCCCATCTTTCCGCATTGCCTGCATGCTTTGTCCTTGAACCAGCAGTCCCTCTGGTCGTGGGTGGATCTGCCGCAGCGATAACATCTCTCGAAACCCCGTGTCATTTCATGGGTGCCGAAGTCCTGTGGCTTTTGCTGTATCTTTGCAGCTCCTCTTGCTGCTGCTTCGTATGATACAGCCACACTGAAAGCCTTGTCCAGTGTCAAATCTTTCTCAGAAAGTAGCTTTTTTTGTGTTCCTTCATTTCGGGGACCGCAGACGAATTTGTCTCGTAGAGAATCTGCCAGTCCTGTCCCGAATTGGCAGTGTAGGATATCAACAATCTCCTTAAAATTCTTGTCCATCGGTTTGGCTGGAGTGATTAAGTTTCGTAACAGCCCGTATGTCCTTGCGCCCATTAGATTTAGAAGTGCCGATGCCTTTTTATCATCTTTTATTTCATTCGCTGGGCAATATTTCTCCACTCTTTCCACATACGTGGTCCAATTCTCTATATCATTATCGAAAGCATTAATATTGTCAGCCTTAGGCATCTTGGGGAAAAAAAATGGCGCCTCCCGCGCTTTCCCGCCGCTGCTGCCAACGCTGTTTTCCGCGGTTTTTATTTACAGGTGGAGACTCGTTCCCGCAGGACTCTCGGGGACTTTTCCCTCCCTCTGCTTGTCCGAACGCCGACCTGCTTTGCAGCGCCGGCGGTCTCCCGAGTGCTCCCCCCCCCTCTGTCTGTGTTTGCCTCCGCCTTCGCTGCTCGGCCCCGCTGCAGAGCCAGCCGATGGAGCCCCAGCCCGCCGCCCAGGAAGGATTATTGCAGCACCTGCCACCAGCTCGGCTAGCTGGTGAAACCACAGTTTTTTTTTTGTTTTTTTTCCCTTCTTTTCTTTGACTTTCGTCTGAGGAATCGATCTTCTTGAGGTGCTGCCGAATTGCAGGTAAGTCCGTTTCCACTTCGTCGCCACTGTTGTATCCGTGTGTTAATAGAAACACGGAAGGCAGTAGTAGGTTTCACAGGTGTTTACTGAACAAAGTCTGGAGGCGAACTAACAGATACAAGACAATATACAGGCTTATATAGCCCGAGTGGCCATTACCGGCATTACAGTACACAGGGGGCTCTTAAAGGCACATACACCACACATTGTACATAGCCTTTATTGCCTTCTTAAAGGTTTGTACGAACCTCTCAGCCAATCCATTTGTGGCTGGATGATACGGGGCGGATGTGTAATGCCTTACCCCATTCTTTTTCAAGAACCTCCGGAACTCTTCGGACACAACCTGTGGTCCGTTGTCGGAGCAAATCTGTTCTGGCAAGCCATTCCTGGCAAAAATGGTCCGTAGGACTGCAATAGTTTTCTCCGTGGTGGTGGAGGACATTTTGATGACCTCAGGCCATTTCGAGTGCGCATCCACGGCTATTAAAAACATTGAGTCCATGAATGGACCAGCAAAATCAATATGCACCCGTTGCCATGGAGATGAGGGCCACTCCCATGGGTGTAGAGGGGCCTGTGGTGGTGCATTTTGGACTTCCTGGCATCCTGAGCAGCTCTTGGTCAGGTCCTCGATTTGTTTATCGATTCCCGGCCACCACACATAAGCCCTGGCTCGGCTTTTCATTTTTACCCCTCCCAGATGACCCTCATGAAGCTCATTGAGCACTCTATCCCTTAACTTGGGTGGAATTACCACTCGGGATCCACACATCAAGGTCCCCCGGCACACTGACAGCTGTTTTCTCCTTGTCGAGAATGCTGGCAACAGTGAGTCGCCATGTGCTGGCCATCCCTTCACAGTCAAATCATATACCCGAGACAGTGTCGGGTCATTTCGGGTTTCCTTTTCGATACAAGCGTTAGTTACCGGTAGGTATTCAACTATAGTCGAATGGAATATTTCAACAGGATCCACTGCTGGTGCTTCCTCTGCAGTAGGCAGTGGCAGGCGTGATAGCCCATCAGCATTTCCATGCTGTTTCATGCCCTTCTATTCAATCTCATAGTGGTGCGCCCCTAGAAAAAGTGACCATCTTTGTAGTCGTTGCGCAGTCATCACCGGAACGCCCTTCTTCGGATTAAAAATGGAGACAAGAGGCTGGTGATCAGTCAGCAAGGTGAATTTCAGCCCGTGCAGATAGTGATTGAACTTTTTCACTCCCCACACTAAGCTGAGGGCCTCCCTGTCAATCTGGGCATAGTTACGCTCGGCTGAGGTTAATGATCGTGACGCAAAGGCTATTGGCCTCTCTGAGCTGTCCGAGAATTTGTGCGACAGCACCGCTCCAATGGCGTAGGGTGATGCATCACATGCCAACCGAATTGGTAATGCTGGGTTGTAATGGGCCAATACCTCTTTCGATGTGATTAGTGTTTTGCTCTTCTGGAAAGCTCGTCTACATTCGTCACTCCACTTCCATGGCACCCCAGTTTGCAGTAGGGTGTTCAGTGGGTGTAGTATTGTAGACAAATTTGGTAAGAACTTATGGTAGTAGTTTACCAGCCCGAGGAACGACCTCAGTTGTGACACATTTTCCGGTGCTGGAGCCTTGACTACTGCCTCAATCTTCTCTGGGGACTTATGTAACCCCTCTTTATCGATAACGTGGCCACAATACGAGATCTGTTTTCTAAAAAACTCGCATTTGGTGCAGTTAGCTCAGAGCCCATATTCCTGCAATCTAGTGAGCACCTGCTCCAGGTTGGCAAGGTGATCACTGTCATTTTCGCCCGTGACCAGGATGTCGTCCAAATAACACTGGGTCCCTGGGATCCCTTGCAGGACTTGTTCCATTGCCCTCTGCCAAATAGCCGGAGCTGATGCTACCCTGAATACCAGTCGGTTGTATTGGTAGAGACCTTTATGGGTGTTGATTGTGAGGTATTTTTTTGATGCTTCTTCTACCTCCATTTGCAGATACGCCTGGGCCAGATCAACCTTAGTGAAGTGTTTCCCTCCAGATAGCGAGGCGAAAATATCTTCAATCCGCGGAAGTGGATATTGTACGGTGTGAAGGACCGGGTTCACTGTTACCTTAAAGTCCCCACAGATGCGAACCTTCCTCGGTTCCCCAGGCGTGCTGCTCAATGACTTTTTCATCACAGGGATGATGGGTGGAGCCCACTCGCTCCAGTCTACCTTGGACAGTACACCTGAACGTTCCAGACTCTCCAGCTGTGCTTCGACGGCTGGGCGGATCGCATAAGGTACTGGTCTGGCCTTAAAAAATTTTGGGCTTGCGTTTTCTTCAATTTTAATCGTCGCTGTCATGCCTTTTAGTGTTCCGAGTCCTTGCTGGAACACTTCTTTCGCCTCAGTTAGGATCTTTGACAGTCGCCCAGGTGTGACGTCATCATCCTTTTTGTCAGCCACAGTCAGTGCCTGTATGGAATGCCAATCCAGTTGTATTTTCCGGACCCATTCACGTCCCAGTCATGGTGGTCCTCCATCTTGCAATACATACAGGTCTAGTTTTTGTGTTTCCTTACCGTTATATATAACGGTCACCCTTATTTTTCCTTTGGGCTAGACTTTTTGCCCCGTGTACGTCTTCAAAATAATTTTTGTGTCTCTCAAGGGTATGTGTGAGAATAGCCGCTCGTAGTCCTGTCGGTTTATGACTGTTAGGGCTGATCCTGTATCCAATTCCATCTTTACCTGGACTCCTGCTATCTTGAGAGTGACCCAAATGGTTCGGTGATCCTCCGTTGTGATCACATTATGTAGTTTCAGACAACTCAGTTCCCTGCTTTCGGAGTCGTTGTCACTCTTTCGTTCGTCTGAACTATTCTCTGTTATCTTATGTACCTTCTTGTACTTTTCTTTGATAGGTTTCTTATTGCTGGTTTTCTTTCCTGACCTGCAGACTCGTGCTATGTGTCCTACTTTTCCACACTGTCTGCACACTTTGTCTTTGAACCAGCAATCATTCTGGTCGTGTGGTGTTCTGCCGCAGCGATAGCACTTCTCTGTTCCATATGACATTTCGTTTGTGCCATATTCTTGCGGTCTCTGTTGTATCTCTGCAGCGCCCCGTGCTGCTGCTTCATATGATACCGCAATGCTGAAAGCCTTTTCCAGCGTAAGGTCCTTTTCAGATAAAAGCCGTTTCTGGGTTCCTTCACTTTGAAGCCCACACACAAACTTGTCCCTTAAGGTATCTGCCAGCCCCGCTCCAAACTGGCAGTGTTTCGATAGTTTGCGCAGTTCTGTTAAATAATCAGCATTGCTTTCATCCTTATGCTGGTTCCGTTTGTGAAACTTGAATCTTTCTGCTATCAGCAGCGGTGTGGGGTTTAAATGTTCCTTTAGTATCGTTACTATGTCTTCAAAACTCTTTTCCATTGGCTTCGTTGGGGTTACTAGATTTCATAATAAACCATACGTCTTTGCACCCATTAAATTTAACAATACCGACGCTTTCTTGTCATCTGACACCTCATTTGCCTTGCAGTACACCTCTATTCGTTCGACATATGTAGTCCAATCTTCGACTTCATTGTCAAATGCGGTGATACTGCCACTCTTCGGCATTTTGGGTGTGGTTTAAAATGGCGTCTCCCGCGCTTTCCTTCCTCCCCCGCTCCCGGCGGTTCTCGTGGCAATGGCGGCGCCCTGTAGGTTTCGCGCGCTTCTCCTGCGCTGCTGCCAACGCCGCTCTCGGCAGTCCTCGTGGTAATGGCGGCGCCTCGCGGGTTTCTGCGCGTCTCTCTCCCTCTCTCTGACACTGCTCGGCCCCTGAACACCGGCTGCGCCCTGTGTGCTCTGCCCTCTCTCTCTCTCTCTCTCCCCCGTCGACGCTGCTCGGCCCTTTGCTGTGCCGCTCGGTCGGGCTCTAGCCCGCCGCTGTCCGGGAAGGGTCTGCGCACTACCTGTTGCCAGCCCGTTTCGCTGGACCACCTCGACTGGAAAACCAAGCCTGGCTCTCGGCAGCCTCCCCCGCAATTCTCGAGTCTTTGCTGGATGACTGGGCGGTTGCCCGTGGTCGACGCCCGAGTCTCTGGCCTTGACCTCCAATCCACTAATCTCCAGGAACGAATCCCCGGGAGGTGATGCAGAGTTGCAGGTAGGTTCGAACCGGCCTCGTCGCCAATGTTACATCCGTGTATAATAAGATACAGACTGCAGCAGAAACGGTACAACAGGTGTTTACTCAACGTGGCTCACAGTTGAACTGATCTGTACAGATTACTACTCAGGGCTATATACAGGTGTGGTCACTACCGGTACTGCAGTATACATGAGCTGTAAAAGATAGTTCCCCACTTAAAGGTATATACATTACACTCTTAATGTCTCTTTTACTTCTTTTGTTCTATCGCAGCCCTGCCTTCGATCTATTTTATTTCCTTTCCAGTTTTGAAAAAGGGTTTCGACCCAAAACGTCAACTCTAATTTTCTCTCCACGGATGTTGCCTGGCCTGCTGAGTTTTTCCAGCATTTTCTGTTGTTAAATCATGATAGGGACCTTCTTTATTAACTACTTGGTGATACTTATGTGCTAAAACAAGTTTTTGTCGTATTCTATTCTTCATATAATAATCATCCAGTGAGTAGTGCTGTACTTTAAAAAAATAGTATAATAAAGGGAAAATAAAATGAGAAAATAACAAGAAAATGGTGGTATTAAAAGTAATCACTGAAAAAAAGCTCAAGAAATTATTAAAAAGTTAACTGAAGACTTAAAGAAGAAAAATTTACATATATAAAACATCAAAAGGAAAACGTAGGGAAAAAGCAAAAAGAGATAAGAAAACAAAGGGAACAAAAATAAATGAAGTAAAGAAAAATAAGGTAGACAATGGATAAAGTGAAAATTAAACAGTCAATGTGACACAACAAAGCAGAAAGTAAGTACAGGAAACTTTGTGATATCCAGCACTGACGGGACTGGCGTGTTGCCGATCTATCAAAACTGCCGGACATACAAAGTTAATGTTGAAGCATACGGAGGTTTTCATCTCCGTATCTGACAACAAACACTGTTGTTTAGCAACAGCTTCTAAAGAGTCGGCTGCAGCTGCAAGCATCTGTAGCTGAAGCTGTTGCTATAGCTACAGACCTTGCAGTGCCTGACTGGGAAAAAAAAGAACGAGAACTAAAAAAAACTTATAGAAAACGGCTCCTGATTTTTGCCGTTAGATCGAGTATTCCGGACATTTAACCTCCGGATAAACCAAGGTTTCCTGTACAGGAAACTTTCGTTTATCCGGAGGTTAAATGTCCGGAAAGCTCTATCTACCGGCAAAATTCAGGAGTCGGTTCAGATAATTTTTTTTCTTTTCGTTGCTTCTTTTCTCCAGTCCTGGCTCTGCAAGCATCTCTGTAGCTAAACAACAGCTTCAGCTAGACACTTGCAAGCTGCGCCGACTGTTTTGAAGCTGTTGTTAAGCAACAGGGTTTGTTGCTTCACACGGAGCTCTGAACTCCGTATGTTTTAACATTAGCGCTGGTTTCTACGGCAGATTTGATCTAACGGCACCAGCTCGGTCCCGTCGGTGCCGGATACCAGAAAGTTTCCTGTATTTTATCCAAAGGATGAAGGAAATAAGAGAGGGAAAATTACAGAGTAAAAAAGCAAGAGAGAGAAATGGAACAGAATATTTTTAAATCCTACCATCTGATACCTGACCTCTTTACCCATATGCAGGCATAGACATCACAAGATGTGCATCACAAGATTTTAGTTTTTGTCAGCCACCTCTCATGTACATTCTGCTTTCCAGTTTCCAATGCATTTATTTTTATTTTCCTTTTTTGTTCGGTGCCTTGAGGGGCATATTTGAACCACGTGACCAAGTGGAGCCATCCCTCTTTGAATCACACAGGAATTGTTATCACACCATATCTGTAAAACGATAAAGTAGCAAACCAAACAGTGTGGAATTATCATAAAAAGTTGCTTCTGGTCAATCCATATAGAATTTCATATTCCATAGAATGCACAGCACAGAAACAGGCCATTCAGACAGGCCATTCAGCCCAACTGATCCATGCCAGTGTTTATGCTCCACACGAGCCTCCTCCCACCCCTTTTCATCTAACTCTATTAGCATAACCTTCTATTCCTTTCTCCCTCATGTATTTATCTAGCATCTCCTTAAATGTATCAATGCTATTCGCCTCAACTACTTGTGGTAACAAGTTCCACATTCTAACCAGTATCTGGGTAATAGTTCTATATAAAAAATACAATAAATGACTACAGGTCTGGAGCATAGAAAACAGTGGGAAATTAAGCAGTGCAGCAAATTTGAACAGCTCAGTTCACTGACATGCCTTTTTCAAATTTTAAAAGACCAATTTATAAATCTACAAAATTTTAGATTAAATACTGCAGTTGTCAAAATACCACAGGTAAAACCTCTGTTTAAAGTAGCTCAGATATATTGTATAAACAGTTGATTAAACCATCTTCCTCAGACATTTGCTTCTAGCTCACATATCTTTCGCACTCATGTTGCCAAATTGATTGCAACTGTCATAATATGGGACAGAATATATCCAACTATGCTACAAGTACAAAGGTGAATTTCCAATGAGCACAATTTCTTTCAAAAGCAAGTTTTTGTTGGAAATTCTTTCTTGCTCATAAGTGGAATTAACTGTAATTGCACAGCACATTAATTCATTTTAATAGTAATTTAAAATCTTGTGTCCTACAGTACAAATCCATATACAGCATGTATGCTGTATTTATTTTTACAAATGAGTAAAAGTGGAGCTGAAAGTTTTTTTTAAAGAAATTACCATTTTTCTACCACAATAATATCATTGTGGGTAATGTTTAATGCTCTTAGAAACCAAATGAAGAATCTCACCATTTTTGTTTACTTTAACAACAGGAAATAGAAATGCTAATAAATTCAGTTTTACATAGGGTGAGTTTGTTCTATATGATTTTGTTAGTCTTACTAGCAGAAATGTACCTATCTGCAATAATGCACATGTCCTTTAGGTGGCTTAACAGACACTTGAAGGAACCCGTTGAATGTATAGGCTGGAGGGGTGGGAAGTGTGGACAAGTGGAGGTTTATCGTGATTCTGAGAAGGAGGGGAGGGGGTGAGAGCAGAAGTGCAGGAAATGGGACGGACACAGTCGAGGGTCCTATCAACCACGGTGAAGGGGAATCCTCGGTTGAGGAAAATGGAAGACATATCGGAAGCACTGGCATGGAAGGTGGCGCCGTCAGAACAGATGCAATGGAGATGGAGAAACTGTGAGAATGGAATAGAGTCCTTACAGGAAGCGGTCGCTTGCCATTTTAATTCTCCATCCCACTCCCACTCTGACCTCGGCTTCCTTCACTGTTCCAATGAAGCTCAACGTAAGCTCAAGGAACAGCACCTCATCTTTCTATTAGTCACTTTACAGCCTTCTGGACTCAACACTAAGTTCAACAATTTCAGATCATATCCACTATTCCCATTTTTTCAGACAGCAGCTGCCGGTAATGATTCTGCTGTTGCCATTTACAGCTTCTCTAGACCTTTCTTTGTTTCTTTACTTGTCCCATTACCACCTCCTTTAGCCTCGCCCCATCATTCCTTTTGCCATTTAATCACTCCTGCCTTCCACAGACCTTCGCTTTTGTTCCTCCCTCCTCTCCAGTTTTTCCCTGTCTGTGTACTTGCTTAAAATCTTGTTACATCTCTAACTTTTGCTAGTTCTGATGAAAGGTCATCGTCCTGATACGTTAACTCTGTTTCTCTCTCCACAGATGCTGCCTGACCTGCTGAGTATTTCCAGCATTTTCTATTTAAATTAAGCTCTGGCTTTCTTTGTACTTCCAATGATTAACTTAAGCAAAGTTAGATTTTCAATTTCCCGTGAGGGAGACAGTAACATACAGCTGAGCAGTGCATCGGCATTGTTTAACTGTTTGCTTCTCATCTGTTTAAAGTGCTCCTGAGCTAACTACTGTTTAGCTGATTAAAGTGCTCGAGTGCTGTGCAGTTGAAAAGCTTGATGATAGTTGGTGCTTAATTTCCGGTGAAGCGTGCACTCCTGAACAACCTTCTCCCATCAATAGAAATACTGAAACAGTTAAGATAACTATTGCAGCATGGTCCGTCCTGTAAAAATACTCTGTCATAGAGTTTAACTAATCCATTACTGAATTAACTCCAGCTCAACAGTTGAACAAACTGCTATTTAATTTCTCCAGGCAGAAAACTACTGCATCTTTCTCTGGAAGCTATATAAGAAAATAACTGGTCTTAAAAACAACTGAGTTTTTTTCTGGTCAGGAGATGGCACAGAAAAGTAATAAATTGCCAGTTTAAATTTATCGCCCAGGTTTCTACCAGTTTTAACAGCCATTTCTGCCATTATTGCCATTGAGCAAGGGCAGAAAACATTCCCCTTATGAGTAAAAAGACATTTTTATGGGTTGCCTTGTTAATACAGAAAACTTTAAAATAATTTTAGACATAACAATATGCCCTTGCCTCAGCTTACTTGCTGCTGTAACCCTCATTCATGCATTTGTTACATCCAGACTCAATTATTCTAATATTTTCCTGGCCGTCCTCCATCTTCCGCCCTCCATAAAGTTGAACTCATCCAAAATTCTGCCACTCGTATCCTAGCCCACACCAAGTCCCGCTTACCTATCACGCCTGTGCTCACTGACCTACATTGGCTCCCGGTCCAAGGCTTTGATTTTAAAATTCTCATCTTCGTGTTCAAATCCATCCCTATATTTGTAATCTCCTCCAACCCATCAAGCCTCCAAGAACTCTACATTCTTCCAACTCCAGACTCTTGTACATTCCCCACTTCCTTTGCCCAGCATTGGCAGCCATGCCTTCATTCGCATAAGCCTCAAGCTCTGGAATTCCCTCCACAAACCACTCCGCCTTCCTTTCCTAGTCACCCATTCTAATATTATCTTTGGTTCGGTGTGGATTTTTGTCCGATTATGCTCCTATGAAGCGCCTTGGAATGTTTTTCTGCGTTATAAATTCAAGTTGTCGTTGTTAAACTACCAGTAGTCTTGGATCCTCTAAAGGTACAAAAAAGTACAAAATAATACTTTCTATAAACTGCATTGAGGCAACAGTGAAAGGCAATGGTAGCATATTGGTTATGTTACTGGACTAGTAATCCAGAGCCCTGGACTAATGATCAAGAGACGTGAGTATAAATCCCACCACGGCAGCTAGGGAATTTAAATTCAGTTAATTAAATAAATAAATGTGGAATAAAAAGCTAGTACCAGTAATGGTGACCATGAAACTATCGGATTGTCGTTAAAAACCCATCTGGTTTACTAATGTCCTTTAGGGAAGGAAATCTGCTGTCCTTACCTGGTCTGGCCTATATGTGACTGAAGACCCACAGCAATGTGGTTGACTCTTAACTGCCCTTTGAAATAGCCTAGCAAACCACTCAGTTCTAACAAACTGCTAATAAAAACAATAATAATAAAAAAAACGGACGGACCAGCCAGCATTGACCTAGGCTTTGGATATGACAACAGCACACCCAGCCCAGTCGACTCCAGACCCCATGAAGTCTCGTGGTTTCAGGTCAAGCATGGACAAGGAAACCTCCTGCCCTCCCTTAGCTGATGAATAGTACTCCTCCTGAAGCACTGAGGGTAGCAAGGGCACAGAATGTATTCTGGGTGGGGGACTTAAATGTCCATCACCAAGAGTGGCTCAGTAGCACCACTACTGACCGAGTTGGCCGAGTCCTGAAGGACATAGCTGCCAGACTGGGCCTGCGGCAGGTGGTGAGAGAACCAACACGAGGGAAAAACCTACTTGACCTCGTCCTCACCAATCTACCTGTCACAGATGCATCTGTCCATGACAGCATTGGTAGCAATGACCACCACACAGTCCTTGTGTAGACAAAGTCCCATCTTCACACTGAGGACACCCTCCATCGTGTTGTGTGGCACTATCACCGTGCTAAATGGGATAGATTCAGAACAGGTCTAGCAGCTCAAAACTGAGCATCCATGAAGCACTGTGGGCCATCAGCAGCATTGTATTCCACCACAATCTGTAACCTCATAGTCCGGCATATTCTTCGCTCTACCATTACCATCAAGCCAGGAGACCAACCCTGGTTCAATGAGTGCAGAAGTGCATGCCAGGAGCAGCACCAGGCATATGTAAAAATGAGGTGACAACCTGGGCAAGGTGCAACACAGGACTACATGCATGCTAAACAGTGGAAGCAGCATGCTATAAACAGAGCTAAGCAACCCCACAATCAACAGAGCAGATCAAAGCTCTGCAGTCCTGCCACATCCAGTCGAGAATGGTGGTGGACAATTAAACAACTAACGGGAGGAGGAGGTTCCATGAATATCCCCATCCTCAATGATGCTGGAGCCCAGCACGCGAGTGCAAAAGACAAGGCTGAAACATTTGCAACTGTCTTCAGCCAGAAATGCCAAGTGGATGATCCATATCGGCCTCCTCTTGAGGTCCCCAACATCACAGAAGCCAGTCTTCAGCCAATTCGATTTACTCCACGTGATATCAAGAAACAGCTGAGCGCACTGGATACAGCCAAGGTTATGGGCCCCAACAACATCCCGGCTGTTGTGCTGAAGACTTGTGCTCCAGAATTAGCCACGCTTCTAGCCAAGCTGTTCCAGTACAGCTACAACACTGGCATCTACCTGACAATGTGGAAAACTGCCCAGGTATGTCCTAGCCACAAAAAGCAGGAAAAATCCAATCTGGCCAATTACCGCCCCAACAGTCTACTCTCAATCATCAGCAAAGTGATGGAAGGTGTCGTCTACAGTGTTATCAAACAGCACTTACTCACCAATAACCTGCTCACTGATGCTCAGTTTGGGTACCGCCAGGACTACTTGACTCCAGACTTCATTACAGCGTTGGTCCAAACATGGACAAAAGAGCTGAATTCCAGAGGTGAAGCGAGAGCGACTGCCCTCAACATCAAGGCAGCATTTGACCGAGTGTGGCCTCAAGGAATCCCAGTAAAATTGAAGTCAATGGGAATCAGGAGAAAAACTCTCCATTGGCTGGAGTTATACCTAGCACAAAGGAGGATGGTTGTGGTTGTTGGAGGTCAATCATCTCAGCCCCAGGACATTGCTGCACGAGATCCTCAGGGCAGTGTCCTAGGCCCAACCATCTTCAGCTGCTTCATCAATGACCTTCCCTCCATCATAAGGTCAGAAGTGGGGATGTTCGCTGATGATTGCACAGTGTTCAGTTCCATTCGCAACTCCTCAGATAATGAAGCAGTCCACGCCCGCATGTAGCAAGACCTGGGCAACATCCAGGCTTGGGTTGATAAGTGGCAAGTAACATTCGCGCCACACAAGTGCCAGGCAATGACCATCTCCAACAAGTCTCTAACCACCTCTTACCATCACTGAATCTCCCACCATCAACCTGGGGGTCACTTTTGACAAAAAACTGGACCAGCCACATAAATACTGTGGCAACAAAAGCGGGTCAGAGGCTGGGTATTCTGTGGCGAGTGTCTCACCTCCTGACTCCCCAAAGCCTTTCCACCATCTACAAGGCACAAGTAAGGAGTGTGATGGAATACGATCCACTTGCCTGGATGAGTACAGCTCCAAAAACACGCAAGAAGCTCAACACCAACCAGAACAAATCAGCCCGCTTGATTGGCACCCTATCCACCACCTTAAACATTCAATCCCTCCACCACTGGTACACCATGGCTGCAGTGTGCATCATCTACAGGTTCACTGCAGCAACTCGCCAAAGGCTTCTTCAGCAGCACCTCCCAAACCCACGAACTCCAGGTCAAGGACAAGGGCAGCGGGCGCATGGGAACACCGTCACCTGCAATTTCCTCTCCAAGTTACACTCTTGCTGGGTAAAAATCCTGGAATTCCCTCCCTAACATCACTTTGTGAGTACCTTCACCACAAGGACTGCAGCGGTTCAAGGAAGTGGCTCACCTTCTCAAGGGCAATTAGGGATGGGCAATAAATGCTGGCCTTGCCAGTGACTGCCCAAATCTCAGGGCTGAATAGAAAAAAACCCAGAAGTATTTCCATTTGCTGAAAAGCATTCTTTTACTAATACTATTAACAATAACTAATTTGCTTGAAGAATTAACCTATTTCAAAGGGATAACAAATATTCACATGACACAGTTCTAGATGCCCCCTCCCCCTCTGTGCCAAGTAGTGACTGCAGTTTTTAACAGGTCAGTGCATGAATTGATTCCAGGACATTGAAATAAGTATGCTCCTGAAATGATGGGGCCTTGCTGACATCACATCACTCTATTTCTGAGCACTGTTTGCTCACTAAATCGCCACAAACTGGAAACAGCACAAAAGCCAGTGACCCAATTTCAGCCATTACTTTAGTATTGTTTATTATCAAAACTAGAGTTTAGTTGCAATACAGTCTCCAGATAATATACAGCCTAACAGTGCTGAAAATACTATAAATATGGGGGTGGGCAGGGTGGTAGAGCGAAGCTACTACAGTTATTCTTGTCAAAAGATGGACTCATAAATTATTTGTTTTTTAGCGACAAAACTAAAACCATGAAAATAGGCTGTAAAGGAAAAGTTTATATTTTGTTGAAACATTTTATTTCCTAAATTCTAAATCTTAGACAATGGCCAATGAAAAAGACAATTATTTTATTCATGGCTATAGAGTTAGAACACTGGACTCTGAAGTTGGGTGTCAGCCAGCTTTTAGTCTCAAATTTTCCCAAAATTTAGCCAGGGGAAAGAAGGAAAATCAGTCTAGCCAGAATCAGTATTCCCTTCTCTTCCTGTATAAACATACCTTATAGTTTCTCAACCAAAGACATAGGGCCAGAAATTCGGGTCCCCACGGGTGAGTACGCGCTGGGTACTCACACGTAGGGCCAACAAAAGTGCCGGTTTCGTGCATGCGCGGGAAACCGGAACTTCCGTTCCCTTGAAGGAAGGGGTTCACAGGTCGAACGCGTGCACCAGAGAGGCAGCGCGTAAGACTGGAACTTACATTTTTTTTTTTTTTTTTTTTTTTTTTTTTTTTTATACAGGTTTCTCCCAGAGGGTAAGTCTCCAGCAGCTACGCTTTTAAAAAGCAGTCACAAGGCCTGCTTTTAACAAGGTAAGTGGTGAATTAAGTAAAATGAAAACATTTTTTCCACAGGTTGATTATTTTTAAATACTTTAAAGAAAGGTAAGTTTATTTTTAGCCCTGTTAAAAACTGTAATTAATTTTTTCAAAAATTTAAATTATTGTTTAAAATATTTTATGCAATTTATAGTTATTCTAAAAATGTGATTTAAAAAAAAATTTATTTGAAGTTTTAGTTATGTTTTGGGGCCGATTTCTATTCATAGATTTGACAGGAAGACGATTGGCTTTCCATGGCCCACGTGATCCCAGGGGACGCTTCGATCGAACTGCGCCCCTGGGATACGCAAGCACTAAGCGCCGGCAGCTGGAGCAGGCCCAGGATCGGAATCCCATGCGGGCCCACAGCACAGCGGCCGGCGCGCTAGGTAAGTGCAGGTCGGGGGCTTGCACCCACGGGAAGCCTCCGACCCGAATTTCTGGCCCATTAATCCTGATTTTCCTCTATGGGTGTCCACTAGGACCTTAACAGGCACAGTGTACCTGATGTGCTCTGCTCTGGTCATAAGAGAAGATCCCATGATTTTACTCTCCTGAACCATTTGCATAGCCCATGCATGCACTCAACAACAACAACAAGTTGTATGTATGTAGCACCTTTAACATACTAAAACATCCTAAGGCGCTTCACAGGAGTATTATAAGGCAGAATGCCCACTCTTACCTCATTCACATCCTAATGCTGGGCCTGCAACTACTACAAGCATAGCCCCAAGCGTAAACCTTGGTGGAACCTCAGGAATTCTTGGGACAGCACTATGGGGGTGGAAACCATACATAATTGGTCTCTGCCCCCTTTTTCCTCTTTACTGTGCCTGAAAAACACCGATTTCCCAGGCGCAGTGAAGAGGAAAAGTTACCTTATGTTGCTTGCAGAGATGGCAATGGATTGGACATTCCATCCTCCTAACCAAGCAAAACAACAAATGGCCTGAAAACTAATATTTTGCTTCTCATTTCCAAATGTGTTGTTAATATTTCATCCCCAATAAGGGGAATGTAGCCCATCTCTCAGGTTTCTACTAGTGCTAGGCCCCCACTGGCCCTCCTCCCCAACCTACTTGGCACTTCTCTGACAACCAAGCTGATATGAGAATCTCGCTATGTGAGGGACTGGGTTAGCATCCCATCCTTTTGTTTTGGTGAACTGTGTTCCAACGCAGACCAGGTGGATGAAATAAAAGACTCTTATCAGCCATGTGTATATAAAATGAATTTGAGCACTCTCAATCATGTTTCTATTGGGTATTAGTCAAGAGTACAAACCTGCACATCATTTGGCACAAATAGGCAGTGTCACACAAGGCCATAAAAACAGCTGGAGTAGGGAATATAATATAAAGCAATCTCCTGAGGTTGGAGTTAAAGTATGTCATTAGGACTAACTAGAAGGAGCTTTACTTTGCATCTGGATCAACTATAACTGACCTAGAAATGCATGAAATAAAAACAGAAAATGCTGGAAATATTCAGCAGGCCAGGCAGCATTTGTAGAGAGAGAAACAGAGTTTTCAGGCTGGATTTTAGCACCCAAAAATGGGTGGGTTGGGGTCGATTCAGAAGTTAAAATTTTAAAAATCTCAACCCCGACCCCAACCCAACCCACTTTCGGGTTTAACGGAGGTGGGGCAATGGCCAAGCAGCCAACCGCTCCCAAGAGGCGAGTTTGCAATGTCATTATTTCAATGAGGCTGACAGCCTTTGATTTAACCTGTTTTTACAGGTTTAACTGTGGCCTGCCAGGTTTCCCTGGCCTTGAGAAACCCAGCAGCTAAAGGGAGGCGAGGACAGCTTTGGGGAGAAGGCAAGTACCTTCACAGCACTGCTTGTGGGTCAGGAAGAGCAGGAGTGCTTCCTCCCGACCCCTCAAGCGCACCCCCCATCAGAACACTCCCATACAAAGACCCCCTGGATCAGGGATCAGACACCCACCGGAATCGGACACCCTGCCAGGGAATGTGAATCGGACCTACCTGGTGTCAATCAAGCTGACTTCCAGGTGGGGAAACTGTAAAGAACAAAAGAGGTAGGCTGTGGAGTGAAAATTCCACAGCATGTGGGGAAATCCGGACTTTGGGGTGCCCCGTCGGAAACGCCGCTCCCCCACCTATGTAAACGGCCCTCGTTAATATCCAGGCCAACGTTTCAGGTTGATGACCTTTCGCCAGAACTGGAAAAAGTTAGAGATGTAACAGTTTTTAAGCAAGTACAGAGGCAGAGAAGGAGGGTGGAAGAAAAAAAGGGGGAAGGTCTGTGATACGGTCAAAGGCAGGACTGATTAAATGACAAAAGGGATGATGGTGGAAGGCAAAAGGGGGTGATAATGGGATGAGTAAACAAACAAAAGATGGGTCTGGAGGAGTTGTAAATGACAACAGGAGAACCTTTACCAGCACCTGCTGTCCTAACAAGTGGTTATATGATGTTCCTCAGGGCAGTATCCTAGGACCAACCATCTTCAGCTGCTTCATCAATGACCTTCCCTCCATAAGGTCTGAAGTGGGAATGTTCGCTGATGATTGCACAGTGTTCAGTTCCATTCGCAATTCCTCAGATAATGAAGCAGTCCATGCCCGCATGCAGCAAGACCTGGACAACATCCAGGCTTGAGCTGATAAGTGGCAAGTAACATTTGTGCCACACAAGTGCCAGGCAATGACTATGTCCAACAAGAGTCTAACCACCTCCCCTTGACATTCAATGGCATTACAATCGTTGAATCTCCCACCATCAACATCCTGGGGGTCACCATTGAACAGAAACTTAACAGGGCCAGCCACATAAATACTGTGGCTACAACAGCAGGTCAGAGGCTGGGTATTCTGTGGTGAAAGACTGACCTCCTGACTCCCCAAAGCCTTTCCACTATCTACAAGGCACAAGTCAAGAGTGTGATGGAATACTCTCCACTTGCCTGGATGAGTGCAGCTCCAACAACACTCAAGAAGCTCGACACCATACAGGACAAAGCAGCCTGTTTGATCGGCATCCTATCCACCACCTTAAACACTCAAGCCCTCCACCACAGGCACAACGTTGTTGCAGTATGTACCACTTACAAGATGCACTGCAGCAACTCGCCATAGCTTCTTCATCAGCACCTCCGAAACCAGCGACCTCTACCACCTATAAGGACAGGGCAGCAGGCACATGGGAACACCACCACCACCAAGTCACACACCATCCTGACTTGGAAATATAGCGGCATTCCTTCATCGTCACTGGGTCAAAATCCTGGAACTCCCTACCTAACAGCACTGTGGGAGTACCTTCACCACACGGACTGCAGCGGTTCAAGAAGGCGGCTCATCACCATTTTTCAAGGGCAACTAGGGATGGGCAATAAATGTTTGCCTTGCCAGCGACGCCCACATCCCGTGAATGAATAAAAATAAATAAATATTGTTGAATTCAATGTTGAGTTCGGTAGGTTGTAAAGTGCTGTTCCTCGAGCTTCCATTGAGCTTCATTGGAACAGTGTAGGAGGCAGAGGACAGAGAGGTCAGAGTGGAATTAGGACAGAGAATAAAAGTGGCAATCGATCGGAAGCTCAAGCTCCTGCTTACGGACTGAATGGAGTTTTTCAGCAAAGCGATCACCCAATCTGCGTTTGGTCTCCCCAATGTAGAAGAGACCACATTGTGAACAGCAAATACAGTCTACTAAATCGCTGTTTCTCCTGGAAGGAGTGTTTGGGGCTCTGGACGATGGGAAGGGATATGAAAGAGCAGGTGTTGCATCTCCTGTGCTTGTACGGGAAGGTCCTGTTGGATTCGTGGTTCAGTGGATATGCTGTTATTAAATAATCACACGGATGCTGTACATTAACAATAAACAGGTCTTTACTGGAGGAGGGTAGTCTCAAGACTGGGGGTACAGAGGCATGCGCAAAGCTTATATACCGGTGTGGTCACTGCTGGTACTACAGTATACAGGAGCTGTAAAAGTAGTTCTGACTTAAAGGCACATACACTACAATTCCTCCCCTTTTAGATTAGTAGTACCCCTAATATTCAAATAACAATTAACATTTCAACATGTACATTAAACAACAAAAGTCCATTTATAGATTCAGTCTTTGGGGCGGCTTCCTGACCCTTTCGGGATAGCGCCTTTCCGGAGGTTCTTGTTCTTGGTGCAGAGGCGATTCTGACCCCTTTCCATCGGGTAGTTCATCGGGTTCCACTGCTACTGGGTCTGAAGTAGATGCTACCGGTATGTCGGGTTCATCCCCAGGTACTCAAACATGGGGTTGACGCGTTCCTGTGACGCTAAGATCTGATCGACGTGGCGTCTCACAATGTTCTCCCCGACATCCACTGTGTACATTAATGGCCCCTGCCTTGTACATATCGTTCCGGGTTGCCATTTCTCTGTTCGATAGTCACGGGCCAAGACTGGTTGCCCTACATTGAAGCTCGTCGGCTTCTCATTGATGTGCTGGAATTGTTTGTCCTCAACATTTCTTCGCACATTTGGTCTGAGCAAGTCCAGACGAGATCTCAACCTTCGGTTAAAGAACATCATGGCCGGGGTCTGGTTGGTAACTGCATGTGTCGCGTTTCGGTAGGCTAATAAGAAATTGTCCATCTTATGCTGTAGTGGAATTTCATCGTCGCACATGGCCTTTATCACCTTCTTAAAGGTTTGTACGAACCTCTCAGCCAATCCATTTGTGGCTGGATGATACGGGGCGGATGTGTAATGCCTTACCCCATTCCTTCTCATAAATTTTTGGAACTCGTCGGACACAAACTGTGGTCCATTATCAGAGCAAATCTGCTCTGGCAAACCGTTTCTGGCAAATATGGTCCGTAGGACTGCAATTGTTTTCTCTGTAGTGGTTGAAGACATTTTTATCACCTCAGGCCACTTTGAATGAGCATCCACTGCTATTAAGAACATTGAGTCCATGAATGGACCAGCGAAATCAATATGCACCCATTGCCATGCAGAGGACAGCCACTCCCATGGGTGTAGAGGGGCATGTGGTGGTGCATTTTGGACCTTCTGGCATCCTAAGCAGCTCTTAGTTCGGTCTTCGATTTGTTGATCGATTCCTGGCCACCACACATAAGCCCTAGCAAGGCTTTTCATTTTCACTCCCCCCAGATGACCTTCATGTAGCTCATTTAGCACTCTCTCCCTTAACTTGGGTGGAATCACCACTCTGGATCCACGTATCACTGTCCCCTGGCATACTGACAGCTGTTCTCTTCTGGATGAGAATGCTGGCAACAGTGAGTTGCCATGTGTTGGCCATCCCCTCACCGTCAATTCATATACCCGCGACAGCGTCAGATCATTTTGGGTCTCCTTCTCTATATCTGCATTTGTTACTGGCAATCGTTAAATTATTGATGAATAAAATATCTCGAAAGGGTCCACTGCTGGTGCTTCCTCCACAGTAGGCAGTGGCAGGCGCGATAGCCCATCAGCGTTCCCATGCTGTTTCGTGCCTTTATATTCTATTTCATATTGATTCGCCCCTAGAAACAGGGACCATCTTTGTAACCGCTGTGCAGTCATCACTGGAACGCCCTTCTTAGGATTAAAGATGGAGACAAGTGGTTGGTGGTCAGTCAGCAAGGTGAACTTCTGCCCATGCAGATAGTGGTTGAATTTTTTTTACTCCCCATACTAGGCTGAGGGCCTCCCTGTCAATCTGGGCGTAGTTGCGCTCGGCTGAGGTCAGTGACCGAGACGCAAAGGCTACTGGCCTTTCCAACCCGTCTGGGAATTTGTGCGACAGCACCGCTCCAATACCATAGGGTGATGCATCACATGCCAAACGACTTGGTAGTGCTGGGTTGAAATGGGCCAACACATCTTTTGATGTGATCAATTCCTTACACTTCTGGAAAGCTCGTCTACGTTCGTTATCCCACTTCCATGGTACCCCTGTTTGCAGTAGGGTGTTCAGTGGGTGTAATACCGTAGACAAATTTGGTAAGAACTTGTGGTAGTAGTTTACCAGCCCGAGGAACGACCTCAGTTGTGACACATTTTCCGGTGCTGGAGCCTTGACTACTGCCTCAATCTTGTCAGGGGACTTATGTAACCCCTCTTCATCGATGACGTGGCCACAATACGAGATCTGTTGCTGGAAAAACTCGCACTTGTGGCGGTTAGCTTGTAGCCCATACTCCTTTAATCTGGTGAGCACTTTCTCCAAGTTGGCGAGGTGATCAGGCCCGTGACCAGGATGTCGTCCAAATAACACTGGGTCCCTGGAATCCCTTGCAGGACCTGATCCATCGCCCTTTGCCAGATAGCCGGAGCCGAGGCTACTCTAAACACCAGCCGGTTGTATTGATGGAGACCTTTATGGGTGTTGATCGTAAGGTAATGTTTCGAAGCTTCTTCTACCTCCATTTGCAAGTACGCCTGGGCTAGATCAATTTTGGTGAAGCGTTTACCTCCAGAAAGCAAGGCAAAAATATCCTCAATTCGTGGAAGCGGATATTGTACCGTGTGAAGGACTGGGTTCACTGTCACCTTAAAATCCCCACAGATGCGGACCTTCTTTGGTTCCCCAGGCGTATTACTCAATGACCTCTTCATTACAGGGACGATGGGTGTAGCCCACTCACTCCAGTCCACTTTGGACAGTACTCCTGAACGTTCCAACCCTTCCAGCTCTGCTTCAACAGCTGGTCTGATCGCATAAGGCACTGGTCTGGCCTTCAGAAACTTTGGGCTTGCATTTTCCTCTATTTTAATCGTTGCTGTTATTCCTTTTAGTGTTCCTAGTCCCTCCTGGAACACTTCTTTTGCGTCAGTTAGCATTTTTGACAGGCGTCCAGGTGTGACGTCGTCATCCTTTTTGGCCTCAACCTTCAGTGCCTGTATGGAATGCCAATCTAATTGTATCTTCCGGATCCATTCACGTCCTAGCAGTGGTGGTCCTCCATCTGGCAATACATATATATCCATTTTAGGTATTTCCTGGCCTTTATATGTCACTTTCACCCTTATTTTTCCTTTGGGGTAGACTTTTTGCCCCGTGTACGTCTTCAAGACAATCTCTGTAGCTTTCAAGGGTATGTGTGAAAATAGCCGCTTGTAGTCTCTTTGATTTATGACTGTTAGAGCTGACCCTGTGTCCAATTCCATTTTCACTTGGACTCCATCTATCTTGAGTGTAACCCAGATAGTCTGGTGATCCTCCATTTCGGTTACCTTATGTAGTTTCAGACAACCCAGCTCCTTGCTTCCGGAGTCTGTGTCACTTTTCTGTTCGTCTGAACCACTGTCCATCACCTGGTGTACCTTTTTGTACTTCTCCTGTGGAGATTTCTTACTGTTGGTTTTCTTCCCAGGCCTGCAGACTCTTGCTATGTGTCCTGCTTTCCCACACTGTCTGCACACTTGGTCCTTGAACCAACAATCCTTCTGGTCATGTGTTGTTCTGCCGCAGCGATAGCACTTCCCTGTTCCATTGGACATTTCATTGGTGCCATATTCTGGCGGTCTCCGTTGTATCTCTGCAGCGCCCCTTGCGGCTGCTTCGTGTGATACTGCCATACTGAAAGCTTTGTCCAGCGTAAGATCCTTTTCTGATAGAAGCCGTTTCTGGGTTCCTTCACTTTGCAGCCCACACACAAACTTGTCCCTTAACGTATCTGCTAGTCCCGCTCCAAACTGGCAGTGTTTCGATAGCTTGCGCAGTTCCGTTAGGTACTCAGCATTGCTTTCGTCTTTGTGTTGGTTCCTTTTATGGAACTTAAATCGTTCTGCTATCAGCAGCGGTGTGGGGTTTAAGTGGTCCTGTAGGATTTCTACTATGCTTTCAAAATTCTTGTTTACTGGCTTCTCTGGGGTTATTAGATTTCGCAGTAACCCATAAGTTTTTGCACCCATGGAATTTAACAGAACCAGTGCTTTATTAGCATCTGGCACTTCATTCGCCCTGCAGTACACCTCAATACGTTCCACATATGTCGCCCAATCTTCGACTTCATTGTCGAACGTAGAGATACTGCCACTCTTCGGCATCCTTGGGTGTGCGTTAACTGTCAAAAATGGCGCCTCCCGCGTTCCCCTTCTTCTCCGCTGGCACAAAATGGCGTCTCCCGCGCTTTCCTTCCTTCCCGCGCTCGCCCTTCTTCTCCGCTGCGGCTTCTAAAAATGGCGTCTCCCGCGCTCTTCCTTCTTCTCAATGGCGTCTCCCCTTTCTTCGCCCCACGGACCCTGTTCAGCCCGTGAGCCCTGGCTGTGCTCTGCGCGTTCTTCTTTTTATATTTTTCGACGCCGCTCAGTCTAGAACCCGGCTGTTTCTTTACCCTCTCTCTCTCCGGTTTGTTTTCTTTTTCTCGACGCCGCTCGGTGTTCAACCCCCGGCTGCGCCCTGTGCTCTTCACCCTCTGTCTTACCCCGTCGACGCTGCTCGGCTTTCTCTCCGCCGTCGGTCGGCTCCAGCCGCCGCTGCTCGGGAAGAGTCTGCGCTGGACCTGTCATCGGTCTCTTGCTGCTCGTCGTGGCTGGGGAACCAAGCCCGGCTCTCCACAGCCTCCCCTGCGAAGTTCAATCTGTGCCTGACGGCTGGGCGGTTGCTCGTGGTTGACGCCCGTGTTCCTGGCCTCGACTGTTTTTTTATTTTTTATGTTGCAGGTAGATTCGCATCGACACGCGTCGCCACTGTTGGATTCGTGGTTCAGTGGATATGCTGTTATTAAATAATCACACGGATGCTGTACATTAACAATAAACAGGTCTTTACTGGAGGAGGGTAGTCTCAAGACTGGGGGTACAGAGGCATGCGCAAAGCTTATATACCGGTGTGGTCACTGCCGGTACTACAGTATACAGGAGCTGTAAAAGTAGTTCTGACTTAAAGGCACATACACTACAGGTCCCTTTGGAAGGACAGTGAATGTTGGGGGTGATTGAAGAGTGCATCAGGGTGTTGCGAAGGGACAGCCATTTTAATTCTCTGTCCCACTTCCACTCTGACCGCTGTCTTCGGCCTCCTACACTGTTCTAATGAAGCTCAACAGAAGCTCGAGGAACAGCACCTCATCTTTTGATTAGGCACTTTACAACCTCAACATTGAGTTCAACAATCTCAGATCATAACCACTGCTCCCCCCGACAGCTGTCTGACCTGCTGAGTATTTCCAGCATTTCCTGCTTTTATTTCAGATTTCCAGCATCCGCAGTATTTTTCTTTTGTTTTACTAGAAATGCATGATGTTGATATTAAGCACCCAAAGTGGAAAATGTTTCTATTCTCCAACACTAGCACCCATTGATTTAATGGACACAAAAAGCTCACCAAAAAATACGAATTAAAGGAACTTGCCACAGTGACAACATTTGGCACAAGTTGGGGGCTTAACACTCCACAGAGTTAGTTCTGCAATTTCTGTATCTGTAACCCACTTAAAATATGTATTTTTGAAACACTTTTACTAAACAAAAGTATATATTTTTTAATTCTACAACCAACTAAATTGCTATGGAATTCCTCACGGGGATGGGAAAAACTAAAAATAAACTGACCAGAATTACACTTTGTGAAAAGCTTCGCCACTTCAGTCAACTATCATTTTACCAAGTGCTCAAACAAAAAGAACATCTGTTGACCTACTTTTTTTGCTTACCGAAATAAAACAGTATTTCTTGGGGAAGGGGGTGGGGTGGCTTATAAGAGGACATAATGTACACTGTAATAGCCAAAATTTAATTAGATGAAATCAGAGTTTTATTTACTGGATTTATTTTATTTGCTTGATATATTCTCATCCAGTGGAAGAAACTCCAAAGGGCATCACTGTTCTAAAATCTGTACTTAATTTCGGATAAATTTTATGCAGTTACTATTAAAGGCTTGTATTTTCAGAAGTAAATATGGTGAAAATTGATAGATACATAAACTTAAACAGATGCATTTGTAACATTGTAAATGTCGATGAATGGGTGCTCCACGATGAGTTAGTTAACAATTTGCGGACCTCTGTAGCGTTCTGTACACTGCAAACCAACAGGTTATTCACTAGACCCGATGCCTTCAGAATTATCCCTAAACATTTGACAATGCCCTAAGCCGGAATTTTCTGTACCTGGGCGGGTCAGGTGTGGGCGGTCACCGTGGAAGGTTGCGACCCCATTTCTTCATTTGACTTTCCATTAATGGCACCTATTAAGGCAGCCCTGCGCGTTACCCAGCCCTATTAAATGGTGCAGGTCTGATAACGTCATCGATGACATGTTTTCAGCCAGGATATTTAAAGGAGCCATGGCTACATTGCATTTGAAGGTTCATCTAGGATTGTGCAGGCACTGCACTGCACCATTGGAGTGTTGCAAATATGACTGCACAGAGACAGAGGGCTGCCTCCAGGTTCTCGGATGACTCCCTCCATATGCTTGTGGAGGGAGTGAGAGCACCGCTGGGTGGAAGCGACCTCCTCAGCAGACCAAAGGAGCCTGGAGGACCTGGGTGCAGTGCCGCAAACATTTCAATGATCTCATTAGATCAGGAATGGTGAGTGCAAAGCCACACTCAACTTCATCCTGCTGTGCCTCTCATCACATCCTTACTTACACCAACATACCTTGCACATCCACCCATCCCTCTCTCTCTATCTACATTATCACATCCCCATCTGACTAACTAACCCTCACACTCACCCTCATCCTAATGCCAACTAACAACACACAAGGCGGCCACTTGTCACTGCAACCCCACTCCATCATAGTCACCCTCTAAAGATGTAACCCATCCATTCCTTACACTCATTCCATCACGCTCACTCAACCTTCTCTTCTTTCCCTCCTTGCAGGAAAAGAGCGTCCACAATAAGAGGGAGAACACCGGAGGTGGCCCTCCATCATTGGCCACCTTAACAACAGCAGAGGAGGTTGCCTTGGAAGTGTCAGGAGTCGCAGAGCAGCTGGAGGTGGGGAGACAGAGAGAGGGGGACATCTTAGCAACCTGGTAACAGAATTACATCTCACAGCCACATGGCATACAGCAGTCACTCATATGGGAACTGATGACAGCAGCCAGTGAATGTTCATCATGTGCATAATGCTATCTGTAGCCCATTCTTGATATGACATATCTAACTCATCTCTTTACTCTCCCACAGGCCATCAAGAGCACCCCTCCCACCCTTCCCGCCAACCCCCCACCCCCCGCCCCCGCCGACCGTCCAGGAGAAAGAGGGAGACAACTCCTCAGAGGAGTCTCCAGCCTCTGAGGGCGCACCGTCACCAGACACAAGCGCACCCTGCACCAGTGCAGATACGCACACCTCGGTGGGTGCCACACGAGATAGAGTAGTGTTGTCACCTGGTGTCTCAAGTGAGCAAGAGCAGATGGTGGAGACAGGGACAGCAGTGGAGACTCCTCGTCAGAGGCTGCAGGACACTCCCAGCTCTACTGCATGTAGATGCTAAGCCTCGGGGGCCATCCAGAAAGAGGGTGATCCTGGAGATGCAGGAAGAAGTGCAGGAGGCTTTGACAGGTTTTACGACTGCGATGTCTGCAAATGTTCAGAGAATGGAGGAGTCCATCTCCAACATGAGCACCACCGTGTTGCAGGTGATGGCGATTGTAAGCTCTCCCATTGATAGGATGGCATGGAGCAGCTAATGCGCCACTCACAGGAGCACATTGTCTCTATGGAGAATAGATGGCTATCTATGGATAATAAGTGGCAGACGCTCATAGACGTCCTCTCTAGGAGGGATGCCAACGCAGATGTGGGTCCTCATGGCCCCACTGCTGTGCAGCAAGGTGCTCTCCAGCTCCTTGCTAGCAGGGAAGTGCGGGTGGCCCATGAGGGGTGATGGTGAGAGGGGACATGGAAGTGGGGGGTTCCTCTCAAAGCGCTCACACGTCTCCCCCATTGCAGCTCCCACCCCCTCAGTCAGAGCCCCAGATGGCTCCTCGGATCGCGATGGCCGAGTCTGCCCCTACATAGTCGCAGGAGGAGTAGACTTTGGCGGGGCAATCACAGGCTCCAGAACCTGGGCAGCACAGTGGCATAGTGGTTAGCACTGTTGCCTCACAGCGCCAGGGACCCGGGTTCGAATCCGGCCTTGGGTGACTGTCTGTGTGGAGTTTGCACATTCTCCCCGTGTTTGCGTGGGTTTGCTCCGGTTTCCTCCCACAGTCCAAAGATGTGCGGGTTAGATTGATTGGCTATGATAAATTGACCCTTAGTGTTAGGGGGATTAAATACGTGGGGTTACGGGGGTAGGGTGGGATATGTAGAGGTTACGGGGATCGGGTGGGATATGTGTCGGTGCAGGCTCGATGGGCCGAAATGGCCTCTATCTGCATTGTGGGGTTTCTGTGATTTCTGTGGAACCCAGAGGTCAGCCACCAAGTGTCTATGCAGTCGCAGAAGGCTGCCTCTACCTCTGCTGAAGCAACAGGGATTGCGCCTCATAGAAGCACGCATAAGAGAAAAATGAAACACGAGTAGCCACTTGGGTGTTTTAATAAATGTTTCTGCAAAGTTTCCATTGCTGTGATGTCACAGATAAAAATATTTATTTTCACCACTTTCTGGTCATGGACAAATTTGTGTGGAACTTTGGAAATGGCTTAGTGAGTTGGAGTGAATGATGAGACATAATGTTACCTCCAGCAATGGTGGTCAGTGTGAAAGGAATGGCTTGGTCATTGTAGGGATGACTTTGCTGTGGGATGGTGCGAACCTGGCGCAGCATGTGGCAGCCATATGGGTATTGATATACCTATCAATTCCTCCAATAAAAGGCGAAGAGTTACGAAGGTGACTAAAGGTTTTTATTGACTAAATAACAGAGCCCACTCTCGTGGGTGATCCGATCCAAGCAGGAGGAATACCAGCCAGTCGCTCACCTTTATACCTGGCCTGGTGGGTGGAGCCAAGGCGGAGTCGGCAGTGGTCATCCCAGGTATAGCAGTGTGGCAAGAGGCGACCTCGTACCGTGATACAATAGTGGTCAGTGATACAGTTATAATGAACAGTGGTGAACAGTGCTAACTACTAACAGTGATACGATAGTGAACGTGGTTTACCACATTCACCCCTTGTTTAGAATTAAGTCCGGCGGGGTGAAGTGTACTACCAATTCTGGTAGGTCAGTCTGTCCGGAGGCTTCGTAAGCCTCTCCGATCGCCGCAGCGGTGGTGTTGCCTTATCCGGTGCTGGTGCCTTATCCGGTGTTGATGCTGGTGTTTGCGTGGTCAGCGAGGGCTCGTGGGGTTCCGGCATGCCGTCTACCTGGACTGAGGTTGGGGGGGGTGGTGGCGGTGTTTCCGGATCGGCTGAGGGTGCGAGGTCTCGTAGGGAGACAGTGTCCTCCCGCCCGTCTGGGTACGCCACGTAGGCGTACTGGGGGTTGGCGTGCAGGAGGTTCACCCTCTCGACCAGGGGGTCCGTTTTATGGGTCCTCACGTGTTTCCGCAGCCAGACCGGCCCCGGGGCGGTCAGCCAGGTTGGTAGAGTGGTTCCCGTAGTCGACTTCCTGGGGAAAACGAACATTCGTTCATGGGGGGTGGTGTTAGTGGCCGTGCAAAGTAATGACCGGATGGAGTGCAGCGCTGTCGGGAGGACTTCTTGCCAGCGGGAGGTTGGGAGGCCCTTAGACTTTAAGGCTAAGAGGACGGCCTTCCATACCGTCGCGTTCTCTCTTTCCACCTGACCGTTACCTCTGCGGTTGTAGCTGGTGGTCCTGCTTGCTGCAATACCTCTCTCTAGGAGGAATTGCCGGAGTTCCTCGCTCATGAAGGAGGAGCCCCGGTCGCTGTGTATATAGTTCGGGAACCCGAACAAGGCGAAGAGGGCATTCAGGCACTTAATGACCGTGCTACTGGTCATGTCGGGGCAGGGGAAGGCAAAGGGGAAACGGGAGTACTCATCAACGATGTTGAGGAAGTACACATTACGGTCAGAGGACGGGAGGGGCCCCTTAAAGTCGATGCTCAGGCGCTCGAAGGGGCGGGTGGCCTTGATCAGGCTTGCTCGGTCCGGCCTATAGAAGTGCGGTTTGCACTCCGCACAGGTCTGGCAGTTCCTGGTCATGGTCCTGACCTCCTCGATGGAGTAGGTCAGGTTGCGGGCCTTAATGAAATGGTAGAGTCTGGTGACTCCGGGGTGGCAGAGCTGGTCGTGGAGGGTCTGAAGCCTATCGATATGCGCGCTGGCGCATGTCATTCGTGAAAGGGCATCAGGGGATTCGTTCAGTTTGCCTGGCCGGTACAAGATCTCAGAATCATAGGTGGAGAGCTCGATTCTCCATCTCAAAATCTTGTCATTCTTGATTTTGCCCTTCAGCTTGTTATTAAACATGAAAGCCACCGAACGCTGGTCGGTGAGGAGGGTAAATCGTTTGCCTGCCAGGTAGTGCCTCCAGCGCCGTACTGCCTCCACGATCGCCTGGGCCTCTTTCTCGACCGACGAATGTCGGATCTCGGGGCCCTGTAGGGTCCTTGAGAAGAAGGCCACTGGCCTCCCCTCCTGGTTTAGGGTGGCGGCTAAGGCGAAGTCGGATGCGTCGCTCTCCACCTGAAAGGGGATGGACTCGTCCACTGCATGCATCGTGGCCTTGGCTATGTCTCCCTTAATGAGGGAGAAGGCCGCGCACGCCTCCTCCGTGAGGGGGAAGGAAGTGGCTTTCAGGAGGGGTCTGGCTTTGTCCGCGTAATTGGGTACCCATTGGGCATAGTAGGCGAAAAGCCCCAGGGTTCTCCTAAGTGCTTTAGGGCAGTGGGGGAGGGGTAGCTCCATGAGGGGGCGCATTCTTTCTGGGTCGGGGCCAATGATTCCGTTCTCCACTACGCAGCCGAGGATGGCAAGGCGCGTGGTGTTAAACACGCATTTCTCCTTATTGTAGGTGAGGTTCAGCCGTTGGGCCGTACGGAGGAATTTCTCCAGATTCGCGTCATGTTCCTGCCGGTCGCGGCCGCAGATAGTGACGTTATCTAGGTAGGGGAATGTAGCCTGCAGTTCGTTCTGGTCAACCATCTGGTCCATCTCCCTTTGGAAGACCGAGACCCCATTAGTGACACCGAAGGGGACCCTAAGGAAGTGGTATAGGCGCCCATTCGCATCGAAGGCGGTATACTGGCGGTCCTCAGGGTGGATAGGGAGTTGGTGGTAGGCCGACTTCAGGTCGATGGTCGAGAATACTTTATACTGTGCAATCTGATTGACCATGTCAGATATGCGGGGGAGGGGGTATGCGTCCAGCTGGGTATATCTGTTTATGGTCTGGCTGTAGTCGATGACCAGGCGGTTTTTATCGCCGGTCTTTACGACTACGACCTGGGCACGCCAGGGGCTGCTGCTCCCCTCGATAATGCCCTCTTTCAGGAGGCGCCGCACCTCAGAGCTAATGAAGGCTCTGTCCCCGGCGCTATACCGCCTGCTCTTGGTAGCGACGGGTTTGCAGTCAGGGGTAAGGTTAGCAAACAGAGAGGGTGGCGGGACTTTGAGGGTGGAGAGGCTGCAGGTGTTACGCGGTGGGCGGTTTAACGTTTGCTGGTTGTTGACTGTGAGTGGGGGGAGGGGTCCACCGTATGCTAGGGTTACGCTTTGGAGGTGGGATTGGAAGTCCAGCCCTAGTAGGACGGCAGCGCAGAGATGGGGGAGGACGAGGAGTTTAAAGTTTTTATACTCCGTGCCCTTAACCGACAGGGTCACGACACAGTAGCCGCTGATGTCCGTGGCGTGGGACCTCGATGCCATCGAGATTCGGCTGCGCGTTGGTAGGAGAGAGAGGGAGTAGTGGCTCACCGTGTCTGGGTGGATGAAGCTCTCCGTGCTTCCGCTGTCGAACAGGCAGGTCGTGGCGTGGCCGTTCACTTTGATGTCCATCATTGACTTGGACAGATGGTGCGGGCGGGCTTGGTCCAGGGTGACGGAAGCTAGTGTGTAGCTGAGCGAGTCGTTGTCATCTGCGGGCGAGGCGGTCGGGCGTGGTGAGTAAAATGGCGTCTCCCACGAGGTAGGGCCCCATGAGGCACTATTGGGGTCGGTTGCCTTAATCAAAGATGGCCGCCCCCATGACTCATGTGTGGGGATGCTGGCCTCAGTTGCCCTAAACAAAGATGGCCGCCCCCATGACTCATGTGTGGGGATGCTGGCCTCAGTTGCCCTAAACGAAGATGGCCGCCCCCATAGTTCGCATGCGGCACTGCTGGCCTCTGAGGATCCGCTCCTGCAGGCCTTGGAGAAGTGGCCTTTCTTCAGGCAGGTTTTGCATATGGAGTTCTTGGCTGGGCAGCGCGACCTCGGGTGCTTCTCCTGGCCACAAAAAAAACAGCCGGCGGCCCGATCGCGGATGCCCGATGTCGGGGCCGGTGCCGGGGGTGGCGGGGCCGGTCGGGTCCGGGACGCCGACGCAGAGGTAGGTCCCGGGGGCGGCGCTGGGAAGGGTGCTGTGGTAGGGGTCGGGCCCGAGTCCCAGGTTCGCGAGCAGTACCTGGTGAATGCTTCCTGATCTTGGTGGGCCACTTCCAGGGAGATAGCGAGGGCTTCAGCTTTTTCCATGCTGAGGTCTTTAGCTTCCAGCAGTCTTTGCCGTGAGTACTCGGACCGTAGGCCTTTCAGGAATGCGTCGCGGATATTATCTTCAGTATTTTCGGCTGCCGACACCGATTTAAAGTCACAGTTCCTGGCGAGTGCATATAGCGCCTGTGAGAATTCGGCTACTGATTCTCCTGGCTGTTGCGGCCGTGATCTTAGGAGGTGCCTAGCGTACATGTAGTTTACCGGGGTCCGGTACTTCTGTTTCAGCAGGTTGATGGCGGTCTCGTAGGTAGTCATGTCCTCGATGAGAGTGTATACTCTCGGGCTCAGTTGTGCCTGCAGGACACTTAGTTTGGATGCCTGAGGGACGCTGGATTCTCTCAGGTATGATTCGAAGCAGACCAACCAGTGTTTAAAGTCTGCGGCTGAGTTTGCTGCTCGTGGGTTCAGGTCCAGGTACGGCGGTCTGAGGGCTCGCAGCCAAGCTGGCTGGTGTGGCTGTGCTCCTGGGAGCTGCGCTGGTGGCTCCTCCGCCGGTTGTGACTCGTTGTCGGACATCATTAAATTTAGTCAATAAAATTGATATACCTATCAATTCCTCCAATAAAAGGCGAAGAGTTACGAAGGTGACTAAAGGTTTTTATTGACTAAATAACAGAGCCCACTCTCGTGGGTGATCCGATCCAAGCAGGAGGAATACCAGCCAGTCGCTCACCTTTATACCTGGCCTGGTGGGTGGAGCCAAGGCGGAGTCGGCAGTGGTCATCCCAGGTATAGCAGTGTGGCAAGAGGCGACCTCGTACCGTGATACAATAGTGGTCAGTGATACAGTTATAACGAACAGTGGTGAACAGTGCTAACTACTAACAGTGATACGATAGTGAACGTGGTTTACCACAGGTATAATGCATAAAAAGTTAAGTAAATCTGGCCACGATGAGGCCTTCCCGGGCAGCAATGTGCTGGTGGGATCTGGACCACAGGTTCCTCCTGCTCCTCCTCTTCCTCGTCTTCTAGCTGATGCTCCTCCTCCTCTAGAGGCTGTGTGCTCAGAACCTTGTTCCTCATGCAGCGCTAATCTGCTCTGCTGCACTATGTTGTGCGGGGCACAGCAGACCACGACGAGTCTGGAAACCCTGGCTGTTGTGTATTGAAGGGCTCCTCCAGATCTGTCAAGGCATCTGAAGCGCATTTTCAGCATGCCTATTGTCTGCTCTATGACACGTCTGGTGGAAGTGTGGTGTTCATTATATCTCTCCTCGGCCTCAATACTTGGCCTCCTCAAGGGTGGCACGAGTCACGTCTTCAGTGGATAGCCCTAGTCTCCAAGTAGCCAGCCGGAAAGTCTGTTTGGAGGAGTGAAGAGCTGAGGGAGGGTGGACTGGCGCAGGAGAAGACAGTCATGACAGCTGCACATTGAGGGACTGGAAGCCATGGTGGTTGACAAAGACTCCTTGGTGATGATGGGGTGCCCTGATGGCCACATGTGCGCAGTCAATGATGCCCTGCACCCGTGGGAAGCCAGCCAGAACGGCAAAGGCCAGCGCCCACTCAGTACCTCTGGCTCATCAGTGGCAACGTTAATATAATCGGCTGACTTGTCAAAGAGGGCATCGGTGACCTGTGTGATGCATCTGTGAGTGGCCGACTGCGAGCTGCCGCAAATGGCTGCTGCAGATCACTAGAGGGTGCCTAAGGCGAAGAAGTTGAGGGGCTGGTGACTTTAACAGCCACTGGTAAGGTGTGTCCAACCGCTCCTCTGGGCTGCAGGTCGTGCTCCAGCAATCTGCAAATGTCTGTGACGACCTGGTGTGATAGCCTGAGCCTCCTTTGGCGATACTGCTCCGTCATGTTGAGGAAGCTCATCCTCTGCCTGTATACCCTGTGTTAGGATTATCGCCTCTGGCACGGTGCAGCCTTGCGCTGATGCCTCTGTCCTGTGCAGCATCAGGTAGTTGAGGAGAAGATTGGTGCAGGTGTTGTTGGTGCTGCTAGTGTTGGGGCTCATCGTGGTCCGATTTCACTGGAAAAAGCCCCAACTTTTCAAGCCTTCCTTCATCATAACTATATATAACCTCTTATTCCTGGTAGCATTTTGTTGAAATCCTGCTGCATCTTTTCCATTCCTCCCTTGCTTTTATATTCAATGTTTATGTATAAAACCTAGGAGTAAGCTTGCAGGGAACATAAAAACTGACTGTAAAAGCTTTTATAGATATGTGAAGAGAAAAAGATTGGTGAAGTCAAGCGTAGGTCCCTTGTAGTCAGAATCAGGGGAATTTATAATGGGGAACAAAGAAATGGCAGACCAATTAAATACATTTTTTGGTTCTGTCTTCACAAAGGAGGACACAAATAACCTCACAGTGATGTTGGGGAACATAGGGTCTAATGAAAGGGAGGAACTGATAGAAATCAGTATTTGTAGGAAAATGGTGTTAGGGAAATTGACGAGATTGAAGGCCAATAAATCCCCAGGGCCTGATAATCTACATCCTAGGGTACTTAAGGAAGTGGCCCTAGAAATAGTAGATGCATTGCTGGTCATCTTCCAAAATTCAATAGACTCTGGAACAGTACCCATGGATTGGCGGGTAGCTAATGTTACCCCACTGTTCAAAAAAGGTGGTAGAGAGAAAACGGGGAATTACAGACCGGTAAGCCTGACATCGGTAGAGGGGAAAATGCTAGAGTCCATTATAAAAGATGTAATAGCAGAGCACTTGGAAAACAGTGACAGGATCAGACAAAGTCAACATGGATTTACAAAAGGTAAATCGTGCTCGACTAATCTACTGAAATTTTTTGAGGATGTAACTGGTAAAATAGATAAGGGAGAACCAGTGGATGTGGTGTATTTGGACTTTCAAAAGGCTTTCGATAAGGTCCCGCATAAGAGATTAGCATGTAAAGTTAAGGCACATGGGATTGGGGACAAGGTATTGACTTGGATAAAGAACTGGTTGGCAGACAGAAAAGAAAGAGTTGGAATAAATGTCTCTTTTTCCAAGTGGCAGGCAGTGACTAGTGGGGTACCGCAGGGATTGGTCCTTGGACCCCAGCTATTCACAATATATATTAACGATCTGGACGAAGGAACTAGATGTAATATCTCCAAGTTTGCGGACGACACAAAGCTGGGTGGGCGTGTGTGCTGTGAGGAGGATGCCGAGAAACTGCAGTATGATTTGGACAGGTTGGGTGATTGGGCAGAAGCATGGCAGATGCAATATAACGTGGATAAATACGAGGTTATCCACTTTGGTGTCAAAAACAGGAAAGCAGTTTATTATCTGAATGGCAATAGATTGGGAGAAGGGGAAGTGCAACGAGACCTGGGTGTCCTTGTGCACCAGTCGCTGAAGGTAAGCATGCAAGTGCAGCAGGCGGTTAAGAAGGCAAATGGTATGTTGGCCTTCGTAGCGAGAGGGTTTGAGTACAGGAACAAGGATGTCTTGCTGCAGTTGTACAGGGCCTTGGTGAGACCACATCTTGCGTATTGTGTGCAGTTTTGGTTGCCTTATCTGAGGAAGGATGTTCTTGCCATGGAAGGAGTGCAGCGAAGATTCACCAGGCTGATACCTGGAATGGCAGAAATGACGTATGAGGAGAGATTGGGTCGATTGGGCTTGTACTCGTGGAGTTTAGAAGAATGAGAGGGGATCTCATTGAAACTTACAAAATTCTAACAGGACTAGACAGACTAGATGCAGGAAGGATGTTCCCGATGGTCAGGGAGTCCAGAACCAGGGGTCACAGTCTAAGGATAAGGGGTAAGCCATTTAGGACAGAGATGAGGAGGAATTTCTTCACCCAGAGAGTGGTGAACCTGTGGAATTCTCTACCAAAGAAGGCAGTAGAGGCCAATTCATTAAATATATTCAAGAAGGAGTTAGATATATTTCTTAAGGCTAAAGGGATCAAGGGATATGGGGAGAAGGCAGGGACAGGGTACTGAATTTGGATGATCAGCCATGATCTCATTAAATGGCGGAGCAGGCTCGAGGGGCCGAATGGCCTACTCCTGCTCCTATCTTCAATGTTTCTATGATCTTACTTGCCTTTACATGGCCTTTTCTACTTTCATTCCAACGTTTAAAAATGCATGTGTTTGCACCTCTAGAATTCTTTATTCCTCCACGCTGTTAAGAACCTTGCCATTTAGAATATATTTCCTGTCACTGTTCTTTTGCCCACAATGTACATTCACATTTCTTCACACTAAATTTGATCTGTCACCCATCTGCCCACTCTGCTAACTTGTCTGTGCAATCTTCCTCACAATTTGCCATTACCCTTAATTTGGTATGATCAACAAGCTTTAATATTATACCCCCTGTGCCAATATCCAATCATTTATACAAATGGAAAACAAAAAAGTTCCATCAAAAATCCTTGAGCACATCATAATCCATAGTCCACCCCAAAGTAAAACATGAATTTTCCCCTACTCTTTGCATTCTATCCCCAGCCATCTTTCTATCCATTCAGCAACATTCCTTTTAACACTACGGGGGAGAAATTGTCTAACCCCCGAAAACGATGCGTGGGGATCGTGGTACACAATTAACCTACGCCTGTTCATTGCATCGCAGACAGCATGTTAAATTGGTGTTGTCTGCTCTTTTAAACGATTGTTGCATGCAGTCAGCGCACCCCGTGCTGTTTGTTGGCTGCTTGCAACAACATGAGGCCCAATATCATGAGTGACTAGTGCTACTTAAAGGCAGCCTGCACCTCTTAAAGAAGTGGTGGGAGTTTTTTCAAAAGTTAATCTCGGCTGTGATACTTTGAGCAATGGCTGAACATGCGAGAGAACGAGCACCATGGTTTTCAGACAATGGAGGTCTTGGTGGAAAGGAGGAGAGACATCCTGTATCTGCAGGGGGGCAGGAGGCCATCCAGACATATGCTCAGGAGGCAGTGGGAGCAAATAGCAGTGGAGGTCAATGCCAGGAGTGTTGCTCCAAGAACATGGATGCAGTCAGGAAGAAGTTTAACAATCTGACATGAGTTACATAGAAGATAGGAGCAGGAGTAGGCCATTCGGCCCCTCGAGCCTGCTCCGCCATTTAATGAGATCATGGCTGATCATCCAAATTCAGTACCCTGTCCCTGATTTCTCCCCATATCCCTTGATCCCTTTAGCCTTAAGAAATATATCTACTCCTTCTTGAATATATTTAATGAATTGGCCTCAACTGCTTTCTGTGGTAGAGAATTCCACAGGTTCACCACTCTCTGGGTGAAGAAATTCCTCCTCATCTCTGTCCTAAATGGCTTACCCCTGATCTTTAGACTGTGACCCCTGGTTCTGGACTCCCCGCCATCGGGAACATCCTTCCTGCATCTAGTATGTCTAGTTCTGTTAGAATTTTGTAAGTTTCAATGAGATCCCTTCTCATTCTTCTAAACTCCAGCGAATATAAGCCCAATCGACCCAATCTCTCCTCATACGTCATTCCTGCCATCCCAGGTATCAGTCTGGTGAGTTGTCAAGGTGAATGAGTTCATCTTCAAATGGCCTATGCTACTAACTACATCACTAGCCTCATCCACTGTTCAACACCCTCATCACCCACCAACAATCTCTATCAATCAGTACTCAATCCTTTGCTTTACCTCACCCTCACACACTTAGCACTGTTGCAAGCCTCGCACCTACAACTAACGGCTCGCACACACTGGCAGCTATTCAACCATGACAGCCACACCACTCAAACATATTGCACAATAGTCACTGACACACTTACCTCTTTCTTGCAGGAGAAGGTGGCGCCTAACAGCATGCAGCATGAAAGAACTGGAGGCGGAAAAGCACACCACATGTTTTAACCCCTGTGGAGAAGACAGTGCTGGCCATCATGGGAAGGGACATTACTGATGCTGTGACCACTGACGGGGCTGAAGGGATCGATGATGAGAGTATCTGCATACCTAATCCTCCTTCTCTCATCCCAATTCTCCCTCATCCCATAATCTCTTCTGACTCACAAGCTGCAGGTGATGTAAGCACGCACAAACTTGTTTTCTCCTCTCCCCTCACCACAACTCAACCCTTGTGCCTTTTTCATTTCAAATACCCAAGAACTGGGACCTTCCCAGTCTGTGGAGGAAGAGAAAGAAGACAGTGAAGATGAAGAGACACCGTCACTCAATCTTACACTTTCAGCCACCAATTCAGACTCTGACACTGCACATTATTTTAGAGACTGGGAGAGAGGAGGGATTGGCACATGGTGAGACACAAGGCATAAATGTGCAGGAGCCAGGGTGGCCGAAAGGATAGCACAGGTGTCAGCTTGCTGGAGGGCAAGATTTTGCTTTTTGCTCCAGCAGCAGCTTGGAAGGAGCTAGACGCATAAAAGTGCAGAGCCGCAGTCACTTTGACAGCCACAGGCAATGCTATCCTTGCCCTACTTTGAGGTTGCAGTTGTGGCTGCAGCAGTTGGCAGTTTTTAGTTACGACCTCTTTTGTGAAGCAATGACATCTCAAGCATTGGTCTCCCTAAAGACTCTCGGCTGATATGGCCTCCTCCCTCTTCTAGCAGCTTGTCCTGCTCTGCGTGGCCTCTCTTCATTCTTCCAGTTATGCTCAATTCCCACAGGAAGCCCAACCAACCTACCCATGTCTGGAAGCAACATGTTTCAGCACAAACTTTTAAATCGAAAAAAAGTACTTCAGCACCAGCCAGACCACTCCCTGTACACTATCAAACTAGTATACGAAAGCTCCAGAAACGCACACAATTGCACCAGCAGCCAGAAAAAATAATCCAGCAACTAACCTGTAAGTAGCTCATGAGCCCTTTAAATACCGCTGCTGTGGGGTCCTTCATGCTGTTTAACGTCATGTTCAGATGTGCAAGGTTAAAGACCGGGGGTAGGCTGGAGTGTGGAGTTTCAAAATGGCAGCGCCAGCATCAAATCAGTGTCGCACACTGATTGACGTCATAATCTGTCTGCTCTGCATGCTGCTGGCAGTCCTTAGGTGTGCACACGCAAACCCCTTTACCAAGATGGCGCCCAGCGCACTTCCCATCGGAATGGTGCGTGCGCATCTTGGACCCTATTTTCGAGCATTAGATGGTCGCATAGCGCCTAAAAAATGAGCTAAGTTTCTCCCCCTACCAGTCTTAATTTTTGTAATAACTCTCTTATGTGGCACTTTATCAAACATTGTCTGAAAAGCTATATATGTAATCCACTACATTCTTTTTATCTGCATAATCTGCGATTTCTCAGAAGAAATTCAATAAAATTAGTCAAGCATAACCTGTCCACAAATCTATACTGACTGTTCCCGATTAGTCCATGCTTTTCTAAGAGTTCACTAATTTCAACCCATATTATAGAAGGATAATATTATGAATCCATGCTGCCAGTATATTGGCAATTCAGGCAAGCGCTGCCCATCATTTTCTGACCATTAATTTAAGACTAACTGGCCTCTAACTTTCTGGCTTATCCCTTTGTTGAACAGCCATGTAAGATATGCCAACCCCAGTCCTTTGGCTCAATTCCTGTTTCCAAAGATTTTGCAAATTATGATTTATGCCTCCTCTCCAAACTCCTTTAATATGCTATGATGCATACCATATGTGTTTGATGATTTTTCTACTTTTAGCCCCATGAACTTTTTAAATACAGTTTCCTTTTCTATATGTATCTCCAATAGTAGATAAATATTTTTGAAGCACGTGAAGATACAGTGCTATCGGGAGAGAACAGGGCAGTGGAATTGGTTTTGGATTGGATCTAGAAAAGAACCAGCACATACATGATGGGCTGAATGGCCTTCTTCTATACTTTAAATTTTATAGTTCTATAGTGGCTCTTCCATATCCTTCTCAGGTACTCCTACAGTTCCACGTTCACTGCCATCTATCCCAAGTAAGCTTTTCAAGGACGAGAAAGAAATAGCAACAAGGAGATGTTTAGGCAGAGAGTTGAGAATGGCCAAGAAAGCACAAGGGTGTGTCACCTATGGTGCAACAAAAGGAAGGAGGATGTACAGGAAACCAGAGTTGGAGGACCAAAAGACACTGGCTGGGATGTAGGAATGGAGAAGGCTGCAACAGCATGACGCACTGAGGCCAAGGAGGGATTTGTAATCAAGGATGAGAATTTTGAATTTAATGCATTGGGGTCAGCAAGGACATGGAGTTATGGGTGAGCAGGACTTAGTGCAGGATTGGTTATGTGGTGGAGTTTTGGACAAGTTGGAGTTTGTTGTGGAGCTGAGGAAGCTGATGTGGAGTGCACTGAAGAAGTCAAATCTGAAGGTAACAAACGCATGCATAAGGATTTCAGCGGCTGTGCAGTTGCAGAGAATGTCACTGGTGACTTTGATGATGATGATGATGATAATGGTGCTGTAGACAGGGCACAAGGTGGACTGAAGAGATATAAATAGGGAATTTTAGGATGGTTGAGCAGTGAGCTGAGTAGCAATGAAGCATATGAGAATCTTAGAAAAGAGGTTAGTTACCCGGTGGAGGATGGAAGGATCAATGGTGGGCTTTCTGAGGAGGGGATCACGGATTTGAAGCAGAGGGGAGTGGTGTCTGTTCAAAGGGGGCCATTAACGATATCGTCAAACATTACATAGAATTATATAGAATGTACAGCACAGAAACAGACCATTTGGCCCATCTGGTCTATGCCGGTGCTTATGCTCCACAAGAGCCTCCTCCCACCCTATCAACATATCCTTCTATTCCTTTCTCCCTCATGTACTTATCTAGCTTCCTCTTCAATGCACCAGTTTAGTTTTTAATTAAACTATAAAAGAAAGCGAAAATACTACTCCTGCAAAAAGATAGCCTGATTTTGAAACTCGCAGCACCTTTTTACTTGGTGCCCGACTTACACGTAGCGGCAAATAGCCTTCCTGGCAGAGCCTTGCTGATTGAGGCAAAGCAAGATAAATTGAGTATATGTATATTGTATAGGCTCACACATAAGAAAAAGGAAGCTGTCTTCTTGTCAGATCCAGCTTACAGTTATGCAAAATTATTACAGAAAGCAAACAAACTTCTGGCCCCATCTCCCCAAATAAAAGTAAATATGTTACTCTTGAAAATTGCTTCGTAATTTTCCCAAATGGTTATCGAGATAGTCTCTAAATAATGATATTTATTTTTAAAAATCATTACTTTCATTGGTATTCATCAGGGGTAATGTGTTGTATCTAATAGGATTAAGAGGCTTTACGAATTTAATCACATGTCTCAGTGTTAACATTTATTAAAATGTATGTAAATAGTAGCTCAGCGGTTTGCTGTTATGTGAATGAGAGCACAATGAAAAAGATGGACCAACTTTTAGTCAATTAGTGATTGCAGGGAACACTTAGTGAAGCACAGTGCATGAAGTGAAGCTTGCTACTTGGAAAGTCAGCTCAAAGCCTCCCTTAGCTGCTAAGCACAGGAATTTGGGGCTCTCAGTGCCTATAAAAGAGTTTGGTATCTCACCATTAAGTATTTCACGCAGTCATTTGAGAGTGTTTCCAAGAAGCTCGAGAGTAACTATAGAGGAGTCCATAACCCACAGCTGGGTACTGCTGTATGACCATCTGACCAAGTGCAAATCACTTTGAAGAGCATGGCCATTGCATGGCCCTCGATAATAGAGATCTTTTTGGCTAATGTTCCAAGTTCAACCATAGCTTCCTTAAAAAACACTACAACTGGAGCTCTAGAAACCTCGGACTCTAATCTACAGCAGTCCATCTTCTCTGCATTCAACATGTTGGGCAACCAGATAATGCAAGTCTTCAACAACCTCATTTTGAGCAAGCAATCTCCTCCCACACATATCTTTGGTCATATTAAGGGGGTGCCCAGCACCAGAGGAACAGCAGAAGCTGGCATGGATGACAGAGATGTCTCTTAGGGCAAAATCACATCCATATCACCCAATCGCCCCATGTATATAACTACAGATGTATTTTTGAGCCAACAGGCCCAGGAAGCCACCACATCAATATCAATGGCACTTGTAGTTGCAGGGCCATCTAAAAGGAGGTACTGGGACACCTTCATCTGTAAAAGGCATACACTGACACCCAGCAAGCACCAACTTCACTTCCTCCTCCAATTGGAGAAACACTTAGAAGGAACACACAGTTAGGAAGTGGAAGATATATGCCACATATTAATGGGAGGTAGCACCAGGGCAAAACACACTGAACATACCTGTGCCAAAGTTAGAGTGACTGATACAGGAATGTATTCTGAGGGTTCCTTTGTTATGGGACAGATTAAGGTTCCTGAGGAGAAATAATGTTGAATTCTGGGATTTTGATGTATGACTGGGCCTAGTGGAGGCAATGTTTTACTTGGCAAGGGTATTGAGCACATGTGTAGATTACTTTTGTGCATTGGATGTAGCAGGCACTTAACTTAATGTTCTTTATTAGACCTTTCCTCATGACTCTTGCTGAGCAGCCATTTGCTTGTGCAGGCACATCTTCTGTCTCCTGGTTGGGTTGTCTTCTGTCTCTGGTTGCTGCTGCCTATTTTCTCCTACCTACTCCATGGCAAGGCTCTTTTTAAGGGGCAAAATTATGTAACAAGCAACAATAAATTGACAACTTGGTCAGGCTGTACTGCAAGATTCCTGTCAGTCAAGGCATTTAGGCCTAGAAATTCAGTGAGCTGTGCCACCCGCTAAGTGGGTCGGAAGCCACTGGCCACGTCTCCCGCTAAATTTAGCGGGACGCTAATGGCGGCGCTAGCCGTTAGCACTGCGCCGCTACCGATGATGTCATCGGTGTGCGCAGCGCCCCGCTACCGCCCCAATCGCGATATTTAGTTGTGCCCCCTGCTTTAACGCCGGACGCTATTTGCGAAGTTCAGGGGGCCTACCTGCGGCTCTAATTAAAGGAGGTGCGGGGCGGCCATTTTTTTTGCCGGCCGCCTGCCGGCATCTCTCCGCGCTGCCGTCCCCGGCCTCCTGAGCACCCCCCCCGCGGAGTGCCGACTGCGTTCCAAGAGCCCGGCACTTCTCCTCGGTGCCGGGCTCTTTTACCGGCACTCGCAATCCTCGATCGCGCTGCACAAGGCCCCTCCCCTTTAAGAAGGGGAGGAAGGCCTGCAGTACCGCAGCGCGCCGTGCCGCAGCGTATGGCGCTGCGGCACGTTGCGCAGCGATTTTCAGCTGCAGCGCCCCAAGTGGGATACGGGGCGCCTCCAGTAGCGCCGCGCTTCCCTCTGGGGCGCGCAAAGTGAATTTCTGGCGGGCGGCCGCGACTACGTCCGGGGCACTACTTTTGGCACCCTGGCGAGGCTGGCGCCCCAAACGGGGCACTACTGAATTTCTAGGCCTTAAACTTTTACTTCAAGATGCTGACTGTCTGATCCACCAAAATGGCGGGAGCAGTGTGAAATATATGAATTGAGTGGCTAAGGCAAACAAAACATGTGTGATCTACATGATGCAACTATGCATTGTAAGCTGGGAGATTTGGCAGATATCTCCTGCTGCTGCTTGGAAAGACCCAGTGGCTTAAAACTTCAAGTCAGCATTTATCTTTACTTGATTGAGTTTTTTGATGAGTTAACAGAGATTTGGTTGAGAGGCGATTTGATAGAGGTGTTCAAAATCATGAGGGGTCTAGACAGAGTAGATAGAGAGAAACTGTTTCCATTGGCGGAAGGGTCGAGAACCAGTGGACACAGATTATGATGATTGGCAGAAGAACCAAAGGCGACAGGAGGAAAAACTTTTTTACGTAGAGAGTGGTTAGGATCTGGAATGCACTGCCTGAAAGGGTGGTGGAGGCAGATTCAATCGTGGCTTTCAAAGGGGAATTGGATAAGTACCTGAAGGAAAAAAATTTGCAGGGCTACGGGGAAAGGCCTCCTTCTGTGCTGTAACCATTCTATGATACAGCCAACAAAGCCAGTATGAGCTTGTAATACCTTAAACTGTCTGTATGCTTAAAATTTTATTATTTGTATATTGGAAAATTGTCATAAAATTGCTGGGATGTTCCCTCATTTCTTGCAGAATAATTGTAGGCTTCTGTGGTTAGGTATTGATACCCTCTGTTGCTAAATACAAACATACAAAATTGATGGCCATAGAAAAACCCAGGGCCAATAAGGGAAAAAAACACTGGAAAATTCCTCTCCGACCCCTCGGTGATCAAAACTAGTCTAGATGATCACATGGACCATGTATTATCCATAAAGCCACTTGCCAAATTAGTTTAAAATTGTTTATAAGGTTGACATGGCAGCACACTTCTCCCTCCTCACCACACAGGCCAAACTGGCACTTATTGCTTGCCCCTCCCAATTTCTTACTGGCACTCTTCCTTCCTCCCCCCTACCTACTCAGTTCATGCTGGCACTCTTCTCCTGTTTACATCAGTTCAAACTGGTGCTCTCTCCCTATCCCCTAGCTCCAGTTCAAGCTGGCATTCTTCTTCCATGCCCCCTTTTTAATGATGGTGCTACTCGTTCCGCCTCAGATCATGTGGCACACTTCTCCCACTTCACCATTTCAATCCACCCTCCTCATTCAGTTAATAGAGTTATTCCCTCCTGCTCCTCAGGTCATGCTGGCTTCCTCTTGCGTTCTAAGTGCTAGTCCCTGCTCCTATTTGTTGCTTCTGCTCCAGTGATTTAAACACCGCTGCATGCTGTGGTCGATAATTCCTAACCTCACAAATACTGAGAAACATTAAAATTAATCTGCTGGACCAACAGCAGCAAGAAGGACCTGCCATCGGCACTCGGCGGCAGAGCTGCGAGTAGTGCTAACTTTCATTCAAGAAAGCAGATAAGTAGACATTGAACCTGAACGCAATGATTTTCTGTATGACATTTGGACAGTTGGCAAGCATGGTGTTAAATTCCACCTGGCAGAACAAGCATTACAGCAACTAAAGAATCAAACACATTTACTTTATTGGTCAAATGTATTGATTTAGAATATAATCCAGTAAATAAGGTCTACTGTATGAGTCCATACCTGCACCTGGAATGATTGCCAACTTGGTTTCAACAAGTCCCATTTTTGTAGAGGCAGCTGTAGAAAAAGAGCAGAAATACACATTGCTTCAGATACATGTTTTCATTAAATATGGTACATACTAAGTTTTCCTTAATGTTTAAAAATTAACCACCTCATAGGGCCTTCATTGTTCAAATTGTTGGATTCTCCAACAACCATAATAGTATAGCCTAAATTAATAGGTTCTGAGAAACCATGTGTCAAGCATTAACACGAGAAATATGGGCATGATTTATGGATAGACAGTGCTGCGCATGGTCTACTCCCGCATTGCATAAAACTGCAGTACCTGCATCACTGAACCACTTCGATTTGACCTGAACTAAACTGGCACAAACTACCACTCAAATAAAATTATACAGTTGTTGAGACGGATGGGTGGGATGATAGTACGTGGAGAATCCATATCATTTGAAGAATGAGGAAGACCTTGCTACACTTTAATCCAGATAATAATGTGTGATAACAAGATTTAATATAGATTTTTAAAAGTGTGAAGAGTTTTGATGGGATGAATAACAAAAGACTAAATAGGGGGCATTAATTTAAGATTATCACTAAGAGTGAGGAGCGAGGTTAGGAGAAATTTCTTTACAGATGGCTGTTGGAGCCTGGAATTGCCACAGTGAATGGTTGAAGCAGAAGCTATTTCATCTTTTAACAGAAAATAGAATAAATATTTTAAGTAATGGAAAATACAAGGCTCTAAGGAGAAAGCAGGGCAGTAGGATTAGTTTTGGATTGCTCTAGCAAAGAGCCAGCACAAACACAATGGCGTCTTTCCACACTGCAAACTACTATGGTTCCACAATGAAAGCAAATAGATAGAAGCAAGTAGGATACTTTGCAATTCTGATAAACAGAAAGGTGGAGTTACTAGGACATCCAAAAAAATAAACTTAGAACTGTAGTTCTGAGGGAGTGAACATTTATGGAAATATATACTATGGTAAACCTGAACTCAAGGTACGAACTTGCTGCAAGTTCATATTCAAGTATTGTCCGCAGAAGTCAACTCACTGTGGCTGGACTGTAGTTCGGAATCCCTCCCTGTCTTTTCGAAATGTCAAGTACCCTGGAACATTTAGTTCCCAACCTTGGGCAAGGTGACCAAGGTTGGGAACTAAATGTTCCAGGGTACTTGATGTTTCAAAAAGATAGGCAGAATGGAAAAGGAGGGGGGGTAGCCCTGATAATAAAGGATGACATAAGGACAGTAGAGAGAAAGGATCTTGGCTCGGAAGATCAGGAAGTAGAATCAGTATGGGTGGAGACAAGGACTAACAAGGGGCAGAAAATACAGGTGGGAGCAGTATATAGGCCCCCTAACAGTAGCTATACCATTGGACAGAATATTACTCAAGAAATAGTAGGAGCTTGTAACAAAGGTAATGCAACAACGTGGGGGACTTTAATCTTCATAAAGACTGGACTGGACAAATCAAATTGGCAAACGTAGTCTGCAGGACGAATTCATGGAATGCATTCGGGACAGTTTCCTGCAACAATACGTCACGGAACCAACCAGGGAACAGGCTATTTTAAATCTTGTATTGTGTAATGAGACAGGGTTAATTAGCAATCTCATAGTAAAGGATCCTCTGGGGTAGAGTGATCATAATATGATAGAATTTCACGTTAAGTTTGAGAGTGACTTTCCTAAGTCCGAAACTAGAGTCTTAAACTTAAATAAAGCCATTTACATAGGTATGAGGGGTAGGTTGGCTAAGGTAAATTGGAAAAATAGATTAAAAGGTATGGTGGTAGATAAGCAGTGGCTAGCATTTTTTAAAATGTCATAATTCTCAACAAAAATACATTCCATTGAGAAACAAAAACTCCACGGGGAAAACTGACCCATCCGTGACTAACTAAAGAAGTTAAGGATAGCATTAGATTGAAAGAAGAGGTTTATAATGTTGTGAAGAATAGTAGTAAGCCTGAGGATTGGGAGAGTTTCAGGAACCAACAAAGGATGACCAAAAGATTGATAAAAAGGGAAAAAATAGAATGAGAGAAAACTAGCAAAAATATTAAAACAGATTGTAAGAGCTTCGACAAGTATGTAAAAAGGAAGAGAGTAGCAAAAGTAAACGTTGGTCCCTTAGAGGCTGAGACAGGAGAAATTATTATGCGGAATAAGGATATGGCAGAAACGTTAAATAAATATTTTGTATCTCTCTTCACAGTGGAAGACACAAAAAGCATACCAAAAATGGTGGAGACCCAAGGGTCGAACGAGGGTGAGGAACATAACATAATTAATATAAAGAGAGAAAAAGTACTAAAGAAACTAATGGGATCAAAAGCCGACAAATCCCCTGGACCTGACGGCCTATATCCTAGGGTTCTAAAAAGAGGTGGCTGCAGAGATAGTGGATGCATTGGTTTTGATCTTCCAAAATTCCCTAGATTCTAGAATAATCCCAGCAGATTGGAAGGTAGCAAATGTAACACCGCTATTCAAGAAAGGAGGGAGAGAGAAAACAGGGAACTGCTTCATTATCTGAGGAGTTGTGAATGGTGCTGAACACTGTGCAGTCATCAGCGAACATCCCCATTTCTGACCTTATGTTGGAGGGAAGGTCATTGATGAAGCAGCTGAAGATGGTTGGGCCTAGGACACTGCCCTGAGGAACTCCTGCAGCAATGTCCTGGGGCTGTGATGATTGACCTTCAACCACCACAACCATCTTCCATTGTGCTAGGTATGACTCCAGCCAGTGGAGCTTTCCCCCCCCCCCCCACCGACTTCAGTTTTACTAGGGCTCCTTGATGGAAGGGTTGGTTTTGTCCTGCTTTTTGTGGACAGGACATACATGGGCAGTTTTCCACATTGTCGGATAGATGCCAGTGTTGTAGCTGTACTGGAACAGCTTGGCTAGAGGCACGGCTAGTTCTGGAGCACAAATCTTCTGCATGATAGCCGGGATTTTGTCGGGGCCCATAGCCTTTGCTGTAACCAGTGCGCGCAGCCATTTCTTGATATCACGTGGAGTGAATCGAATTGGCTGAAGACTGGCTTCTGTGATGGTGGGGACCTCAGGAGGAGGCCGATATGGATCATCCACTCGGCACTTCTGGCTGTAGATGGTTGCAAATGTTTCACCTTTTCTTTTGCACTCACGTGTGGGCTCCACCATCATTGAGGATGGGGATATTCATGGAGCATCCTCCTCCCATTAGTTGTTTAATGGTCCACCACCATTCACGACTGGATGTGGCAGGACTGCCGAGCTTTGATCTGATCTATTGATTCTGGGATCGCTTAGCCCTATCTATAGCACGCTGCTTTCACATTTTAGCATGCATGTAGTCCTGTGTTGCAGCTTCCCCAGGTTGGCACCTCATTTTCAGGTATGCCTGGTGCTGCTCCCGGCATGCTCTTCTACTCCTTATTGAACCAGGGTTGGTCCCCTGGCTTGATGGTAATGGTAGAATGAGGGATATGCTGGGCCATGAGGTTACAGATTGTGGTGGAATACAATTCTACTGCTGCTGATGGCCCACAGCGCCTCATGGATGCCCAGTTTTGAGCTCCTAGATCTGTTCTGAATCTATCCCCTTTAGCACAGCAGTAGTGCCACACAACACGATGGCAGGTGTCCTCAGTGTGAAGACGGGACTTCGTCTCCATCAGGACTGTGCGGTGGTCACTGCTACCAATACTGTAATGGTCAGATGCATCTGCGACAGGTAGAGTGGTGAGGACAAGGTCAAGTAGGTTTTTCCCTCGTGTTGGTTCTGTCACCACCTGTCGCAGGCCCAGACTGGCAGTTATGTCCTTCAGGACTCAGCCAGTTCGGTCACTAGTGGTGTTACCGAGCCACTCTTAGTGATGGACATTGAAGTCCCCCACACAGAGTATATTCTGTGCCCTTGCTACTTTCAGTGCTTCTTCCAAGTGGTGTTCAACATGGAGGAGTACTGATTCATCAGCTCAGGGAGGGCAGTAGGTGGTAATCAGCAGGAGGTATCCTTGCCCAGGCTTGACCTGAAGCCATGAGCCATGGGGTCCAGAGTCAATGTTGAGGACTCCCAGGGCCTGTATACCACTGTGCCGCCACCCCTGGTGGGTCTGTTCTGCCGGTGGGGCAGGGCATACCCAGGGTTTGTGATGGAGGAGTTTGGGACATTGGCTGAAAGGTATGATTCTGTGAGTATGACTATGTCAGGCTGTTGCTTGACTAGTCTGTGGGACAGCTCTCCCAATTTTGGCACAAGTTACCAGATGTTGGTGAGGAGAACTTTGCAGGAACTGGGCTGGGTGTGCCATTACCGTGTCCATAGCCAGTGCCGAGGTCGATGCAGGGTGGTCCGTCTGGTTTCATTCTTATTGTGTTTCATAGTAGTTTGTTACAACTGAGTGGCTTGCTGGGCCATTTCAGAGGGCAGTTAAGAGACAACCACATTGCTGTGGGTCTGGAGTCACATATAGGCCAGACCAGGTAAGGACGGCAGATTTCCTTCCCTAAAGGACATTAGTGAACCAGATGGGTTTTTACGACAATCCGATAGTTTCATGGTTACCATTACTGATACTAGCTTTTTTATTCCAGATCTATTTAATTGAATTTGAACTCATGTCTCTGGATCATTAGTCCTGGCCTCTGGATTACTAGCCCAGTGACATTACCACTACACTACCGTTCCCATGTTATTTATATGGACGTCCACAAGGCATTCGACAAAGTCCTTCATAAGAGACTATTAGATAAAGTTGAAGCTCATGGAATTGAAGGCAAATTATTGACCTGGTTAGGAAATTGGCTGAGTGACAGGAGACAGAGAGTAGGGAAAATGTGCAGGTACTCTAATTGGCAGGATGTGACCAGTGGTGTCCCACAGGGATGTGTGTTGGGGCTTCAACTATTCACCGTATTTATTAACAACTTTGATGATGGCATAAAGAGCCACATATCCAAGTTTGCCAATGACACAAAGATAGGTGGCATTGTAAGCAGTGTAGATGGAAGCATAAAATTACTAAGAGATAGTAATGGAGTACGTGAATGGGCAAAACTGTGGCAAATGGATTTCAATATAAGCAAGTGTGAGGTCATCCACTTTGGATCTAAAAAGGATAGATCAGTCTACTTTCTAAATGGTGAAAAGCTAAAAACAGTGGCGGTCCAAAGAGACTTGGGGGGTCCATGTACATAGATCGTTAAAATTTCATGGACATATACAGAAAATAATTAAAAATAAGGAATATGGAATGAGCCCCAATGTCACCTAAAATATAGTGAAAAATTACATTTAGCCCTTAAAGGATTTAGCTTGACATTTATTCTGGTCGTCTATGAATTTTGACTGATGGAGTAGTCCCCAGAGTTTAAGAGAAAGTCATACAACTACCTCAATATATATATTTTTTAATAACCAGGTTTTCAATCATTTTAGACAGACTGTACATTCATTCTTTAAGATATTGAGGTTGAATTTTATGTTCCTTCTTTTTACTGTTATTCAATCCAGTTCTGGATTTTTCCAACTAATACCAAATGCTAAAATTTAGTCTTCTGCACTTGTTATTTCTGATTTTATTTTTGTGTCCATGATTATTATTTATAAATGTGTCTGCCTAAGTGTCTTATTAGTATAATCTCATGTTATACTCAACCTTAGCATACTGCAGATCATGTGTGGGCAGAAAGTGGCTGTTAAATGATGGGATTAGATCTGCATTTGTAACTGCATCTATTGCTTCAGCATTGAATTTTGGTCTAATTTTTTTTTAAATTAAAGAAAACAAAAGAAGCACAGAAAGAGAAAGGATATTCCATTCATTAAATCTTTCTTTCCATATATCACTAGCTGGAGTGCCCGGCGGTGCCGAGGGTTTTTTGAGGTCATGTTGTTGTTGGAAGAGAGAGAGAGAGAGAGAGAGAGAGAGACTGGGGGGAGTAGAGAGAGACTGGGGGGGGGGGGGGGGAGAGAGAGAGAGAGAGAGAGAGAGAGAGAGAGAGAGAGAGAGAGAGACCTAAAAATGAGCAACCCCCACTGCTATCATTACGAAGCCTTGAAATGCCAAGAGATGATCATAGAGAAGAGTCCCTTCAGTCAACTAGTCCTGGGACTCAGTGAAGTAACTACCAACACTACTAATAATAACCAGCCGCAGGACAGTGACATCCAAGCACAGAGAATTCGACCCAACACAATTATCACTAAACAAAAGGAAAAATATTTGACCTATTGGACTGAAACGACAAAAACCCAAAACAAACTCGATTGCTATTTGGCCCTAAACAGACAATACACCATGGCTGAATACCTGACCATGGTAAAGGATAGCAAACTGAGAAAAGCCTTGACAATGTACAGACTTAGTGAACATAGCC